>NC_141877.1:591278984-591887446 GCF_056163025.1 Triticum urartu | reverse complement strand
TCGTAGGCGCCCCGGATGGAGATGACGTTGGGGTGGCCGGCCAGGTGGTACATTATCTGGATCTCCCGGCGCACGTCCTCCACGTCGTCGTCGGTGACGAGCTTGCGCTTGAGGATGGACTTGCAGGCGTACTCCTTGCCGGAGCTCCGCTCGACGCAGAGGTAGGTGGTGCCGAACTGGCCCTGCCCGAGCCGCCGCCCCAGGCTGTACTTCTCCTTGACGCTCTCCGTCTTGCGCTTGAGCACGGAGCCGACGAGCAGGCCGGCGCTGGACACGCGCTTGACCGGGGGCACCTTGGGCCGGTGGTGCGGCGGCTTGGCCTCGCCGCCGGAGCCGGAGCCGGAGCTGCTGGACGAGTCCGTGGACGCCTTGGACTCCTGCTCCTTGGCGGGGGCGGGCTTGGGATGCACCGGCGGCTTGGCCTTGGGCTTGGGTTGCGCCGCCTCATCGGGCTTGGCGTTGGCGGCGCCGGAGGCGATCTTGACGGGCTCGGGCGCCTTGCTCACGATGTGGCCGGCCAGCGGCGCGTCCGGCGGCGGGGCCCGGTCCGCGACGCCTGCATTGGCGTTGGCGTTGGCGGCGGGCAGGGCTTCGCCGTCGGGGCGCCTGGTCCAGAGCACGGTGGAGACGGAGTGGAAGAAGCCGTTCTTGCCGATGCTGGGGCCGACGCAGGTGTTGCCCATCGTCGCCGCTGCCGATGGATGGATGGATGGAACGGCCGGACCAAGACGAAGACGGAATCGGCGAATCTTTATCGACCGGCGGGCGGGGGGGACAGGACAAGAGGCTGCGGCAGCTACCCCACCACCACTCCTACTCCTGGTCCTGGGATCCAAGGAAGGAAGGAGCAGCAAGCACGGGACGGGAGACTCGTGGTGCTCTGCGCCGCGCCGGGGTCGATCAGATCGCGGCCCGGAGGGATGTCGGCCACCCACCGAGGAAAGGAAAAGAAAGGATTTTTACCTCCCAACCGGGAAGAGATGGGCTGAACTGAAGGAAAGTGCTAGCAGAACCGATGAACCAACAAAGTCAACGCTTTCCATCCGGCAGGAGCTGGAGCTGCAGCGTGGAATGCCATGATCTGACGCTTCTTGGACGGGGGCTACGTATGCATCAAGAGGAAGAGGCAGAATTGTTGAATGAGCACATTGAATTGAAGGTGGTTGGTGGGCCTTGGAAAGAAGCAGTCAAAGGCGAATGCTTATGCAAGAAACCAAATTGCGCAAGCAAAGATGGTCAGGGACTGGTTCTAGGACCAAGAAACCGCACGCACGCCAATCAGCAAACAAAACAAAAAGTGTGGACGAAGAGATCGGACGGGCCCTCGGCGATGATGATATACTGCTGTGAAGAGAGGAAGGGGACAAGGGAGACGAGGGAGGCCGGCCCCGCGAGGAGAGGAACCCAGCCGTGATATCTAAGACGAAGGAGAAGACTGGACAAAAAGTAATGCTAGCAGCAGCAGTACGTGACGGGAGGTAAGTGTGTGTGAACAAAAAAAACAAAAAAATCCAGCCACGGGCAGGGCAGGAGGTGGTTGCGGGCCTGCTAGTTAAGAAGAGGCAATGATTAGCGAGCTGCACCTACTTATCTGCGACCTCGACATGGCACCGCACAGCACGGGGGAAGGGAGAGGGGGAGAAGTGGGATGCGAGAAGAAGGTCGCATAGATATATATTCATATCTGCCGTGCCCTTTCGCTCTTCCCGGGCGGAGTGCCTAAACCGCAACGCGAGCTCGGAGAAAGAAAAGAAAGCGCGTTCGCCCGCGACCAGGTCGTGCCGCGCTCGCCGCTTGGCGCTGTCGACAAAGTCCAAAAGGGCGTCGCCGTCTCTACCACACAGGGAGGGAAGAAGAAGAGCCACTGGCCGTTGGGCCTCCTTTTCCCGGCAGGTGGCCAGGCAACGTCCCTGTAACATCCCCTGTTTCTGACGGGGATCGCGACCGACGTGGCTCGGGCATGCTACGTGACCGTAATAATTCAACGTATGGGTGCCGATTGCTGCCTTTTTCCCGGAGAACGGGTCAAGCAGATGGGAGAAAACCGGTCGCTTTCTCCGTGGGGATGGATAACACAGAATGGCGATCAAACGGAACAGCTCATAAGGACGGACGGGCACAGTAAACAAACACGGCACATTGCCGCGTTGACAGATGAAGGGAAGCATCCAGGAAGCACGCATGCTCTAGTGCTTCCAAAACAAGCCTGCTGGGTGCTGAGACAAGAATAATAAATAGTACAACGCCAGTGCATTTCCTCTCTACCAGACAAATATATCGGACGCAAATAAGAAAAAAAGGAAATGAACCAGACCAGACGGCAGGGAAAAGGAGACAAAATTACACTCTAAACTAGAGTTCTAAGCCAGTTGGGTGTGGAAACAAAAAAAAGAATAATACACCAGTCAGTACACTTTCTCTGCGAGACAACTATATCGGACCCGACGCAAATAAGAAACTCAGACAAAATTACACCTTCAGATACACACTCTTGTTTGTTCCATTTTACACCCCAAGAGCACAAGCATACTACTACAACATGTGCCAACCCACCAGGGCTTTCACCCTTTTGACTGACCCACCAAGCAAGCAAGAAAATATAATTGAGTGGCTACTCTACACTGACCTTGACTTGATATTCGCATGACAGCCTCCAGATAGATATATGTCCTGTCGGTGGGACAGCTTCGATGCTGGAACATGTGTATGGCCATACGAAATCATCGCCTCCGGAGTTCCCATCCACATGACCTTCCCGGACATTGCACCATCGAAAATAGCCACCATGTAATGCAAAATTGAACAGCGAGGCTACCTTTTCTTCTGTGTCCTCTTGGCCTTGATGATCCGCCTGTTGGACTTGTCGCCACCCATGCTGCCCAACGAGAAGTTCCCGCCCTGAAACTCTAAGCTACCACCAGTTGGGAATGCCGGGTTCTGCTGCACCGAGCCTTGTTGACCGCCAAACTGGAAAGCTCCGGCAGGCTGGGCAGCCGGAGCACCAAATACTGGAGTGGCCGGTGAACTAGCTGGCTGCCCAAATATAGGAGCGGCAGGTGAACTAGCTGGCTGCCCAAATAGCGAAGAACCAAACACTGGTGCAGACACTTGCGGGGGTGCTGCTTGGTTGGTGTCATCAGCCATGCTGTCTTCCATACTCATCTGGTCATTTCCAGGAGATCCCATTCCGAAGCCTGTGTTGGCATTTGTCATCCCAAATGCAGGCTGTGGTGTAGACAAATTCATGCTTGCGCTCGCCGAGGTAAACGAATAAACTGGAGGAGCTTGCGATGAGAAAGCTGGAGCTGACTGTGCTCCAAATGAAAAAGCACCCCCTGAAGATGCTGATTGTCCAAATGTAAACATGCTGGGAGAGGACGAAGCTGAACCAAAAGGGTTGCTGAGAGCAGCGGACGATGAAGCCGTGGAGCTACTGCTGAACATACTTGTACTAGCCGCTGCCAAGGACGAGGCAGTGGAAGAGCTAGGTGATGAAAATGCAAACCCACTTCCAGATCCAGAGAAGGCGGCAGCTCCAGATCCAAACGGTGAATTACCAAACACAGGCCCGGTAGAGGAAGTTGTCACGCCAAAAGACACAGTTCCAGGTCCAGATGAGGAAGGTGTCCCTCCAAAAGTCATAGTCCCAGATCCAGATGAGGAAGGCGTCGCTCCAAAAGATACAGTCCCAGGTCCAGATGACGAAACCCCTGCTCCAAACGAGAAGACACCAGTGCCAGATGAGGAAGCTCCTCCAATAGAAACACTCCCTGGACCTCCTGATGAGGCAGCCCCCGCTCCAAAAGACACGGTACCAGGACCAGATGAAGATGCCCCTGCTCCAAACAACAAGGTCCCAGGGGGAGAAGCTCCCGCTCCAAAAGAGACAGTGCCAGGTCCCGATGACGAAGCTGCCGCCACTCCACTAGCCACAATCGGGAACGAAGAGCTAAACTGTGTGGCTGAACTCTGAGGCGGCTGTGACATTGTGCCCTGTGGCTGTGGCGGCTTGCTACCAAAGATCGTGCTAGCAGGAGATGGTTGAGAGGTACTGCCACCAACAGTTGTGCTCAGACCAGTAGATTGAGATGGAGAACTGAACCCAAATATGCTGTTTCCTGAGCTCGAGAATGCAAACGCTGCCGTTGAAGCGGACTGGACACCAGATGTAGTAGATGGTGTAGAATTAGCTGGTGCAGTTCCAACACTAAAGGATGCAACAGGAGAAGACGAAAATGTTGCAGTGCTCGAGAAAGAAGAGGATGTGACTGGAGAACTCGAAAAGGTTGTGATATTTGATGAGAAAATGGACGAGGTATTCAGATTGGATGGTGCATTGCTGGCTGATTCTGGGGCTTTAGACTTGGATTCAGTTGTAGTACCCACGGTACCAAAGAGTGAAGTGCTAGCTGGCTTTGTCTCTGTGGATGTCGTCTCTGGTTTTGGTGTTGCTACCATTGGACTGCTGGAGCCAAAATTGATAGTTGGAAATGCAGGAACTGAAGATGAAACAGGTGGACTGCTGCTGGATACAGAGAAGCCGGCAATGGTAGTTAATGGAGTGGTGCTGACAGCAGGTTTATCAGTGGGCGTGGTATTTGACAACTTCGGTGGTGATGTGTGCGACAAGCCATTGCTCAGGCCCGGTGAAGTAGATGCAGCAGAAGCAAAATGGAGAGGTGGAGTCAATGTTGGTGCAGCCGTAGGCAACTCCTTGTCAGATGACTTATGGATATCTCCAGCTCCTTCCCTTCCATTGCCTTTCTCCAAATTAGGTGTGTCCAATGATGCGGGCTTCGTGGCACTGGAAACACACAAGTAGCAGAATACGTTAGCAGATACTCCAAATAGTAGAATGCAACTGCCTATGAAAAATAAATGCCTAACAAATCCAAAACAAAATTTGAGTTATAAACAAAAGAAACAAGAATTTCTGATGGGTTGTCCTCCAATTTTTCAATCCATAGTGATTGAACATAACTAAGATGCCCTTATCTTTCAAACTATACCCTTGCTATATGTTTCACAGTTGTAACTACAATGCTCACTCGTCTCACTATATGTTATTGGCCTCGGAAAACTCTGTTCCCAGAGAGTAGGGCAGTGATGAGATACTGATGCATGAGATGTATACATGGACGACACTTAAAAACAATATTTTCCCATTGAGGGAATCAATATTGTAGTCAATATTTGCGCTTTACCCCTATTTAACTGATTTGGAAATTGCTGATTGGTAGTACTGTGACATTAGGTGTGTGCTGTCTCGTTCTTCTTAGAATTACTGCATCCTTGGTCTGCGCACATGGTAGGCTGAAGACTGATATAGAACAACACAAGCACTTTCACTACAATCCAAAAGTATACAACATGTCCGAACTTGGTGCACACCCTTCGACCCTTGCCATTAATTATCTTAATATTATTGCGACAAAATACGATATGAAAGAAGCTCCTCAAGTGAATAATTAATATGCATCTCTTATCCTAACAGATTTCTTTCTAGCCTACCTTTATGATATCCCTTCCAGGTAATACCAAAATCTTTCAAAAGATGGGTATGCAACCAAATAATTAAACATGGGTGCTTAAGGAAAAATGAGGAAAAAAGAGTTCCAAGAGAATCACCTCTCCCCAAGTCTTCCTTTGGTTTTTACACCAGCGGCTGTTGATGTTTCCAAATCTGATGTACTGGATGGCTTGGAACCAAACATAAAAGGTGAAGCACTGGTCTGTTTATCGTCTTTATTTGAAGCAAGTGGAACTGCTGAAACAGTACCCTCAGCACGGTCTGCAGGAGATACATGCTGAAACGTAAAACCAGTGTTGTTATTTGAGGAAACATTGGGGGTGCCCTTCTTTTCAGTATCACTGGATGAAAACAAGCCGGGTGTAGAGACATCTTTTGATGTGGATGTTCTAGGCTGTTCAGTAACTGAAGAATTGATAACATTCTGCTCCGATGAGGTTGATTCAACTTTCTGCTCAAATTTAACATGTTGAACTTTCCGCTCCTTCATCTTTGAATCAAACTTCTGCTCTGTTGCCTTCACATCTGTCTCAAATTTTGAATTCTTTGATGGGACAGGGGCTTCCAGATCATCGTCAAACTCAGTTAAATCCTGAAACGTACAAAACAAAAAAATGGTAAATATAACTTTCAGACCGTAAGTGCTTATATGACTAATTTACACTGCATTAATATTTCTACCATACCTCAAAAACAGCCATTTTGAAACCTGGTTTCCTTGATGTAGTAGCAGAAACTGAATTCCCCGAAATGGCAGGCTTATTAAGAATAGCAACATGATCAGACTTCATGTCTCTGTTGCCTAAATCCTGATGAAACGTAATGGAATGAACTTTTGATGATCCATCTTTCATCAGCTTGTCTTTATTCAATGTAGAACCATTCAGATCAGAATCATGGGGAAGATTAACTCCATCCAAATCTTGAAATTGTCGGGAACTACTGGGGTCACTTACACCCTTTGGCCCATTGGACATGGATTGCCTTGGTTTCCCAGCAACAGATTGTTGCCCAGACTGTTTGCCTTTTGGTGATGGAGCTATTATGTTAAGCTGCTCAAATATCTTCTCAGCCATCTTGTTTGGTTGAGTTGGAACAGGAGGAACATCATCATTAGAAGGTTTGCCACCTTCACTATTTCTCTGTCTTTCTACAGTCCGCAGGGATTGGCCGGACTCAAGCAGTAGTCTTTTTGAACTAGGAGGTTCCTGATGGGGTGAACTGCCTTCAGCAAAATCTGAACCAATTGTACGGGTAGGAAGAAAATTTCCCCGAGGACTAGCACGAGCATCTTTAAAAGGAGACATCATATTCGACTTCTGACGAATCCTGCGTATGGGGCCAACAGATCCAAGTTCATTGTCAAACTCTGTGCCTCTTCGTTTCAACACCTGTTAGGAAGACAGATGATTTAGAAAAGCTCTGGCAGATATAGTCCAGACAATGCAAAATCTGATGGAGAATGTTCCTCAATCCTCACTAATATTAAATTTATTATTTATATTGAGACTAAAATCTAAATGGGTCGTTGTCACAACGCCACTAGTGTCAATCAAACAGGATGACCTGTTACTTTCTGCCTCATTAATGTTGGGATATGCAACAGTTTGTCCATATATATATAAAGATGTTAAAAGGGTCGATTGGGTATCAACCATAAATACACACCATGTTTCAACTGCTTTTCAACAAACGGCATGTTTTTCAAGCTGAATATATAACATGAACAAGAATATACAGTGCAGTATGTGGCTTATTTCAAATTCAGAAATCTTCCACAAATTACCTGCCTGCCGCCAGCAGCCAAACTTGGGGTTCGTGCATGAGATAATGAAAATGGTGAAACATTCATATCATTGGAAGAGCTTGGGCCCTGCTAGGCATAAATAGATATTTAGTAAAAACAACTATCACAGTTTTGCAGTTGAAAATCACTCAACTGAAGAGAGAAAATTCAAGCACCATACAAGGACAAGAGTATGCCACGTGGAGCAAAATATAAATGTAGAACTATGAGATGGAAAGAGAATGATGTGCAGCAGATAGAAGTATAAAGCTACCTTAAAAAATGGAGAGCGGGACATTTTACATATTGCTGACCGCCCACGTAATCCTGAAGCCATATAGCCATTCACAGGAAGTCCAGGGTTTTCATTGCTAACTTGATTCAGCTCCTGAACAAGTGGTGCACCAGAAGTCCTATAATAACCAGTGTTGCTTGATTCCGCTTTGTTACCAAAAAGTACTTGGCTCCTTAGACTACTCTGTTGGGGTTCTCTCGAATAACGGGAGCTCATATATTGTTTGGCAAGGTCCGCAGGGGACTTAACATCCCGGATAGGAACCTGCAAATTGAATATGAATTATAATTAAAACAGGCAACTGAAATCCTAACCAAGCTTAATAGAAGTACAGCTACATTTGCCTGCCTATTCCTAACTTAAACACTGAATAACTTAGTTGCCAGGTGTATTGTATTAGACGGGCAAAACAAGGAAACCAAATGGTAAAATCCATGCTACCCTGTTTGAATTGCAGGTAAAATCCATGAACTGTTCAACTGCACAATTGTGCACCTAATATTGTACAGGTGAACCAAAAGAGGTCCTAACAGACACAGAAACTTAGATCAATCTGAACAACTGAATCCACATCATATGTCAAATTGATGTATTACTTCAATGAAAGTTGCTAGATCACAGTCATAATTTTGCTACCATCTTACTTAACATATTCAAGTTTGATCGAGCAAAGTCAAGTGAGCATCATCACTAACCTGACCACAGGAATCACTGAGACAGCATACTAAACAAATACAGTATCTACTAACAACATACACTTCATGGAATTCGTCAAAAATGTTCACATGGTCCTTACCAGCACCTTAATACAAATTTATCCAACAACTAAAAGGAAATTACACAAACAAGGTAACTCCTTACATCAGCGGGCGGAGAATGGTCTATAGCCATCCCATGAGATGTGGAGCCTCCTATTCCATCAATTCTGGTTCTTGTTTCATTCTTATCCTCATGGTGGTCTACTTGTGCAGACAAAGCAGGCTCTACAGTTCTTGCACGCAGCAAGTCTGTGAGACGATCAAACTCAACCCTGAACAGAAGAATCCAATCGTCAAGAACAGGTACAAAAGCAGTGAGGGAAAAGAGATAATGTTGCAGAGGATATCAGGTAGTGACAATGTTCAGTCCAAAATAATGGAACGCGAAACAAAAAAATGAGAAATAACTTGGATTAATATATACTGTGTTCTGAAGCAAGTTGGACATCAAAAGGACATACATCATCCATTAATACTAGGGGATCAGAATTCACCATGGACAGCTAACAATTAACATATTTTGATACTTACCGAGAGAAAAAAAAAACTAGTACTCCCTCTGTAATAAATAAATATAAGAGCGTTTACAGAGGGAGTAGAAAACTGGAAGTTCAAGAAGCACAAAATATGCAGATACTTTCCTGGTGAACGTTTTCCGCATTAACAGATGCTCTACTTCAGACAATGATTTGTCACCGGGTGTACCAGCGAGGTCCTTCCCTTTCGCCATTCCACCCACTGGAGATAAACCCTGCGTAAAAATTTGAAACAGCCCTTGGTCAGAACAACAGGGGATGAGCTTAAACAGGTTGCACCATGATTGCTACTTACCGTATGTGTTGCCTCAGGCAAATCTTGATTAGGTTCAGCATCTTGGCCTGCATACATGAAACAGGTATCAGATTTGTAAGTGCAGCTCAATGATATAAGCTCGACAACAGTATGATGCAATTACAACTAGAGCTTCAGTTATCTAGCAAAAAGAACTGAAACATGAAGAACATCTCCTGTGTTGTATTCTAATTTCTACCCAATCAAACATATGGTTCCAATAGACCACACTCCCCTCCAATACAAAAATTGGCACAATTTAAGTGTAGCTTACAAACATCAACGTAACGCACAGGATAATAAAAGTTGTCCAGTATAACTAGTTTCAAGCACAGATCTAAGCCCATGTGTTATTCTTCAGAACGCACAGCCATGCACATGCCACATCCATATCGATACAAACTACAACTTTAAACATAATAAAGCAAAAGCAAGTAAAAAACTTTAGAGGGCTCCAGTTAACACCCTTTTTCCTCGTGAAATTGGCTCTTCGTGCCAGCAATAGCACTGGTCGGGTCAAAATCGCCGAAAACTGGAAGCAGGCGGTCAGCAATCTAAGCTAAACCCTAGCATGCCGGGAAGCAGACCGAAACCCTAGCCCAAGCCCGCAGCCACAACCAATCTCAGGAGCGCGCGCGAGCAAACACGAATCTCGGGAGGGGAAAGCGGGAAGGAGAGGAAGCTGTAGGCTCACCGGGAGGCGGGGAGGCGGGGGGCTGTGCGGCCGCGGCAGGGGCAGGGGCTGGCGCGGGGGGCGCGACGGCGAAGCGCTTGCGGAAGACCGAGGAGAAGAGCCGCGCGGCGCCGCCCGCGATGAGGCGCGAGGCCGGGTCGACGAGCCGGGACACCCAGCCGCCGCCCTCGCCGTCGCCGCCGCGGTAGGCGGCAGCGGCCGCGGCCGCGAGGCGGCGGGAGGCGGCGGCGGCGGGGGGGCGGTCGTAGGGGGTGGCGGCGGAGGCGCGCGGGGGCGGGCGGCGCCGGATCTTCCCGCCGGCGCCGGAGTACGAGCCCTGCTCCATGGGCGGTGCGGCGCGGCGCGGAGGCGGGGCGCGGGGGAGGGAGAGGAGGCAGGAGGAGGAGGCGGGCGTCGTGTGGGGGGGAAGGGAAAAGGGGGGGCGCTTCTGCCTAGGGCTCTTGCGCTGCGAGGCCCGCGTAGTTCGCAGGCAGCCTCCTGTTTTTTTCCGGGGTATTTTTCTTTCCTTTTCGTGCGCTAGGGCGCGGGCGGCGTGGGCTTGGGTCGTTAGGAGCCGTTAATCTCGCTCAGGCGTGGATGGATTACGGGCCCGTTTAACGTTCGGCTCGGGTCGTTAGGAGCCGTTAATCTCGCTCAGGCGTGGGTGGATTACGGGCCCGTTTAACGTTCGGCTCGGGTCGTTAGGAGCCGTTAATCTCGCTCAGGCGTGGCGTCGCGGATGGGCGAGGGGGTGGATTTAAATTTCGAACCGTGGGATGGATGGATGGATGGATGGATCGGCGGATTTTGGCTGGGGATACACGCACGCACGCGCAGATTCTCTTGTCTCGGGAACGGCGGGGTTGCTCCTTGTCATCGGTGACGCGGCGACGAGCGGAGAGCGGCAGAGCGCACGTGGGGCGGTCTCGCCGGAAGCTGCTTGCGAAGCGTGCAGTCCAAACGTATGAGAAAGGTGTTTATCTTTACTACCAGACCAAAGCAAAGCAAAGGAGAGTGATCATCGCCGTTGGTGCGTCCAACATCTGCTCTCTATACTACACAATACTCCCTCCGTTTCTAAATATAAGACTTTTTTAGGATTTCACTATACTCCCTCCGTTTCTAAATAGTAGACTATATACGGAGTAAAATGAGCGAATTTACACTCTAAAGTATGTCTATATACATTTGTATGTAGTTCATAGTGAAATCTCTAAGAGGTCTTATATTTAGGAACGAAGGGAGTACATCGTTTGAAAATATTCTCTCCTCACAATTATCCTCTTACTGAATTACAAATCAGTTTTGCTAAGTCTCGGCCGACTAAGACTTGGTTATGTCTCAGTCGATACTATATTCGTTTGATCTTGCATGAAGATCCGTGCAAAAAATATCCTTTTCGTTTTCTTTTTCCTTCTTATATATTATGTCACTTTGATTGAAACTTGGTTAAGTCTCGGTCGACTGAGAACTAACCACCACGCTGAACGCCGGCCGAACGCCCGACCGGTCACGTGCCACGCTGGCATCGTGCGCCCACTCAAGCAGCCCCTCACGCGAGACACGTGTATTTCGGTGGAGCTGTGAGGACCGCCCCTTCCTACCTTACCTCTTCCCGTGCACTCCATCTCCTACCTTCAGCCGCGTCCTTCCCGCGCCATGTTTCTTCTCTCCCTTCCCCGCACTGTCGCGAAACCACCACAAGGCACACTTCAGTTGCGCCGCCGTCCCCCCGTTCCATTCTTTTTCCTTCTCTGGCAAGGCAGGGAGGGAGGCCCCCGGCCATGGGCGCTGCCTTTTTTTCGCAGGAGGATCTGGCGCTGCTCTGGGGGAGACAAAGGGGGGATTGCGGCGCTGCCTGCCAGGAGCTTGCCACCCATGGGCCCGGCACCGCTAGAACCAGAGTCCAGCGATGCTGGAACGAGCAGCCATGGTTGCTATAACCAGCAGTCGCCGAAGGTGGAGACGGGAGAGGCTTCGGTGTTGCAACCGAGCTTTTGTTTTGCTGGAACCAGAGTCCCGAGATGCTGGAACCGGAGACCATGCTTGCTGCAACCAGCAGCTGTCGGCGGCGAAGACGACGGGCTCCGGTGCTGCAACCATATATCATTTTTGCTGGAACCAGCCGGCGAAAAAGTTGCATCCACACATGACCAGTGCTGGAACTGAACGACGATACAGGTAATTTTGCTACAACAGGTTTTTTGTTTTGCTACAACCGGCAAAAAAATTGCTGGATCCACATTAACAAATGCTGGAACTAGAGACCGTAAGCTTTTTTTGCTGATCGAACGTTTGGTTTTTGCTACAACCGAAAAGAAATTTTGCTGAAACCAGCTCTCTGTTTTGCTGGAAACGGGGTAGCAGGGTGCTGGGACGGGCTCTCTGTTTTGCTACAATCAATCACCGGGAGTTCTTGCTGAAAGAGTTGTTATTTGCTGGAACCGGTGTTCATTTTTGCTGGAACCGGGTTTTTTTTGCTACAATCGGTCAATGGAGTTCTTGCTGATGAGTTGTTATTTTGCTAGAACCGGTGTTCAATTTTGTTGGAACCAGGTAAATTTTTTCTTCAACCGACAAATAGAGGATTTTGTTGCTTTTGGACTTCTGTGTTGGGCATGACTGTGCAAGTTGACGGCCGCGATGACGCCGGTGGTGCTCCAATCATGGTGTATGGCGCTGGAACCGACCGCATCAGAGCTGCAATGGTCTGGTTTGTCAGCTACGGACACGACATGCGGCAACGACGACCTTTCAGCAGAAGGGTGGCATGGGGGCTACGACGCTGGTGCTGCAATGAGCAGCGGCGCAAGGGGACGGGGTGCTGTCGCCCCTCGCCGGAGCGCAAGCGCGTGGGGGGCGAGGGCAGAGATGCTCGCGGGAAACAGGAAGGAGGGGATTTCTGTTTGCGTTGACCAACGCGAGAGGAGGAGATGGTTCAGCGAGAGGCTACAAATCACCGGATCGGAGGAAGAAGAATGAGGCGGGGTTAAGTGCCAGATCAGATGGTCCCGGCTCGCTGCATCGGGAGGCTGGCGTTTGACCGGCCAACTGTTGGGCCGGCGCACCGGCGCAGATAACGCCCTTATAAATATACATCTCCTTCATGAATCATGCATATATCTTCATTATTTGGTATGTTTTGCAAACTAACGTCTCATTCATAAATCACATAAAAACATAAATTATGTCCTTCATGTGTCACAAGCACGTAAGGTCCATTTTCCCCGAAGTCATTTGTTTGCTCCCACGCTGCAAATTTGTTGGCGGTGTGTTACGGTGTTCTTTTTATCAGAAAGAAACACAAGAGAAAAAAATCTACCAACACCTGTCGCAACATAGAAAGCCATTGAAACCCTCTCCTCTAGCAATAAGGCACCCTGCCACCCAATTCTCAATGTTGTGCTACAGTGGAAGTTGATTGATGTTGTCGTTTTATCAACTTTAAGATTCCCACAAGTTTGAATGATTTGTGTTTGCTTGGTTGTCGTGACAGAGGAGGAAACATGTGGAAGATGTCGGTGTTTCTCACGACTTATTTGACGTCACACGAGAGTCACGCTCTCAACACGCATGGTTCCAAACTATAGTGATTCTTTCATTTGTATTTATTATGTATTACCCTTTTGCTGTTGTGGAATATTGCGTAGATTTCATTTATTGTTCCGTTATGACGCACGGGTATTTAGCTACCATAGGAGGACAACTGCATAGCCAACGCCGCACCCTTTCTTGTCGCATACAAGTGTTGATGCTCCAGTAGGGACACATGCTTAACATCTATTTGTGCGTATTATAACTAAGCGCTGAGTCATCAGAGATAACAAAATCATCGGAGCAGAAGAAAAAGGAGCCGCTTTCATCAGGGTACTACATAGACAAAGCATTTAGGTGCTTCACAGTGCGACGCTATCTTCTCTGCCTCGGTGGACAGCGTGCTAGCAGCAACCCACGACAGGTCCTCCACGGATGGACGCCCTTGTCGGGCCATCACAACAGGATGAATGCGGCACCGGCCCCAACCAATCACCCAAAATGCCCATGGTTCGTCGAAAGCAACCGCGGAGCCCAACCACACATGTAAAACACACACACAAGCGACATTCAACACTCAGAAAACACGCACTGGCAGCAACTCTGAATAAAACGGCTCAGTCCAACACATGCTCTCCCACTCGGGGTGATTCAGATTTTAGAGAGTTCTGCAGGTACATACATACATCCCTGGACCATGGTGTGCTCTTTGCAACTGCAACCAAGGGTGTGTTTGGGTCGCGGCACATATTTGGTTCACATAATGGCGACAGGTGCGACGAACCCGATGCTGAACCCGAACAAGATGCAGGTCAGCTCCTCGTTCTTGTCTCCCAGCAGCTTCATCTGGAGACTGTAAGAACCCTGAAGCACATCACAGCAACACAAAACGTCAGGATGTCTAGATGTGATCTTACTTGCAGCGGCCTATTGAGCCCCTTGTCTGTCACAAGCACTACAAGGGAAAATATCTAGACAAGTTCGGCACCGAAACTGAATGTGCACTGCGGGTATGCTTACTGGTGGGGTGTAAGATGGCAAAGTCTGTTCGCTGGCTAGTACGAATTCGCCCGTTGCGGGACAGGGAGTCCCAGCACACAAGTCGTGAGTCTCTGAATCGACGTGGAAAAAGAAGTACCACACATCTACCACCAGCTTCCCTTTGGTGATGGTTTTATCTGCCAGGTGTAAACAATAGTAAAAATGCATCAGGGAGATTCAGAGCAAGGAAGCAACTAGAAAAAAAAACATTCTAGTTACAGAAAAACACTGTGAAATATGGGTGCATGCCGTTCATGCGTGTGTGTGCGTGTGCAGACACTAGTAGCAGATCCACGATAGACTAGGCCCAACAGACAAAAAGAATCTATATTTCAGCAGAAACCCTGCCAGATCCACATCACAAAAATTTCAATATTAAAGCCCTAGCGACCATGGTACTAACTATGAAGTGGAATATATAAAGTGTTTTGCAGGAAACACATGTTACAACTCACATTTCTTTCACCTATTGGCTATCAGAACAACTAACTGGGACATACTCCTACAAACCATTTCGGTTGACATGTCAGATGAATTTTAAGAGACTCAGGAAGCCTCGGCAAACTCAAATACAAGCATCGACAAACACAGGGAAGTCGTGAAAGTAAGGCCGATAAACATGCACGCATTACTGCAATTTGCGGCCAACAAATATTGGACGTTCCACAATCCAAACATGCAGGTGCAAAATATAGAAAGACAGTAACAGCTGACTTGTCCAAACTCCAAAGAAGTCTTACAAAAACACCTAAAGAGACATATTCCCCAAATCTCAGTTCCTAACACACCACATTAGGTCCTTCACAAAACTCCAATTCGGTTGAAAACTTGAAATGTTACCGCGGACATGACTAATTCACATATAACAGTACATGGATAGGGCCAGCTAAACCTTCAGCAGGGCACTAATTTGATTGCTCGAAAAAATCGACACATCAAAAAACAAGCAAAAGTGCATCGATTTGATCTGACTACCACATACACACGGAGACACCGATCTAAACTCTGGAGTAGGCTGCTACCAACAATAAGCCATAACAAGGAGTACTCTACTAACAAGCTAGATTCAAGTTGGCCGACAGCAGTCATGAGCACACCGCGCCACAATTCACAAGCCAAATCGCAAGGAGTTCAGGCTATTCGACGAAATCTTACCGGTGGAGGCGGAGATCTTGAAGGTGGCGGGCTCGCCGCGCACGACGGGGTCGGGGACGATCTCCACGCCGCTCACCTTCACCGGATAGTGGCGCCCCTTTTCTGCGGAACCAAACACCAACAGAAGCTCGCATCGCATACACAATCCGTGGAATCTCAAAAGTCAAAACGGGGACGATTTAGCCGCGAAAGGAGAGCTCGGAGCACTCACTGCAGTACTCGAAGTCGGCGGCGGCGGCGCAGGAGGCGGAGAGCAGGAGCGCCGCGGCGAGGAGGAGCAGGTCGCGGAGGCGGCGGTCGGTCGCCATCGCTGCGAACCAAAGCTCTGCTGTGTGGCGACTAGACCGGCAGGCAGGCAGGTGGACGCGAGTCGTGTCGCTGAGCAAGTGGGGCCGGTCAATCCAAGGAGAGAGATGTTGGCAGCAGTGTGTGTATGTGGAGGCCTATTTGGGCCTTGACATTGTCATTGCGTGCAATTGAGGTGGAGGCAAATCTCAAAACAAAAAAAAAACACGGGTGGAGGCCTTCAGTTGAGTTTTACTGTACAAGCCTGCCTGTTTTTCTGACATGCTTATATAAAACAAACAAAAATCTGTGTTTTTGCCTAGGGATGTAAGTGGCAAATAAATGACTTGACATTCCTATTTTTGCCCTAGAAAAATCTGTGTTTTAAAAGTTCGATTCAATGAGGTCAAAATAAAATAATTTTTTTACCATCTCTTTGAAGATCCATATCCTTATGGTAGTTTCGAAATCATACTTTTTAAAATAGATTGTCACTTTTAAAATATTTGGGATTCAACTTGAGTGTCTTTTTTAGATCGGATTCAACTTGAGTCGTGGAGCTATGATGTATATGAGATTATTGTTAACACCACTTGGTATATCCCGTGATTCCTACCTATCTGAATTCTAATTGGAAGCCCATTGTTCAACTTGCACACGCTGCGTGGGCCTATGGGGCTGCAGGCGCTGCAAATCGGCTGACCAAAATGTGTGGCCACCAGACTTCTACGTAGTTGCTCCCTTTTTTTGTATTAAGAAGAAAAACACCAAATAGCTAAATATAACCACCTTCGCATCATAAGGCTTAATGGGGTGCTGAATAAAACAACGGAAATGTTAACGCCCATACGTGTGGGCTTTTGCATCTCGCCCACACGCGTAGATCCGCGTCCGTCCGTGAGCGCACGAATCTTGGCATGTTTCTAGTGCCATGTAGGACATACCTGGTGTGTGGGCGTTCAGCCGGTCGCCCACACGACCGTTTCACCACACAGGAGGGACTGGTGTGTGGGCGTTCAGCAGTTCGCCCACACGCCACTTTGCACGCACACACAAGGGCTAGTGTGTGGGTATTTGCATCTTGCCCACACGCCCTTCTTCTCTCCCACACCCAAGCTGCTAGTTGCCATGTGTTTTTGCACTGCACATGGCAACTGCCCCTAGTGTGCTTTTATAAACAGGTGGCAACTCTCTTTTTTTACCCGAGTTTGCTATGTGTTTTGCAGGGTACATAGCAACTGCCTAGTGTGCACGTAAGCAGATGACAACTCTCTTTTACCGAGTTGCCATATGTTTTTGCATGGTACATGGCAACTGCCCTAACGTGCATGTACATGGCAACTGCCCTAACGTGCACGTAAGCAGATGGCAACTCTTCCTTTTTACATGGCAACTGCCCTAGCATGCTTGTGAGCACATGGCAACTCTCTCAACTGCCTAGTGTTAGTATGTGGCAACTCCTAAAGTTATGAAATCATGGCAACTACATTAGATCAGATCATACATGGCAAGTGCAGTTGAGCAACCATGGCAACTGCAGTTGTCCGACATGGCAACCGTAGTTCAGCGATATAGCAACTGCAATTAAACGAACATGGACGAGGGTCTGGACCATGGCAACTGCGGGCGTGCGGTGACCGTCACGCGTGGCGTGCGGGACCAGGAGGTACGAGGTCGCCCACACGCACGCGTGTGAGAGGGATCGGGAGGGGAAAAAGAGGCGTGTGGGCGCTAATTGTTTTGCCCACACGTAGGTGTGTGGGCTGTTCCTCTTATACACCACATAAAATGTGTGGGCGGATTCCCTAACGCCCACATGTGTGGCACTTATCGGCGTCCTAAAACAATAGGTTCATGGACCAATTCTCTATTTATTTCTTTTAGTAAAAAGACACTTGTTTTCCACTAGAATGGTCTTTCACGCTATTGCTGGTTTTCTGGGTATTTTATGGCTTACTAGCAAAGTATGTGTGCTAGGCAATAGATCTAAGGAGACGAATACATGTTCATAATCTCGAAAGAAAATCAATAAAATTATGTTAGGGTTTGCCCAAATTTTATTCCTCCTATTTGTTTGGATGAGGTGGGGGAGGGCATAGAGTCACGGGGTCATTATAGGGGGTTTTTGCAAATGTGCCTGGTTTGGAGATACTAATGAGTTTTCTGCAAATGTGGCACAGATTCACAGGGTCATTTTGCAAAATACCGCATCTTGTTTCGCATGCCTTATATTAGGTGTAGATTGGATAGTCAGAAATGACTGGCAAGATCACGAACATACTCTTTTATAGGAGTAGATAAATGAATATTGATGGTACTTAGATTCTAGATAAAATGTTGATCAAAAAATTGTTTTTATCCAATAGACTAGAGGAGATCACATTGCAAAAATAAAGTTGCAGGCAAAGATCTAGTTACCAGGCGGAAAACTCGGTTATCGCCCGGTAACTGTGAATTCCCGATACCTCACAAGAAATTGCCTGGCTGAGCAAAAAAAAAAACCTAATTCATGAATTTGAATGAATTTAAACTAAATTTTGTTGCATTGAAATTCATTCAAAAAATCATCTGGTAACCGCTCGGTATTTTCTGGTTAACGTGGTAACCAGAAATCTCGGTGCCCAATGAGTTTTTTTTTTTTTTTTGCATCCGGAATTGAAAAACTTTGTTGCAGGCAGGGAAGGAAAATGACACCTTGTTCGAAGTGAGACAACTGTGGCATTTGATTTCCACGCTTTTTGAAAGGCTCATAAAGATATATCGACGGGTCCTTTTTGCGACTAATTTACAGAAAATGGCACGGGCTGAACGAAGTACTGAAATTTGCAATAAACAAAGACAAAATTGTACTTCCTCTGTTTTTATTTAATCCGCATTTTAGCTTTGCTCAAAGTTAAATTTTGTAAACTTTGAACAAGGTGTCTGTTTGTTAAAAACAGACGTGGGCGTTCTGGGTCTTTTTCGACCGCCTTCGTTTTTCTACGACGTCAGCTGGTTAAAAAAATCGCTGGCTGTACGTCTGGATTGCTGGACCACTAACAGTAACAGTACCACGAGCCTACGATACCACTTAACAGTACACAGAGCAGAAAGTCGTCTCCATTAAAATCATCTACCGTAAGCGGCGTATCCAGCTCTTCAACGCTGTACCATCACAGACCATAACACCACAGATGCCCGAATCCTGATACAGGAGTACCTCCTCTACTGTATACCATTTTCTGCCGTGTTTCATCCATAGTACGTTTGAAATGTAATCAACCGACACTTTCTTCTCTGATTCTCTCCAGCAGCCGGTAAAAACTGAACCCAATGCAGTGCCTACGATTCAACGAGCTCCCAGACTCTCAGCAGATCAGTGCACAAAAATAAGTTAAAATTCAAATGGACGGTCATTGTTTTGTTCGGATCAAGGCAGAAGTCGCGTGCCCTGGAATCGAAGGTGCCTGTCATTTTGCTCTATATCTTGTCTCGTAGAACATGAAGCCGCATGGGTGTCTGTGTTACTCCAAAGCACAATGAAAACTACGGGTTTTCGCATGATTGACCCTGCAAACCTGGGGGGAAGGGGGCTGCATGTACTCCACCTTGCTTAGAGACCAAGATTATATTAAAGATTCAGTTTGGGGGGTTGCCGGAATTGTAAATTGGTCAACTTGCTGGAGGTGTTTGAAATTGAATACCGAACTATCGCTGTTCGATGTTCTAACTGACACTGGAAGCCAAGAATATCGAATCGGCCCAAAGCGCTGATTCTGAACTTGTCTGCTGCATTTGCGAATCAGTGTATGACAATGAGAGAATGCATTTACATTTCGAGCTTGAAACCCAACATTTGATTCAGTATATTCAAGACAACCTACTCTACATTGTGACATTGACACCCAATTTGCTAATGTCAAGTAATAATCCCTCTTTGAGCACATGTTCTGAACTTCTGATCGGGGAACTCTCAACCATTTGTATCAGGATTCAGGACAGAATGCTAGGCTGACTTGCATTTCCATCAGAAGTGAAACTAAGCTGAAACCGGATTTACACCCCAGATCACAAAAGAAACTTCTAATTGATTCCTAACCTGAACTTTTCTTTCACCAATCCCAATTTTCTAAAACAAGAGAAAAAGGAACGAGAAAAGAGCAAGAACATTAAAACCACGCAAGAACCTCTGTGTGGTGTCAGGAGGACAGCCTCGTCATGGCCAGCGGCGTGACCTCCGCGAGGGGCGTGGGCAAGGGGCTGGGCAGCGGCGAGGTCCGGCAGACGGGGCAGGTCGGGTGCTTCCGGAGCCAGGGGTCGACGCACTCCCGGTGGAACAGGTGGCCGCAGTCCGGCAGCATGCGGAGCACGTCGCCGTCGCCGTAGTTGTCGAGGCACACGGAGCAGCAGGTGCAGGTGGTGCCCAGCTTCCTGTTCTTGCTCCTCCGCGCCTCGCCGTACACCACCTCCGGGTACCCCTTGAGCGTGGCCTCGTCGATGCCGAGCTCCACGTCGACGTCGTCGCCGGTTGCCCCGCCGCCATCGTTGTCGCCGCCGCCCTCGCGGCGCCGCGCACGCCGCCTTCGCCGGGCCGTCCCTTCGGCGTCGGCGGCGGCCTCCGGGCCGGGCGGGGGCGCGCGGGTGCAGAAGTAGGAGGCGAGCGTGATGGTGGTGATGAGGAGGAGGATGCCGACGGAGACGCCGACGCCGTAGCCGAAGCCGCCGATGCGGTCGGAGCTGAACATGCCCACGGAGGTGCCGTCGCCCGGGGTGAACCGGCCGGGCGCCGGCGGGGCACCGGCGTTCATCCCGACGTCGCGCTCGTCGCCGCTGGACCGAAGCGAGCGGAGGCTAGCTAGCTAGCTAGGAGAGGTGAAGGTGAGGAGTCGTTGGTGGAATGGTGGTGGTGGAGAGGGGAGAGCGATTCCTGATCGTCCGGTGGGGTTTTTGTTTGGGGTCGAAGGAAGGGAGGGAGGGAGCTCGGATCCAGCGGACGGAGGTTGCTGCGAGGGGGACGTCAACGCTTTGCATGTTGCGGGGAGCGGGACGGGGAGACGACGACTAGGGGAGCGAATACCATGTACGGGTACGAGTAGTGCGGGAGAGCTGTATTAATTGGATGCGTCCGGACTATGGCATCGATCGAGGTCAATGCTGCGTCGGGCGATTTTTAAAATGCTCGTTCGGTTTGGTTTGATTTGGTGCCCTCTTTCCTGCATGTTTTTGCTGTTGATTTCTGCTTGTTTGTCAGTTCCGCCGTGGTCAATGCAAATCATGGTTCATGGGCTGACTTTTGCGGCTTCTTCGGTTGTCTTTCTTCCAATTTTGTTTTCCAACTTGTGCGAGAACCTATACTGTGCAAATTTTTATACGTCCTTATAAAATATCTACTCCCTCCTTTTCGGTTTATAAGGCCTATCTCAATTTTTTTGTTTTTCCAATTTAAAAGGCTCATCTCCATCTTATTTTTAATTTCCAATGCACATTAAATATTTGCATGCAAGAATTAAAAAGAAACACACTAATGCATGTAATATTCCTACTCATCTACTCCCTCCATTCCCAAATACTTCCTCCGTTCCAAAATAGATGGCTCAACTTTGTATTAAAGTTAGTATAAAGTTGAGTATCTATTTTGAAACGGAGAGAGTATAAGTCTTTCTAGAGATTTCAACAAGTGACTACACGCGAAGCAAAATGAGTGAATCTACACTCTAAAATATGTCTACATACATCCGTATGTTGTAGTGCATTTGAAATGTCTAAAAAGACTTATATTTAGGAACGGAGGGAGTAGTGGTCAAGCATGCATGCACTGTAATTAGTCCAAATTAGTGCATGAGTTTAATTAGGATAGTTTTGTAAAGTACGAGATACATTCCTCCAATCATAAAATGCCTTGGTTGATGAGATTTGAGATTTGAGCCTTATAAACTGGAAGGAAGGGAGTAGATGTGAATTAGACAAACTATTTTTATATTACAAATAGGCGTCTGTCCATTACCAAGTGGCATGGTATTCATTTTTCTAAAGTAGGACGTTTATGATGGTGGGAGTGGGGAAAAACATGCATGTAGAAAATGTATAACATGGCAGTGTAAAATGCTTATAGAAAACTAGAAACATATAAATGTATGGTAAGATGGTAGCGGTCGGAAATGCCTAATGGAGCTCGAGCTTCATGGAACCCTTTATTTGAAAAGTTCAAAAATCAAAATTTTATGTTTCATGGAGGAATACAAGCATACACACGGATCTATACTACTTTTCTGCAAAGTTTCATGGCGGAATACATTTATACGTGAGCTACACAAAAATGACTAAATCACATATTTCTAGCACATGTATTGTTCACTATAAAAGTACATGGTTCTTTTTGTACAGCCCACACCAAAACGTATTTCGTGATGAAATTGTACACACATCTAGTATACATATATAAGTACTTGTGTATTTTTTTAAAAAGACTAAAAAGGTAAAAATTTAAATGTTTGAAAATTTCGGACTCCATGGAGCCCGAGAACAAAAGGTCCACTCTTGGTAGTTGTTGGTTTTTATAATATGTAATAACACATAAAAAATCAGACGAGATGACTAAGTCTATACCATAAATTTCATAGATACAATAGACTTATATAAGATTGGGCTCGGTGATTTCATTTTTCTTCAAAATTGCATGCATCATTAGATCATTGCGGAAAGCATAAATTTCTATGGGTTCCAAGTCAATAGACTAGACAAGCTTTGTAGGGAAATTTTCTAAATGGCAGAGTCCTCTAATTTTGTTTTATAAAAAACATTTAAATCAAATAAGAAGCCTTGGCAATGGTACCGTTGTCTTAAACCTTCTTTGATTAAATGAATGATGCATGGATGCATCCTAGGATGTAGAAGTTGAAATTTCTTCCAAAGAGATATCCCCTCTGAGGGAGTCCTGGATTAGGGGGTGTTCGGATAGCCGGACTATACCTTCAGGCGGACTCCTGGACTATGAAGATACAAGATTGAAGACTTCGTCCCATGTCCGGAAGGGACTTTCCTTGGCGTGGAGGGCAAGCTTGGCCATACGATATGCAGATCTCCTACCATTGTAACCGACTTTGTGTAACCCTAACCCTCTCCGGTGTCTATATAAACCGGATGGTTTTAGTCTGTAGGACAACATAAACAACAACAATCATACCATAGGCTAGCTTCTAGGGTTTAGCCTCTCCGATCTCGTGATAGATCTACTCTTGTACTACCCATATCATCAATATTAATCAAGCAGGACGTAGGGTTTTACCTCCATCGAGAGGGCCCGAACCTGGGTAAAACTTCGTGTCCCTTGCCTCCTGTTACCATCCGGCCTAGACGCACAGTTCGGGACCCCCTATCCGAGATCCGCCGGTTTTGACACCAACATTGGTGCTTTCATTGAGAGTTCCTCTGTGTCATCGCCGTCAGGCTCGATGGCTCCTACGATCATCAATAGCGATGCAGTCCAGGGTGAGACCTTCCTCCCCGGACAGATCTTCGTCTTCGGCGGCTTCGCACTGCGGGCCAATTCACTTGGCCATCTGAAGCAGATCGAAAGCTACGCCCCTGGCCGTCAGGTCAGATTTGGAAGTTTAAACTATACGGCTAACATCCGCGGGGACTTGATCTTCGACGGATTCGAGCCACTGCCGAGCGCGCCGCACTGTCACGACAAGCATGATCTAGCTCTGCCGCTGAACAGTGCCCTGGAGGCCGCACCCGCATCGGCTTCGACCCTTAATTCGGAGCCAACTGCGCCGATCGAGTATGGGTGGTTGGACACCGCCTCGGGGGCTGCGCTCCCAACGGCGATCGCGCCGAACACCAGCCCCGCACTCTGCGAGACTCGTGACTCCAAGGAGCCGGACTCCTCTCCGGACTCCGAACCCTCCGCGCCCCTGCCGATCGAATCCGATTGGGCGCCGATCATGGAGTTACTGCCGTGGACATCTTTCAGCACTCGCCTTTCGGCGATATTCTGAAGACACTAAAGTCTCTCTCTTTATCAGGAGAGCCCTGGCCGGACTACGGTCAGCAAGGTTGGGATACGGACGATGAAGGAATTCAAAGCCCACCCACCACCCACTTTGTAGCCACTGTCGACGATTTAACCGACATGCTCAACTTCGACTCCGAAGACATCGACGGTATGGACGCCGATGCAGGAGACGATGAAGAACCAGCACCTATCGGGCCCTGGAAAGCCACCTCGTCATATGACATATACATGGTGGACACCCCAAAAGAAGGAGATGGCGATGGAACAGCGGAGGATGACCCCTCCAAGAAACAGCCTAAGCGCCGGTGTCAGCGGCGCCGATCAAAATCCCGCCAAAACAAATACGGTGATTCCAGCACGGGAGACAATAATACTCCGGAGAGTGCCGAAGAAAACCCCCTCCAGCAAGATTTAGCACAGGAGGATGGAGAAACCAGCCCTCATGAGAGAGCGGCAAATAGAGAGGTCGAGGACGATAATTATATGCCTCCCTCCGAAGACGTGGCAAGCCTCGATGACGACGAATTTGTCGTGCCAGAGGATCCCGTCGAGCAAGAGCATTTTCACCGCAGGCTTATGGCCACGGCAAGAAGCCTCAAGAAAAAATAGCAACAACTTAGAGCTGATCAAGACTTGCTAGTCGACAGATGGACTGAAGTCCTTGCGGCCGAAGAGCATAAACTCGAGCGCCCCTCCAAGAGCTACCCAAAGTGTAGGTTGCTACCCCGACTAGAGGAGGAAGCACTTAAACCTGCATCACCTGCACTCGATACGGCCGATCGGCCACCTCGTGGCCGCGACAGAGAGGCCTCTTGGCCCTCCACTCAAGCCGCACCCCGTATCAAGGCACGGGAAAATGCGCCGGACCTGCGAGATATGTTGGAGGACAAGGCAAGGCAAACAAGATCGATCTATGGATCGCGTGGGCGCACCACGACTCAAGACGGTAACCGTCACGCCGGCCACAAATTCGGCAGGGCCGAACACAGGAGACAAAGCTCATTGGAGCTACGTCGTGATATAGCCTAGTACAGAGGCGCTGCACACCCACTATGCTTCACAGACGAAATAATGGATGATCAAATTCCCGAGGGTTTCAAACCCGTAAACATCGAATCATATGATGGCACAACAGATCCTGCGGTATGGATCGAGGATTATCTCCTTCATATCCACATGGCCCGCGGCGATGATTTCCACGCCATCAAATACCTCCCACTCAAGCTTAAAGGACCATCTCGGCATTGTCTTAACAGCTTGCCAACAGGATCAATCAGTTGTTGGGAGGACCTGGAAGCCGCATTCCTCGACAATTTCCAGGGCACTTATGTGCGACGCCCAGACGCCGATGACCTAAGTCACGTAATTCAGCAGCCAGAGGAATCGGCCAGGCAATTCTGGACACGGTTCCTAACAAAGAAAAATCAAATAGTCGACTGTCCGGGCGCTGAGGCCCTAGCAGCCTTCAAGCACAATATCCGTGACGAGTGGCTTGCCCGGCACCTTGGACAGGAAAAGCCGAAATCTATGGCAGCACTCACGACACTCATGACCCGCTTTTGCGCGGGAGAAGACATCTGGCTTGCTCGTAGCAACAACATGACCAAGAACCCTGGTAATTCGGATACTAGGGACAGTAGTGGCAGGTCGCGTCGCAACAAGCAGAAGCGCCGCATTAACGGCGACAACGTTGAGGATACGGCAGTCAATGCCGGATTCAGAGGCTATAAATCCGGTCAGCGGAAAAAGCCATTCAAAAGAAATCCTAGGGGCCCGTCCAGTTTGGACCGAATACTCGACCGCTTGTGCCAGATACATGGCACCCCCGAAAAGCCGGCCAATCACACCAACAGGGATTGTTGGGTGTTCAAGCAGACATGCAAGTTAAATGCCGAAAATACAGACAAGGGGCTGCATAGCGATGACGATGAAGAGCCCCGGCCGCCAAACAACAGTGGACAGAAGGGTTTTCCCCCACAAGTGCGGACGGTGAACATGATATACGCAACCCACATCCCCAAGAGGGAGCGGAAGCGCGCGTTAAGGGACGTATACACGATAGAGCCAGTCGCCCCAAAGTTCAACCCATGGTCCTCCTGCCCGATCACCTTTGATCGAAGGGACCATCCCACTAGCACCCATCATGGCGGATTCGCCGCATTGGTTCTAGACCCAATTATTGACGGATTTCATCTCACTAGAGTCCTTATGGACGGCGGCAGTAGCCTGAACCTGCTTTACCAGGATACAGTGCGGAAAATGGGCATAGATCCCTCGAGGATTAGGCCCACCAAAACGACCTTTAAAGGCGTAATACCAGGTGTAGAGGCCAACTGTACAGGCTCAGTCACACTTGAAGTGGTCTTCGGATCTCCGGATAATTTCCGAAGCGAGGAGTTAATCTTCGACATAGTCCCATTCCGCAGTGGCTATCACGCGCTGCTCGGACGAACCGCATTTGCCAAGTTCAATGCGGTACCGCACTACACATACCTTAAGCTCAAGATGCCAGGCCCTCGAGGAGTAATTATGGTCAATGGAAACACCGAACACTCCCTCCGAACGGAGGAGCACACGATGGCCCTTGCAGCGGAAGTACAAAGCAGCCTTTCCAAGCAGTTCTCCAGTCTAGCCATTAAACGTCCGGACACCGTCCAGCGCGCCCGGAGTAACCTACAACAAGACCGCCTAGCACGTTCCGAGCAGGTGTAGCAATGCGGCCCCAACCCCAGCCCTCGCAAAAATGCGGCACCAGTACTTCGCGTACATAACTACGCTCTAGAAATACCATGGGTACAGGGGGAGGGGCACCATCACGGCACGCCCAAAACACGGCTTAAACCGCACCGGGGACTGCCGATTTTTTAATTTTCTCTTACTTTCAGGACTCCACTCTTCGGAAGGCCTGTTCGGCAGTTCAATTGCCGCACAAACGATGCAAGAACCAGGGAAGCAGACAAGCCATGCCACATTACGGAACTCCCAGGTGGTCTCTATCACGAGCAGTATACCTGTTTCGCATATCATTCCGCAGCCTGCCCTTGGAACGGACATGTTAAAATAGTCCAACCTTTTGCTTATCACATTATTTGTATCGTTCTGCTTTGATCGCAGCCCTGCATAGCTTCTGTCTATTTTTGCATTACTCTTTTTTTACAAATATATGTTCCTTAATGACATGTTGCACCCGTGCACTTCGGTACGGCCAAGATACGCCAGGGGCTTTAGTACCCCTCAACATGGTGTGAGAAGTCCGAACACTTTAACAAGTGCGGCACCCCGAACTTATAGCATTATATGCATCGGCTCCGAATCATGTCTTGGGTCAATAGTTGGGTTTGCCCGGCTCCTATGTTTTGGTGCCTTACGTTCTGCTATATCGGCTAAGGTAGCACTAGGAGAACCACTGCGATTGTGCCCCAGTTGAGCTGGGTCGAGCACCTCAGTGGAGAAAGCTAAAACTGACTGTCATGATGAAGCGAGAGCTGGTTGCTGTTCGAGAGGTGTTTCGAGTCCCTAAAGACTTATGCCGCTTAGAGCGAGGAGTTGGCTCTGTCCGGCCAAGTCGTGGATAGCGCTCCGAACTCGGTCTTCCGAATACCAGGGGCTTCGCCGAAATTTAAAATTATAGAATTCTATGGCTAAGTGAGAGTGTTCACGCATTATAGTCTGATTGCCTTGTTTGTTGGGCTGAGCGCCTCCCTCGAAGGACCCAAACATGGGAAAAAGAGTGCTCAGGTTTATCCCCGAACACCCCAGCACTAGCGGCATGAGGGCAGAAGCCGACGACTCGCCATCTCTCAGAATTGATAAACAGCCGCACAGAAGGTAATATTTTAAATTCCAACAGCATTGCTTAGCGCATATGAACAAGTTTTCAGCGCACAGGACAAAACGAGCAAGTTTCACTAAAAAATTACATCCCTAGAACATTCATTCTCCACAAGGCAGGCACCCTTCAGAACATCCTTATAATAATTCTCGGGCTTGTGATGTTCTTTCCCCGGCGGTGGCCCGTCCTTCACAAGCTTCTCAACATCCAGCTTGCCCCAGTGCACCTTAGCACGGTCTAGGGCCCTACGGGCACCTTCAATGTAGACGGAGCGCTTGATGACTTCGAGCCTTGGACAGGCCTCCACCAGCCGCCGCACCAGCCCGAAATAGCTCCCAGGCAGAGCCTCTCCAGGCCACAGCCGAACTATGAGGCCCTTCATGGCCTGTTCGGCCGCCTTGTGGAGCTCGACCAGTTGCTTCAGCTGGTCGCTCAGGGGCACGTGGTGTCCGGCCTCAGCATACTGAGACCAGAACACCTTCTCTGTCGAGTTGCCCTCCTCGGCTCGATAGAATGCGGCGGCATCGGACACACTCCGGGGAAGATCTGCGAACACTCCTGGAGAGCTCCGGATTCGGGTAAGTAACAAGTAACTCACGTTTATGTGTTTGCTTTGCATAAAGAATGCCTTACCCGCTGCTATCTTCTTCACCTCATCCAACTCCTGGAGGGCCTTCTGGGATTCGGCCTTGGCAGACTTGGCATTTTCAATAGCCACCGCAAGCTCGGACGCTCGCGTCTTTGAGTCAAGCTCCAAACTCTCATGTTTTTCCATGAGAGCCTGAAGCTCTTGCCGCACCTTGCCAACCTCGGCCTCATACTTCTCTCGCTCGGTGCGCTCCGTGGCCGCCGTCTTCTCGGCCTTGAGTAGCGCTTGCTTAAGGGTCGCCACCTCAGACGTGGCCCTTACAATAGCCACGATAATCCTGTCATTTTTTGCAATTGCACCTTTTTATATATATTTAAACAAGGTATTTCTTACCTTCCTTGTCCTCGAGATGCTTCTTGACACGCCCGAGCTCTTGCTCGGACTGCTCGAGGTTCTGCTTTAGCATGTCCACTTCCGCAGTCTGTGCGGCGGACGCCAGCAGAGAAGCCTGCATACGCATATTGACTCTTTTTTGTTAGACTCCTGTGAATTTCATTTGATCCTCTATTCGGCTTTTCTTCCCGAACGCGAAATAGAGCATCAGGGGCTACTGTCTATGCGGTAATATTATTTACACATTCTTTACTTACCTCAAAGCCTGTTAAAAGGCTAGCACAAGCTTCAGTCAGTCCGCTCTTGGCGGACTGAACCTTCTGGACCACCGCACTCATAATGGTGCGGTGCTCCTCGTCGATGGAGGCGCCTTGGAGCGCCTCCAACAGATTGTCCGGCGCCTCCGATTGGACGGGGGTCACCGGCACGGAGGGCTCGCTCCTCTTGGAAGGAGGTCGCCCGCCGGACTCTGGAACCTTTGAAGGTTCCGGAGCGGTGTTCGGCCTGGAGCCGGACTTGGAGCCCTGGGAGATTTTATCCCCTTCACCCCTGGAGTCCGGGAGGTCGCCTTGCGGCGCCTCCAGGACCACCTCCTCCTGGCTTGGAACCTGTTGGGGCAACACTTCGGCGGCGTCCGTAGGGCGGGGGGAGGAAGCCGTCGGAAGCGAATTCACGTCCGACGAGTCCAGTGAACCGCTCGACGACGCATCGAGCCGGTCTTTTGGTGGGCTGCATATTCGTATTCGACATAAGGGAAAGCTGTGCAATAAAGGAATACTATGAAGTACTCTGGTATCCGGATACTTACGATTTCGCCAGGGGCTTGGCCCTGTGCGGCCACTCCTCTTCGCCGTCGTCGTCGTCGGTGGAGTAGTCCGGAGGAAGGGTTTTCCCCTTCTTGGACCCTTCGGCCTCCCCAGTTGGGGCGGCCTTCCTTTTCTTCCCTTCCCCCGCTGGGGGGGGGGAGACGTCTCTTCTTCCTCCTCCTCGTCTTCGTGGGAGGAGTGCGTCTTGGAGCCGTCGGATGATGGATCCGACACCTCCTGGCGCCGGGCACTCTTTCGAGTCCCCGCGGCCTTCTTCTTGGCCTTCTTCTCCGGCACCACATAGGGTGCCGGAACCAGCAGCTTCGCCAAGCGAGCGTCCGCTGGCCCTTCGGGCAAAGGAGCCGGACAGTTGATTTGTTCGGACGTCTCCTGCCAATCCTGTCAAAGGTAAGGGAGCTTAGATCTCGCATGGAGTCAAACTATGAAAAACTGATACCTTGTAGAAGGTAAAAATAGCTTACCGCACGAGCGTGACGCTGCGTACTGAATCCGCGATCCTCGGTAGCGGATGCGGGGGCCTCGGCGCCTTTGAAAAGCACCTTCCAGGCATCTTCATACGTCGTGTCGAAGAGCCTGCTCAGAGTTCGGTGCCGCGCCGGGTCGAACTCCCACAGGTTGAAAGCCTGTTGTTGACACGGGAGGATCCGGCGGATGAGCATAACCTGGACTACGTTGACAAGCTTGAGCTGCTTGTCCACCAGGGTTTGGACGCATGTTTGGAGTCTGGACAGCTCTCCTCTTTTACCCCATGACATGCCCGTCTCTTTCCAGGACGTGAGCCGCGTTGGGGGTCCGGATCGGAACTCGGGGGCTGCGACCCACTTAGGGTCGCGCGGCTCGGTGATGTAAAACCACCCTGATTGCCACCCCTTCAGGGTCTCCACAAAGGAGCTCTCGAGCCATAGGATGTTGGGCATCTTGCCCACCATGGCGCCTCCGCACTCCTCCTGGTTGCCGCGCACCACCTTCGGCTTGACATTAAAAGTCTTGAGCCATAGGCCGAAATGGGGGCAGATGCGGAGGAAGGCCTCGCACACGACGATAAACGCCGAGATGTTGAGGACAAAGTTCGGGGGCAGATCGTGGAAATCCAGGCCATAGTAGAACATGAGCCCCCGGACAAATGGGTGGAGAGGGAAACCCAGTCCGCAGAGGAAATGGGGGAGGAACACCACCCTCTCATGGGGCCTAGGGGTAGGGATGAGCTGCCCCTCTTCGGGAGGCCGGTGCGCAATGTCGTTGGACAAGTATCCGGCCTTCCTTAGTCTTTTGATGTGTCCCTCCGTAACGAAGGAGACCATCCACTTGCCTCCCGCTCCGGACATGGCTGGAGAAGGTTGAGGTGGGGAGTGCGGACTTGGGCGCTGGAGCTCGAGTGCGCGAAAATGGATAGGCAAAGGAGGAAGAAGGCGTAGGTGAAAAGGTGGATCCTTATCCCCTTATATGGGTGGACACGACTATGCGTCCCCACCAGCCTGGTAAAACTCGCTTATCTCCCAAGCGCCATAATCAATGGCGCGGTTGGGTTACCCACGCCCGTATTGATGAGAATCCCGGAATAAGGGGACACGATCTCTGCTTTAACAAGACGTGCCAAGGAAACCGCCTCGCATAACACGCTGAGATGGGACAGTAAAACGATTCGAATAAAGGCTTGGCCATGGTGTGATGTCACACTACGGAATACGTCAGCAGATTAGATTTGTGTAAATATTATTCTCTCTATGGCAATATGTGGAAACTTATTTTGCAGAGCCGGACACTATCTTTGTGTTCAAAATCTTCTATGAAGTACTTGGAGGAGGAACCCGCTTTGCAATGCCGAAGACAATCTGCGCACCGGACTCGTCGTCATTGAAGCCTGGTTCAGGGGCTATAGAGGGAGTCCTGGATTAGGGGGTGTTCGCATAGCCGGACTATACCTTCAGCCGGACTCCTGGACTATGAAGATACAAGATTGAAGACTTCGTCCCGTGTCCGGAAGGGACTTTCCTTGGCGTGGAGGGCAAGCTTGGCGATACGATATGCAGATCTCCTACCATTGTAACCGACTTTGTGTAACCCTAACCCTCTCCGGTGTCTATATAAACCGGAGGGTTTTAGTCCGTAGGACAACATAAACAACAACAATCATACCATAGGCTAGCTTCTAGGGTTTAGCCTCTCCGATCTCGTGGTAGATCTACTCTTATACTACCCATATCATCAATATTAATCAAGCAGGACATAGGGTTTTACCTCCATCGAGAGGGCCCGAACCTGGGTAAAACTTCGTGTCCCTTGCCTCCTGTTACCATCCGGCCTAGACGCACAGTTCGGGACCCCCTACCCGAGATCCGCCGGTTTTGACACCGACACCCTCTTTTCGTCTAGAGATGTTTCTCCACTAATGAAGGTAAAATCACATGAATATGCATTAGGCTTTTCAGATCCCATTGCCCCGCATTGACCAAATCATTAATGCAACTGCAGGACGCAATTCACCGTGCTTCTTCAACGCATACTCCAGATACCATCAAATTAAGATGAGGGAATCCGATCAAGCCGCAATGGCATTCATCACCCCGTATGGGCCTTTCTGCTTCAACACTATGCCTTTCAGACTCAAAAACGCCGGCGCCACCTACCAACACATGATTCAAACGTGCCTGGAAAAATAAATTGGCAAGACAGTGGAAGCATATGTAGATGATGTAGTCATCAAAACTAAACATGTAGAACCATTGGTGGACGACTTGCGCCTCACATTCACAACCTCCGAACATACGACATACGGCTCAATCCGAAAAAAATGCGTTTTTGGCGTCCCGGCCGGAAAGCCGCTCGGGTTCATTGTTTCCAATAGAGGAATCGAAGCAAATCCAGCCAAAATCCGAGCCTTGTCGCAATTGGCAACGCCAACAGATCTAAAGTAGGTCCAAAAACTAGCTGGGTGCGTGGCAGCCTTGAGCCGCTTTATCTCCAGATTGGAAGAAAAGGCACTACTACTTTATCGCCTGCTCCGACGTACCGGTCACTTCGAATGGACGGATGCGGCAACGACCGGGTTGGAAGAAATAAAAACTCTATTAGCAAATAACTCAATCCTTGCCGCACCAAACGTCAGCGAACCTATGCTACCATACATACCAGCAACTCACCAGGTTGTGAGCGTTGTGCTCGTTGTCGAATGAGAGGAAGAGGGACACAAATTCCCACTCCAAAAACCAATATACTATGTATCGGTGGTCCTTACACCATGCAAATCCCGATACCCGCATTATCAAAAGATAGCGTATGTGGTCTTCATGGCATCTCGAAAGCTGCGACACTACTTTCAAGAGTGCTCGATCACGGTGGCCTCTGAAGTACCACTTAATAACATCATAAACAATCGAGACGCCACCGGCCGCATTGCCAAGTGGGCTATCGAGCTCCTACCATTTGAAATAACATATAAGCCACGCCGAGCTATTAAATCTCAGGTGTTGGCCAACTTTGTCACCGAATGGACAGAAGCCGAACTCCCCAGAGAGTACATCACATACTCCAACTGGGTGATGTACTTCGACAGCTCCAAAATGTTAGCCGGATTGGGAGCTGGCGTCATCCTAACATCCCCTACAGGGGACACAGTCCATTATATATTACAAATCATGTATACAGACTCCAATAACACAGTTGAATATGAAGCGCTCCTGCATGGACTCCGGATGGCCGTTTCTATGGGCATACAACGCCTTGAGGTGCGTGGGGATTCGAACCTCGCGATATCTCAAATAAATGGTGAATTCGACGCAAAAGATCCAAAGATGGCGGCCTACCGCAACGCCGTACTTAGAATATCAACTCGATTTGAGGGGCTCGAGTTTCATCATGTGGCTCGAGATAGTAATCAGGCAGCAGACATCCTTGCTCGAATGGGCGCTAAACGCGACCCCGTCTCGCCTAACACCTTTTTGGAAAGTCTTTTCAAGCCATCTGTGGTATGGCAAGACGAGAGCGGAAATACCAGTCCGGCGCCGATCACACCCCCGGACGCCGAACACGATTCAGATATCATCGGGGGCTTGGGCACTGAGCTAAAGCCTTCTGCTCATGTAATCATGGCAGTTATTGTTCAATGGACCAAACCCTTCTTGGCCTACCTTAATAGGCAGGAGCTACCTAATGATCAGAACGAGGCCCGTCGCATAGTTCGACGCTCCAAGGCCTAGAAAGTTCACGAAGGAGACTCATGCCTAGGCATGCATTAAGTATACATACCTCTTGGAAGACTGTGAGGTCTCCGCAGTACTCCCGATCTCTTTTCGTTTTGAACGAGGGCCTTGCGTGGGGGCCGCCCTCGAGGAGATACGGTCCTTGGAGCGCCGATCCTGTTAAAACCCAGATCAGTACAATAGGTAAGGATACAAATGAGGATCTCTTCTTAGGAAGCCTCTGGATACTCACGATGCAGAATGAGTAAAGGCGAGGGTAGTCGGCGATGATGGTTACTTCTGAACCGTCAAATCTCGCTTGATAGAATACCCCATCGTCGAATTCTATATATATATATATATATAGGAAAATGGTTGTGTACTCCTAGGAGTACGTATTCCCGCTCCTCATATACCACGTAGATGAATCTTTTATACCTTTTTATTATTTTTAATATACTTCATTACTAATTATGAGATACCCCAAAATGAGTTTCATGAAAAAATTCATGTGAGTCTATATATATTTAAATATTTACGTATATACTGATGTGTTTGTACGTGAAAAGGTATATTACAAAAAGTACGTCGCATATGATATTTTTTCAACTAAACTCATATTGGGATATCTTAGAATATTTAATGAAGTATATTGAGAATAATAAAGAGGTATAATTAATGCGTATATGAGGTATATTGAGGATGGGAGTACATACTCCCAAGAATACAGAAGAGGAGTCCTATATATATATACGGATCCTCGCAAAAGCCAGGATCTTCATCACGATTATGATCCTCTGGATGGGGAGCATGACAGTAGACGTCCTCGGTCATCCTCCTCCATGACTAGTTGGTGGCAACAAAAAGTACATTCGATTAGTGTCTGCAAATGTAGTGAAATAAGCACAGACGATCGAGATTTACCCATTCGATAGGGGTGTACATGGAATAGGCCTCCCGACAGTTTAACCGGAGAAAATATTCCTTTTCACCCTTGTACAGATCGACCAAAATTGAAGCCAGTTCGGCTAGGGTATCCGGACCCTGCCGTCTGTAGCAGGACGCGTCTTCTTCTTCATTGTAACACCATAAAGGAGTTACTCTGGATTGAAGGGGCTGCACACACCTCTTTATTGCGATTGCCATGACTTCAACCATTGAGAGTTCGGAGTGGGCTAGCAGCCTGACCTTGCTGACCAACCTTTGTATCTCCGCACTGTCCACTTCTTTGGGACTTCGGGGACGCCAGTTGAGGCGCTTCTTTAGAGGAGCGCTGGAAAATTCAGGGAGACCGCGCCTGACTGGATCCGGCAGCGGAACATCGTCCATATAGAACCACTCCGAAGACCACTGCGGGTATGCTTCTTTAGGAGTTCCTACAGGGTATCCGGATCCGGCAATACGCCATAATTCGGCACCACCCACTTCAAATATGGAACCCCTTTTGTGGCGGGGAACGAGGCAGAAGAATTTCCTCCATAATCCGAAATGGGCCTCGATGCCTAGGAATAGCTTGCAAAGGGCAACAAAGCCTAAGATGTGCATAATTGAACCTGGGGTGAGGTTGTGCAGTTGGATGCCGTAAAATTCCAATAACCCCCAGAGGAAGGGATGGATTGGAAATCCCAGGCCCCATAGCAGAAACGGGACGAAGCACACCCTCTCCTCCTTACTGGGGTTGGGGAAGTTCTCAGCCATTGCGTCATTGCCAATTGAATATAATCCCGCTCGAACGGGAACTACATCTGCGAGGGGGAGGTAGCCCTGCATTTGGAGCCAGCTTAGTTGAAGATGAGGCACGGAGCAACTCTTCCAATCGCCCTCTTGAGGGCCATGGGGGTGATGTGTACTACGCAACTTTATTCTTGTAGACATGTGTTGGGCCTCCAAGCGTAGAGTTCTGTAGGACAGTAGCAATTTTCTCTCAAGTGGAAGACCTAAGGTTTATCAATCCGTGAGAGGTGTAGGATGAAGATGGTCTCTCTCAAACGACCCTACAACCAAATACAAGAAATCTCTTGTGTCCCCAACCCACCCAATACAATGGCAAATTATATAGGTGCACTAGTTTGGTGAAGAGATGGTGATAAAAGTGTAATATGGATTGTAGAAATATATTTTTATAATCTGAATAAATAAAAACAGCAAGGTAGCAAATAGTAAATGGGCACAAAAACAGTATTTCAATGCTTAAAAACAAGGCCTAGGGTCCGTACTTTCGCTAGTTCAATCTCTCAACAGTGCTAACATAGTTGGATCATATGATTATCCCTCAAAGTGTAACGAAGAATCACTCCCGAGTTCCTATTAGCGGAGAACAAAAGATAGGAATTGTTTGTAGGGTACTAAACCACCTCAAAGCTATTCTTTCCGTTCGATCTATTCAAGAGTTCGTACTAAAATAATGCAAAGCTATTTTTTTACGTTTGATCTATCCTAGAGTTCGTACTAGAATAACACCAAAGAATATTCATATTCATAATACTTAATCCACACAAAGAACTACAAGAGTGCCCGAAGATTTCTACCGGAGAAACAAGGACAAGAACGTGCATCAACCCCTATGCATAGATTACCCCAATGTCACTGCGGGAATCCGCAAGTTGAGTGCCAAAACATATATCAAGTGAATCAATACGATACCCCATTGTCACCATGAGTATTCAATTGCAAGACATATATCAAGTGTTCTCAAATCCATAAAAGTATTCAATCCGATAACCACGAAATCTCAAAGGGAAAAACTCAATTCATCACAACAAGATAGAGAGGAGAAAACAACATATGATCCGACTATATTAACAAAGCCCGCGATACATCAAGATCGTGACATATCAAGAACACGAGAGAGAGAATAAACACATAGCTACTGGTACAAACCCTCAACCCCGAGGGTGTACTAATACCTCCTCATCGTGGTTGTCGCCGGGATGATGAAGATGGCCACCGAAGATGATTCCCCCTCCGGCAGGGTGCCGGAACGGGTCTAGATTGGTTTTCGGTGGCTACGGAGCCCTGCGGCGGCGGAACTTCTGATCTAGGTTAACCCCAAAGGGTTTCGAAATATTTGGGAATTTATAGTGCAAAGAGGGGGTGCGGGAGGCCACTGAGGTGGGCACAACCCACCTGGGCGCAGCAGGGGGCCCTGGCGCACCCTGGTGTGTTGTGCACCCCTCGGGGCACCCCCAGGTGCAGCTCTGGCCCAATGGGTTCCTTTTGGTCCAAAAAAAATCTCCGTAAAGTTTCGCGGTGTTTGGACTCCATTTGATATTGATTTTCTGTGATCTAAAAAACAAGCGAAAAACAACAACTGGCACTGGGCACTGGGTCAATAGGTTAGTCCCAAAAAATGATATAAAGTTGCTATAAAATGATTGTAAAACACCCAAGAATGATAATATATTGGCATGAATACTTCATAAATTATAGATATTGGAGAGATACCAGGGGGCGCGGAGAGGAGCCTGGGGTGCCGACCATGATCAAAGGCTTTGTTTTGTGGCTAGACTTGGCCTTTATTTCTTCTGCGCGGTGTGAGATGGCCTTTGGAGATCTATATCTCTTTATATAGGTGCCGCCCGAGCATGGTGGAGGGCTTATTTGCGAAAAATCATGGACCGTTCGTATTCACCCGGCATGCAAAAATCGAAGCGCCGTCAGGGGGAATCGTAAAAGACATTGGGGTTATCGCCGGATTATCATTGGTCTGGATTATGATGAAGAACCTGCCTTGCAAAGACGAAGACATGGGCCGAATATTACATCATCATTGAAGGCAAGTTCGGGGGCTACTGAGGGAGTCCTGGATTATGGGGTCCTCGGGTGTCCGAGCTATATAGCTTGGGCCGGACTGACGGGCCATGAAGATAAAAAGGTAGAAGACCTTCCCCCGTGACCGGGTAGGACTGTCTTATGCGTGGATGGCAAGCTTAATGTCCGGACGTGTATTTTCCTTTCTCTATAAACCGACTCTGTACAACCCTAGGCCCCTCCGTGTCTATATAAACCAGAGGGTTTAGTCTGTAGAGGCTATCAGAATTCATATAGGCTAGACATCTAGGGTCTAGCCATTACGATCTCGAGGTAGATCAACTCTTGTAACCCCTATTGTCGGTGTCAAAACCAGCGGATCTCGGGTAGGGGGTCCCGAACTGTGCGTCTAAGGTCGATGGTAACAGGAGACAGGGGACATGATGTTTACCCAGGTTCGGGCCCTCTCTATGGAGGTAATACCCTACGTCCTGCTTGATGGATATTGATGAATACGAGTATTACAAGAGTTGATCTACCTCAAGATCGTACTGACTAAACCCTAGAGGTCTAGCTGGTATGGCTATGGTAATGAATCTCTCTCCTTTCCGGACTAAGTCCTCCGGTTTATATAGACACCGGGAGGATCTAGGGTTACACAAGGTCGGTTACAAAGAAAGGAATCTACATATTCGGTCGCCAAGCTTGCCTTCCACGCCAAGGAGAGCCCCATCCGGACACGGGTGCAGTCTTCGGTCTTCGCATCTTCACAGCCCATCAGTTCGGCCCATGACTAACAGGTGGACGCCCGAGGACCCCTTAGTCTAGGACTCCCTCAGTAGCCCCTGAACCTGGCTTCAATGACAAGGTATCCGGCACGTAGATCTGTCTTCGGCATTGCAAGGCGGGTTCCTCCTTCCGAACTCCAAGATAGTCTTCGGACGAAACAAACGTGTCCGGATCTGCAACACACAACCGTAGAGAGTATAGTATTCCACGAATCCAATCCGCTGACAACTTTACTAATGTGACATCACGCTTTCCCGATCATTATTTCAAACCGTTTCCCGTACCGCCGCTCCATATTTCGGGGCGTGGTTTTTATTGGCACGTCTTGTCGAAGCAGAGATCGTGTCCCCTTATTGCAGGATTTTCATCAATACGAGCGTGGGTAACCCAACCGTCCAGCGGGAAAGATTCCTTAGGAATAGGCAGGTTCTTAGGCTTAGGAGGAGGTGTTCAATACCCGCTGCCTTTATAAAGGAACCAAGGGCCGTCTTTTTTATGCCAAACTTCTCCTCGGCCTTCCCAACCTCGAGTTCTAGCACCCAAGGTTCGACTTCGTTGCTTCAAGCCTCCCCATCATGTCCAGACCCAGCCCTCAAGGCTGATGGATAGCTTCCTCCGTTCCATAGGAGGATATTGCAAAGCTTCGGGCGGCCAGATACTTGACCGCAGAGGTACACCATAGGCTCCCTGCTCAAGGATAGGTTATTTTGACTCCCATATCTGGCGAGAGGGTCGTATTCATCTCCCACTTCTTCTGAGGGATAGGGTTCGCTCTTCACCCCTTCGTCCGGGGGCTAATGTTTTATTACGGACTAGATTTTCATGATCTAGCTCCGGACTCCTTTCTCCATGTCTCGGCATTTATCATCACATGCGAGGCCTTCCTCCGAATCCACCCACACTTCGGCTTATGGCTTAGGACATTTAGTGTGAAGCCGAAGGTAATTGACGGGGAACAGGCAGAGTGTGGTGGTGCTGTAGTGAGCAAACTTACCAAGACTCCCTGGCCAAACGGCTCTTTCACCGAAACCTCCAACCAATGGCAGCGGGAGTGGTTTTATGTCACGGAACTCCGTAGTACCAAGTGGGCAGCTATACTTGCGTTCCGTTCCAGCCCTCCGCCACAGCTTGCATCATGGATTAACAAGGGGCTGGACTGGGGATCAGTTGATTAAGTGGAGACTCTACAGAGCCGCATCCGAACCCTCCTTGAGAGAGACATCAATCTTGTCAACGTGATTCAAGTGATGCTAGTTCGCTGAATCCTGCCATGCCAGCGCAGGTCTCGCCGTATGTGGGAGCTTAATCCAAAAGGATCACGAACCCTCCAACACTTCTTCGGCACTACGCACGAAGGGATGTGGAAGTTGTTTTTCGGGAAGCGAAAACATTGGCCGGACACTGATATGTCTCCATCGTATCTACTTTTCCAAACACTTTTGCCCTTGTTTTGTACTCTAACTTGCATGATTTGAATGGAACTAACCCAGACTGACGCTGTTTTCAGCAGAATTGCCATGGTGTTATTTATGTGCAGAAACAAAAGTTCTCGGAATGACCTGAAACTCCACAGAGATTATTTTTGGAAATAATAAAAAATACTGGCAAAGAATCAAGGCCAGGGGCCCACACCCTAGCCACGAGGGTGGGGGGCGCGCCCCCTGCCTCATGGCCCCCCTGGAGCTCCACCGACCTCAACTCCAACTCCATATATTCGTGTTTGGGGAGAAAAAAATGAAGAAAAAGGATTTATCGCGTTTTACGATACGGAGCCGCCGCCAAGCCCTAAACTCTCTCGGGAGGGCTGATCTAGAGTCCGTTCGGGGCTCCGGAGAGGGGAATCCGTCGCCATCATCATCATCATCATCAACCTTCCTCCATCACCAATTTCATGATGCTCACCGCCGTGCGTGAGTAAGGGTTTGATCCCTAGTATCCACTGTGTTCTGAGATTGATGTTGCTATGACTTTGTTATGCTTAATGCTTGTCACTAGGGCCCGAGTGCCATGATTTCAGATCTGAACCTATTATGTTTTCATGAATATATGAGAGTTCTTGATCCTATCTTGCAAGTCTATAGTCACCTACTATGTGTTATGATCCAACAACCCCGAACTGACAATAATCGGGACCACTCCCGGTGATGACCATAGTTTGAGGAGTTCATGTATTCACTATGTGTTAATGCTTTGGTCCGGTACTCTATTAAAAGGAGGCCTTAATATCCCTTAGTTTCCACTAGGACCCCGCTGCCACGGGAGGGTAGGACAGAAGATGTCATGCAAGTTCTTTTCCATAAGCACGTATGACTATATTCAGAATACATGCCTACATTACATTGATGAATTGGAGCTAGTTCTGTGTCACCCTAGGTTATGACTGTTACATGATGAACCGCATCCGACATAATTCTCTATCACCGATCCATTGCCTACGAGCTTTCCATATATTGTTCTTCGCTTATTTACTTTTCCGTTGCTATTGTTATCATCACTATAAAACACCAAAAATATTTCTTTTGCTACCGTTACCACTACTATCATATTACTTTGCTACTAAACACTTTGCTGCAGATATTAAGTTTCCAGGTGTGGTTGAATTGACAACTTAGCTGCTAATACTTGAGAATATTCTTTGGCTCCCCTTGTGTCGAATCAATAAATTTGGGTTGAATACTCTACCCTCAAAAACTGTTGCGATCCCCTATACTTGGGGGTTATCAAGACTATTTTCTGGCGCCGTTGCCGGGGAGCATAGCTCTATTCTATGAGTCACTTGGGATTTATATCTACTTATCATTATGAAGAACTTGAAAGATCCAAAAACCAAGATTTATCCCTCAACTACGAGGGGAGGTAAGGATCTGCCATCTAGCTCTGCACTTGATTCACCTTCTGTTTTGAGTAAGCTTGCGACACCTAAACCTGCTTCTGCTATTAATTCTGATATGTCGCATATTATTGATGATGCCACTTCTGCTATGCATGATACTTATGATGGAACTACTTCTATGCTTGATACTACTGTGCCACTTGGTGAATTTTTTGATGAACAACTTGCTAGGGCTAGAGAGAATGAAATTATTGAAATTGATAATATTGATGAAAGTGATGATGAAGACTCTCCTAATAAATATGAATTACCTGTTGTGCCTGAGGGCTATTGAGGGAGTCCTGGATTAGGGGGTCTCCAGACAGCCGGACTATATCCTTTGGCCGGACTGTTGGACTATAAAGGTACGAGATTGAAGACTTCGTCCCGTGTCCGGATGGGACTCTACTTGGCGTGGAAGGCAAGCTAGGCAATACGAATATGTATATCTCCTCCTTTGTAACCGACCTTGTGTAACCCTAGCCTCCTCCAGTGTCTATATAAACTGGAGGGTTTTTGTCCATAGGACAATATACAATCATACCATAGATTAGCTTCTAGGGTTTAGCCTCTTTGATCTTGTGGTAGATCAACTCTTGTAATACTCATATCATCAAGAATAATCAAGTAGGACGTAGGGTATTACCTCCATCAAGAGGGCCTGAACCTGGGTAAACATTGTGTCCCCTGCCTCCCGTTACCATCCGCCTTAGACACACAGTTCGGGACCCCCTACCCGAGATCCACCGGTTTTGACACCGACATTGGTGCTTTCATTGAGAGTTCCACGGTGTCATCACCATAAGGCTTGATGGCTCCTTCGATCATCGCTAGCGATGTGGTCCAGGGCGAGGTTTTCCTCCCCGAACAGATCTTCGTATTCGGCGGCTTCGCACTACGGGCCAATTCGCTTGGCCATCTGGAGCAGATCGAGAGCTACGCCCCTGGCCATCAGGTCAGATTTGGAAACTTGAACTACACGGCCGACATCCGCGGAGACTTGATCTTCGATGGGTTCGAGCCCATGTCGGACACGCCGCACAGTCGCGACGAGCATGACGTAAGTCTGCCGTCGGACAGTGTTCGAGAGATCGCATCCGCAACTACTCCGGCCGTTAATCCGGAGCAAATCGCGCCATCTGAGAGCGGAGGGATAGACCCCGCCATGGAGGCCACACTCTCAGTGGCGATAGAGCCAGATACTGACTTCACCCCTTTCGAGAGCCGCGTCGCCAAACCACTGGATTTACCTCCGGCCACGGACTCTGAGCCGTCCACATCCGTGCCCGTCGAATCCGACGGGGCGCCGATCATGGAGTCCACCTTCGCAGATATCTTTAAGCACTCACCTTTCGGAGATGTGATAAATTCATTAAGGTCTCTCTCCCTGTCAGGAGAACCTTGACCGAACTATATCCGGCTAGAATGGGATGCGGGTGACGAAGAAATTCGCTGCCCACCCACCACCCACTTAGTAGCCACTATCGACGACTTACCTGACATGATCGACTTCGACTCCAAAGACATCGATGGTATGGACGACGATGCGGGAGACGAACAGGAACCACCGCCCACAGGGCGCTGGACCGCCACTTCATCACATGACGTATACATGGTGGATACACCCAGAGAGGGCAATGGCAAAGAGACAACGGAGGATGCCCCCTCCAAGCAACCCAAGCGCCGATGTCAGCAGCGCCGCTCTATGTCCCGCCATAGCAGAAACAGTGATAACAGCGCATGAGGAAATAACAGTCCAGTCGACTCTAGAAGAAAGGATGACTGCACCACCCCGGTGGCAGAGCACGATCAAGATGCAAACTGCAAACATAGTACGGATCCGACGTCTGAACACGCCGCCGCCAAGGATAAGCCTCATTAAACCCCGTCTAGGGAAGAAAACAGTCCGGACGAAGATGCACACATCATCCTGGAAACGCATTTGGAGCAAGAGAACCTCCGCAGAAGGCTTATTGCCATAGCGAGAAGCCTAAAGAAACAGAAGCAAAGGCTAAAGGTCGCACAAGATACGCTAAATAACAGGTGGAACAAAGTAACAAAGTATGGTGGAAGTTACCATAAAAATAGCTATCCAAAGCGCAAGCTATTATCGGAATTCGACGATGAGGCCTTAGAGCCCATACAGCTGAAGAATGATACGGCCAACCGGCCGGATCCACCACCTTGTGAACGCGATAGAGCAGCTAACAAAGTTGTGCATAAGTCAACACACGATCTACGTGAGAACTTGCGTCAAAAATCTGGCGTGACCAGATCCATCTATGGATCTAGGAAACGCGCTACGGTACAAAACCAACACCGAATACTACAACCGTCCGAACACCATGGCACATCCCAATATAGGGGTGCCGCACACCCCTTATGTTTCACTGATGAGGTGCTGGATCACGAATTCCTAGAGGGATTCAAACCGGTGAACATAGAGGCGTACGACGGGACCATAGACCCTGGAGTCTGGATAGAGGACTTTATCCTCCATATTCATATGGCTCGTGGAGACGATCTCCATGCCATTAAATACTTGCCCCTCAAGCTTAAAGGGCCAGCTCGGCACTGGCTGAAAAGCCTCCCTGAAAACTCAATTGGAAGTTGGGAGGCGCTCGAGGACGCTCTTCGGGCCAATTTTCAAGGGACTTATGTCCGACCTCCGGATGCAGACGATTCAAGTCATATAATCCAACAGTCCGGAGAGTCCGCCCGAAAGCTTTGGAACAGGTTCCTCACCAAGAAGAACCAAATCGTCGACTGTCTAGACGCCGAAGCCTTAGCAGCTTTTAAACACAGCGTCCGAGACGAATGGCTCGCCAGACACCTCGGCCAAGAAAAACCGAGAACAATGGCAGCCCTAACAAGCCTCATGACCCACTTTTGTGCGGGCGAGGACAACTGGTTGGCCCGTAGCAGCACCAGCGACCCAAGCACATGCGAAGTCAGGGATGGCAATGGTAAACCACGACGCAACAAAAACAAGCGTCGGAATGAAGAAGGTAGCCCAGATAACACGGCGGTAAATGCCGGATTCAGGGGCTCCCAACCAGGTCAGCGGAAAAAGCCTTTCAAAGGCAGCATGGAAGGACAATCTGGCCTAAACAAAATTCTTGACAAACTCTGTCAGATTCACGGCACCCCAGACAAACCTGCAAATCATACCCACAGAGAATGTTGGGTCTTCAAGCAGGCCGGTAAGCTAAACACCGAAAACAAAGGGGAAGAGACACCAAGCAAAGACGAGGATGAACCTCGCCAGCAAAGCGCCGGAGGACAGAAAAAGTTCCCACCAGAGGTTAAAACAGTAAACCTGATCCATGTGACAAAGAGGAGAAGCAAGCATGCACTCCGAGGCACACGCGCCATAGATCACTTTTGATCGTAGGGATCACGAGACAAATATCCGGCACGAAGGACTGACGACCTTGGTGTTAGACCCAATAATAAATGGGTACCATTTCACACGAGTCCTCATGGACGGCGACATTGATCTAAATCTGATATATCAGGACACAGTACGCAAAATGGGGATAGACCCGACACAAATAAGCCACAGTAATACTACCTTCAAGGGAGTAATACCAGGCCAAGAGGCCCGCTGTACGGGCTCTCTACTACTAGAGGTGGTATTCGGTTCTCCCAATAACTTCCGAAGCGAAAGGTTAACTTTTCACATCGCCCCATTCCGAAGTGGTTATCAAGCATTACTCGAAAGAACAACTTTCGCTCGTTTTAACGCAATACCACATTATGCTTTTCTCAAGCTTAAGATGCCGGTCCACGTGGCATCATCTCAGTTAGCGGAAATACCGAACGTTTCTTACGTATGGAAGAGGATGCGGTGGCTCTAACAGCCGTAAACTAGACGGCCTCACCAACCAGAAAAAATGGCAGGTCGTCCAGACCACGGACACGGTTAAATGAATCCGGCGTTCCATCATATATACATGAGATTGGTTTGATGATCAAACCCTCATAAACAATACTAGGGGCTTCCCACGTGTAATCAGGGCCAGCCTGACTCAACTTGGCTTCTCTTGAATTTTGATAGTTCATTGATAATAACCAATTCTTCTTTTTGGCACGGCAACTTTCACCTAAGTTCTTTCGTTTTACAGATGACAATCGTGCTACACCCGTCCAGGACACGACACAACGGAGACACAGGCACAGACATGCAGCAGGGACCCGCCCAAAGGTTTCTTTTTAGATTAAGACCCTGTGTAAACCTTTTTTACTGTCTCTTGTTGCTCACATCCTCCGGATACTCCACACAACCGAGAAGGATGCTGGCGTTATTGGCATGTGTCCACGTCAGGATTTTGCACGTACCTGGACACATGGGGTTTCTTATTAAGGGCATTTTTAGCCCGGTATATGTTATAAAGACTGAACTCCTTAGGGAGTGTTCGGCGTCGCGAGTTTGGCCCTATATGCATCAGCTCCGAATCATGTCTTTGGTCAAATGTTGGGTTTGCCCGGCTCCCACGTTTTGGTACCTTACGTTCCATTATATCGGCTAAGGTAGCACTGGGAGAACTACTTCGATTGTGCCCTGGTTCATCCAGATGAGCACCTCAGTAGAGAAAGCCGAAAACTGACTGTCATGATATAGCGAGAGACTGGTCAACCACTCGATGACTCATCGGAATCCTCGGGATTCCTCCGCATTAACGAAGGACTGTTTCTTGGTCATGTACGTACGCGCCCCGTATTCGGATGAGCACAGAAGTACCAGGGGCTATATAGTATCCCCACCGTCAAACTCCTATGGCTAGGTGAAAGTGTTAAAGCAATATAGTCCGATTGCCTCGTTCGCTGTGCTATCACCTCCTTAATGGACCAAGACGTTGGATCAAGTGTGGATATGCATTTTCTGTGAACACCCCCGCATTATATGCGTGGGGGCGGAAGCCGAGGACTGCAAACTTTCAGGTTATATACATATATACATAAACGGCCACACAGGAGGCATCATAGTACTTTCGGGCAAAAGTATAAATACAGCCTTGAAAATTCAATAAAACATTGTTTTCACAATGGGAATACATGTCACTAGAACATAATATTCTTCGAGCACTGAGCCTCTATTGAATGAGCACCTTCAAGAACTTCTTCAAAGTAGTGGTCGGCAGCCACTCGGCCTACGGCCGAACCTTGTGTCGCAACAGTGGTGGCCTCCATCTCCGCCCAGTATGTCTTGACACGAGCAAAGGCCATCCGCACACCCTCTATGCATGCCGATCTCTTTACATCATCGATGCGTGGCACAACACCAAGGAATTGTTGCACTAAACTGAAGTAGCCTAAACTGAAGTAGCTATTCGGCCTTGGCCCTCCCGGCCACAGGTGATCCACAACGGACCTCATGGCAAGTCCGGACAACCTATGGAGCTCGGCCCACTCGGCCATTCGCTCATTCAACAGCAACGGGTGGAGTGGAGCGTGAAACTGTGACCAGAACAACTTTTCCACTTCGGGACCTTTCTGATCCTTGAAGTACTCAGCCGCATCAGCAGCACTTGCGGCCAAATCCACGTAGGTGTCCGCAGAACTCCATAGCCGGTCCAGAGGAGCATACTTCGGATCTCCGAACTTAGTCCGCAACAAGAAGGGCTTCCCAGACACGATATCTGTAGCTTGATTCAGCTCCTCCTTCGTCGCTCTAATTTTGGAGCGGGCTTCCTTGGCAGCCACCAGGGCCTTCTCCAGGCCCGTCACCTTCGCCCGGTTTTCTTCTTCAAGAAGCTGGTAATGGTCAGCGGCATCTTTTAACTCTACAGCCATCTTGGCTATTTTTTCCTTGCTCTCGCAATGTGCGGCCTGTTCAGCCCTTAACTCTTCAGCCACCTTTAGAGTGGCCGCATTGCTACTCCTTGCTTGCTCCTTGGCTCCACTACAAAAAAAGACACATCCATGACATTTTGGGCCGAACGATTTTTTTTTCTGTCATACATATGACACTTCTATGACGATAATTATGACAAAACCCGGTATCATCATAGATGTGGTGGGCTCCTACTTCTATGACAAAAAATCATGACAGAAAATGGGCTTTTCGTCCTGGGCGGGCCGGAGCGCAGCTGCATGACATTCTTTGGGCCGTCCATGATGGGAAAAAACCGTGGTAGAAGCGAGGGCGAGGAAAATTTCAGGGAGTTCCCGGTTATGGTGGGAGGTCGAGGGCCGAGCGATGCGCGTTTCTCTCGTACACGTACGCGCGCGTGTGCGAGGCGTTGGCTCTAACTGAACCCGAGCGAGGCGTTGGGCTCTAACTGAACCCGAGCGATTGCACTGCAGGCTACGCATTACTGAACCCGAGCGATCGATCGATGGCTGTTAACTGAACCCGATCGAGCGATTCCTTCGCTACTACTGCTAACTGAAGTCGATTGATGCTGCCTCTGGGATGAACAGTGAGTGTTGCGGGGGGTTTTGGATGAACAGTGAGCGGTGGCGTTGCCTCTGGATGTACAGGACCCCGTGGTGTGGAGGGCTGGATGAATAGTAGACAGTGGAGGGGTGCCTGTGGAGGGGTGGTTGAACAGGACCCCGTGGTGTGGAGGGCTGGATGAACAGTAGACGGTGGAGGGGTGGTTGAACAGTAGCCGATGGAGTAGCGCGCGGTGGAGGCTAGATGAACAGGAGCCCGTGGAGGCTGGAGGAGGTCGACGGTAGCCCGTGGAGGCTGGAGGAGGTCGACGGTGGAGATGAGCAGTATCCCGTGGAGTCCTGTTTTGCGGTGCGCCACACCCCTCCTGATGAACAGGACCCCCGTTTCGACCGTAGGAGGTCCATTTCATCCGTTTTGCGGTACGCCACACCCCTCCCGATCAACAGGACCCCCGTTTCGACCGTAGGAGGTCCGTTTCCTCCGTTTTGCGGTACGCCACACCCCTCCCGATCAACAGGACCCCCGTTTCGACCGTAGGAGGTCCGTTTCCTCCGTTCTGCGGTACGCCAGGCCTCGTTTCCATCGCCTGTTCCATCCAAGCCCTCCCGATGAACACGACCACGCATTCCGTTCCGACCCAGCCGGTTGGCTCCCACGCGTTTCGTTGCCTCCCGATGAACACGACGCATTCCGTTGCCTCCCGATGAACACGACGCATTCCGTTGCCTCCCCATGAACATGATGCATTCCGTTGCCTCCCCATGAACACGACGACGACGCTGTTTCTCCGTTCCGACCCGGCCATGTACACGAGCCCTGGCCGTACGTATGCGCGAGTAGGCATTCGAGACCCTGCCCGTATGTACACATACATGGCCGTATTTTCTTTCTTGCACCCTGGCCGCTGTACGTACATGTACATGCTACGTGCGCGCCTCTACTACGACACGTGCGCGCCTCTACATCGACCAATATGTACGTACACGTTCGCGACCAGAATGACAACGCTACGTACTCTTCGACCAAGTGGGTCCCGACTATCAGGCACTTCCTTGCCTGCGAAGATGTAGCTGGTGGGTCCCAGCAGTCAGGGGGGCAAATCATTTTTTTGCTCGGACGCACTTCCTTGCGTGCGAAGGTGTAGCTGCTGGGTCCCAGCAGTCAGGGGGGTGAATCGTCTTTTTTTGCCCGGACGCACTTCCTTGCGTGCGAAGATGTAGCTGGTGGGTCCCAGCAGTCGGGGGGGGGGCGAATAATTTTTTTCCAGACGCACTTCCTTGCGTGCGAAGATGTAGCTGGTGGGTCCCAGCAATCAGGGGGGCGAATCGTTTTTTCCCGGGCGCACTTCCTTGCGTGCGAAGATGTAGCTCGTGGGTCCCAGCAGTCAGGGGCCGAATCATTTTTTCGTGAAATACGGTGGCCCGTCTGGTGGGTCCCCGCTGTCAGGTGGAGGAATAATTATTTTGCGCGTAATAAGGAGGCACTTCCTTGCGGCTGCCATGGACCCATCTGTCAGCCTCTCCACGTACAGTCCACGTCCAATGGAAGTCGTTCCTTGACCATGTTGACCACGCTGCACCGAGAGCATCAGGGCGGTGGACAACGGTGAGGCCTAGGAAGGGGACGACGCGGAGCCGGGGAAGACACGGCAGTGGATGCACACTCGGAGAGGAGTATGAGGGTTCACTGGTTTGGCTGCACTGTCGTCGCCGCAGAATAACAGGGGGTGTGGGTGAGTGGAGGGATGGCCTGGCCAGCAGTGGGAGTAGTAGGGGGCGGTGAGGCCTCCACGGCAGCACAGCCGGACACGGGAGACAAGAGCAGGCGGTACGACCGGCGCTGCTTTGGGCGGCTGGAGCAAGAAGACCAGAGGTTGAAGAAGCACGACGGCCGTTGGATGGACATCATACGGTCACTGCAGCTAGAATCGTTTATATTGACTAAGTTGACAAAGCCCTTGGTACGTCAACTTAGTAGGCCCACAGGTCAGCTTCCGAAACGGTGCGCCCCAGATGTCAGGGGGAGGAATCATTTTTGGGCGGGTGAAGTTAGAATATCCGAGATTGAAGAAGAAGCACGACATCCGTTGGATGGACATCCAACGACCACTGCTGTTAGAACCATGTGTTGACTATAAGTTAACAAAGCCTTGCATACGCGTCAACTCTGTTTTTTAGGGGATGCATCAACTTAGTAAGGCTAGAAGTGTGTGGCAGAGAACTTATAGCCCATTTGAGATTTGTAAGAATGTGTAGCCAATTTTTGAATTCTAATGGAATTTACTACAGCCCATTTAGAGTTTGTTAAAAGTACAACCCATTTCAACCAACCGTTCAAAACAGAATTCAATAAAATTTTCCACATTTTGATGGGATCCAAAATATTTTTATCCTAAAATTTCTAGTCAGATTAAATACAATTTCAATATAAATTTATATTATGTAAAAATTCAACGAAACATTGCGCTCGCAACAATTAATGAAATTAAAATTTTCAATATCCAAAAATAATATTTTATAAAGTAATCACATGTTTGGTGCATTTTTTATAGTTACTGCCCAGTTTTTATAATTACATCCCATTTATTATTTCTTAAAGCCCATTTTCTTGTTAAGCCTAATGCATCCCTTCTAGGAAAGATTTGCAGCCCAGCGGGGCGGAGAATAACAACTTGACCTTGCCTGGGTATTCCTGAAAAAAGTATAGCTGGGCTAGCCATTTTCAGCTTGAAATTTTTTAATATCTGGGCTGGATATCTGGCCTGGGCTAGACGGGCCACAGCCCGCCCAGTTAATACCTGCAGCGATGTTTTCGTTGTTGTTCAGAGGAGAAAAATTAATATCTGGGCTAAACATAAAAAAACTATGCAGTGCTCACACCTCAAAAACACAAATACTGCTCAAGCTGCTTGGTCCCAGCTGTCGGCCGCTTCTTATGCAATTCTCTCGTTTATTGACTACTAGATAGGTTGACAATGGTGTGAGACCGTGATGTCAGGAAACCAGGAGGAAGCAAAATAAATTATAGTTTTTTTATATACATATAAAATAAGGAGGCACTTGCGTACGTGAGGCTATGGACCTGGTGGGTCCCCATTGCCATCCTCTCCAAGTAAAGTCATCTCCTCGCCCGCGCGCGCTTTCCGCCCGAAACAGTCAGCGCCGCCCGCCCTGCTTCCCGGTGCAGGCGATTGCTCCGCCTTCAAACGACACAAGTGCCGTCCGTCCGTCCATCTTTCGCCCACATTAATGATACACGGTTGCCGAGGCGGCTACTTCGGTGCCACACGTCCGTCCCTCCGCCTTCCCACCATTGCTATATAAACTGCTGCGCCGGCCATAGCCGTAGTCATCCGCATCCGTTCCCTTTCTCCTGTCCACACCACTACTGCCCAGCATGGCTTCCTCGCGCTCCAACACTCTTCGGGACGGGCCGACGACGGACCACAAGGAGATGGCAGCCATTGCCGCCGACCGGCTGGCCGGCAGGCAGCCGGAGGACGAAGACGTCCCAATGGAGAACATGGTAGTCGATAATCCGGCGCCAACCCCCTCCTCCACGCCATCCTCGCCGGTGCATTGCACCATGACCATCGGCGAGGCCCGTGCCCAATATATGGACAGGGTGAGGCAGATGCGTGAGGAGCAGTTCCGGGAGGCGCAGGCCGCCGCCGCCTACAACCACCATCTCCTCCAGGAGCACCTGCAGGCAGAGGAGCAGATCGCTGCGGAGCGGGCGGAGCAGGAGGTGCTGCTCGACTCGTACCGCTCCGCCCGCAAGGGCCGCCTCGAGCGCTGGCGGTACCGCATGCGGGTGGCGGAGGCTGCGGCCGCCTACAAAGGGCTAGCAAAGAGGGCGATGAAGCAGGCGAGGCGCTGTTTGGCGAGACCGAGGACGAGGCAGAGGACAATGCCGGCTCCGACGAGTCCCCGCTCCACTAGCGTCGATGAGGCCCTGCTCCTCCGAGGCCCCGCGGCACCAACAACGAGGCAGAGGACACCTCCGGCTCCGCCGAGGCCCCGCCGCGCCAACAACGAGGCAGAGGACATCGCCGGCTCAGCCGAGGCCCCACCCTGCTGGCAACATGGGGGAGGATTTCCACCGCTCCGCCGAGGCGCCGCCCGCCGGCAACGAGACAGAGGACATCGCCGGCTCCGCCGAGGCCCCGCCCCGCTGCCAACGAGGCCGCGCCACACAGAAAACGAGGAAGAGTAGAACACGGTAGGTCGCCGCCGCTCGGGTCCAACTAAGGCCACCGCTGCTACCCTCCGGTTGAAGCCAAGCTAGGCGGGTTGACCATTGACGGACGGTTAGCTTCTTGGCGGCAACGTGGAGTCAGAGAGCTGCGCTGGAGAAGAATGCTGCTTCTACTTAACTGCTGGTGCAGTTGGCTGACTGACACGTGGGCCCAACAAGCCACATGTCAGTTACGCAACTGCACCTGCAGTTAAGTCACTGAAGCTTCTGTTTGGCTCAGCGGGACACAGGTGGGTAGCTTCGGTTAATTAATTATACCTCCAGCGCACCCCTTTTTAGTTGAAGAATGTATGAAATGTAATGAAATCCGGCATGTTTATATGAAATCCGTCCGTGTATGAATGAATTTATTTCGATTAGTTCGAATTCCTATATCACTGGCATTGGATGAACATGCAAAACAATACGTACTAGCATTATTCCCAGGGTGATCACCTTGTTTGCAGCAGTTTCACATGTACTCCCTCCGATCCTTTCTAGTCTGCATACAAGTTTTGTCTGCAGTCAAAGTATCTCTACTTTGACCAATCTTATACAAAAAAGTATGCACTTTCACAATGTGCAAAGTAAAAAGGAACAGAAGGAGTACAAAGAGTTTGAGCAGCTTTTTAGCATTTCTGTACATTGCAATCAAACACAGAGGCCTGACAATTCATAGAGAACATTCAAAACAATCGATGATTATGCATCTCAGCGACTGACATGTCAAAGGCAATATTTACTTCACAACTAAAGAATAAAGAAAAAATTGATCGACGCTGCTGACAGCAAAGGGCGTCCCATTCAAAAATATCAAACGCATGTCTTGCTAAAATCAATGAGCAAAATTTGATAAGGTTGTCCCATTCCAAAATATCAAATGCCTACGATTGTGGAATGGGCAGGGTTTGCCATCAGTTCGGACATTGACATGGCACCTCGTGCTAAATAAACCAGCTGTTCTTTTGCACAGTTTCCACCAAAATCAACCAAATTTGTGCGTAGCTTGTATGATTTCGCCCTTATATGTTGCAATGCCTCGAACTTATCGGCACCTCCTTTCTTGTGGTGGAAATGAATGATTCGATGTATTCATGAAAATTTTGTGCAGTTCCCACTGAAATCAAGCTGAGCACCCTTGTTTGCACAAATACAAAGAAGTGATCAGTATAAAGCAAACTGCACTATGAATTGACAGTTTCAACAGGCACATACATGGTCCATGTAGAGCACACTTTTAGAAAAATGGAACTCACCAGAAAGAATCCTAGAACAACATTGTATTCGCGCATCACAACAAAAAAATGGAGATTTGTCAGTCCTTCTGAGGTGAAGTTAGTTTGGTCTTGTGGGGAGTAATGTAACCATCCTTCAACTGCTCCTTCTGATGAGAAGATAGACAGGGCTTCTTCATCCTGGCATAATCGGAACTAGTCACTTCACGTACTCCATATTCTTCTTCAGAGGAAGATGATCCTGTTGTGCAAAGACAAGATGACTACTAAATGCTAGCATCCCTGTTTGCTCGAAAAAAGGAAAGGAAATATTTAAAACAACATAGATGAAGCACTTCTCAAGGACAATACCACCTTTTCATGACAGTATCTAAACAGTAGGACAACACCAATAGAGATGACAAAGCTCAATCATATGGATGAAATCAGTGGGCGAGTACCAACCTTTGTCAGGAGGCTTATTGTGTAGAGCATACAGATGAAGCACTTCTCCGGAACCATCTGTTGCTATCTACGGTGGTGGCCATGCTTACTATATACTCCTTGATTAGTTTAATGTTTCCAACATCTTCTTGTGTAGTTCCACTAAAATATATGGTATCTTCAAAGAAGATCCCTGTTTGCACAAGTAGAGATAATTACATATTACATTAAGAGTGGCAAAACAATTGCTCGTTCCAGCCATAGCAATAAATTAAGATGCAAAACTATATCATTACTTGTGTCATCACAGTTCCAGTGCTTCATTACAGCACCGGGAGTTGATTTTTGTTTTTCTTCCGCTTGTTCTTCCCCCTCATCACTTGGTTCAATAACAGACAAGCTTCGCCTTCAATGTAAGATTTGGCATGTCAATTAGGGAGCACAAGTATAGTACTAAACTTAATTTTCTGATGAAAGTGGCAAAATACAGGCCAACAGTTGTGAAATATCCTTATCTTACCTCAATGGGGTATTACGGTGCACATACAGACTGGAAGTCTTGTCTCCATTTGTGTAGTTCACTAAAATCAAGCAACATTATCGTACAAGTAGCACAACATATGAAAGCACACTGCAGAATCATGTGAAAGAAGGCTATTACTGACCTCTAATGATGCGGAATTCAAACAACTCACAAGAAGAAGATCTAAACCAAATTCGCCTTAACGGATAGGAAGTAAGATCTCCTCTTGTGCAGTTCCACTAAGATCAAGCAATCAAGCAACGTTGTCGGTGTGACATTTTGGTTGAACTGCACAAAACACTCTTAAAACAAAAGTGTTTTGTGCAGTGCAAAAAAAGGTCACAATGGCAACGAGGTGAAGTAGATAACCCTGTTTACACAGAGGTGCAAAGGAAACAATTAGTGGTCAATAACGATGGATGACACAGAAGCCAACAAAAAGAAGCATCTACCTTATCTAAATGGGAAAGAAAGCAAGACAACAACATTTCTCAAACGGTGGCATTGATTAATATTAACATAGAGATTATATTAACAATAAAATTCGTTAAACATGTAATTTGCTTTTAACTGTGGCATTGCATCAATTTTCCAGCGGCATTATTAGAGGGTGTTTGTTTACAGGGGCATTTTGGTGTAGGTACTAAAAAAACTCCGTGTCAGTCCCATCTAAACCAAACAGGAGGGACTTTTAGGGACTAAAAGTGGGCATTTGGGACTAAAGAAAGAAGACCCCGAGGGAGTCTTTTTGGGACTTTTTCCAACAGTTGCCCCTACCACGCATCGCACCTTGTCTCTATTAGTTCATTACTAGGGGTAACATGGTCTTTTAGCATGTCATTTAATAACCTCTAGTCCATGTTTAGTCCCTAGAACCAAGCAGGTAGGGACTAGGGAGTTTTTAACCAAACAGGGCCTTAGATTAACAACAGCTAATGAGTTGCACGGGACAGTGGATGCACCAGCACCATGTTCATCTACCGATGTACTGTGGTCATGCACGGTCTGTTGCAACAAAGAACTAACAACCAAGGAGCCTATTTGTGTTGGTCCCAGTTTTGTTATCTTTAGACACCTTTCCCTATGTGAGCGCAACAAATCTAGTCCTGCTCAAACTCTACAGCCTTGTCCTTTCCTTTCCTTTTTGAACTAGTACTTTCGCCCCTTCCTTTCCTCTTTGAACCACGTCCTAGATTTATGCGATACAACTTTCCCCACAACTTTCCCCCATTCCTTTCCTCTTTGAACCACGTCCTAGATTCATGCTATACAACTTTCCCCCTTCATTTCCTCTTTGAACCACGTCCTAGATTCATGCTATATACAACTTTTCCCACAACTTTCTCCCACTCCTTTCCTCTTTGAACCACGTCCTAGATTCATGGTATACATGCAGCTAGAGCAATGCATGTGGAGTAAGTAAATTACACCTTAAGGTTCTTGGGGCGTGGTTCGGTGGGCGACGGGACGACAACGAAGAAGAAGGGGTCGGAGGCCCTCCCGCGCCGCCGCTGGGTGGAAAGTGAACAGCTGCGCCGGTAGTCCCTCGCCGACGGCGACAGTATTAAGCCTCCTTCCCTTCCCGGTGGACGGATCCTGCAACGAGGGGAGAGAGAGGCCAACGAAGTCTTGTAGATCTGGAGAGGGCAAGAGAGTGTGAAGAGAGCAACTACAAGTGTTAAGGCTCCAGCGGGAGAGGGCGAGAGAGTGTGAAGAGAGCAACTGCAAGAGCTGAGGCTCCAGCGTGTATATATATACTGGAGAGAGAGTGTGAAGCGTGCAAACCCTAGAAAACATTTTGACCAATCAAAGAATCCTCCTGGCACAAATTATGCTCAAGTGTAGTTATCGAACCCGAGACCTCAAGTTTGATGAGAGAACAGGTTAACCAGCTACACAACCCTCCCGTTATGTTCAACGAGAGGGAAATAATCTTTTATACATTCCTGCATCGTGTGACAAGCATGCCGTGTTTTTTGTGTGTGTGGGAGTCATTGAGATTTCAATCATAATCGTGTCATGTGGCTTTGGTGGTAAGACTATCCACAGTGGTGCAGAAATAATGCAGCCTTAGTCACCTTACCTCTCTCCACGTAGTACGTTGGGTCCCACCAGTCAGAGGGTGAAACAAACAAATTAGTAAGAAAAATTAAAAGCGCTAGCGGTGTTTCTTACCTCACACATCTCGCTACTGCTCGGGAACACTGTCCAATTGATCCCTCTGTTCGCTCATGTACTATTTTAAGTGAATCCTTATTATAACATGCACACAAATTTTGGGCACTTGTATTCGACTTAAGTCAGTGTGCCACCGTATCTCGTATACTTACTACTCCCTCCGTCTAGGTGTAATAAGTCACGTTAGAAGGTGCAACGGGACCAAGGGGTGTGTGTGTGTGTGTGTGTTTAACATCATGTGTGTGTTAGAGAGAGCGATAGATCTACCTACTCCTACAGAGAGATGTTGTGTAGTGTACGATTTTAGCCGCGAGAGTCGGTGCATCCTCTCGTTTCCGGGCGTGTTCGGTAGGGACATGCGGACAACTGCCACACCCGCTCCTGACGAGCCTGGCCCACCCAAAGCCCCTCCATCGCCCGCGCGCTTCCCGCCCGAAACGGTCAGCGCCGCTCCAAAGAATCGGTACCGCATTCATGCCCGGGCAGAGCGGATGCGACCTCTCACTGGCGCAAGAGTGATGGTTGCTTTGTCCGTCCAACTTACTGCTGGGTCTATGTGATTTGACGGCTCATTGGTCTTGATTACTGAGGTGGTAGGACTGCTGGATGTCCCACGCTTTCGGCGAAAGGAGGTACTACTACTAGATTACAATTTTCTCCATTCTTACAGCGGAGGCGTGCAAGAGCAGTGAAAACACGCAGGCTCAGTGATTACATGGCCCACCTCACACTATCACCGTGCGACACCTAACTCTTTACATAGTACTCCCTCCGTTCCTAAATATTACTAGATGAGTCCCCACGCGTTGCCGCGGAACAATGGTATATCTCTCTGCGCAAAATTATCGATTTCATAGAACTAAAAAAAACTCTATAACCGCATGAAAAATGTGGTAGCCAAACTAAATAAACTCCCATCATCATTTAGATCATCCCACGTAAGGAAAAAAGATCAGCCAACTCCTACTGCATAATGGGATTATATTTTTCTTTTTGACATGTTAATGGGACTTAAAAGCTCACTTACATGCATGCTACCGGTGCATGCTTGCATGCAGACATGTTGATGTGATTTAAAACCCACTCACATGCATGTGCCACGGTATTTCTGCATGCTTGCATGTGGCTTAGTGCGGAGCCTCTCAACGTCTAGATCAGACGACCATTATGGATTGATTTACTTCATAAACGGCTACATAAATTTTGATGATGTGGCTCAAGGAGAGGATAGAGAATTCCTAGTAGTGGGGGCTAGCTATTACTAGTAGATAAGTCTTTGTAGAGATTCCACTACATACGGAACAAAATGAATGAATCTACACTTAAAATGCATCTATATACATCCGCATGTGGTTCATGGTGAAATCTCTACAAAGACTTATATTTAGGAACGGAGGAAGTACTAGTATAGTACGTACTGTAATTTATCAGCGAGATAAATTTGTACAATGCTATGAAGCTTCCAAAATATTAACCTTGCGATTGGCTCTTCGCCTCTTCGGGAAGTCGAGCAATAATGGTAGTGTAGTATATATCGTTCTGGCTATATGAGACCGAATGAATTGCTGCACGTCCACCACGTGGGCGAGGGTCGAGGGGCGAGGGAGAGTGCTACATATGGAGCAAAATGAGTGAATCTACACTCTAAAATATGTCTATATACATCAGTGTTTGGAGTATGTACTAGTAGTTGATATTGAAATATACTAAAGGACATATATATTCCAAACAATATGATATAATCTCTATAACCAAGGTAGTAGGGACGAGGAGTAAACAGAGGGAGTAGTAAATTTTTCTCCTCGTCCTGCGAGTCACCGCGCGCATGGGCGAGGGAGCGGGCATAAGGCGGAGCAAGCTTCACCTCATCCTGCGAGCCACCGCGCCCGTGGGTGGGGAGACGGCGTACTAAGCAAGCTTCTTGTCGTTCTGCGAGTTGACGGGACATATCAAAAGTACTCCAGTGTATAGAGCCTTGCCTCTAAGGTAGGCCCCACATGGTTTGCCTCTTTTTTAACATAACACGTCAAGTCGCAATTTGTTTGTTCACCCGTGGTAGACGATCCTCCCTCCACCAAGTGGACAACCAGTACACGTGCCAAATTACCACGTGGGCTGCCTTTTTCATACAGAAATAAGCTCCACCGTGTACCCGCGCGGGTGTGGTTCGGAAAGAGATGAGAGTACATGCGCCGTGCATGCACCTCTTCTCTTCATGCACGTCCCCCACCTACGTGGATGTGTGTGAGAGATACAAACTGCGTTCGTGAGTGTTTTTTGTTTTGGGGTGGGGGTGGGGTGGGGGTTGATTTCGTGAATTATTTGTGGGAATATGTGTCGATGACATCTCAAGCAAAATTTTGCATGCAATGTGTGTGAAATGGAGGCCTATCCATATCATACATAGAGGGTCGGGCAATCCACGAGAAGAGAGGGAGGGGTCATAGCTATCGATAGAGTCAAAGAGAGGATCAAGTGGGTGGGTGCAAGATCGATGAAGAGAGCCATCGAAATTGTGTGTGTGTGCAAGTCAAAGATATAGGGCGACTGGCCTACTGGAACGTTAGAGGGCACATGTCAAGTTTGTGTGTGGAAGGGAGACATGACTAGAGCGCTCAATGTATCGGTGTGTGGGGGGGGAGGGGGTGGGGGGAGGGGTAGGCAGAGGCCTAACTATAGAGGTAGAACGACTCGTATATGTGTTGAGAAGGAGAGACCCAGCTATGTCTTGAGGGAGATCGGTCGACATCCATACATAACTGAAGGACGGGAAATATGATGGGACAGAGAGAGAGAGAGAGAGGGAGGGAGAGGGAGGGAGAGGGGTAGAGTGCTGGATGGGTGATGGAGTTGCTTCTCGAAGATGGTGGGAGAGGCCTACTAGACAAACTGAGGGTGGAACTGCAATGTTATCAATAAGAGTGGGGATGTGTTTCTGTGTGTTCCTGTGCGTGATAGATTTGTCGAGACGCATCCATGGATGATGAAGGGGAACCATGTGTTTGGTAAGCAAATCTAACTAGATCGGTAGATCAATTGTTGTTTGTCGGAGGAAGGGAGAGACACAACTAATGAGGTAGATCGATTGACGTGTGGGTAAAAACGAGTTATAAGGACCTAGCTAGCTATATGTATAGCGAGAGATCGGTCGGTGTATGCCCATTTGTTAGAGGCAAATAAGGCCCAGTGAGACGGATAGACAGAGAGAATGGAGCTAGGAGGTGGTGCGAGAGGCCCAACTACTAGCTAGATAGGGGGAGGAGTGTGCGGTTGTGAGGTCGATGAAAAGAGGGGCGAGAGTTTACACGTGTGTCTGACCGTATGAGAGACACGAGGCAAGGACACATAAAGGAGGAGATTGAAGGTGTGTGTGTATGTTGTAGGCAGGCATCGCTGGAGAGGTTTATCGATCGGTGTGTGTCGGAAAGGAGTTGTGGAGACTCTCGGAGAACGACCTAAAGAAAAAAAATGAATGTGCCTGGTGGATAGAATGCCGAGGGAGGGGGAGGGCGAGGAGGGCGTGTGCATGCACGAGAGAAAGTTAGTGGTAGCTACAAAGGTTAGAGGATTGTGTGGGTGTAAGAGACTAACAAAGATCATAATTTGATATGAAAGCGGATTCATATATTTGAATAGGAGATCATAGTGTTTTAAACATTGCATGCATGAATATAGCGGTGATACACATCCTGTGCACATGTTATACCATAATGTGATAATGCATGGCGTTTGCAACTCACAGCTAAATGCTGAACAATCTAAACCATACCATACATCAAACAATATCACATTTTATTTGAATTTGTGATAATGTGTGGCGTTTGCAGCTTACAACTAAATATCGAACAATCTAAACAATACTATATATCGAACATTCTCACATTTTATTTGAATTTGTGGTAATGTGTGGTGTTTGCAACTCACATCTAAATACTTGTAGGCGTAGGGGGCGGGGCACCATACATAATGTGATAAACACATTATACATATGAGACATGGTTTAGATTATGAAGATCTAGCTAGAGCTAGAAATGTAATGTGATTTGAAATCAAAATAAAGTGGATTCAAAAAAAATCTAGTTCGAGTTCATATAGTACACATAGTTCATATGTAACTCGAGACTAATCATGTGGTGTGTTGTGAAGATAATACACAAATGATGGTTTAACTTGACAATAATGATGATTGTAGATCTTACTAAAACAGAGAAACGAATTCAAATGCTTTGACTTCACAACAATTATTACTGTAGATCTTATTCAAATAGAGAAACAAATTCAAATTTAGTTCATATTGAAGCGGTAGTATATACGTTTGGAATGCACTAAAACGTTCATTTGAGTAGTAGGTTGCATGCATTATACACGTAGCGAAATATTTTAATTGAACATAATATGAATTCAAAGTTTTGAATAACATTTGTAGTGCGCATTGATTTGGTACAGTACACGTTAGGCTTCTCCGGAAATTTCAACCCGCGCCTTGTTAGCCCGAAATATTTAAGATATATCTTTGTCTCGTTGTGCTCCGACAACTCCCTCCATCTCAACGCGCGCCTTGCTATTCCGAAATTACAACACGCGCGAAAACTCCCACCTCATGTGAAATCCCGACACACGAAATGCCCGTGGTACCCCTGAACCGAAAGAACCGCCTCAAATCGGTGGGGGTACTTTCGTAACTTACCCCACATTTCGGATAAGCGCGTCTCTAAGCCATGGTTCTCCACTGCCATTCCATCCGCCCACCCATTCGTACACCGAGGCTACGAAAACCCGCGATGAAACCCCACACCCTGCTCCGTCCGCCACCCAGCCGGAGCCTCTTCCCCGACGACGTCGTCCACAGCAACACCTCGACATCCCTCATCCACCGTACCGGATGAGGATCCGTCGTCGATCTCATCGTCCCACCGGTTCAGCCACCCCGTCCTCCACCTCCAAGGAGCTGCCCCGATGTTCCCCTCGTCTTTCGCGCCACCTCCATTCCCACACCACCGTCTTCACCTGCACCATCGGAAGAGCATCATCATCACCGTTTCCTCGGATGAAGTTGCGGCCTAATCGGCGCCACCAAAGAGGTTGTACACTAATCATCACATTTTCATCTTGATTCGATCTCACGGTGCTGCCGACGCTCGATCCCAAGCCGACACGGCGCGGCTCCATCCACGGCAGTGTCGCCGGCCACTTCCTCCATGACGTCGCTCCCTCGGCGGCGACGTCCACATCAGTAGGAGTTGCTGCTGCTTTAGCTCTCGCTCGCGCTACTGCTCTGCTCTTGCTCTCGGTCCCCTGCCTGGTCCGCTATTGCTATTGCTCTTGCTCGCGTTGCTGCTCTTGCTCTTGCTCTTGCTTGCGATGCTGCTCCGATTTAGCTACACTTCAGTCGACTGAATTGACTTTTGGGTCAGTAGATTTTCAGGGGGTGAGGGGGGGGGGGGCTCGCCGGGGTGAAGGAAGAACCAAGGCAGCGGGGAGAGGTACTCCGCTATCTATCTTAGGGTTCAGGATGGGGCGGTGGTCGCCGGCGGTGGCAGGGCGTTGGCGGGGTGGTGGCGTGGGGATCACCGGAGAAAAAGCTCAGCACGGGGGGGGGGGGGGGGGGGCTAGAGGGATGGCCGGGGCGGCGGCGGACCGGCGGTGGGGAGTGTTTTCGGGGTGGGCGGGGTGGCGCACCGCCGGCCGCGGGCGGTGGGGGGCTGCTGTTTGGCCGGTGGTGGCTGGTGGCTCAGGGGGGTGGAGGTTGAAGATGAACCGCATTCCCTTGATTTCATATCCAATGGCTGCAAAATCGACTGACCAGCGATGAAAAAGTCAGTCGACCGACGTGTAGCCTCACCTTGCTAGTGCGTTCAGTTTCGACAACAAAATTTAGTTTCGACAGCAAAATTCAGTTTCGATAGTTAAGTTCAGTTTTGACAGTTAAGTTCAGTTTCGATAGTTAAGTTCAGAGATGAGCGGCTGATGTATTTTACATCTAGCACTTTGTGGTTATGTATTTTACTTCATCTATTGGAGATGCTATTAGAATTCCTCTCAGGTTAATGTTGTTCGTTGTCTCTCTTGTCCTGTGAGGGAGTCCTGGATTAGGGGGTGTTCGGATAGCCGGACTATACCTTCAGCCGGACTCCTGGACTATGAAGATACAAGATTGAAGACTTCGTCCCGTGTCCGAGAGGGACTTTCCTTGGCGTGGAAGGCAAGCTTGGCGATACGGATATGCAGATCTCCTACCATTGTAACCGACTCTATGTAACCCTAACCCTATCCGGTGTCTATATAAACCGGAGGGTTTTAGTCCGTAGGACAACATACACATCAACAATCATACCATAGGCTAGCTTCTAGGGTTTAGCCTCTCCGATCTCGTGGTAGATCTACTCTTGTACTACCCATATCATCAATATTAATCAAGGACGTAGGGTTTTACCTCCATCGAGAGGGCCCGAACCTGGGTAAAACTTCGTGTCCCTTGCCTCCTGTTACCATCCGGCCTAGACGCACAGTTCGGGACCCCCTACCCGAGATCCGCCGGTTTTGACACCGACATTGATGCTTTCATTGAGAGTTCCTCTGTGTCGTCGCCGTCAGGCTTGATGGCTCCTACGATCATCAATGGCGATGCTGTCCAGGGTGAGACCTTCCTCCCCGGACAGATCTTCGTCTTCGGCGGCTTCGCAGTGCGGGCCAATTCACTTGGCCATCTGGAGCAGATCGAAAGCTATGCCCCTGGCCGTCAGGTCAGATCTGGAAGTTTAAACTACATGGGTGACATCCGCGGGGACTTGATCTTCGACGGATTCGAGTCACTGCCGAGCGCGCCGCACTGTCATGACGAGCATGATCTAGCTCTGCCGCCGAACAGTGCCCTGGAGGCCGCACCCGCATCGGCTTCGACCCTTAATTCGGAGCCAACTACGCCAATCGAGGATGGGTGGTTGGACGCCGCCTCGGGGGCTGCGATCCCAACGGCGATCGAGCCGAACACCAGCCCCGCACTCTGCGAGACTCGTGACTCCAAGGAGCCGGACCCCTCTCCGGACTCCGAACCCTCCACGCCCCTGCCGATCGAATCCGATGGGGCACCGATTATGGAGTTTACTGCCGCAGACATCTTTCAGCACTCGCCTTTCGGCGATATTGTGAAGACACTGAAGTCTCTCTCTTTATCAGGAGAGCCCTGGCCGGACTACGGTCAGCAAGGTTGGGATTCGGACGATGAAGAAATTCAAAGCCCACCCACCACCCACTTTGTAGCCACTATCAACGATTTAACCGACATGCTCGACTTCAACTCCAAAGACATCGCCGGTATGGACGCTGATGAAGGAGACGATGAAGAACCAGCGCCTATTAGGCCCTGGAACGCCACCTCGTCATATGACGTATACATGGTGGACGCACCAAAAGATGACGATGAGGAGCGGAAGGACGCACCGAAAGCTTGTTCCCTTGAAAAGCAGTCAAAGCGGCGATGCAAGCACCGCCCCAAATCCCGCCTCGACAGAAATAGTGATCATACAGACCCAACGCTAGAGCAGGGCGAACCGCTGCCGGACAACGGCAATACGGATAATCAAACCGAACAAACTAATCCTATCAAGGCTAATGGTCCGGACAACATAACGCCGGACAGGCACCCGGAGCAGCAGACTGCCCGTAAAAGGCTTGTTGCCACCGCGAGGAGTCGGAAAAAGCAGAAGCAAAGGCTCAAAGCTACGCAAGACACACTCCAAATCAGATGGAGTAAAATACTCAACACTGCAGCAAGGTACGGCGACAATCGCCCCTCCAAGAGCTACCCAAAGCGGAAGCTGCTACCCGAATTCGATGAGGAGGCCTCAGAACCCCCACAACCAAATATCAAAGCAGCCACCTGGTCAGATAGACGATCCCTCTACCAACACAGATCGGCATACAACGCCGCTCACAATACAATACGCGACCCATGCGAGGGCTCGCACCCAAAGGACGGCGCAACAAGATCCATCTATGGACCACGCAAGCGCGCCCCAGCATACAATGCAACACAACAAACATCCGAACAACGCGGTACACCCAGCTACAGGGGTGCCGCACACCCCCTATGTTTCACCGGCGAGGTGCTGGACCATGAATTTCCAGAGGGATTCAAGCCCGTAAACATAGAGGCATACGACGGAACAACAGACCCTGTGATCTGGATTGAGAACTACATCCTTCATATCCACATGGCTCGAGGAGATGATCTCCACGCCATCAAGTACCTACCCCTCAAGCTCAAAGGGCCAGCTCGTCACTGGCTCAAAGGCCTACTTGAAAGCTCCATTGGAAGTTGGGAAGAGCTCGAAGACGCCTTTCGGGCAAATTTTCAAGGGACTTATGTCCGACCTCCGGATGCGGACGATTTGAGTCATATAACTCAATAGCCCGGAGAGTCAGCCCGAAAGCTTTGGAACATGTTTCTTACTAAAAAGAACCAGATTGTCGACTGTCCGGACGCTGAAGCCTTGGCAGCTTTCAAGCATAGCGTCCGTGATGAATGGCTCGCCAGACACCTCGGCCAAAATAAGCCGAGAACGATGGCCGCACTAACAAACCTCATGACCCGCTTTTGCGCGGGTGAGGACAGCTGGCTAGCCAGATGCAACACCAACGACCCCAGTATATCTGAAGTTGGAGATGGAAACGGGAAATCACGGCGCAACAGCAATAACAAATGCCGGAATAAAGAAGACAGCATGAAGGGCACGATAGTAAATGCCGGATTCAAAAGCTCTCGGCCAGGTCAAAAGCCGCCCCCCTAAAGGCACCAGTGATGAATTGTCCAGCCTCAACAAAATTCTGGACCAAGTATGTCAGATTCATAGTACCCCTGGTAAACCTGCTAATCATAACCACAGAGAATGTTGGGTCTTCAAGCAGTCCGGCAAGCTCAACGCCGTACACAAGGGGGAGGATACACCAAGTGAAGACGAGGACGAGCCCCCCAAGCAAGACACGGGGAACAAAAGAAATTTCCACCAGAAGTCAAAACAGTAAACGTGTTATACGTAATCAAGGGAAAAGACAACGCGGCACTCCCAGGAAAATATACCCAAGTGCCTGTCACCACGAAGTCCTGCCACTGGTCATCTCAACCGATCACTTTCGACCATCGCGATTACTCAGCAAGTATCCAACACACAGGATGGGCTGCCCTGGTATTAGACCCAGTAATTGGCGGATATCACTTCACAAGAGTCTTGATGGACGGCGACAGTAGCCTAAACCTAATATATCAGGATACAATCCGCAGGATGGGGTTAGACCCAACACAAATTCGCCATAGCAATACTACCTTTAAAGGAGTAACGCCAGGCCCAGGGGTTCGTTGTACGGGCTCCCTCCTACTACAAGTTATATTCGGCTCCCCCGATAACTTCCGTCGCGAGCATTTAACTTTCCACATCGCTCCGTTTCAAAGTGGCTATCAAGCACTGCTCAGACGCGAAGCTTTCGCTCGCTTTAATGCAATACCACACTACGCCTCCCTCACACTCAAGATGCCCGGTCCACGTGGCATCATTACAGTGCACAGAAATATCAAGCGATCTCTGCGTGCCGAAGAGAGTGAGGCTGCCTTGGCAGCCGCACACTAAAGGCGCCCGGACAAGCGAAAGCATCCAATAGGTCGTCAAGACCTCAGATACAAATAATCAAGTCCGGCGCTGCTATTTATACGGAATAAGTGGTCACACCCCTATTTGTCAATACAAGGGGCTCAACGCGCGCAGACAAGTGGCAATTTCTTATCATCTTGAAATATACATGGTTTCTTTAAAAACTATCTTTTTGCACGACTACTTTTTCACTTAACTTCCTCTCTTTTACAGACGATCATCGTGCTACACCCATCCAGGATACAACACAATGGAGACACAGGCGCAGACGTGCAGCAGGGACCCGCTCCAAGGATTCTTTTTAGATTAAGACCCTGCGTAAACCTTTTTTTACTGTCTCTTGTTGATACATATCCACCGTTGAGAAGGATGCTGATGTCTTGGCATGTGGCCATGCCAGAACAATGCACATACCTAGACACAAGGGGCTTCTTACAAAGGCCACTATTTAGGCCCGGTTTATGCCATAAAGACCGAACACCTTAGGGAGTGTTCGGCGTCGCGAGTTTGGCCCTATATGCATCAACTCCGAATCATTGTCTTTGGTCAAATGTTGGGATTGCCCGGCTCCTGTGTTTTGGTGCCTTACGTTCCGCCTTGTCGGCTAAGGTAGCACCAGGAGAACTACTGCGATTGTGCCCTGGTTCATCCGGACGAGCACCTCAGTAGAGAAAGCTGAAAACTGACTGTCATGATATAGCGTGAGACTGGTCAACCACACGATGACCTGTGGGAATGTTAGAATTCCTTCGCCTTAACGAAGGGCCGTTTTCCGGCCAGGCATGTACGCACCCCGGAATCGGGAGAGTGCGGAGCCACCAGGGGCTATCTAGTAGCCCCACTGTCAAACTCCTATGGCTAAGTGAAAGTGCTAAAGCATTATAGTCCGGTTGCCTCGCTCGCTCCGCTATCACCTCCTTAATAGGACCAAGACGTTGGGTTAAGTGTGAACGCGTATTTTTGCGAGCACCTCCGCATTATATGCGTGGGGGTTGAAGCCGACGACTGCAATCTTTCAGGTTATACACATGTATACATAAACGGCCGCCCAGGAGGCATCATATTACTTTCAGGCAAAAGTATAAAAATAGCCTTATAAAAATTTATAAAAGCATTTCGCTTACAATGAGATTACATATCACTCAAACATAATATTTTTTGAGCACTAGGTCTCTATCAAACGGGCACCCTCAAGAACTTCTTCAAAGTAGTGCTCAGCAGCCTTTCGACCTATAGCCGAATCCCGGCTGCAACATTGGTAGCATCCATCTCCGCCCAGTATGCCTTAACACGAGAAAAGGCCATCCGTGCGCCCTCTATGCATGTTGACCTCCTCATCGCATTAATGCGCATCACCACGTCAAGGACCTGCTGCACCAAGCCGAAATAGCTGTTCGGTTTTGACCTTTCCGGCCATAGCTGACCCACAATAGACCTCATGGAGAGTCCGGACAACCTATTTAGTTCGGCCCATTCGGCTAATTGGTCAGTCAATGAAAGTGGACGCTCGGGAGAATGGAATTGTCTCCAAAACAGCTGGTCTACTTCACGGTCCGTCTGACCCTGGAAGTACTTGGCCGCATCGGCTGCGCTCGCCGCCAAATCCATATACACATCCTCCGAACTCCACAACCGATCCAGAGGGGCATACCGTGGATCTCCGAATTTCCTCCGCAACATAAAGGATTTCCCAGCTACAATATCCCCGGCTTCCCGCAACTCCTCCTTCTTTGCCCTCATAGCAGAGGGGAGATCCTTTTTCGTCGCAGCAGCCTTCTCAAGGTCCGATGCCTTCGCTTGGTTTTCCTTTTCAAGAACCCGGCAACGGTCGGCGGCGGCTTTTAACTCTATAGCCATCTTGGCCATCTTGTCTCGGGTCTCGCCATGCGCGGCCTTCTCGGCTTGCAACTCTTCGGCCGCCTTCACAGCAGCCGCATTACCCAACCTCGCTTGTTCCTTGGCTCGGGCAAGTTCTGCCCGCAAGGCTTCAACAGTGGCAGCTCCATCTGCAGTCACAACATATTAAAGATACTGGCATCATGCTGCTCTTCCTATGTGGCATTTACCAGATAATGACACTTACCCTGCGCCTCATCAAGCCTTTTGTTAACAAGCTCGATGTCGGCGTCTGCCGCATCCAACTGCCGTTCTAAATGGGCAAACTCGCTAGTCCGGCCAGCCACCGGAGCTTCCATCACCTGCACATAGAGGCAGTATGGTTATTACCTGGGAATATGATCCTCTGTTCGTCGTCGTTTCCGATGACAACCAGAGTCTCAGGGGCTACTATCTACACAGGGCACACCTAGCATGTGCAGGACTATCATACATTCTTTTACGTACCTCAAAGCCTATCAGTAGACTCATAAAAGCTTCATGCAATCTGCTTTCGGCGGACGATATTCTCTCCATCACCGTATTCATCAGCACACGGTGTTCATCTAAGATGGCTGCTCGCCCCACCAACTCCCTCAGAACATCCGATCGCACACCAGATGGTGCCGGACTCTTTTGTCTGCTCTCTTCGGGAGCCGGACACTGGGAGCTTCGGGGGTCAATGGGATTATCTTCTGGCCTCACCGGACTCGGAGAGGCCCTCCGCGACGACACTTCAGGGTTGCCCGCTTCTGGAGCGGAGGAGTCCGGAGGAGGCGTTTCGCTCTCCATCATCTCTGGAAGAAGATCCCCCGAAGACGAGCTCATTTGAGAGGGGCTAAGGCCCGAACTGCAAAAATATATGCAGTGGTTATTTTCTCAGAAGAAAAAGATGGCATATCTGTACTATTAAAAGTATTTTGGGTCACTTATGACTCGCGGGAGAATTGATCCCCCCCCAGACTTTGTGCGGCAACGGCGCCCCCCGAGGTAGGACCCTCTGTGGGAGACTTCTTCTCCCGTTTGGAAGCTTCAGCTTCCGAATCCCTGGGCGCAGTCCTTTTCCTCTTCTGGTCATCTTCCTTCATGGAGACGCTCGCTCCCTTGGCTAGAATGGGCAGCGTTGGGGGCCCGCGTCCGCCCGCATTATCCTCCACAATATATTCCTTTAAGGGCTCCGGGCAAGGTGCGGTCTGGAGCATCTTTTCCAATACCGGATTTTCCAAACCCTCAGGGAGGAGGGCCGAACACCGAATCAACTTCGCCTTTGTTAGCCAGTCCTGGTCAAAAAGCAAACTTTCAGAAATAACTTCGTAACAAAGAGAGATAGTATGTTCGGCCAGAAGATGCCTTACCTGTTCGGCGGCGCGGTTACTACTCAGGCCCATGTCCTCGGTGATTTCCGGACACTCCACCTGAGGTCCGAAGAATGACTTGTACATCTCCTCGTGCGTCAGGCCGAGGAAATTTTGAATGGCACGCGGTCCCTCGGGATTGAACTCCCACAGGCGAAGAGGCCGCCGTTTGCAAGGCTGGACTTGATGAACCATCATAACCTGTATTACCGCAACCAAACTGAAATCTCCATTGAAGAGATCTCGAATGCGGCTTTGCAGTATAGGCACGTCCTTGGCTAGCCCCAGCTCAGACCTCTGCTGATCCATGACATCAGCTATGGTGGGGGGCCCGAGCGGAAAACAGGGGGGGGGGTGCCCACTTGGCACTTCTAGGAGCCGTGATGTAGAACCACTCCTGTTGCCACAATTCAGACACCTCTGGGATGGAACCTTTGGGCCACGGAGCTCCCGTCATCTTGCATATTGAGGCACCTCCACACGCTGCATGTTGCCCCTCGATCATCTTCGGCTTCACTTAAAGGTCTTGAGCCATAGGCCAAAGTGAGGGGTAACCCGGAGGAAGGCCTCGCACATGACAATAAATGTCGTGATATGAAGAAAGGAGTCTGGAGCTAGATCATGAAAGTCTAGCCCGTAGTAAAACATAAAACCCCTTACGAAAGGATCCAGAGCAAGGCCTAGACCTCGGAGGAAGTGGGAGACGAACACGACGTTCTCGTTGGGTTCGGGGGTGGGGACGGCCTGCCCTCGGGGAGGCAGCTGATGCAAAATCTCGGCGGTCAGATATCTGGCCTCCCTCAACTTTTTGATGTCTTCTTCCGTGACGGAGGAAGGCACCCATCGGCCTTGAAGGCTAGATCCGGACATGACTGAAGGTTCGGAGCACCTGACCTGAACTTCGGGCATTTGAGCTTGAGGTGGGGGAAGGATTCGATTGAGCACGGGAGGGAAAAATAAAAGCCTTGTCCCCTTTATAAAGAGGGTGAATATCAAGCGTCCTCTCCGTGTCCGTTTGGACTTGCCTATAATCTAGGAGTCCTAGAAGCGGTTGGGTTACCCACGCCCGTATTGATGAGAATCCCGGAATAAGGGGACACGATCTCCGTTTTAACAAGACGTGCCAGGGAAACCGCCTCGCATAACGCGCTGAGGTGGGATAATGAAACGACTCGGCTAAAGGCTTGGCCATGGTGTGTCACGCTACAGAATACGTCAGCAGATTAGATTTGTGTAAATATTATTCTCTCTACGACAATATGTGGAAACTTATTTTGCAGAGCCAGACACTATCTTTGTGTTCAAAATCTTCTATGAAGTACTTGGAGGAGGAACCCGCCTTGCAATGCCAAAGACAATCTGCGCGCCGGACTCGTCATCATTGAAGCCTGGTTCAGGGGCTACTGAGGGAGTCCTGGATTAGGGGGTGTTCGGATAGCCGGACTATACCTTCAGCCGGACTCCTGGACTATGAAGATACAAGATTGAAGACTTCGTCCCGTGTCCGAGAGGGACTTTCCTTGGCGTGGAAGGCAAGCTTGGCGATACGGATATGCAGATCTCCTACCATTGAAACTGACTCTATGTAACCCTAACCCTATCCGGTGTCTATATAAACCGGAGGGTTTTAGTCCGTAGGACAACATACACATCAACAATCATACCATAGGCTAGCTTCTAGGTTTAGCATCTCCGATCTCATGGTAGATCTACTCTTGTACTACCCATATCATCAATATTAATCAAGCAGGACGTAGGGTTTTACCTCCATAGAGAGGGCCCGAACCTGGGTAAAACTTCGTGTCCCTTGCCTCCTGTTACCATCCGGCCTAGACGCACAGTTCGGGACCCGCTACCCGAGATCCGCCGGTTTTGACACCGACATCCTGCTTCAGCCTCGGCGTCGTACAACTCACTGGAGCTGCTCCAACGACGAAACCCTCCATCACAGCGGAGCAGTACCTCGGGCTCCATCTCCAGACGCCTAAGATCTTCTTCCCCTCCTCCGACAGCAAAGTCAGCTGGAGCATCCTCACCGGCCAACCCAATCATGCTGAGATCGACATGGCTTCGCCAAAGAGGTTGTACACTTGTTGCATCTCTTTTTTACTCTACATGTTATATATATTGTCCACTGAGCACACGGATTTGTTCCTTTAGTGTCTCCTTGAAAGAAAAAACGTAGGAATTTTAATTTTTACTTGTCCTCCTTTTCAAATTCCTATTCATGAAGCACAAGACTAAGATATAGTAGCATAATAGCATTATAACCGTACATTTTCTTGTGGTTTGACTTAATCTCACCATGCTTCTTTGCATCCTGTGATCTTCCAATTGTTGTGAATCAAACACCCAGATTGGCAGAAATCCTGTGTTTTTAAATTCTCTATTTTGCACGTGCATTCCTATCCTATTCCTGTCTATTTCCTATCCCTGCATTGTTGGAATCCTCCAATCCAAATGAGCCCTTACAGAATTACTTCTCTTATAGATAGTTGTCAAAGAAAACCTTGCGTGGTTTGTCCCGCTCCTGCTGCGCCGTCGTCCACCCCAGCTCAGCTGCTCCAACGACAGAAGGGTCCAGCACAACAGGGATCCGGCCTCCAGACTGTATTTTGCCGCCTCAGATCTTCTTCCCTACCGCTGGCAGCCATGAAAACTGCATTACCATCATCAACCGAGCAGATGACCTCGAGGACTACACGGGTCCGCAAGAGAGGTCACACTCTTTCGTGTCTACTTACGTTATGCATCGCTTAATATTACATGCTACTTTATCGTCCTGTTCACCGATTAGACTCTGAGTCAGCTCCAAAATAATGGTCAAACTTGAGTTTTTAAATGGTTGTGGGGTACATATCGGGGCCGCTATCAATAGTATCTATCTACTATTTGGTTAATCTCCGGTGTCTACTATGAGTTTCATGTTGGGTGGGAAACAAATAGTAAAGAAGCCATTATCTGTATTTTTTAACTGAAGCCATTATCTGCCTGCTATTATTGGTTTTGGGTCTATCCACAGGTTGCTACCATCACTCTGGATTTCTGCATGCACTCCTTACATAATCTCACTATGTTTTATTCCTATGCATGCCGGTTATTGTAAACAATGGAACTGAACATGTAGAGCAAAAGAGACGAGCCTTGTGTGGCAATAAAATTTCATGCAGACGTCGCTCCATGGTGGGCGCAAAGGCAGCCCCCCTCCACGCATTTCGGATTGTAATCGAGAGGAAGATATCTGTTCTGAGAGGGATTCAGAAGGAGAAGAGAACTCCTATTTACCCCCTGAGGTCTTTGCTCTAACTTGGCATGCTGATGTTGGTTATATCATGCATATGATGTCTTGGATTGCTTACTTTATACATCAAATATGTCATCTACTTAGTTTAGACATCCTTTGTGCGAATGCCATCTGTTTAGTTTATTCATCGTTTATGTGAATTATGCAACGCCATCTTGTTTAGCCAGGCATCATATATGTGAATTTTGCAATGCCATCCTGCTTAGCCACTCATGTAAATTATATCAGGCCATCCTTTTTTTCGTTACATATTACATTTGTCAACAATGTTAGTACATTCAACTGCTCTTCGTGTGCATCAGCCATTTGACACGGTGATGGCAAATTCTGGAGTGAAAACAAGGTCTTCAGAGCAGACTATGCTATCTGACGAAGCGCATATCTCGCTGGTTACGGATAGCTCCTCAGAGGAGGATTCAGAGACAGATGACCAGTCCTATTCCCCCCCCGAGGTGTATGCTCTAACTTGGTAGGGTTATGTTGCTCATATCGTGTGTATGGTGTCTCTCATTGCTATGTCATTTGATTAGTTTAGACATGCTTTATGTGAATGCCACCTGTTCAGTGTCTAATTACCATATATGTGAATTACGCATTGCCATCTTGTTGCAAGACATTATATATGTGAATTATACAATGCCATCTTGTTGCAAAGGCATTATATATGTGAATTATGCAATGCCATGCTGTTTAGCCAATCATCATGTATGTGAATTATATCATGCTATCTTTTTTTGTATTACGTGTTCCATTTGTCGACAACGTTTGTATATTCAACTACTCTTCCTGTGCATCAACCATTTGAAGCGGTGATGGAAGTATCTGGAGTGAAAACAAGGTATTCAGAGCAGACAATGCTACCTGCTGAAGCAGACATCTTGCTGGTTACAGAGAGCTCCTCAGAGGAGGATTCAGAGACTGATGACCAGTCCTATTTCCCCCCTGAGGTCTATGCTCAAACTTGGCAGGGTTATATTACCCATGTCATGCATGTTGTCTTGCATTGCTTAGTTTTTACATCATATATGGATTGCCATCTGCTTACTTGCTTACTATATAAATCATATATTTGAATTATATCATGCCACCATCATATTTACATAGTACATACACATCATCTATCTGAATTATGGCATGGCAACCCATTTAATAAAGACATCATATAGTTATATCATCTCATCCTATTTAGTGTTTACAGTCATCATATTTTGAATTATGGCATTCTATCCGTGAATGTATGTGAATTATGGCATGCCAACCTATTTAATAAACACATTATATAGTTATGTCATGTCATCCTATTTACATAGTCTCATATTTTGAACTATGTCTTTCCATCTTTTTTAGTTAGCCATCATAATGTGAAATTGTGTCATGCTATCCTGTTTAGTTAGCCATCATATATGTGAAATCGTGTCATGCTATCCTATTTGGTTAGACAACATAAATATGAATTATTTATGCCCTGTTTTATTCCCCACTATCCATTGCACCCGTCTATCATACAATGTCTATACTTTCAATTACTTTTCTTGTTAATCAGCCATTTGAATTGGAGAGCGTGATGGCAGTATCTAAGGGAGTAACAACACGGTCTTCAGAAAAGATAGTGCTACCAGTTGATGCAGATAGAACCACGGTTGTACTTTCCCAAGGACCAGATCCACCACACATAACCCAGACTCTTGCAGATTGTACCCCTACCCAGTTGGACAGAGAACCAGCTACACCCCTTCTAACCCCAACCCCGGCAGATAGTAACCCAGTTCTAGTTGACACAACACTGTCTCCACCACAGAGCACTCAAACACGAGCAGTTAGTAAGGGAACTACAGTGCCCAAAGCACAAGGACCACTACTCCGAATCCCAACTCAACGCTTAAAGGAGAAGAAGATTTGTTCTCAGGTCAGGTTCTGTAGCTATGGTTCATACTCCTTTGCTCTTGCATTTCTGTATTTACTCATACCAACTATTTTCAAATTTGAAGGATGGAATTGAAACTCCAATGGCGCAACAGGTATGTTTTAAACCTGTTTCTTTAACTGGTTTGCTGTTGTAACCTGCTCTATCTTGATTTCAGTTTCAATTGAATAAACAGTTATGTTCTCATGTCATGCACATTACAAGTGTTGTTATTGCTCTATAGTTACCCACACTTATATTCTGTCTATTCTGCTTTGTCTTGAACAAATATTATTTAAACTATGTCTCTATCTTGATTTGGCAACAAAAACTAGAATGATATAGACCATAAAGTGACCATGGTACATAGATATATGTTTGTTTCATGCTGTTATCCTGTCCACTTTACTACTGAACTCATTTACCAAAATGAGTTTCATATACAACATGGTAAACATGTGATGTGTCTGCTTGTTTCTCTTTTAGAATGCGGACAAAATATTGGAGAACAGTACCGCGTTATCCAATGGTAAAGGAAGTAATGCAGATAAGGTTCAAGATAGTGAGACATCCCTATTGGTCTCCAAGAAAGCTGATAAAAACTATCTTGACGACAGTGAGGGAACCCAAAAGTCCTGTCTTGATGTAGTGTTCGAGTTACTGGCCACTACTGCTGGCACAGGCTCTTCGAACTCGCTGCCTGAATTAGTTCGTCTTCTTGAGTCTCAACTTCAAGTTGAAAGACATCGATCAGATGTGCAGTGACAGGAAGCTGAAGGACTGAGGAAGTCCCTGCAGAATTCAGATGCATATTTTCTGGTGCAACAGCAAGCGCTGGAGGATTTAAGCGCCAAACAAGAGAAAGTTAATAAGCTTGCTAAGCATCTTGCCAGCATTATGGGTACCTAGGATATTGTTTCTTGAGATCTTCTGAAGTGGTTTCAGTTCTAGATTTGTTTTGCTGCGATGTTTATTTGCGCTGGTCGCCAACTTTGACAACCAGTGTATATGATATGCTGCTTTGTTCCCTATATTTGCACTGGTGGTGAACTTTGATGCCCAGTGGATGTAATATGTGTAATAGCCGTGATAGCCTAGCGTTAGTTGCTTGCTTATTTATTTCCTTGTTGTCTTGTTTATTTGTTTGCTTGTAGTCATTGCAGTTCTTTTTCCGCGGTTAGCTAGTGGCTGCAATAACCTATTTTTTAAGTTAGGCCATAATAACCATGGGCTAATATTTACTGTAGTGACACTGGGCCTCCTACGGGCCGTAGAAACAGTGGGCCTTCTACGGGCCGTAGAAACAATGGGCCTTCTGTGGGCCGTATCATCAATGGGCCTTATACGGGCCGTATGATCGATTGGCCAAACATGGGCCAAACAAACCACATTATGGCCGTAAACGGGGTAGAGTTGGAATCGTCCGTTCATGGGCCGACCATAACGGGCCATCGTTAATAGGCCGTATTTGATGACACTATGAAAACGGCCCAACGTATTAACGGACCACAAACGGGCCGACTGTAACCACGGTTTGAATTTGGCCCATAAGCAGAAAATGACAGTAACGGGACGTAAGTAAACGAATGCTGGAAATGAGCCCAAGAATAAATGGGCTCTGAGAAGGCCGAAAGATAACATGGGCTGGAAACGACCCAATGGAATAATGGGCCGTTAATGGGTATAAAGTGATACACTATTCATTACGGGCCAGTTTCACCACGTGCCGTTAATGGGCGTAAAGTGATACACTGTTCATTACGGGCCAGTTTCACCACGGGCCGTTAATAGGACAATAGTTACATAGGGCCTCATATGGGCCGAAAGACGTCATGGGCCATACATGCGCCAGAAGTGAAAACAGGCTAGAATCATATTGGATGACCCAGATGATGCTACTGGGCCTAATTCGGATAGGGCGTAACGGGCCTTGGGTTAGTGGGCCGTAAATGGGTTATATGCGAACAGGCCGTTAACACGCTTTCCATGGGCCGGCCTGCCACCTTTTGACCAAGTCAAATGGGCTGGCCTTTTCACGGGAATGGGCCTCTGTTGGGTCATGCCACGTGTCGACGTATCATAGGCGCCTTCCGTCCAATGAGTGGATGACATCTGTCCCAATGATGAGCCGACACGTGTTTCCTCCAGCCAATGATGATTTTACATGTGGAAAATCCCCATTGGTTGGGGCTGTTAATGGGTTATCGGATCCAAAACCCGACCCGATAGCTTAACGGCGTTCCGTTACGGTGGATGCCACGTGTTGGTCACCCTTGACGAAAGCACTTCTGTGACGCGCGATTTATCGTCATGGAAGTGGACACTTCCGTGATGATAATTTTGGTAATGTCATGGAACGCTTCTACGATAGCACAGGTATGACTATCTTGATTCTGTTATAAAATCGTCATCGATGTACATGCATGACAAAAAACGCGACCTACAGTGACAAACACGTATCATCACGGAAGTGTAATTTTTTTGTAGTGCTCGGGCAAGCTCCGCCCGAAGGGTCTCCACGATGACAGCTCCATCTGCAGTCACAACATATTAAAGATACTGGCATCGTGCTACTCTTATTATGTGACGATCACAAGAGAAATCACTCACCATGTGCCTTGTCAAGTCGCTGGTTGACAAGCACGATATCGGCATCTGCCGTATCAAGTTGCCGCTTTAGCTCGGTAAACCCATCAGTTCGGCTAGCCACCATAGCCTCAACCACCTGCACATAAAGGCAGTCGAGTTATTACCTGGGTATATGATCCTCGGGTTGCCGCCGTTCTCGACGACAACCAGAGTCTCAGGGGCTACTATCTGCATAGGGCACACCTAACGTATGTGGTACTATCAAAATCATACACTATTTGACGTACCTCGAAGCCTTTCAGCAGACTCATAAAGGCTTCATGCAAGCCGCTTTCAGCGGATGAAATCCTTTCAATTACCGTACCCATTAGCATACGATGCGCTTCCAAGACGGCCGCTTGCCCCAGAAGATCCTTCAGCGCGTCCGACCGCACACTGTACGGTTCCGGACCCTTGCTGTCGCTCTCCTTAGGAGCCGGATACTGGGGATTTCGAGTAGCCAAAGAGTTATCCTCTGGCCTTAGTGGATCCAGAGATACCCTTCGCGACGACACTTCAAGGTCGCCCGCTTCATAAGGCGGGGTGTCAGGGGGAGGCGTTTCGCTCTCCATCATCTCCGGAAGAAGATCCCCCGAAGACGAACTCTGTCGAGAAGGGCTACGATCTGGACTACAATTTATAAGCATCGGTTGTTGTCTTCGGAAGTAAGGTAGGATGTTTCCACTATTAAGTACTTTTCGATTACTTACAGCTCGGTAGAGGGATGATCCCCGCGCGGACATTGTGCGGCAAGAATACCCTCCGAGGCAGGACCCTCTGATGAAGATTTCTTCTCCCGTTTGGAAACCTTAGTTTACGGATCTTCAGAGGTAGTCCTCTTCCTTCCCCAGGGAGAGAGAATGTCAGATTCTTCCCTTTGGTTGTCCTCCCTCACGGAGGCGCTCATTCCCATGGCTGGAATAAGTAGCGAGTGAGGCCCGCTTTCGCCCTCTCTATTCCCCCCATCATCTTCCTTTGAGGGCATTGGATAAGGCGCCGACTGGAGCATCTTGTCCAGTACCGGATTGTCCAAACCCTCAAGAAGGGGGGTCGAACACCTGATCATCATTGCCTTTGCTATCCAGTCCTGGTCAAAGAGCGGCTCTTTAGAATGATGCCATGATAAATAAAAGGACAGTAGGTTCGACATGGGATTACTTACTTGGGCAGCGGGGCGGTTGCAGCTCAGACCCACGTCCTCGGTGGTGTCCGGACACTATTTGGGGTCCGAAGAACGATTTCTACATCTCTTCGAGCGTCATGCCGAGGAAATGCTGAATAGCTCGCGGTCCTTCCGAGTTGAATTCCCACATGCGGAGGGGCCGGCGTTTGCAAGGCTGGACTCGACGAACTAGCATAACTTGCATTACCATAATCAGATTGAATTCTCTCTCAAAGAGATCTCGGATACGGCTCTACAGTACCGGCACGTCCTTTGCTGGACCCCAGCTCAGCCCCCTGCTGATCCATGACATCAGTTGTGGTGGGGGGCCCGAGCGAAAGGTGGGGGCAGCTACCCACTTGGCACTTCGGGGAGCTGTGATGTAAAACCACTCCCGCTGCCATAATCCGGACACCTCTGGGAAGGAACCCTCTGGCCATGGAGCGTCAGCGATTTTGCTTATTAAACCACCTCCGCATGGTGCGTGCCGCCCCTCGATCATCTTCAGCTTCACATCGAAGGTCTTGAGCCACAAGCCGAAGTGAGGGGTAATGCGGAGGAAGGCCTCACATACGACAATAAATGACGAGATGTGAAGAAGGGAATCCGGGGCCAGATCGTGAAAATCCAGCCCATAATAGAACATAAGACCCCTAACAAAGGGATCCAGAGCAAGGTCTAGTCCTCGGAGGAAGTGGGAGATGAACACGACGCTCTCATTCGGTTCGGGAGTAGGGACGACCTACCCTCGGGCAGGCAGCCTATGCGAAATTTCGGCGGTCAGATATCTGGCCTCTCTCAACTTCTTGATGTCCTCCTTTGTGACGGAGGAAGGCATCCACCGACCTTGAAGGTTGGATCCGAAGATAGTTGAAGGTCTGAAGCACCTGACCTGAGCTTTGGGTGTTAAAACTCGAGGCGGGGGAAGGATTCGATTGAGCACGGGAGGGAAAAAAGAAAAACCCCGTCCCCTTTATAAAGAGGGTGAATATCAAGCGTCCTCCTCGTGGCCGTTTGGGACTTTCCCAAGATCTAGGAGTCATACCAACAAGCATGGTTGGGTTACCCACGTCTGTATTGATGAGAATCCCATTATAAGGAGGACACAATCTTTGCTTTGACAAGACGTGTCAAGAAAACCGCCTCGCGTTATGTGCGGAGCTGGTTGAGAAAAACGGTTCGAATAATGACCGGGCCATGGCGTGATGTCATTCTATCAAAACGTGTCAGTAGATTGGATTCGTGGAAATATTATTCTCTCTACAGTGGTATGTGGAACTTATTTTGTAGGGCTGAACACTATCCTTGTATTCAAAACTCTTCCATGGTGTATGCGGAGGAGGAACCCGCCTTGCAATGCCGAACATAATACTGCGCGCCGGACTCATCGTCATTGAAGCCTGGTTCAGGGGATACTGAGGGAGTCCTGGATTAGGGGGTCTCCGGACAGCCGGGCTATGTCCTTTGGCCGGACTGTTGGACTATGAAGATACGAGATTGAAGACTTCGTCCCGTGTCCAAATGGGACTCTACTTGGCGTGGAAGGCAAGCTAGGCAATACGGATATGTATATCTCCTCCTTTGTAACCGACCTTGTGTAACCCTAGCCCCCTCCGGTGTCTGTATAAACCGGAGGGTTTTAGTCCATAGGACAACATACAATCATACCATAGGCTAGCTTCTATGGTTTAGCCTCTTTGATCTCATGGTAGATCAACTCTTGCAATACTCATATCATCAAGAACAATCAAGCAGGACATAGGGTATTACCTCCATCAAGAGGGCCCGAACCTGGGTAAACATCGTGTCCCCTGCCTCTTGTTACCATCCGCCTTAGACGCACAGTTCGGGACCCCCTACCCGAGATCCGCAGGTTTTGACACCGACAGCTATGTTATGGATGAAGAAACTAAAAGAGACTTTCTTGCATGCAATGATAGAAGTGATCTTAAGAAATTATTAGCTAAGCTTAAACAAAAAACTCTGAATGCTAGAATGAAATATGATCCTGCTTATGCTACTTCACCTATCTTTGTTACTGATAAGGATTATGAATTCTCTATTAATCCTGATATAATTACTTTGGTTGAATCTGATCCTTTTTATGGTTATGAATCTGAAACTGTTGTGGCACATCTTACTAAATTAAATGATATAGCCACCCTGTTCACTAATGATGAGAGAACTCGCTACTTTTATATCCTTAAAATATTTCCATTCTCATTAAAGGGTGATGCTAAGATATGGTTTAATTCTCTTGATCCTGGTTGTGTGCGTAGTCCCCAGGATATAATTTATTGTTGGGGAACGTAGCAGAAATTCAAAATTTTCCTACGTGTCACCAAGATCTATCTATGGAGAGACTAGCAACGAGGGGAAGGAGAGTGCATCTGCATACCCTTGTAGATCGCTAAGCGGAAGCGTTCAAGAGAACGGGGTTGATGGAGTCGTACTCGTCGTGATTCAAATCACCGGAGATCCTAGTGCCGAATGGACGGCACCTACGCGTTCAACACACGTACAGCCCGACGATGTCTCCCATGCCTTGATCCAGCAAGGAGAGAGGGAGAGGTTGAGGAAGACTCCATCCAGCAGCAGCACAACGGCGTGGTGGTGATGGATGAGCGTGGCAATCCTGCAGGGCTTCGCCAAGCACCGCAGAAGAGGAGGAAGAGGTGTTGGAGAGGGAGAAGGAGGCAACCAAAGGCATCGATGAAAAGCCCTCCTTCCTCACTATATATAGGAGGGACAAAGGGGGGGGGGGCGCCGGCCCTAGGAGATCCAATCTCCTGGGGGGGCGGCGGCCAGGGAGGTTTCCCTTCCCCCCAAGGCACCTAGGAGGTGCCTTCCACCATTGGGACTCTTCCCTTTTGTGAAACCCTAGGCGCATGGGCCCCTTGGGGCTGGTGCCCTTGGCCCATGTAGGCCAAGGCGCACCCCCTATAGCCCATGTGCCCCCCCGGGGCAGGTGGCCCCACCCGGTGGGCCCCCGGGACCCTTCCGGTGGTCCCGGTACAATACCGATAACCCCGAAACTTGTCCCGATGGCCGAAATGGCACTTCCTATATATAATTCTTTACCTCCGGACCATTCCGGAACTCCTCGTGACGTCCGAGATCTCATCCGGGACTCCGAACAACATTCGGTAACCACATACAAGCTTCCTTTATAACCCCAGCGTCATCGAACCTTAAGTGTGTAGACCCTACGGGTTCGGGAACCATGCAGACATGACCGAAACACCTCTCCGGCCAATAACCAACAGCGGGATCTGGATACCCATGTTGGCTCCCACATGTTCCACGATGATCTCATCGGATGAACCACGATGTCAAGGACTTAATCAATCCCGTATACAATTCCCTTTGTCTAGCGGTATTGTACTTGCCCGAGATTCGATCGTCGGTATCCCTATACCTTGTTCAATCTCGTTACCGGCAAGTCTCTTTACTCGTTCCGTAACACATCATCCCGTGATCAACTCCTTGATCACATTGTGCACATTATGATGATGTCCTACCGAGTGGGCCCAGAGATACCTCTCCGTCACACGGAGTGACAAATCCCAGTCTCGATTCGTGCCAACCCAACAGACACTCTCGGAGATACCTGTAATGTACCTTTATAGCCACCCAGTTACGTTGTGACGTTTGGTACACCCAAAGCATTCCTACGGTATCCGGGAGTTGCACAATCTCATGGTCTAAGGAAATGATACTTGACATTAGAAAAGCTTTAGCATACGAACTACACGATCTTTGTGCTAGGCTTAGGATTGGGTCTTGTCCATCACATCATTCTCCTAATGATGTGATCCCTTTATCAATGACATCCAATGTCCATGGTCAGGAAACCGTAACCATCTATTGATCAACGAGCTAGTCAACTAGAGGCTTACTAGGGACATGGTGTTGTCTATGTATCCACACATGTATCTGAGTTTCCCATCAATACAATTATAGCATGGATAATAAACGATTATCATGAACAAGGAAATATAATAATAACTAATTTATTATTGCCTCTAGGGCATATTTCCAACAGTCTCCCACTTGCACTAGAGTCAATAATCTAGTTCACATCGCCATGTGATTAACACTCACAGGTCACATCGCCATGTAACCAACATCCAAAGAGTTTACTAGAGTCAATAATCTAGTTCACATCACTATGTGATTAACACTCAATGAGTTCTGGGTTTGATCATGTTGCTTGTGAGAGAGGTTTTAGTCAACGGGTCTGAACCTTTCAGATCCGTTGTGCTTTACAAATCTTTATGTCATCTCCTAGATGCAGCTACCACGCTCTATTTGGAGCCATTTCAAATAACTGTTCTACTTGGAGTTATTCTAAATTGTTGCTCCATTATACGTATCCGGTATCTCTACTCAGAGCTATCCGGATAGGTGTTAAGCTTGCATCGTCGTAACTCTTTACGTCGAACTCTTCATCACCTCCATAACCGAGAAAATTCCTTACTCCACTAGTTACTAAGGATAACTTTGACCGCTGTACTGTGATCCATTCTTGGATCACTCTTGTACCCCTTGACTGACTCATGGAAAGGCACACTTCAGGTGCGGTACACAGCATTGCATACTGTAGAGCCTATGTCTTAAGCATAGGGGACGACCTTCGTCCTTTCTCTCTATTCTGCCGTGGTCGAGCTTTAAGTCTTAACTTCATACCTTACAACTCAGGCAAGAACTCCTTCTTTGACTGATCCATCTTGAACACCTTCAAGATCATGTCAAGGTATGTGCTCATTTGAAAGTACCATTAAGAGTTTTGATCTATCCTTATAGATCTTGATGCTCAATGTTCAAGTAGCTTAATCCAGGCTTTCCATTGAAAAACACTTTCCAAATAACCCTATATGCTTTCCAGAAATTCTACATCATTTCTGATCCATAACATATACTCATCAGAAATTCTATAGTGCTCCCACTCACTTCTTTGGAAATACAAGTTTCTCATAAACTTTGTATAAACCCAAAATCTTTGATCATCTCATCAAAGCATACATTCCAACTCCGAGATGCTTACTCCAGTCCTTAGAAGGATTGCTGGAGCTTTGCATACTTATTAGCATCTTTCAGGATTGACAAAAACCTTCCGTTTGTATCACATACAACTTTTTCCTCAAGAAAATCGTCGAGGAAACAATGTTTTGACATCCTATCTGCAAGATTTCATAAATAATGCAGTAATCGCTAATATAATTCCAACAGACTCTTAGCATCGCTACGAGTGAGAAAGTCTCATCGTAGTCAACTCCTTGAACTTGTCGGAAAACATTTTAATGACAAATCGAGCTTTCTTAATGGTGACATTTACCATCATTGTCCGTCTTCCTTTCAAAATCCATCTGCACTCGACAGCCTCACGACCATCGAGCTGTTCTGCCAGTCTACACTTTGTTTTCATACATGGATCCTCTCTCGGATTTTATGGCCTCGAGCCATTTATCGGAATCCGGGCCCACCATCGCTTCTCCATAGCTCGTAGGTTCATTGTTGTCTAGCAACATGACTTCCAAGACAGGATTACATACCACTCTGTAGTAGTACGCATCCTTGTCATCCCACGAGGTTTGGGAGTGACTTGATCTGAAGTTTCATGATCACTATCATAAGCTTCCACTTCAATTGGTGTAGGTGCCACAGGAACAACTCCCTGTGCCCTGTCACACACTAGTTGAAGAGACGGTTCATTAACCTCATCAAGTCTCCACCATCCTCCCACTCAATTCTTTCGAGAGAAACTTTTCCTCGAAAAAGGACCCGATTCTAGAAACAATCCCTTATTGCTTTCGGATCTGAGATAGGAGGTATACCCAACTGTTTTGGGTATTCTATGAAGATGCATTTATCCGCTTTGGGTTTGAGCTTATCAGCCTGAAACTTTTTCACATAAGCGTCGCAGCCCCAAACTTTTAAGAAATGACAGCTTAGGTTTCTCTAAACCATAGTTCATACGGTGTCATCTCATCGGAATTACGTGGTGCCCCTTTTAAAGTGAATGTGGTTGTCTCTAATGCCTAACCCATAAACTATTGTGGTAATTCGATAAGAGACATCATGGTATGCATCATATCCAATAGGGTGCAGTTATGATGTTCGGACACACCATCACACTATGATGTTCCAGGCTGTATTAGTTGTGAAACAATTTCCACAATGTCTTAATTCTGTGCCAAACTCGTAATTCAGATATTCATCTCTATGATCATATCATAGATACTTTATCCTCTTGTCACGATGATCTTTCAACTTCACCCTGAAATTACTTGAACCTTTCAATAATTCAGACTCGTGATTTATCAAGTAAATGTACTCAACATCTACTCAAATCATCCGTGAAGTAAGAACATAACGATATCCACTACATGCCTCAGCACTCATTGGACTGCACACATCAAAATGTATTGCTTCCAACAAGTTGCTTTCTAGTTCCATTTTACTGAAACCGAGGCTTTCAGTCATCTTGCCCATGTGGTATGATTTGCATGTCTCAAGTGATTCAAAATCAAGTGAGTCCAAATGGTCCATTTGCATGGAGTTTCTTCATGCATATACACCAACAGACATGGTTCGCATGTCTCAAACTTTTCAAAAATGAGTGAGTCCAAAGATCCATCAACATGGAGCTTCTTCATGCGTTTTATACCGATATGACTTAAGTGGCAGTGCCACAAGTAGGTGGTACTATCATTACTATCCTATATCTTTTGGCATGAACATGTGTATCACTACGATCGAGATTCAATAAACCATTCATTTTAGGCGTAAGACCATTGAAGGTATTATTCAAATAAACAGAGTAACCATTATTCTCCTTAAATGAATAACCGTATTGCGATAGACATAATCCAATCACATCTATGCTCAACGTAAACACCAAATAACAATTATTTAGGTTTAACACCAATCTCGATGGTAGAGGGAGCGTGCGATGCTTGATCATATCAACATTGGAAACACTCCCAACACATATCGTCAGCTCACCTTTAGCTAGTCTCCGTTTATTCCGTAGCTTTTATTTCGAGTTACTAACACTTAGCAACCGAACCGGTATCTAATACCCTAGTGCTACTAGGAGTACTAGTAAAGTACACATTAACATAATGTATATCCAATATACTTCTATCGACCTTGCCAGCCTTCTCATCTACCAAGTATCTAGGGTAATTCTGCTCCAGTGGCTATTCCCCTTATTACAGAAGCACTTAGTCTCGGGTTTGGGTTCAACCTTGGGTTTCTTCACTAGAGCAGCAGCTGAATTGCCGTTTCATGAAGTATCCCTTCTTGCCCTTGCCCTTCTTGAAACTAGTGGTTTCACAAACCATCAACAATTGATGCTCCTTCTTGATTTCTACTTTTGTGGTGTCAACCATCGCGAATATCTCAAGGATCATCATATATGTCCCTGATATATTATAGTTCATCATGAAGCTCTAGCAGCTTGGTGGTAATGACTTCGAAGAAACATCACTATCTCATTTGGAAGATCAACTCCCACTTGATTCAAATGATTGTTGTACTCAGACAATCTGAGCACAAGCTCAACAATTGAGCTTTTCTCCCTTAGTTTGCAGGCTAAGAAAAAAACGTTGGAGGTCTTATACCTCTTGACGTGGGCACGAGCCTGAAATCCCAATTTCAGCCCTCGAAACATCTCATATGTTTTGCGACGTTTCAAAACGTCTTTGGTGCCTCAATTCTAAACCATTTAGCATTACGCACTGAACTATCATGTAGTCATCAAAATGTGTATGTCAGATGTTCGCAACATCCTTAGACAACGTTCGAGGTTCAGCACACTGAGCGGTGCATTAAGGACATAAGCCTTCTATGAAGCAATGAGGACAATCCTCAGTTTACGGACCTAGTCCGCATAATTGCTACTATCAACTTTCAACTAAATTTTCTCTAGGAATATATCTAAACAGTAGAACTAAAGCGTGAGCTATGACATAATTTGCGAAGACCTTTTGACTATGTTCAGGATAATTAAGTTCATCTTATGAACTCCCACTCATATAGACATCCCTCTAATCATCTAAGTGATTACATGATCCGAGTCAACTAGGCCGTGTCCGATCATCACGTGAGACGGATTAGTCATCATCGGTGAACATCTTCATGTTGATCGTATCTACCATATGACTCATGCTCGACCTTTCGGTCTCTTGTGTTCCGAGGCCATGTCTGTACATGAAGGCTCGTCAAGTTAACCCTAAGTGTTTTGCATGTGTAAAACTTTCTTACACCCGTTGTATGTGAACGTAAGGATCTATCACACCCGATCATCACGTGGTGCTTCGAAACGACGAACTTTAGCAACGGTGCACAGTTAGGGGAGAACACATTCTTGAAATTGTTATGAGGGATCATCTTATTTACTACCGTCGTTCTAAGTAAACAAGATGTATAAACATGATAAACATCACATGCAATCAAATAGTGACATGATATGGCCAATATCACTTTGCTCCTTTTGATTTCCATCTTCGGGGCTCCATGATCATCATCGTCACCGGCATGACACCATGATCTCCATCATCATGATCTCCATCATCGTGTCTTCATGAAGTTGTCTTGCCAACTATTACTTCTACTTCTACAGCTAACAATTAGCAATAAAGTGAAGTAATTACATGACGTTTAAGTTGACACGCAGGTCATAAATAAATAAAGACAACTCCTATGGCTCCTGCCGGTTGTCATACTCATCGACATGCAAGTCGTGATTCCTATTACAAGAACATGATCAATCTCATACATCACATATATCATTCATCACATCCTTTGGCCATATCACATCACATAGCATACCCTGCAAAAACAAGTTAGACGTCCTCTAATTGTTGTTTGCATGTTTTACGTGGCTGCTATGGGTTTCTAGCAAGAACGTTTCTTACCTACGCAAAACCACAACGTGATACGCCAATTGCTATTTACCCTTCATAAGGACCCTTTTCATCGAATCCGATCCGACTAAAGTGGGAGAGACAGACACCCGCCAGCCACCTAATGCAACTAGTGCATGTCAGTCGGTGGAACCGGTCTCACGTAAGCATACGTGTAAGGTTGGTCCGGGCCGCTTCATCCCACGATGCCGCTGAATCAAGATAAGACTAGTGACGGCAAGCATATTGAACAAAATCAACACCCACAACTACTTTGTGTTCTACTCGTGCATAGAAACTACGCATAGACCTGGCTCATGATGCCACTGTTGGGGAACGTAGCAGAAATTCAAAATTTTCCTACGTGTCACCAAGATCTATCTATGGAGAGACAAGCAACGAGGGGAAGGAGAGTGCATCTACATACCCTTGTAGATCGCTAAGCGGAAGCGTTCAAGAGAACGGGGTTGATGGAGTCGTACTCGTCGTGATTCAAATCACCGAAGATCCTAGTGCCGAATGGACGGCACCTACGCGTTCAACACACGTACAGCCCGACGATGTCTCCCATGCCTTGATCCAGCAAGGAGAGAGGGAGAGGTTGAGGAAGACTCCATCCAGCAGCAGCACAACGGCGTGGTGGTGATGGATGAGCGTGGCAATCCTGCAGGGCTTCGCCAAGCACCGCAGAAGAGGAGGAAGAGGTGTTGGAGAGGGAGAAGGAGGCAACCAAAGGCATCGATGAAAAGCCCTCCTTCCCCACTATATATAGGAGGGCCAAAGGGGGGGGGGGCGCCGGCCCTAGGAGATCCAATCTCCTAGGGGAGGCGGCGGCCAGGGAGGTTTCCCTTCCCCCCAAGGCACCTAGGAGGTGCCTTCCACCATTGGGACTCTTCCCTTTTGTGAAACCCTAGGCGCATGGGCCCCTTGGGGCTGGTGCCCTTGGCCCATGTAGGCCAAGGCGCACCCCCTATAGCCCATGTGCCCCCCCGGGGCAGGTGGCCCCACCCGGTGGGCCCCCGGGACCCTTCCGGTGGTCCCGGTACAATACCGATAACCCCGAAACTTGTCCCGATGGCCGAAATGGCACTTCCTATATATAATTCTTTACCTCCGGACCATTCCGGAACTCCTCGTGACGTCCGAGATCTCATCCGGGACTCCGAACAACATTCGGTAACCACATACAAGCTTCCTTTATAACCCCAGCGTCATCGAACCTTAAGTGTGTAGACCCTACGGGTTCGGGAACCATGCAGACATGACCGAAACACCTCTCCGGCCAATAACCAACAGCGGGATCTGGATACCCATGTTGGCTCCCACATGTTCCACGATGATCTCATCGGATGAACCACGATGTCAAGGACTTAATCAATCCCGTATACAATTCCCTTTGTCTAGCGGTATTGTACTTGCCCGAGATTCGATCGTCGGTATCCCTATACCTTGTTCAATCTCGTTACCGGCAAGTCTCTTTACTCATTCCGTAACACATCATCCCGTGATCAACTCCTTGATCACATTGTGCACATTATGATGATGTCCTACCGAGTGGGCCCAGAGATACCTCTCCGTCACACGGAGTGACAAATCCCAGTCTCGATTCGTGCCAACCCAACAGACACTTTCGGAGATACCTGTAATGTACCTTTATAGCCACCCAGTTACGTTGTGATGTTTGGTACACCCAAAGAATTCCTACGGTATCCGGGAGTTGCACAATCTCATGGTCTAAGGAAATGATACTTGACATTAGAAAAGCTTTAGCATACGAACTACACGATCTTTGTGCTAGGCTTAGGATTGGGTCTTGTCCATCACATCATTCTCCTAATGATGTGATCCCGTTATCAATGACATCCAATGTCCATGGTCAGGAAACCGTAACCATCTATTGATCAACGAGCTAGTCAACTAGAGGCTTACTAGGGACATGGTGTTGTCTATGTATCCACACATGTATCTGAGTTTCCCATCAATACAATTATAGCATGGATAATAAACGATTATCATGAACAAGGAAATATAATAATAACTAATTTATTATTGCCTCTAGGGCATATTTCCAACATTTATTACTTCTCTAGTGAACCTAGTCCTTTAGAGAAATGATATGGATGCACCTAGTCCTTCTAAAAGGAAGAAAAAGAAAAATGATAGGACTTTGCATGCTTCTAGTGAACCTGTTATTGACACACCTGAGAATCCCAATGATATCTCTATTTCTGATGCTGAAACACAATCTGGTGATGAACATGAAACTAGTGATAATGTTAATGATAATGTTCATGCTGATGCTCAACCTAGCAATGATAATGGTGTAGAGATTGAACCTGCTGTTGATCTTGATAACCCACAATCAAAGAATCAACGTTATGATAAAAGAGACTTTGTTGCTAGGAAACACGGTAAGGAAAGAGAGCCTTGGGTTCAGAAACCCATGCCTTTTCCTCCTAAGCCATCCAAGAAAAAGGATGATGATGATTTTGAGCACTTTGCTGAAATGATTAGGCCTATCTTTTTGCGTATGCGTTTGACTGATATGCTTAAAATGAATCCTTATGCTAAGTACACGAAAGATATTGTTACTAATAAAAGAAAGATACCGGAACCTGAAATTTCCACCATGCTTGCTAATTATACTTTTAAGGGTGGAATACCTAAGAAACTAGGAGATCCAAGAGTACCAACTATACCAATCTCCATTAAAAGAAACTATGTTAAAAATGCTTTATGTGATCTTGGAGCCGGTGTTAGTGTTATGCCTCTCTTTTTATATCGTAGACTTGATTTAAATAAGTTGACACCTACTGAAATATCTTTGCAAATGGCTGACAAATCAACTGCTATACCTGTCGGTATTTGTGAGGATGTGCCTGTTGTGGTTGCAAACGTTACTATTTTAATGGACTTTGTTATTCTTGATATTCTCGAGGACAATAGTATGTCTATTATTCTTGGAAGACCCTTTTTGAATACTGCAAGGGCTGTTATTGATTGCACCAAAGGCAATGTCACTTTTCATGTTAATGGTAATGAGCATACGGCACACTTTCCGAGGAAACAACCTCAAGTCCACAGTATCAATTCTATTGGAAAAATCCCATCGATTATTTTTGGAGGCTTTGAATTTCCTCTTCCTACTGTCAAGAAGAAATATGATATTCTTATTATTGGGGATGTGCATATCCCCATTGAGGTAACCTAGTGTTATTCAAAATTTCTCCGGTTTCATGTTACTCGAAATGAGTTTGTTAACAAGACTTGATCAACCTTGTTAGTGGATTCCTTTTGATGAGCATGAGATGGATGAAGTTAGAAAACACACTCTCTGTACCCTCATTTTTACTTTCTGCTATTTATATTAAATAAAGCAAAAATAGTAATTTCGGTCTGTTTTTTGAATTATCCGTGCAATATAAAAATACCCCGAAAATAAAAGTTCTCCAAATGCCCTGAAATTTAAATATGATTTTTTATGGAATATTTGAGAATATCTGGCACTGAGAACACAGCAGGGGAGCAAGCACCTGGCCACGAGGGTCCATGGCGCGCCCACCCCCTGGGCGCGCCCCCTGCCTCATGGGCCCATGGTGGCTCCCCTCCACTTATTCCTGCACCCACACACTTCTTCTTCCTCCCAAAAAAATCACCATCCAGCTCAAGCACGAGTTCTAGCTCATTTTGCTGTGATTTTCGATCTCCTTGCTCAAAGCACCTCTCACAAAACTGCTTCGGGGGATTGTTCCTTGGTATGTGATTCCTCCATTGGTCCAATTAGTTTTTGTTCTAGTGCTTTATTCATTGCAAATTTGTGCTTCCTAGGTGACCATGTTCTTGAGCTTGCATGTCAAATTTATATGGTTCCGAGTAGTTCTAATGCATGATATAGGCTCTAGGCACTTGTAGGAGTAGTTGCTATCAATTTTTTTGAGTTGGTTTACTTTTATTTGAAGTTACTAAGAATTTCACAATTTTTCAGAAAATAATGAAGAGATTTTTGAGGGGCTCATCGAGCCAAAGCTCGAAGGAAAAGCAAAATGAAGAAGCAGAGAGGCCCAAATATAATTTGCCTCGCACCGCAGAGGTTCGGCCGTGTGAATGGCCTTCCGATGATTTCTTGAGAGCAGCCAGGATTTATGATGATTTTTATGAATTGGCTAAGAATGCAGGCCTCACCGACTTCCTCCGCGACCAACGCAAACAATATCTCTTACTCACCAATACTTTTGTGCAAAACTTCTACTATTATCCTAAGGAATCACCTCCTTCAGTAGAGTTTCATTTATATGATGTGGTTAAGAAGATGTCACTAGATGAATTTTGCGGGGTTTGCAAAATACCTTTCGAGGGTAGCTTAGAGGAACCACATCCTAGAGATGTGGACGGGTTTATTGACACTATCACTGTAGGGGAAACTAGGAAAGTTTCCGATGCAAGAATCACTAGCATACATTTTCCTGTTTTATGCTACTTTGCAATATTTGCTAGTCATTGCTTAATTGGTCGTGGAAACTATGGAAACCTTAGTGTTCCTGATATTATTATTATTTTGTTCCATGGTTTATTCCGTGACGACTCTGTTATTATGGGCGGTATTATGGCTAAACGGTTAAGTCCGAACCGTACAAAGGGCCCCATCTCTGGAGGTGTCTATGCTTCACGCCTTGCTGCATACTATAACATACCTATTAGGCACTATGAAAAAGAAGAAAAATTACTGCCTATTGTTTATTTAGATGATAAGAGTATGGTAGCACATGATTTTATTGTAAAGAATAGGGAAAGGGAGCTTAAATACAAATTGTTCTTTGATAAACATCATCCTGAGACTATCACCTTGCCTGCTCCTTCACTGTTTGATTTATCTACAGGCCAGTATCTCGTTCCGCTGGAGGCTACTCACGCCTACCGGAACCCTACATCAGCCCCAGAGCCAGAGTCGGAACCACAATTTGATCCTCCACGAAAGTCTAATTACTAGTGGGATCCGGAGATGATTGCCAACCAGTGGCAATCAGAGCCCTCTTCTTCGTAGTACGACCCCAACTATTCACTACAACAAAAATGCCACGTATAGTCGCTTTTTCTGAGACCCTATTTGTATTCTTCTCTATGCGTATGAACACTAGCGGGCTGAGGACGCTTCTTAAGACGCTTACATAACGCCAGAAACATTTCTTATAATTAGTAATTTAGAAAATAAGTATGTAATTTTAATTAACTTAGAGACGATGTGTGAGACGCTTTAATACGCGATTCTTTTCTTATCTTGGCTTATGAGAATTTTGAATAATCAAAAACATTAAAATCAGATAGCTATAAAAATTAGTTGTGCTAAAATTTAAACATGATCGAAGTAACCACACCAAAGAATGAATCAAGAGGCATTTTTGTAAATCTTTGTCTAGCTGCCTCCTCCTCCTCCAAGAAAGGAAGTCGTGCCTCTCGCCGGCGCCGATGCAGATCCGCCTCGTCTCCGATGGCCCTAGGGCCATGGAGGCACAGTGGATCCTAGCAAGGGCCGACGGGAGGGCTCCATTTTTAGTCATTTTTTACAATCTTGATATGGTTTGTCCTGCTCAGGAAGGTGAGACGACAGCGGCTCCCTGAAGATGGAATAAAGGTCTCCCCGCTTAGCCCTCGTTCTGGCGGTGCGTCTAGTATCGTTGGTGGGCGTGTGGAGGTGTGTCTCCGGCAGATCTATCTTTGGTGGATTTTCTCAGATCTCGTTGTTGTTCATCTATGTTCGTGTGTCTTCGGTTTGGATCCTTCTGCTCTACGTTATTTTTCATCGGCGGCGGTTGTTGTTCTGGGGAGCTGGTCCTATGGGGCCTTAGCACGACGACTTCCCGAATGTCTACTATAACAAGTTGTGCCCGACTTCGGCGATGGAGGGGCGATGACGGCGGCGCGCCTTCGGTTCCCGTAAAAAAGGCATTTTTGTATTTGATTGTAACCTTAATAATACCCTCGATAATAGTATTACCTTTGTAACATTCTATTGTCAAGACAGACAAGACACAAAACCTTAATTATCCCTGAATTTACGCAACTCCCCTCGGAAAAGGAAGAGGGGGGGGGGGCTCGGTTCTTTTTTTTGAACACAGTACAGACGCAAGCGCTCATATAAACGCGCATACACGCACTCCTATGAACGCACACATGCACACCCTACCCTGAACACCTCCGAGAGACTGAGCTGGCATATCATCTTGAGATTTTACGAAGTCACAGTAGGCGCCTCGTAGTCGACAGGAACGTCTCCTCCCACTGAAAGCGTATCGCCGGAATTCCTGAACTAAATCCAGGATAAATGTGAGCACCAGGATTTGAACCCAAGTGAGTTGAGGATATCACTGTCCACCTAACCATTTCAACCAGAGGTTGGTTCGCGGGGGGCTCGGTTCTATCTCATAGATACGCGAGGGTTAGAGTTTCACTATGGCACGTCGTTGATAGAGCCTTTCCATCTCGATGTGTACGCGATGGTGTCAATGCCTTGATGATGTACATTCCTGCTGCCTCTTCGGCCTATGAGTTTCCTTTTATTTTTACTACCGCGTCACGCTCTTGAGTTGCACTCCGCCCCTTTGATCTACGATTGCACAAGCTTTATATTTTTTTATTAAACAATGTGGATATTACAAGAAATCGCTCCTTCGCACGCTCGATCACACAACGGCCGAAGCGCCCTATTCTTTTCATGTTTCCTTTTGTGCACGAGCCCACCATGTGAATGCAATTTGATCCAACAAAAAGAAATAGCCCAAAAATAATATTTGCCCTTTTTTAGAAACAAATACTACAGTAATATTTGTCCATACATGATACACGGTTGATTGCTGCCAAAAAAATTATTTTCTCCTAGTAATCAGATTCGGGGCTCTCAATCTATTTTTTTACCGCCTAAACTTCCCGCGTCTCTCGAATTTTTCCAGATATTTCTTTCCCCACGATGCCATCTGCCCACCTCCCCATTCTTCAACCTCCCCGATCCAATCTGCGCTGACTTCAAGCCAACCCCGCGCACCGCCCGATCTCCCACCCACACGGCGGCAGCCTCATCCCGAAGCATCGCCCTCTGCCGCTAGTTCCGCCCGACGCGACTCCCGTTCTCCTCCCTCGCAGCGCCGGTAGTTGGAGGCTTGGAGCCCCGTCGGTGTCCGGCGTCCTCACCAACAGGAAGCCGTGCTCCCCCCGACGTCGTCCTCACTGACACCAAGCCGCATCCACGTGGGTCTCATCTCTCACCCGAAGCACCGCGGCGAGTTTCGTCGCTACACCGTCCCGCAAGCATTGCCCGCCTCCAGCCAGCATCTTCAGCCTTCGCCATGTAAGCAGGTGATCCCTTGTCCCATATCCCCTACAGTTTTACCATTAACATTAAATCAATCATAGTGGCCTCCTTCGTTTATATACATCTCAACTCTCTATCCTCTTCTACCTCCGTCTCCTTACTTCCTTCATGTAGACAATGCACTCTAAGTGTTTGGTGAATTGTTTGCTTGCCTAGATATCAATTCTGACAGATTTCCTCAAAAGTATGTTAGCAACTATTTGGTCCAATCAAATTTTTATATGGTGAAACTCAAATTTTTATATGGTGAAACTCAAAAGCAGTACAAGTCATTCTTAGATAGGTAGGCCAAATCAACCTCACATTCCATTTACCCTGGAGCATAAAACGTGATAGTGCTATGTCACTTTGCACGCCATGGTAACTTCGGTTGTACTGACCGCAACTGCAGCTAGCAGGATACAGGGTTTCTCATAATCAACTAACTATAATCTGCCTTTATTAAGCAAACTGGGTATTCTGATAACTCCTACTATATCTTTGTAGATAGATGGCAGCTCTAACCTGTAAACAGCAATCCGAACCAGATCTCTTCTTTCTCTTGAGATATGAACATCCATCACTGATGAATTGTTGTGTTTGTGTTATTGTATATAGCCTCCAGGGGTCTTGGAAATATGTGACCACTGTCATGAGGTACTGATGTCAGCCGAATTTCCATCCATTGCTCCAGATACGCAACCTTGTGTCCAAAATCAGATCTCACCCAAAATAATGGAGAGCTACCTACTGGTGAGTAGTAATACTTAACTATCATTGTGATTAAGTGAACCAAATAAAAGATCTGCATTTTCAGGTATAGCTAAGATATTCATTGACAAATCCAAGTGAACTTGATAGATTAGCGTATATTTGGCATGCAAATGCAAAGGTGTGCGATAGCTATGGGCTATATATATACTACATGATAAATCATTCTGCCTTTTCTACGAATGCAAAAATCTGAGTAACCGAGCCATGCATTTTTCACTCTGGTGTAAAAAGTATGCCATGTTCATTTGCACTAAACATAAAAAATTGTATAGGAACCATGACTTAGTTTCAACTTTCAAGAGATATCATAAATTTTAATGTGTTAATTTCAATATTTGCCTCTATTACTGCAATTCTGTTCTCATCAACTAATATAATGCATGATACCTTTTTCTTATCTACGATGTAATAGTCATAGTTACAGAACAGAACATTGCTTACAATTCATTTTCGTTTCTTTCCAAAGTAATTGATATGCTGGCCAACTGATTTACGAAGCAGCATTGATAGGACAAGGTGATATATTAGTAGATTTAGCTCTCTGCATAGAAGGCGATCTATTTGTGCCAGATCCCTTTAATATGTATGCAATTTTCTTATAGTCTCTATTATGTACCTATCGGATCTTGCATGGTTCAGTTGTTTATTAGATAATGTAGTGCAATGCATGACCTTGCCATACATTTCTGTGCACACGTTACAGGTCATTAGCTTGTTGATTAACATATGATTTTAACATTGTTTTGGCAAAAATATTATGCCGAGGTAACCTCGGTGGCTTCAAAGGTTGAACATCTCAGTGCAGGCTGCTGAAAGTGTACAACTAGATGAAGAAAATTTACAAGGCCCTCCAAAGATTGATGATTTATTACCAAAAAAGCCTCCTAAATCTACTAGCCAAATTAAAATAATTTTTATGCTCAAACTTTCTTCAAACACATATGTAATGTGATGTATATTGTCCATTTATAAGCCAATGTGATATTCTTGCATGCAGGGGCGAGTGGAGATGTGATACAGGTTATATGGAAATTCTGAATTAAAACTTTATCAGAATTATGCAGGGGAAACAAATTATGGAGACTGATGGAAATTTTCTTCCAAATGGATGGTCAACTGCCATTTAAATTTTTCTCTGTTATCTTTCTTTTTCAGGGCAGCTGAAGATTTAGAAAAGGAGTGCATAGAAGGAGCCAAGAGCAACTATAGAAGAATTAGTCTTTAAATGAACAAATATTTTGAATTATTTATAGATTTTAGCTTCATAGGAAAACTTTGTTCTAGTTTGCAAGATCTTTTCATAATTATTTGTATCTTTCAATTGAATGTCTGATTTGATTTAGTAATGAACTCAAGGTGTTTGTTGCTACTAATTAGTCCGCTGCCTGTTTTTACCAAGCATGCTAATTGTGCAAAGGGGATTCTTGTGAAAGCAATTGGTGATATGGGTGAATGCCTTTATATAATGATATTTGTTGCTTAGGAATGTAAATGTTGATATGGGTGAATGCATCTGTGGTGCGATAAAGTAAGTGAATTTAAATGATGAATGGCACATTTGAAATAAATCAAATAATGCTTAATGTAAAATATTTCATGGTTACAAAGAAGCATACATATATTTAGAGATGAACATGACGTATCTACACAATGTGTATAAGAATGGGCCCATGACAAATGAAGGTCTTTATGTAGAGACGTGATAGAGCGCATGTAAGATAACATCTCAACATACCTAGAGACAATTTTGAACGTCTCAATATAGCGTCTCATGCCACGTAGACATGCTTAGCGAGCATGTCTACATGTTTTGAGACGGTCCGTGAGAAGACACTCCAAAGACGCTTTACTAAGTCGACTCTACGGTTGCCTAGAGATGAAATAGCACGTCTCTAGCTATGAAAGTACATGTCTCTACAGGCAGATTTTCTTATAGTGATTACTTTGGATATCCGCCAGGCCAACCGCGGTCATAGACCAACTTAGGCCAAAAGCCTAAACTTGGGGGAGTACGTATTTCCCACCGACATTACATTTATGTTCGCACACTCATTGCTAGTTGCCGGTGCTCATACATTTTCATTGTAGTATCCATACTAGTTTATTTCCTTTTTATGCTTTCTTCTTGTGTGTTTGATAAACCTTAAGAAAAAACAAAAAAAATAGTTGTAGCTTTTAGCTAGCTTTAATTTCTATGCTTGTAGTAGTAATTAAAAAGAAAACCCAAAAGATTTCATGTTCTTCTTTTGCTTGTTGGGAGTTTTCCCGTGTAAATAGTTTTATTTCTTTTCTTTTCTTTTCTTTGGGGGTCGATAGGAGAAGACCTTAATTAAACTGTTAAAGTCGCTCTTATATGCATTATTGTTGATCTGACAAAAGAGCCCATATTGCCTTGTCTTCTCATGTTTATTGAATGCTTGCAGATTCCAACTTAGTCCAATGCACGCGCACTGTTATTATTATTCACATCATTCGGTCGTGCAAGTGAAAGGCAATTATGACGATATATGATGGACTGATTGAGATGGGAGAAACTGGTATGAACTCGACCTCTCTTGTTTTTGTAAATATGATTAGTTCATCGTTCCTGATTCAGCCTATTATGAATAAACATGTTTGCAATGACAATTAGAGATTATAGTTGCTTATGCCATGCTTAATTAGCTAGGAGCTTATAATGGTTTACCTTGCGTGCCAACATGCTATTAAAATGGTTGTGATGTGGTATGATAGGGTGGTATCCTCTTCTGAATGATTCGATTGGCTTGACTTGGCACATGTTCATGCATGTAGTTGAAACAAAATCAACATAGCCTCTATGATATTTATGTTCATGGTGCATTATATCCTACTCATGCTTGCATTCGGTGTTGATTAATTTTAATGCATGTTCATGACTATTGTCGCTCTCTAGCTTCTCGCTTCCCACTCTTTTTCTAGCCTTCACCTGTACTAAGCGGGAATACTGCTTGTGCATCCAATCCCATAAACCCCAAAGTTATTCCATATGAGTCCACCATACCTACCTATATACAGCATCTACCTGCCGTTCCCAGTAAATTTGTATGTGCCAAACTCTAAACCTTCAAATAAACATTCTGTTTTGTATGCTCGAATAGCTCATGTATCAACTAGGGCTGTATGTATCTTCCATGTTAGGCGGGTTATTCTCAAGAGGAGTGGACTCCGCTCCTCACTCACGAGAAAATGGCTGGTCACCGGGATGCCCAGTCCCATGCTTTATGCAACTCAAATCAAAATAATTGCAAACAAAACTTCCTCGGGACTGTTGTTGGTTGGAGGCACTCGTTGTTTCGAGCAAGCCATGGATTGATGCTTGTTGGTGGAGGGGGGAGGTATAAACTTTACCATTCTGTTTGGGAACCGCCTATAATGTGTGTAGCATGGAAGATATCACCATCTTTTGGTTGTTATGTTGACAATGAAAGTATACCGCTCAAAATATTATTCACCTCTATTTCAAAACAGAGCTCTGGCACCTCTGCAAATCCCTGCTTCCCTCTGCGAAGGGCCTATCTATTTACTTTTATGTTGAGTCATCATCCTCTTATTAAAAAGCACTAGTTGGAGAGCGCCGCTGTCATTTGCATTCATTACTGTTAGTTTACATTGAGCATGACTTGACTGGATCTCTTTTACCATGAATTACAATGTCTAGTCAGTCCTTGATCTTTAAAGGTGCTTTGCATTTATGTTTTGCGGTCTCAGAAAGGGCTAGCGAGATACCATCTTGTTATATCATATTATGATTGTTTTGAGAAAGTGTTGTCATCCGAGATTTATTATTATTGCTCGCTAGTTGATTATGCCATTGATATGAGTAAACATGAGACCTAAGAGTTATGGTGAATATGGTTAGTTCATAATCTTTGCTGAAAACTTGAATGCTGGCTTTACATATTTACAACAACAAGAGCAAACCGAGTTTGTAAAAGTTTTTCTTTATCACTTTCAGTTTGTCAACTGAATTTCTTGAGGACAAGCAAAGGTTTAAGCTTGGGGGGGTTGATTCGTCTCCATCGTATCTACTTTTCCAAACACTTTTGCCCTTGTTTTGGACTCTAACTTGCATGATTTGAATGGAACTAACCCGGACTGATGCTGTTTTTAGCAGAATTACCATGGTGTTATTTATGTGCACGAGTAAACGTTCTCGGAATGACTTGAAACATCACAGAGATTATGTTTGGAAATAAAAAAAATACTAGCAAAGAATCAAGGCCAGGGGCCCACACCCTCGCCACGAGGGTGGGGGGCGCGCCTACCCCCTGGGCGTGCCCCCTGCCTCGTGGGCCCCCTGGAGCTCCACCGACCTCAACTCCAACTCCATATATTCGTGTTCGGGGAGAAAAAAATAAAGAAAAAGGATTCATCGCGTTTTACGATACGGAGCCGCCGCCAAGCCCTAAACTCTCTCGGGAGGGCTGCTCTGGAGTCCTTCGGGTCTCCGGTGAGGGGAATCCGTCGCCATCATCATCATCAACCTTCCTCCATCGCCAATTTCATGACGCTCACCGCCACTATCATATTACTTTGCTACTAAACACTTTGCTGCAGATACTAAGTTTCCAGGTGTGGTTGAATTGACAACTCAGCTGCTAATACTTGAGAATATTCTTTGGTTCCTGTTGGGGATATTACTACTGGGCGTAAACCGGCCTATCTGGGCCGGATTAACTTCATCTAAGCATGTTAAAGCCCATGAAGATAGATGAGGGCTCAAGACCCATAATCGGTTGAGAGCCTGTAGCCGTAAACCGGCGTCAATATGTAACTTGTATTGTAAGTTAGGAATAAGTAGAGACCAAACCAGACACATCTATGAGCCGGTGTTGGGACTCTGTAAACCGACGGGCGTCACCCATGTATATAAGGGGACGACCCGGTGGCGGTTCAAGGACGACAGAGGAGAACTCGAGACATAGGCGAAGCTTATTTGCTCCCTAGTCATCGAAACACCCATCAATTCCATCACAACTAGACGTAGGCTTTTACCTTCATCGAAGGGGCCGAACTAGTATAAACTCTCTTGCGTCCTTGTGTCCGCTTTAACCCCTTCAAGCTAACCCGTCGCGATGGCTCCATGACTAAGTCCTTTCTCTAGGACATCTGCCGTGACAAAACCACAACAGTTGGCGCCCACCGTGGGGCTATCGCACGATGGTTTCCGGTTCTTGGAGGGCCGCTTTGAAGGACTCAAGGGCTACGCTCTAGGCCAGATGACTAAGAGTCGTCGCGGCAAGCTCTACATCGACGATGCAGGCTGGGGCCTCGAGGCCAGCTCAATTGAGTACGGGTACCGGGTCCCCTTTGGTAGTATTCACGTTTTCATTGGCAAGATCGGTGAACCGGGCCCTGAGCCGGACATCTGCACCGAACTCGTCGAAACGGCTCAGCGTGCGCGATCCGCCCAGGTTAAACTAGCCATGAAGCATGCCTTCGTGGGGGTGATCCATGGAGGAAGTTATGAGGACAGATCGGACCTTCACGGGGCGACTGCCGTTTGTTCCGGTGACGAATCTTTGACCGGAGAAACCGAATCTCTTTATCAGCTACAAGATGGCCGGATTGAGAGCTGTTCCGATGGCGACAGTATTCCGGACCCCTCTGATCTGCCTAACCGGGTTGGAATATTCATGACCGGAACACAAGCAGCGCTTCATTCTTCGACAGCCGCAACAACGATCTCCGGTTCAGCAGCGGCGATGGCTGCCGGGGCAGGAGGCCCTGTGCGCCCACCGGCTCAGGTTCTATCAGAACTATTTGATGCGTTGGCTGTGCTTATGGCGGAAGTTAATCCGCCAGATCAGGACGTTCACAACACGGAGATTGCAAAGGTAAAGGAACAAATCACCCAGGCCAAGATGGATCTGGCAGCTGAGGATACCAGGATGGCCGCAGAGCGGGCCGCTTTAGACGCACAGGCTTACAGGCTTATGTTGGACCAGAGCGCGTCGCATGAAGTCATGAGGAGGAAGCACCGATCCCGCTTACCACCGGTTTTCGAGGCCAGAGACCTTTTCAACACTACAGGACCAAGAGCCAGCAATCCGCTGGAGGGGAACCGGGCAGAAGCCCCTGGGACCGGTGCACCGGTTCAGCCCCGTCAGATGGACCCGCCTCATCAAAATACCGTTATACCTCAGGATGCTTTAACACCTCCGGGTCACTACTCCAACCCAATGGACAATCTTGTTGCCGCTGCTGCACGACTGGAGGCCATTCCAATTGAAGGTGACTCGCCGCATGCAGTAGAGACGCGACGGGTCAAGGAACTTCTGAGGACAGCTTTGGCCCAATAGGAAGCGTACTCGTACAGCCGCGACCGGATCCACTCGACTCCCCGTCCAAGCCGGAGCTATAGCAGACATATGGATGAACCGGCGGTGTCGAGTAATGAATGACATGGAGCACCCCGTGGCAACAACCCGACGGGTGGTGTTGATGACGCTCAGGAAGTGGTGAACCGGGCCCGAGCGCGCAGGGAGGCCGAGTTAGCCGCACAACATCAGGCTCGGCAGCTCACACCGGTTCGTCCAACCATCTCGATCGAGCCTGGTGTTACTTCTAGTTCTTTGGGGGTGCCTTGCCTTATCCCCGCTTTACGCAACGTGCGCCTGCCCAAGGATTTCAAAGGCCCACGCAAGGTACCAAATTATACGGCGGATCAACCTCCAGAGACATGGGTAGAGAGCTATGAGATGGCCATGGAGATGCTTGATGTGGATGACACGGCGTGTGCGAAATACTTCACCATGATGCTTGAAGGAACGGCCCGTACTTGGTTAAAAATCTTGCCAGCTAATTCTATCAGTTCATGGGCCCAATTACGAGCCCGGTTTATCAACAATTTCAAGGATACCTGTAAACAACCTATGTCGATAGTGGACTTAGCTGCATGCGTCCAGGAGGAAGGAGAATCTGAAGGAAATATGCCCTAGAGGCAATAATAAAGTTATTATTTATTTCCTTATATCATGATAAATGTTTATTATTCATGCTAGAATTGTATTAACCGGAAACATAATACATGTGTGAATACATAGACAAACAGAGTGTCACTAGTATGCCTCTACTTGACTAGCTCGTTAATCAAAGATGGTTATGTTTCCTAACCATGGACAAAGAGTTGTTATTTGATTAACGGGATCACATCATTAGGTGAATGATCTGATTGACATGACCCATTCCATTAGCTTAGCACCCGATCATTTAGTATGTTGCTATTGCTTTCTTCATGACTTATACATGTTCCTATGACTATGAGATTATGCAACTCCCGTTTGCCGGAGGAACACTTTGTGTGCTACCAAACGTCACAACGTAACTGGGCGATTATAAAGGAGCTCTACAGGTGTCTCCAAAGGTACATGTTGGGTTGGCGTATTTCGAGATTAGGATTTGTCACTCCGATTGTCGGAGAGGTATCTCTGGGCCCTCTCGGTAATACACATCACATAAGCCTTGCAAGCATTGCAACTAATGAGTTAGTTGTGAGATGATGTATTATGGAACAAGTAAAGAGACTTGCCGGTAATGAGATTGAACTAGGTATGGGATACCGACGATCGAATCTCGGGCAAGTAACATACCGATGACAAAGGGAACAACGTATGTTGTTATGCGGTCTGACGGATAAAAGATCTTCGTAGAATATGTAGGAGCCAATATGAGCATCCAGGTTCCGCTATTGGTTATTGACCGGAGACGTGTCTCGGTCATGTCTACATTGTTCTCGAACCCGTAGGGTCCGCACGCTTAAGGCTTCGATGATAGTTATATTATGAGTTTATGAGTTTTGATGTACAGAAGTTAGTTCGGAGTCCCGGATGTGATCACGGACATGACGAGGAGTCTCGAAATGGTCGAGACATAAAGATTGATATATTGGACGGCTATATTCGGACACCGGAAGTGTTCCGGGTGATTTCGGACAAAACCGGAGAGCCGGAGGGTTACCGGAACCCCCCCGGGAGAAGTAATGGGCCATATGGGACTTAGTGGAGAGAGAGAGGGGCAGACAAAGGTGGTCCGCGCGCCTCCTCCCCCCTGGTCCGAATTGGACTAGGAGGGGGGGGGGGGCGGCGCCCCCCTTTCCCTCTCCCTCCCCACTTCTTTCCCCCTCCTAGTAGGAGTCCTACTCCTACTAGGAGGAGGACTCCTCCTTGGCGCGCCATAGAGGGCCGGCCGGCCTCCTCCCCTTGATCCTTTATATACGGGGGCAGGGGGCACCCCTTGACACACAAGTTGATCCACGTGATCATATTCTTAGCCGTGTGCGGTGCCCCCTTCCACCATAGTCCTCGATAATATTGTAGCGGTGCTTAGGCGAAGCCCTGCGACAGCAGTACATCAAGATCGTCACCACGCCGTCGTGCTGACGGAACTCTTCCCCGACACTTTGCTGGATCGGAGTCCGGGGATCGTCATCGAGCTGAACGTGTGCTAGAACTCGGAGGTGCCGTAGTTTCGGTGCTTGATCGGTCGGGCCGTGAAGACGTACGACCACATCAACCAAGTTAACGCTTCTGTTGTCGATCTACAAGGGTACGTAGATCACACTCTCCCCCCTCTCGTTGCTATGCATCACCATGATCTTGCGTGTGCGTAGGAAAATTTTGAAATTACTACGAAACCCAACAGTGGCATCCGAGCCTAGGTTTTATGTGTTGATGTTATATGCATGAGTAGAACACAAGTGAGTTGTGGGCGACATAAGTCATACTGCTTACCAGCATGTCATACTTTGGTTCGGCGGTATTGTTGGACGAAGCGGCCCGGACCGACATTACGCATACTCTTACGCGAGACCGGTTCTCCCGACGTGCTTTGCACATAGGTGGCTTGCGGGTGACAGTTTCTCCAACTTTAGTTGAACCGAGTGTGGCTACGCCCGGTCCTTGTGAAGGTTAAAACAGCACCAACTTGACAAACTATCGTTGTGGTTTTGATGCGTAGGTAAGATTGGTTCTTGCTTAAGCCCGTAGCAGCCACGTAAAACTTGCAACAACAAAGTAGAGGACGTCTAACTTGTTTTTGCAGGGCATGTTGTGATGTGATATGGTCAAGACATGATGCTAAATTTTATTGTATGAGATGATCATGTTTTGTAACCGAGTTATCGGCAACTGGCAGGAGCCATATGGTTGTCGCTTTATTGTATGCAATGCAATCGCGCTGTAATGCTTTACTTTATCACTAAGCGGTAGCGATAGTCGTGGAAGCATAAGATTGGCGAGACGACAATGATGCTACGATGGAGATCAAGGTGTCGCGCCGGTGACGATGGTGATCATGACGGTGCTTTGGAGATGGAGATCACAAGCACAAGATGATGATGGCCATATCATATCACTTATATTGATTGCATGTGATGTTTATCTTTTATGCATCTTATCTTGCTTTGATTGAGGTAGCATTATAAGATGATCTCTCACTAATTATCAAGAAGTGTTCTCCCTGAGTATGCACCGTTGCGAAAGTTCTTCGTGCTGAGACACCACGTGATGATCGGGTGTGATAGGCTCTACGTTCAAATACAACGGGTGCAAAACAGTTGCACACGCGGAATACTCAGGTTATACTTGACGAGCCAAGCATATACAGATATGGCCTCGGAACACGGGGACCGAAAGGTCGAGCGTGAATCATATAGTAGATATGATCAACATAGTGATGTTCACCAATGAAACTACTCCATCTCACGTGATGATCGGACATGGTTTAGTTGATTTGGATCACGTAATCACTTAGAGGATTAGAGGGATGTCTATCTAAGTGGGAGTTCTTAAGTAATATGATTAATTGAACTTAAATTTATCATGAACTTAGTCCTGGTAGTATTTTGCAAATTATGTTGTAGATCAATAGCTCGCGTTGTTGCTTCCCTGTGTTTATTTTGATATGTTCCTAGAGAAAATTGTGTTGAAAGATGTTAGTAGCAATGATGCGGATTGGATCCGTGATCTGAGGTTTATCCTCATTGCTGCACAGAAGAATTATGTCCTTGATGCACCGCTAGGTGACGGACCTATTGCAGGAGCAGATGCAGACGTTATGAACGTTTGGCTAGCTCAAGATGATGACTACTTGATAGTTTAGTGCACCATGCCTAATGGCTTAGAATCAGGACTTCAAAGATGTTTTGAACGTCATGGAGCATATGAGATGTTCCAGGAGTTGAAGTTAATATTTCAAGCAAATACCCGAGTTGAGAGATATGAAGTCTCCAACAAGTTCTATAGCTAAAAGATGGAGGAGAATCGCTCAACTAGTGAGCATATGCCCAGATTGTCTGAGTACTACAATCGCTTGAATCAAGTGGGAGTTAATCTTCCAGATAAGATAGTGATTGACAGAATTCTCTAGTCACCATCACCAAGTTAGTAGAACTTCGTGATGAACTATGATATGCAAGGGATAACGGAAACGATTCCCAAGCTCTTCGTAATGCGGAAATTGACGAAGGTAGAAATCGAGAAAAACATCAAGTGTTGATGGTAGACAAGACCACTAGTTTCAAGAAAAGGGCAGAGGGAAGAAGGGGAACTTCAAGAAGAACAGCAAGCAAGTTGCTGCTCAAGTGAAGAAGCCCAAGTCTGGTCCTAAGCCTGAGACTAAGTGTTTCTACTGCAAAAGGGACTGGTCACTGGAAGCGGAACTACCCCAAGTGATTGGCAGATAAGAAGGATGGCAAAGTGAACATAAGTATATTTGATATACATGTTATTGATGTGTACTTTACTAGTGTTTATAGCAACCCCTCAGTATTTGATACTAGTTCAGTTGCTAAGATTAGTAACTCGAAACGGGAGTTGCAGAATAAACAGAGTAGTTAAGGGTGAAGTGACGATGTGTGGTTCCAAGATTGATATGATCATCATCGCACACTCCCTATACTTCCGGGATTAGTGTTGAACCTGAATAAGTGTTATTTGGTGTTTGCGTTAAGCATGAATATGATTTGATCATATTTATTGTAATACGGTTATTCATTTAAGTAAGAGAATAAATTGTTGTTCTGTTTACATGAATAAAACCTTATATGGTTACACACCCAATGAAAATAGTTCGTTCGATCTCGATCGTAGTGATACACATAATCATAATATTGAAACCAAAATATGCAAAGTTAATAATGATAGTGCAACTTATTTGTAGCACTGCCGTTTAGGTCATATTGGTGTAAAAGCGCATGAAGAAACTCCATGCTGATGGGATTTTGGAATCACTTGATTATGAATCACTTGATGCTTGCGAACCATGCCTCATGGGCAAGATGACTAAGACTCCGTTCTCCGAAGAAAGCAACTGACTTATTGGAAATAATACATACTGATGTATGCAGTCCGATGAGTGTTAAGGCTCACGACAAGTATCATTATTTTCTGAACTTCACAGATGATTTAAGCAGATATGGGTATATCTACTTGATGAAACATAAGTCTGAAACATTTGAAAAGTTCAAAGAATTTCAGAGTGAAGTGGAAAATCATCGTGACAAGAAAATAAAGTTTCTACGATCTGATCACGGAGACAAATATTTGAGTTACGAGTTTGGTCTTCAATAAAAACAATGTGGAATAGTTTCACAAACTCATGCCACATGGAACACCACAGCATAATGGTGTGTCCGAACGTCATAACCGTACTTTATTGGATATAGTGCAATCTATGATGTCTCTTACCGATCTACCACTATCGTTTTGGGGTTATGCATTAAAGACAGCTGCATTCACGTTAAAAGGGCACCATCTAAATCTGTTGAGACGACACCGTATGAACTGTGATTTGGCAAGAAACCAAAGTTGTCATTTCTTAAAGTTTGGGGTTGCAATGCTTATGTGAAAAAGTTTCATCCTGATAAGCTCAAACCTAAATTGGAAAAGTGTGTCTTCATAGGATACCCAAAAAGTTACTGTTGGGTACACCTTCTATCACAGATCCAAAGGCAAGACATTCGTTGCTAAGAATGGATCCTTTCTAGAGAAGGAGGTTCTCTCGAAAGAAGTGAGTGGGAGGAAAGTAGAACTTGATAAGGTAATTGTACCTTCTCCCTTATTGGAAAGTAGTTCATCACAGAAATCTGTTCCTGTGACTACTACACCAATTAGTGAGGAAGCTAATGATGATGATCATGTAACTTCAGATCAAGTTACTACCGAATCTCGTAGGTAAACCAGAGTGAGATCCGCACCAGAGTGGTACGGTAATCCTGTTCTGGAGGTCATGCTACTTGACCATGACGAACCTACGAACTATGAAGAAGCGATGGTGAGCCCAGATTCCGCAAAAATGGCTTGAGGCCAGGAAATCTGAGATGGGATCCATGTATGAGAACAAAGTATGGACTTTGGTTGACTTGCCCGATGATCGGCAAGCAATTGAGAATAAATGGATCTTCAAGAGGAAGACGGACGCTGATAGTAGTATTACTATCTACAAAGCTAGAATTGTCGCAAAAGGTTTTTGAGAAGTTCAAGGTGTTGACTACGATGAGAGTATCTCACTCGTATCTATGCTTAAGTCTGTCCGAATCATGTTAGCAATTGCCGCATTTTATGAAATCTGGCAAATGGACAAACAAAACTGCATTCCTTAATGGATTTATTAAAGAAGAGTTGTATGTGATGCAACAAGAAGGTTTTGTCAATGCTAAAGGTGCTAACAAAATATGCAAGCTCCAGCGATCCATTTATGGACTGGTGCAAGCATCTCGGAGTTGGAATATACACTTTGATAAGTTGATCAAGGCATATAGTTTTATACAGACTTGCGGTGAAGCCTGTATTTACTAGAAAGTGAGTGGGAGCACTACAGCATTTCTGATAAGTATATGTGAATGACATATTGTTGATCAGAGATAATGTAGAATTATTCTGCAAAGCATAAAGGAGTGTTCGAAAGGAGTTTTTCAAAGAAAGACCTCGGTGAAGCTGCTTACATATTGAGCATCAAGATCTATAGAGATAGATCAAGACGCTTGATAAGTTTTTTTCAATAAGTACAAACCTTGACAAGATTTTGAAGTAGTTCAAAATGGAGCAGTCAAAGAAAGAGTTCTTGCTTGTGTTACAAGGTATGAAATTGAGTAAGACCCAAAGCCCGACCTCGGCAGAAGATAGAAAGAGAATGAAAGTCATTCCCTATGCCTCAGCCATAGGTTCTATAAAGTATGCCATGATGTGTACCAGATCTATTGTATACCCTACACTGTGTTAAGCAAGGGAATACAATAGTGATCTAGGAGTAGATCACTGGACAACGGTCAAAATTATCCTTAGTGGAATAAGGAAATATTTCTCGATTATGGAGGTGACAAAAGGTTCGTCATAAAAAGTTACATTGATGCAAGTTTTGACACAGATCTGGATGACTCAAAGTCTCGATCTAGATACATATTGAAAGTGGGAGTAATTAGCTAGAGTAGCTCCGTGCAGAGCATTGTGGACATAGAATTCGCAAAAATACTTACGGATCTGTATGTGACAGACCAGTTGACTAAAATTATCTCACAAGCAAAACATGATCACACCTTAGTACTCTTTGGGTGTTAATCACATAAATGATGTGAACTAGATTATTGACTCTAGTAAACCCTTTGGGTATAGGTCACATGACGATGTGGACTATGGGTGCTAATCACATGGTGATGTGAACTCTTAGTGTTGAATCACATGGCGATGTGAACTAGATTATTGACTCTAGTGCAAGTGGGAGACTGAAGGAAATATGCCCTAGAGGCAATAATAAAGTTATTATTTATTTCCTTATATCATGATAAATGTTTATTATTCATGCTAGAATTGTATTAACCGGAAACATAATACATGTGTGAATACATAGACAAACAGAGTGTCACTAGTATGCCTCTACTTGACTAGCTCGTTAATCAAATATGGTTATGTTTCCTAACCATGGACAAAGAGTTGTTATTTTATTAACGGGATCACATCATTAGGTGAATGATCTGATTGACATGACCCATTCCATTAGCTTAGCACCCGATCATTTAGTATGTTGCTATTGCTTTCTTCATGACTTATACATGTTCCTATGACTATGAGATTATGCAACTCCCGTTTGCCAGAGGAACACTTTGTGTGCTACTAAACGTCACAACGTAAAAGGGTGATTATAAAGGTGCTCTACAGGTGTCTCCAAAGGTACATGTTGGGTTGGCATATTTCGAGATTAGGATTTGTCACTCCGATTGTCGGAGAGGTATCTCTGGGCCCTCTCGGTAATACACATCACATAAGCCTTGCAAGCATTGCAACTAATGAGTTAGTTGTGAGATGATGTATTACGGAACAAGTAAAGAGACTTGCCGGTAATGAGATTGAACTAGGTATGGGATACCGACGATCGAATCTCGGGCAAGTAACATACCGATGACAAAGGGAACAACGTATGTTGTTATGCGGTCTGACCGATAAAAGATCTTCGTAGAATATGTAGGAGCCAATATGAGCATCCAGGTTCCGCTATTGGTTATTGACCGGAGACGTGTCTCGGTCATGTCTACATTGTTCTCGAACCCGTAGGGTCCGCACGCTTAAGGTTTCGATGATAGTTATATTATGAGTTTATGAGTTTTGATGTACAGAAGTTAGTTCGGAGTCCCGGATGTGATCACGGACATGACGAGGAGTCTCGAAATGGTCGAGACATAAAGATTGATATATTGGACGGCTATATTCGGACACCGGAAGTGTTCCGGGTGATTTCGGAGAAAACCGGAGAGCCGGAGGGTTACCGGAACCCCCCGGGAGAAGTAATGGGCCATATGGGACTTAGTGGAGAGAGAGAGGGGCAGACAAAGGTGGGCCGCGCGCCTCCTCCCCCCTGGTCCGAATTGGACTAGGAGGGGGGGGGGCGGCGCCCCCCTTTCCCTCTCCCTCCCCACTTCTTTCCCCCTCCTAGTAGGAGTCCTACTCCTACTAGGAGGAGGACTCCTCCTTGGCGCGCCATAGAGGGCCGGCCGGCCTCCTTCCCTTGATCCTTTATATACGGGGGCAGGGGGCACCCCTTGACACACAAGTTGATCCACGTGATCATATTCTTAGCCGTGTGCGGTGCCCCCTTCCACCATAGTCCTCGATAATATTGTAGCGGTGCTTAGGCGAAGCCCTGCTACAGTAGTACATCAAGATCGTCAACACGCCGTCGTGCTGATGGAACTCTTCCCCGACACTTTGCTGGATCGGAGTCCGGGGATCGTCATCGAGCTGAACGTGTGCTAGAACTCGGAGGTGCCATAGTTTCGGTGCTTGATCGGTCGGGCCGTGAAGACGTACGACTACATCAACCAAGTTAACGCTTCCGTTGTCGATCTACATGGGTACGTAGATCACACTCTCCCCCTCTCGTTGCTATGCATCACCATGATCTTGCGTGTGCGTAGGAAAATTTTGAAATTACTACGAAACCCAACAGAATCAACGACTCATTGGGTGCGCCGGGTTTCACAAGTATTGCACTCCTCAGACCGCATCAACGCTGACACCGCAGTATTAACCCTAGAAGGCAACTGCCGGTTTGGGCCCCTGAAGTTGAAATTGGGACGGATGAAGCGTCATTGCACCGACATGGGGACCCTCATGGCCGCTTTGGTAAAATATGTTGATTCTGATAGTACCAAGGATCCCGAATCTGATGATGACAAGACAGGGAAGGGGAAGAAGAACAGCAGCTCCAAAGGTCAGTAGCATCACTGGGTAGGCAATGGCGGAGGAGGCAAGCGTAAAGCGGATGGTAACATGGATTTTTTGGCTAATACCAACATACAGGACAATGGCCAATGGCGCAAGGGTAGGCCAAAAAATCGTAGTGGAGCACCCAACCCTAACCCAAACCGCCTGAACTATCTGCTAAGTCAGCCCTGTCCAAGACATGGGACGAAGGAGGAGCCAGCAAACCACCTATGGAAGGATTTCTTTATTATGCAGGTGTTCAAGAATTCTAATAATTTCCGGTATGATCACGGATCTGGCAGTGGCTCAGGGTCCGGGCCGGGTTACGGTGGAGGAAGTTCCGGTTCAGGATTTAATGGTAATCCGGGCGGACATAATGGTCAAAATTGTCAGAACAACCAGGGTGGTTACAACCAACAGCAGCAACAGTCAGGTTACCAGAGCAACCCAAAGCAGTTGAGTAGTGGGCAGTACCATGTCTTTACCACTAGCTTAGACAAGCGAGACCGGAAGGTTCAGAGACGGGCAGTCAGCTCTGTTTAACCGGCCATACCCCGTTATCTACATTGGTCCGAACAGCCAATCATATGGAGCAGAGAGGATCACCCACCCCAGGTTGATAATCCGGGTCAGTTGTCTCTGGTGGTGGCGCCTCAGGTGGGAGGTTATAAGTTCACCAAGGTGCTCATGGATGGAGGAAGCAACATTGACATCCTGTACTATGAGTCCTTCCGTCGTATGGGACTAACAGATAAGAATCTCAAACCGTCTAATACAGTATTCCACGGTGTAGTGCTTGGCAGATCAGCATATCCCGTTGGTAAGATAGCTCTCGAAGTAGCCTTTGGGGATGATCATGATTCCAGGTCGGAGACATTGACGTTTGAAGTGGTAAAAATCCAAAGTCCATATCATGCCCTGTTTGGGCGACCGGCATACGCCAAGTTTATGGCTCGGCCCTGTTATGTGTATTTGCAGCTCAAGATGCCGGGTCACAAGGGGACAATAACGGTTCACGGAAGTCGCAAAATCGCTTTGGAATGCGAGGAAGGAGATGCGGCTTATGCAGAGTCAGTTTGTGCCACCGAGGAGTTGAAGTACTATAAAGACAATGTTGATCCGGCGGACATGACTCATTGAAGAAGCCAACTACGGAGCATGATCCGGCCCTGAAGTTCAAATCGGCAGCAGAAACTAAGCTTGTTGACTTCGTACCTGGCGATTCGTCCAAGCAGTTCAGCATCAGTGCCAACTTGGATCCGAAATAGGAAAGCGCGCTCATCGAGTTCATCCGTGAGAATCGGGACCTTTTTGCATGGAATCCCTCTGACATGCCAGGTGTACCGAGGCAACTCGCTGAGCACACCCTTAATGTGGATCCTAAATACAAACCGGTGAAACAGTTCCTCCGCCGGTTTAATGAAGAAAGACGCAGGCGATTGGAGAAGAGGTAGCCAGGCTCTTAGCAGCTGGTTTTATTATTGAAGTTTTTCACCCTGAGTGGCTTGCCAATCCGGTGCTAGTCCTTAAGAAAAACGGCACCTGGCGCATGTGTGTGGATTACACAGATCTTAATAAGGCTTGTCCAGCAGATCCTTTTGCCCTCCCCCGTATTGATCAAATCATTGATGCTACGGCGGGTTGTGAGCGTTTAAGTTTTTTGGATGCCTATTCTGGCTATCATCATATCAAAATGGCAGTTAAGGACCAGGAGAAGACGGCATTCATAACTCCCTTTGGAGCCTTCTGCTATGTGTCTATGCCCTTTGGGCTCAAAAGTGCCCAGGCAACTTATCAACGGTGTGTACAAAATTGTCTTCACAAGCAGATTGGCCGTAATGTACATGCTTACGTGGATGATATCGTGGTTAAATCCAGGGAGAAGGAGACTCTGGTTGACGATTTGAAGGAAACCTTTGATAACCTAAGGACGTACAAGATGATGCTTAATCCGGACAAGTGTGTCTTTGGTGTACCGGCGGGCAAGTTATTGGGTTTTCTGGTGTCCAACAGGGGAATTGAGGCTAATCCGGAGAAGATCACAGCCATCACCTCCCTGGCTAAACTGAAGTGTATCAATGATGTTCAATGCCTGGCAGGCCGGATTGCCGCGTTAAACCGGTTTATCAGCCGCCTTGGTGAGAAGGCGATCCCTTTGTATCAGATGTTGAAGAAGACGGATCAGTTCGTCTGGAGTTCTGCTGCTGATGAAGCATTTGAGGACTTAAAGCGGCAATTGGCCAATCCTCCTGTGCTCGCCGCTCCCATTGACAAGGAGCCGTTACTGCTATATTTTGCTGCTAATGCTCGTGCGGTCAGCGTGGCTATTGTGGTGGAGTGAAAGGAGGCAGGTAAGGAGCATCCGGTTCAACGTCCGGTCTATTATATCAGCGAGGTACTCATTGATTCCAAGCAAAGGTATCTGCATTGGCAGAAGCTGGTGTACGGAGTTTTTATGGCAAGCCGGAAGCTTAAGCAATACTTCCAAGGGCACCCAATTACGGTGGTCAGTTCTGCTCCTTTGGGAGATATCATCCAGAACCGGGAAGCAACTGGCCGGGTTGCAAAGTGGGCTATAGAGCTGGGGCCGTACGGTTTGAAGTATGTGCCTCGGACAGCGGTTAAGTCTCAAGCACTTGTTGATTTCATCAATGATTGGACAGAAATGCAAGCAGCTGAAGAAAAGCCGGATCATACGTATTGGACCATCCATTTTGACGGATCCAGGCAATTGGAAGGCTCGGGGGCTGGAGTCGTATTAACTTCCCCACGAGGTGATAAGTTTTTTTATGTTCTCCGTTTAATGTTCCCTTGTACTAACAATGCAGCTGAGTATGAAGCCTAGCTCCATGGTCTTCGGATGGCTAAGGAGATGAATCTAAGTCGAGTTAAGTGCTTCGGTGATTCGGACCTTGTGGCTCAGCAAGTGTCTGGCACTTGGGACTCCAAGGACCCACTCATGGCAGCATATCGTCGTGAGGTGGATATTGTTGCATGTTATTTCAGAGGCTATCAGGTGGACCACATGGACCGGCGGAAAAATGAAGCGGCGGACGCTTTAAGCCGGCTGGGCTCTCAGCGCAAACCGGTCTCGCCTAATGTTTTTCTGGATGTGCTGCACAACCCGTCGGTGAAGATCCCTGGTGAAGAGGATTTGGCTATTCCTGATCCGGAGGCTCAATTGGTGGCAGTTCTTCATGTTATTCCGGGTTGGAGGCTTCCTTACCTGGTGTACAAGAACCGGGGTGAGTTGCCAGAAGATGAGATTCTGGCCCGGCAGATAATCCGGCGATCCAAGTCCATGGCTGTCATCAACGGCGAGTTGCATCATTGCAGTGTATCAGGAGCTTTTCAACGTTGCGTGTCTCCTGAAGAAGGCCGTGAAATTTTGCGTGAGATCCACGAAGGACATTGTGGTCACCACGCCAGTTCAAAGTCTCTAGTGGCTAAAGCGTTTCGCCATGGTTTCTATTGGTTAACTGCTCATGCTGATGCGGAGGATCTGGTCAGACGATGTGATGGTTGCCAAAGGTTTTCAAGACGTGCTCATGTACCGGCTCAAGAATTGAGGATGATTCCAATTACTTGGCCGTTTGCGACTTGGGGGCTGGATATGGTTGGGCCTTTCAAAAGGTCCAAAGATAAGAAGACCCACCTCCTGGTGGCGGTTGACAAGTTTACAAAGTGGATGGAGGCAGAACCTGTTAGCAAATGTGATGCGGCCACGGCGGTTCAGTTCATCAAAAAGGTGATTTTCCGGTTTGGTTTTCCGCACAGTATTATCACAGATAATGGTACCAATTTGTCCAAAGGTGCTATGAAGGGGTTCTGCGAACGGGAGCACATCCGGCTCGACGTTTCATCAGTGGCACATCCACAGTCCAATGGTCAAGCAGAAAGAGCTAATCAAGAGATCTTGAGAGGCATCAAGCCCCGGCTCATGGTTCCTTTGCAGAGAACGCCGGGTTGTTGGGTAGAAGAATTACCATCTGTGTTATGGAGCATCAATACAACACCCAACAGATCAACAGGATACACACCGTTCTTCATGGTTTATGGAGCGGAGGTGGTTCTCCCCAGTGATATCCGTCATGATTCACCTCGTGTCATGGCTTATATTGAAGCGGACAACAAGACAGCACGGCAAGATGCTTTGGACCGGTTGGATGAAGAGCGTGACATCGCAGCCGCCCGATCAGCGATTTACCAGCAGGATCTTCGTCGTTATCACAGTCGCCGGGTCAGAACTAGAGCCTTTCAGGAAGGAGATTTGGTGCTTCGGCTCATCCAAGATCAGACTGATATGCATAAGCTATCCCCACCTTGGGAGGGGCCTTTCGTGGTCAGCAAGAATCTGCACAACGGGTCGTACTATCTGATCGATATTCGAGAGCATAAGGACTCACGTACATCAGAGGAGGAGACTAACAAGCCGTGGAATATAGCCCATCTCCGGCCTTACTATACCTGAGCCATTGGCTATACTTATGTACATATTACGACAATGTATATATTATGATTAAATATAATAAACCGGAACCTTAGCTAAAGCGGGGTATCTGTTCTTTTACATCATGTGAGGTTACACGGAGTTTCTCTAAAGCGTCCTCTGGTTTACCCCTTGAGTTCGCTTTGCTAAAAGCATCGTGTTATATCACTTGGAGGATTGGTCATGTCCGAACCAATACCATGCCTCTTGATAGGCGAGAGCCACCAGATCACTTGGGGACTTGGTCATGTCTGAACCAGTCATGCCTCTTGATCGGCCTAAGGCCACATAATCACTTGGGGGCTTGGTCAAACCCGAACCATGACCACGCCATTTGGTCGGCATAAATGCCACAAGAATCACTTGGGGACCTGGCTAACTAGAACCATAGTTACACCTAACGGGAGCTTGGTCGTGTTTGGCCATGGTAACACCATTTGATCAGCTTAAATGAATCTTTTTTGGCAAACGTTTTTGTTGTTGTTTTATACTTTTCTTTAAAGGGTTTTTTTGCTTTTCATTGTGTTTTTTAACCGACAAAGTTTTTTAACCAATCAATTGACGGAACACAGTTCACGTCAATCCGGAGACTATTTGTCCGGTTTGATCCTTGCTGTTAACATCCTCTTATGGAGTAACACGGTGTTTATTATAACCCAGCACGGTTTACATGATAAACAACGTCATATATATATACAGGAGTTGTTATTTCCTCCAACAGTGTGGGTTTGCAAAACTCCGCTTCAATGTTGGCCAAGCTGACTTCACACTCAATGATGGCAGGTATTATGTATCTCAAAAATTTGATCATATACTTAAAATTTTGTTTTGGATGTTTTGATTTTATATATACAGACATCATACTCCGCCTGACGGTACAACCGCGGTGGCATTTGATGAATTTCTTATTTCAGATAGTGTTTTGGAAAGTTCATTACCACAGGAAGAACAAGTTATGCACGAAGGCATATCAACATCAAAGGTATCAGCTAGCCTATTACAAGGCAACATGGTGCCCATAATAACATAATTGTTTTTTCACAAAGGAGAGGAAGTTTTTAAACCGGCTTCCGGTTTAAGCTTGACCACCAGCCTGGCCTGATGGTTGTGGGTTATCTTGCGCCGCTTCAGCTTCCGTTTCTCTATCCAGTGGCTGGAAATCCACAGTTGTCCAGTCTATTCCCATTAATGCTTGAAAAACGGCTTCATCATGGATTAGCAATGACGGGTCAATATCGGGAGCGTAAGTATGCTTACGGATTGGAGGGATCAGATTTTCCGATTCATGGATTGGTGCAGCTATTCGCTTGTTCTGACTGTCATATTGGGCTTGATAATGAGACAAGTCTGCTTCCTCAACCAGTTGACAAGCTAGCGGACGTACCTCCCGGTTTATTGCTCGCAAATCCGCTTCACCAAATTCTGACCCGTCTTCCTTCAAGCTGGGATAGCCCTGAGCCGCTTCAATAGGATTAAAATCCGGCACCCAGGCTTTTGCTCGGATTAAAGCATTGATTGCACCGGTTCAAGCAGCAGATTTCTTCAGCTCTTCAACCCGGGCAGGAAGCACTGACAGTTTCATCAGAGTATCTTGAATCAAAGTGGGCGCCGGTTTGTTATGAGACGCGGTACAGATGATCCGCTGGGCACCAGTATACAATTGTTCAACCAAGGTATAGGCGGCTTTCAATTTCTTCCGCACATCTGACCCCAAGTGACCAATGCGTGTCCCTGAAATACCATAAAGGATTAATAAACCGGCGACTCTGTAAGAAGGCAGAACCAATTCAGAAGGCAAGCTGACTTACCAAAGATAGCAGTGGTCATGGCATGAACGTGCTGCTTTATGCTGGTCAGTTCATCCGTCACTGGTTTTAGTGCAGCCTCGGCATCCTCTGCTTGTTTGATCAAAGCGGCCTTTTCAGTGGCCCAATCCGCCCGTTTCTTCTTGAAGTTCTCCTTAAGTTGTTCCATGGTGCTTAAGGCACTGTCCAATTCCTCTTTTGCTTTGGAGGTTTCAGCCTGTTGGGTCTTCAGGTTTTCTTGCAGATCGATGACTTGGTTTTCTTTCGCCTTCAGCTCCGCCTGCAGGCATACAGATATATGTTTCAACAAATCGGTAGAGGGATTCAAGTACCAACCACATAACAAGTTATGCGCTTAGCACTTGGGGGCTAATGCGTATTCGATCTTCATCTTTCAAATGTTTACAAAGTCCCAAGATCAATACAAGCATTCAACTTGGCACTTGGGGGCTAATGGCTATTTGATCATATGTATTCTGATGTGGTAGTTTCAATTACTTGAAGTGCTGGTTTAACTACACTAAGTTGAACCGGCCCTTGGGGGCTACATCAGCAAATTTTCAAAGCATCAAGGTTTATATTATTAAGTCCCGGTTTGAAAGAATATTTCAAATCGGCCCTTAGGGGCTAGGAGAGTCAGCAAGAATGAAAGCATACAAGCAGGAAGGAGCATATGGAAGTTACCTCATATTTATCTTTCATCATGTTAACCAGACCGGCTTCATAGTCACGGTTGGTATATAGCCGGTTCAGATAGCCGGAATGGATATCTTGGGCGTTCAGAGCAGCGTAAGTCGTCAGATCGGCATTCCACTTGCCTTTGCCAAAAGCAGCAAACTCTTCCTTGGCAGAATGTTTGGATAAAGCGACAGGGTTGCTTGGCTCAGTATGGCCAGTACCAGTAATGACAACCTCATCATCCTTGGTACCGCCGGTTTGCACTGGAGCTGTTGGCTTGTCAGCAGGGTTTGCTGGACCGGTGGAGCGTCCAATCCGGATGGAACCTGTGGGCTGATGGATAGGACCTGAGGTATCAGTAGGTATCTCTTCAGCAATAAGATCATCATCTGGCTGTGGTGGATCATTGGGAATATCCTCAGGAATAGCCGCTTCAAGATTGGATGTTTTGCCTGGTTCAAGAATGAAATCTTCTTCGACCGCTTTGTCTAGGTGGGCCTTCTTGCTTGGCCTAGGTTTGGCCCTGAGAAGAATAACAAAATTAAATACAGCATATGTTCTAAGGCAATATACTGCAAACATCACAATAAATATAGCTTACCCAAGCACCGTTTTGAGCGGTGGGAGCTGAGTAGCCGATGACTCGCCAGAAGATGAGTGGGAAATAACCTGGTTATCGGAGTCAGACGGATTAAGAGGTTGACGAAAGCAGCCCGCTTTAGGACAAGCACTGACAAGCGAATTAGAGACCTCGGAATGACGTTTCCGAACCAGACTGTTTGTAAACCGGTGGAGGTAACTACCTGGCCGCTGTGCCGGGTGGTGCAGCGAGCTTCGTGTTGTTGAGTCTTCATAAGAAGTTTAGGATCCAAATAAGCAAGAGGATGAGAAAATTTAACTTTCCAGTTTGCCTGATGGATTTTTTGTGAAGGCAAAGTTTCTGAATCGGAAGAGAGAATAATTACCTCTGCAACATCCGCGTGGCTGGCTTCGGCATCATCCTGAAAAATATCATCATCAATAAGACGCATGAAAAATAAACCAAGTGAGTCAAGCTCTACCTCAAAGTCCGGATTATCCACCTCGTCATCAGGGGCCGGATTAGAAGATGCAGTGGTTCTTTTCTGGTGGGCAGTCTTCTTCACAGCTTTAGTCTTTTGCCGGGTTGCTCTTTCCGGTTTATCTGTTTTCTCTGGTTTCTCCCGCGGCGGCTTTTTGCTCCAAAACGGATCATCGCCCTGATTATGCAGACACTGATATTAAAAACAATGACCAGACATGTCAATAACAGATTCAGCAAAAAGAAAATCCAAAGTCTTACAGCTGGCGGTTTGTTGGTGGCACAGAAGGGAAGCAGGCTGGTTCTAGCGCAGATGTGCTCCGGTTCATTCAGTATCTTACGCACAGCCTCTGTGATTTCTTCACCGGAGAGCTGGAGTTTTGAATGTCGCAGTGGGTCATCAACATTATCAGTATACTCGCACATGAAACCGGAGCGCTGACTAAGGGGCAGTATGCTCCATGATATCCAACAGCGAGCGAGATCAACCCCTGTTAAACCGTTGGCCATAAAGGCTCTGAGCTTTGAAAGCTGGGGAGCATATTTGCTTCTCTCCTGGGCAGTCAATCTTTGAGGAAAAGGGTGTGTATTGCTGAGTCGCTCCGGACGAAAGCCAGGCAAGGGATTCTCACCAGCAGGGGAGGTGTCTTTGTAGTAGAACCATGTCTGATTCCACTCCTTGGGGTGACTGTGCAGCTTGGCGTGAGGGTATGTGACCTCTTTCCTTTCTTGAATCGCCATGCCACCCAACTCCGTATTGGAGCCATCAGTAAACTCAGTACGGCGGTTTAGATGGAAAAGATCTCTGAATAATTCCACTGTGGGCTATCTTTGAAAGAACACCTCACAGAGAACTTGGATGTGGCACATATTTGTAACAGAGTTGGGGCCAGTGTCTTGCGGATGGAGTTGGAAATCGGCTAAAACATCCCGGTAAAATTTAGAACCGGGCGGCTTAAAGCCCCGGGCTAAGTGATCTACGAAAACAACAACCTCTCCTTCTCGAGGTGTGGGGGGGCATTCTTTGCCAGGAGCCCTCCAATGGATGGTGTCTTTACTGCCCAAGGCGCCAATCAGGACTAAATCGTCCAGTTGATCCTCTGTGACGCGAGAAGGGACCCAATTGCACTCATACACTTGCTTGGCCATGATGGAATCTACAAGGTAGAAGATCCCGGTTCAAAAATGCATTTGATCAAGGTACGTTGGTATGGGCACTATTAAACCGGAGATAGAACTATCTGAACCGGAGTTTCATGAAGCAACCAACATCTGGCGGTTCAACAAGGGGACTAATGGTATATACCGGTTTGTCAAATTTTTCTACAAAGTTAAACCGCCTGGTCTAAGCATTGAATAGTCAAGATTACAGATGAGTAAGTATGCAAAAATAGATTTCACAAGATTATACTACAGCTTTGGATCTGGAACATGTTTATAAAGGAGATAAATATTCAAGGCCCAAAAGGAGCAGTGCCGAATCAATAAGCAAAGGTATGGATAAGATCTATGGTCTTAATATGACGGACAGTGAAGACGGAGGATAAAAACTACTGCTACACAGAGCGAAGATTCACAGACTCGTCTAAGGATCTACCATATGAACAAGAAGCAAGCGATGAACACTGGAGAACATGGAAACCCTAGAACAGATCTATGATGAAAAGGATAGAAGACTTACCAGAGCTGAGGAAGAAGCGGAAGGTCGCCGCGGTGCTCTGGTACGTTCAGGGTGATGCAGCGGCCAAGGTTGGTGCAGAGGTCGACGGCGGCGGCGGAGCTCCGAAGACTGGGCGACGCGAGGAAGATGAAGCAGAAGGGCACGAAGGGGAAAAGAAATGACCCTACGGTCCTATTTATAAAGCAAGGGACAAGGGTCAGGCGCGAAAATCAAGGGGCCGCAAGTTTGGAAACAGAGCTGTTGCCTCGATTATTGCAGATCTACTAAACAGGAAGGTATCATGGATAATTTCTTTATGACAAATGACGTCACAGCAATCAGAGAAGATGACATCACGGCGGTTCACCAAACTACAAGAAGATGTTGAAGATGAAGTTTTTGCTAAGGATTGACATGAACCTGTTCAAATCAATCTGGGGCCTAATGTTGGGGATATTACTACTGGGCATAAACCGGCCTATCTGGGCCAGATTAACTTCATCAATAGTTAAGCATGTTAAAGCCCATGAAGATAGATGAGGGCTCAAGACCCATAATCGGTTGAGAGCCTGTAGCCGTAAACCGGCGTCAATATGTAACTTGTATTGTAAGTTAGGAATAAGTAGAGACCAAACCGGACACATCTATGAGCCGGTGTTGGGACCCTGTAAACCGACGGGCGTCACCCATGTATATAAGGGGACGACCCGGCGGCGGTTCAAGGACGACAGAGGAGAACTCGAGACATAGGCGAAGCTTATTTGCTCCCTAGTCATCGAAACACCCATCAATTCCATCACAACTAGACGTAGGCTTTTACCTTCATCGAAGGGGCCGAACTAGTATAAACTCTCTTGCGTCCTTGTGTCCGCTTTAACCCTTCAAGCTAACCCATCGCGATGGCTCCACGACTAAGTCCTTTCTCTAGGACATCTGCCGTGACAAAACCACGACAGTTCCCCTTGTGTCGAATCAATAAATTTGGGTTGAATACTCTACCCTCGAAAGCTGTTGCGATCCCCTATACTTGTGGGTTATCAAGACTAATTTCTGGCGCCGTTGCCGGGGAGCGTAGCTATATTCTTTGAGTCACTTGGGATTTATATGTGCTTATCACTATGAAGAACTTGAGAGATGCAAAAACCAAGATCCGTCCCTCAACTACGAGGGGAGGTAAGGAACTGCCATCTAGCTCTGCACTTGATTCACCTTCTGTTATGAGTAAGTTTGCGACACCTACATCTGCTTCTGCTATTCGTTCTGATATGTCGCATGTTATTGATGATGCCACTTTTGCTATGCATGATACTTATGATGAAACTGCTTCTATGCCTGATACTACTGTGCCCCTTGGTGAATTTCTTGATGAACAAATTGCTAGGGCTAGAGAAAAAGAAATATTGAATCTGAATACGATGATGATAGTGATGATGAAAATATGCCTGTTATTCCTGAGGGCTATCTTTTTGATATGGAATCTTCTGCCGCTATTTTAGCTTGCAAAGATAGATATGAGCTTAAGAGGTTATTAATTAAATGGAACAAAGAATCACTTAGAGATAAAATGAAACCCGACCCTGCTTTTGCTACTTCACCTATTTGTGTTCCTGATAAGGATTGTGAATTCTTTGTTGGTCCTGATATAATTACTTTGGTTGAATCTGATCCGTTTTATGGCTATGAATCTAAAACTGTTGTGGCACATCTTACTAAGTTAAATGATATAGCTGCCCTGTTCACTAATGATGAGAGATCGCGTTACTTCTATATACTCAAAATATTTCCGTTCTCATTAAAGGGTGATGCTAAGATATGGTTTAATTTTCTTAATCCTGGTTGTGTGCGTAGTCCCCAGGATATGATTTATTACTTCTCTGCTAAATATTTCCCTGCTCATAAGAAACAAACTGCTTTGAGGGAAATATACAACTTCGTGCAAATTAAAGAAGAGAGTCTCCCACAAGCTTGGGGGAGGCTTCTCAAGTTACTTAATGATTTGCCTGATCATCCTCTTAAGAAACCCGAAATACTTGATATCTTTTATTATGGACTCACCGATGCTTCCAGAGATTACCTGGATAGTTGTGCTGGTTCTCTTTTCAGGGAAAGAACACCGGATGAAGCTGAAATTCTATTGAATAATATGTTGACAAATGAAAATAATTGGGCACCTCCTGAGCTAGCTCCTGCTCCAATTACTGAGCCTATTCTTAAACCAACTCCGAAGAAGAGAGGTGTTCTATTCCTCAGTCCCGAAGATATGCAAGAGGCAAAGAAATCTATGAAAGAAAAAGGTATTAAAGCTGAAGATGTTAAGAATTTACCTCCAATTGAAGAAATACATGGTCTTAATATACCGCCTATTGAAGAAACATATGATCTTAATTCTTTATTTACTGAAGAACCTCCTGATCCCGATATCCCGACACAGGTAGTAAAGGTAAATTCTCTCTATAGATATGATAAAGCTGAAGTCCCTCCTACTAAAATTGCTAGTCAGTGCTTGGATGAGTTTGATAACTTTATGTTTAAGCAAGACGACTTCAATGCTTATTTTGGTAGATAATTAAAAGAAAATGCTTATATGATTAGACGCTTGGGTGATTATATGGCTAATATTAAAGGTGAACTTAAACTTGTTAGCAAACATGCTTCTATGGTTACCACTACTCAAGTAGAACAAGTACTTAAGGCACAAAAAGAAGTGCTTGATGAAATGAATAGTAAGAAAAATGATTATGCTGTTAGAGTGGCTACTAGAACTGGTAGAATGACTCCGGAACCTTTGTATCCTGAAGGCCACCCTAAGATAATCGAGCAAGATTCTCAAAGAAATAATATTGATGTTCCTAGTTCTTCTAAAAAGAAGAAAAAGAAAAATGATAGAACTGTGCAAACTTCTAGTGAACCTATTGCTGAACTACCTGATAATCCAAATGATATTTCTATGTCTGATGCTGAAACACAATCTGGTAATGAACATGAACCTAGTAAAAATATTAATGACGATGTTCATATGATGCTCAACCTAGTAATGATAATGATGTAGAAATCGAACCTGCTATTGATCTTGATAACCCACAATCAAAGAATCAACATTATGATAAAAGAGACTTTGTTGCTAGGAAACATGGTAAAGAAAGGGAACCTTGGGTTCAGAAACCCATGCCTTTTCCTCCGAAACCATCCAAGAAAAAGGACGACAAGGATTTTGAGCGCTTTGCTGAAATGATTAGGCCTATCTTTTTGCGTATGAGATTAACTGATGCTCTCAAAACAAATCCTTATGCTATATATATGAAGGATATCATTACTAATAAAAGAAAGATACCGGAAGCTGAAATTTCCACCATGCTTGCTAATTATACTTTTATGGGTGGAATACCAAAGAAACTTGGAGATCTCGGAGTACCTACTATACCTTGCTCCATTAAAAGAAATTATATTAAAACTGCTTTATGTGATCTTGGAGCCGGTGTTAGTGTTATGCCTCTCTCTTTATATCGCAAACTTGACTTGAATAAGCTAACACCTACTGAAATATCTTTGCAAATGGCTGATAAATCAACTGCTATACCTGCCGGTATCTATGAGGATGTGCCTGTTGTGGTTGCAAACGTTATTATTTTAACGGACTTTGTTATACTTGATATTCCCGAGGATGATAGTATGTCTATTATTCTTGGAAGACCTTTTCTTAATACTGCAGGGGCTGTTATTGATTGCAACAAAGGCAATGTCACTTTTCATGTTAATGGTAATGAGCATACGGTACACTTTTCGAGGAAACAACCTCAAGTTCATAGTATCAACTCCATTGGAAAAATTCCATCGATTATATTTGGAGGTTTTGAATTTCCTCTTCCTACTGTCAAGAAGAAATACGATATTCTTATTATTGGGGATGTGCATATCCCCGTTGAGGTAACTTAGTGTTATTCGAAATTTCTCTGGTTTCATGATTATCGGAATGAGTTTGTTAACAAGACGTGATCAACCTTGTTAGTGGATTCTTTTTGATGAGCATGAGATGGATGAAACTAGAAGCACAAACTTCTGTACCCTCTCTATACTTTCTGTTATTTATATTAAATAATGTAAAAATTGTATTTTCTGTCTGTTTCCTGACTTATCCATGCAATATAAAAGTATCCCGAAAATAAAAGTCCTCAGAATGCCATGCCAATTTAATATGATTTTTTCGGGAATATTTGAGGATTTACTGTGCAAAAATTACCGCGGGAGGAGCTGCCACCTGGCCACGAGGGTGGTGGGCGCCCCCCTAGGGCACACTCCCCCGCCTCGTGGGCCCATGGTGGCCCTCCTCCACTTATCCCAGCACACATCTTCTTCCTCTATCTCACACAAACCCGAAAAACCAACTCAAGCATGAGTTCCAGCCACTTTTGCTATGATTTTCGACCTCCTTGCTCAAAGCACCTCTCGCAAAACTGCTTGGGGAGATTGTTCCTTGGTATGTGACTCCTCCATTGGTCCAATTAGTTTTTGTTCTAGTGCTTTATTCTTTGCAAATTTGTGCTGCATAGGTGACCATGTTCTTGAGCTTGCATGTCAAATTTATATGGCCCAAGTAGTTCTAATGCTTGATTTAGGCTCTAGGCACTTGTAGGAGTAGTTGCTATCAGTTTTATTGAAGTTGGTTCACTTTTGTTTGAAGTTACTAAAAATTTCAGAATTTTTCAGAGAAAAACAATATGCTTAGGAAGATGTTCCAAGGTGGTTCCTCTAAGAAGCAAGGACCCAGGATTGCTATGCGCGATGCTGACGAGGATCCACCAAGAGACGCTTCGGTACGGCCTTGCGAATGGCCGTCGAAAAATTTTATGGACCATGCGGAAATTAAAGAATAATTCAAAGCATATTTGCGCAATGCCGGCCTTGAGGATTTTGAGGCTAACAAATGCCCCCAGTATCATGATCTCACAAGTTCATTTGTGAGGAGGTTTGAGTATTCATCTTCGCGTAATTCTCCTTCAGTCATGTTTGATCTTTATGACAAATCTTATACCATGGACTTAGAGGATTTCACTTTTGCTTGCAAACTTCCATCATGGGGTAGTGTTAGGGATCCCCCTAAATCTGAATTTAGAAACTTTCTTGCTAGTATAACTGTGGGGGAATCTAGAGATATAACGCAGGCTACCATAGGGAGCATTCACTTTCCTGCTATACATTATTTTGCTCTCTTCATCGGTAGATGCATAAATGCTAAGGATGAAGCATGTCATATGTGTGTCCCTGATCTTAGCATTCTTAGAGTGCTGTGTTAGGAGACCAATCTTATCATATGGGAGCCATTGTAGCTCGTAGGTTGCATCATAATAGACATAATGGAGATTTCTTTGGAGGAATTTATGCAACCCGCTTAGCTCATTTTCTTGAGATAGACATTCGTGAGGGTGATACGGAGTTGCCTCCTTCATATTTAGATTATGACTCTATGGCTTCGCACCAGTTTGTCGAGAGGCCTGAATCACCTCTCTTATATCGTTTAATTTTTGATAAACGACGTGTTTTCCATATTACTCTCCCTGCTCCTGCCTTCTTTGATTCACAGACAAAAAGAAGATATGTTATTACCAGAGAGGAGGCAGAAGAGTACGAGAGGAGAGCGGAGGCAGCTCGACTCCACACTGCAGCTCAGCAGGCGATAACCGCTGCACATCAGTATGATCCCAACTACTCCTCATCACAGTATGACCCCAACAACTATTATTATGGATATCCGCTAGGCCAGCCGTGGCCATAGACCAACTTAGGCCAAAAGCCTAAGCTTGGGGGAGTACGTATTTCTCACCGACATTACATTTATGTTCACACACACTCATTACTAGATGACGGTGCTCATACTTTTTCACTGTAATATCCATGCTAGTTTAGTTTCCTTTTCCTGCTTTCTTCTTGTGTGTTTGTTAAACCTTAAGAAAAACCAAAAAAATAATTTAGTAGTAGTTTATTTTTCTGCCGTAGTAGTAATAATTAAAAAGAAAACCCAAAAATATTTCCCGTTCTTCTTTTGCTTGTTGGGAGCTTTCCCGTGTAAATAGTTTTTTTTCTTTTCTTTGGGGGTCAGTAGGAGAAGACCATAATTAAATTGTTGAAGTGGGTCTTATATGCATTATTGTTGATTTAACCAAGAGCCCATATTGCCTTGTCTTCTCCTGTTTATTGAATGCTCGCAGATTCCAGCTTAGTCCAATGCACGTACACTCTTATTATTATTCACATCGTTCGGTCGTGCAAGTGAAAGGCAATTATGACGATATATGATGGACTGGCTGAGATGAGAAAAGCTGGTATGAACTCGACCTCTTTTGTTTTTGTAAATATGATGAGTCCCTCGTTCTTGATTCAGCTTATTATGAATAAACATGTTTACAATGACAATTAGAGATCATAGTTGCGTGTGCCATGCTTGATTAGCTATGAGTTATAATGATTTACCTTGTGTGCCAACATGCTATTGAGATGATTATGATGTGCTATGATGGGGTGGTATCCTCCTTTGAATGATTTAAGTGACTTGACTTGGCACATGTTCACGCATGTAGTTGAAACAAAATCAACATAGCCTTCACGATATTTATGTTCATGGTGGATTATATCCTACTCATGCTTGCATCCAATGTTTATTAATTTTAATGCATGTACATGGCTGTTGTCGCTCTCTAGTTGGTCGCTTCCCAGTCTTTTGCTAGCCTTCACCTGTACTAAGCGGGAATACTGTTTGTGCATCCAATCCCTTAAACCCCAAAGTTATTCCAGATGAGTCCACCATACCTTCCTATATGCGGTATCTACCTGCCGTTCCAAGTAAATTTGTATGTGCCAAACTCTAAACCTTCAAATAAACATTCTGTTTTGTATGCTCGAATAGCTCATGTATCAACCAAGGATGTCCTTATCTTCTGTGTTAGGCGGGTTATTCTCAAGAGGAGTGGACTCCGCTCCTCACTCACGAGAAAATGGCTGGTCACTGGGATGCCCAGTCCCATGCTTTATGCAAACTAAATCAAAATTAATTGCAAACTAAACTCCCCCTGGGACCTGATGTATGTTGGAGGCACTCGTTGTTTGGAGCAAGTCATGGATTGATGGTTGTTGGTGGAGGGGGAGTATAAACTTTACCATTCTATTTGGGAACCGCCTATAATGTGTTTAGCATGGAAGATATCGCCATCTCTTTGTTGTTACATTGACAATGAAAGTATACTGCTCAAAATACAATTTATCTCTATTGCCAAACCCAGCTCTGGCACCTCTACAAATCCCTGCTTCCCTCTGCGAAGGGCCTATCCATTTACTTTTATGTTGAGTCATCACCCTCTTATTAAAAAGCACTAGCTGGAGAGCACAGTTGTCATTTGCATTCATCACTATTAATCTATGTTGGGTGTGACTATGATTGGATCTCTTTTACCATGAATTACAATGTCTAGTCAGTCCTTGATCTTTAAAGGTGGTCTGCATTTATGTTTTGCGGTCTCAGAAAGGGCTAGCGAGATACCATCTTGTTATATCCTATTATGATTGTTTTGAGAAAGTGTTGTCATCCGAGATTTATTATTATGACTTGCTAGTTGATTATGCTATTGATATGAGTAATTATGAGACCTGAGAATTATTGCAAATGTGGTTAGTTATGATCTATGCTGAAAACTTGAATGATGGCTTGACATAGTTACAATGACAAGAGCAACCAGAGTTTGTAAAAGTTTTTCTTTCTTTCAGTTTGTCAACTGAATTGCTTGAGGACAAGCAAGGGTTTAAGCTTGGGGGAGTTGATACGTCTCCGTCGTATTTACTTTTCCAAACACTTTTGCCCTTGTTTTGGACTCTAACTTGTATGATTTGAATGGAACTAACCCGGACTAACGCTGTTTTCAGCAGAATTGCCATGGTGTTGTTTTATGTGCAGAAAACAAATATTCTCGGAATGACCTGAAACTCCACGGAACATCTTAGAAAAAATAATTAAAAATCCTCGCCAAAGATGAAGGCCAGGGGGCCCACACCCTTCTCACGAGGGTGGGGGGCGCCCCCCCCTAGGGCGCCCCCCAACCTCGTGGGCCCCCTGGATGCCCTCCGACGCCAACTCCAACTCTATATATTTGCTTTCGGAGAGAAAAAAGCAGAGAGAAGAAATCATCGCATTTTACGATACGGAGCCACCGCCAAGCCCTAAAACCTCTTGGGAGGGCTGATCTAGAGTCCGTTCGGGGCTCCGGAGAGGGGGATTCGTTGCCGTCGTCATCATCAACCATCCTCCATCACCAATTTCATGATGCTCACCGCCGTGCGTGAGTAATTCCATCATAGGCTTGCTGGACAGTGATGGGTTGGATGAGATTTATCATGTAATCGAGTTAGTTTTGTTAGGGTTTGATCCCTAGTATCCATTATGTTCTGAGATTGATGTTACTATGACTTTGCTATGCTTAATGCTTGTTACTAGGGCCCGAGTGCCATGATTTCAGATCTGAACCTATTATGTTTTCATGAATATATGTGAGTTCTTGATCCTATCTTGCAAGTCTATAGTCACCTACTATGTGTTATGATCCGGCAACCCCGAAGTGACAATAATCGGGACCACTCTCGGTGATGACCATAGTTTGAGGAGTTCGTGTATTCACTATGTGCTAATGCTTTGTTCCGGTTCTCTATTAAAAGGAGGCCTTAATATCCCTTAGTTTCCAATAGGACCCCGCTGCCACGGGAGGGTAGGACGAAAGATGTCATGCAAGTTTTTTCCATAAGCATGTATGACTATATACGGAATACATGCCTACATTACATTGATGAATTGGAGCTAGTTCTGTGTCACCCTATGTTATGACTGTTACATGATGAACCGCATCCGGCATAATTATCCATCACTGATCCGGTGCCTACGAGTTTTCCATATACTAGTTCTCGCTTATTTACTTTTCCGCTGCTACTGTTACAATCACTACAAAATACCAAAAACATTACTTTTGCTGTCTTTACTTTTGTTGCCGCTACCGCCACTATCATATTACTTTGCTACTAAATAGTTTGCTGCAGATACTAAGTTTCCAGGTGTGGTTGAATTGACAACTCAGCTGCTAATACTTGAGAATATTCTTTGGCTCCCCTTGTGTCGAATCGATAAATTTGGGTTGAATACTCTACTCTCGAAAGCTGTTGTGATCCCCTATACTTGTGGGTTATCAGTGCCCGAGTCGTTGGCACTGTTGTTTCTACGAGCGAGCTAGCTGTCTTCTCCCGCACAAAAGCGAGTCATTAGAGTGGTAAGGGCTGTCATGGATTTAGGTCCTTCTTGACCGAGGTGGCGTGCAGGCCATTCATCCCGGACGCTGTGTTTGAAGGCCGCAAGGGCTTCCGCGTCCGGACTGTCGATGATTTGGTTCTTTTTAACTAAGAACCTAGTCCAGAGCTTCTTGGCTGATTGTCCGGGCTGCTGGACAATGTGACTTAAGTCATCGGCGTCTGGTGGCCGGACATATGTTCCTTGGAAGTTGTCGCAAAAGGCGTCTTCCAAATCTTCCCAGCTGCCAATAGGATTTTCCAGCAGATTGTTTAACCAGTACCGAGCTGGTCCTTTGAGTTTTAGTGGTAGGTATTTGATGGCATGAAGGTCATCTCCGTGGGCCATATGGATATGGAGGAGGAAGTCCTCGATCCATACCGCGGGATCCGTTGTTTCGTCGTATGATTCAATATTCATGGGTTTGAACCTGTCTAGGAATTCATGCTCCATTACTTTGTCTGTGAAGCAAAGAGGGTGTGCGGCGCCTCTATGTTGGGCCACACTGTGACGTACCTCCGATGGAGTCCATTTTCGGTTTTAGGCCCGGACGTGGCTAGGTTTGTCACGTCCGAATAGGTAGTCGTCGTCGCGTTTCGAGGCACGTCCTCGCGATCGGTAGATCGATCTCGCGTATCTTGCTCTACTGTCCAAGTCCTGTCGAAGGTCATATGTACAACCCCGAGCTGTTTTATTCTTGCCTTTACGGCGAGGTGGGCGGTCTGGTGTTCGGCTTGAGTTGCCGCTTTATCCGAACCAAGTTGTGGTCGACCTGACGCATTGTGCGATGATGGTACGGGCTCCAGTGCCTCGTCATCGAACTGAGGTAGAAATCTATGCTTCGGGTAGTTTTTGGCTGGGCCACTAAGGCCGTATTCTTCGGCGGCCAGGACTTTGGTCCATCTGTCATTGAGCAGATCATGGTCCACTTGAAGCTGCAGCTACTTCTTTCTCAGGCTCCTTGCAGTGGCTATTAGCCTACGTTTTAGGCGCTCCTGCTCGAGAGGTTCCTCAGGCACGATGAAATCCTCGTTGCCGAGGCTCTCCTCTTCCTCGGAGAGCGGAAGATAATTACTGTCCTCTGAATCTACATGTATGGCCTGTTCATCAGGGCTAACTTGCCCAATATCCTGTTCCCCCTGTTCGGAGGTTGCCTTGACGGGGTCTTCATTATTTTCGGCATCGTCCGGAGTATTATTTTTTCCGGTGCCCGTACTGCAATCTTTGGAACAACGTGACTTAGTGCGGCGTTGAGGAATTTGGCGCTTGGGCTGTCTCTCAGGAGGTTTATCCTCAACTAGATCCTCTTTGTCATCGTTGTTAGTTTTTCCCGGCGTGTCCACCATGTATATGTGGTAGGAAGAAGTGGTCGTCCGTCGTCCAGTGAATGGCGGGTTTTGGCCTTGCTCCTTGTCGGCATCGTCGTTCGTACTGGCGACATCTTCGGAGCCATAGTCAAACATTTCGGTTATATCCTCGACAGTGGCTATGAAGTGGGTGGCGGGTGGGAAGCAAAATTCCCCATCATCAGCCTCTAGTTCGAACCGTACATAGTTCGGCTGTGAGTCCCCCGCCAAGGACAAGTTCTTTAATGAGTTCAGCACATCGCCCAAGGGCGAGTGCTGGAAGATGTCTGCAACGCTGAACTCAAAGATCGATAAACAATCAAGTTCGGCATCCGCGGACTCACATGGTTCGAAACTTATACCCAGAGAAGAGTCCGTAGTTCCGGTGGCGCGAGTATTGCGTGAGATCAAGTCCATGTGCGGCTGCAATGCCGGGGAGTCTGTGGCCTCCATGGTGGGGTTGAACCTCCGATCCTTGGATGTCGCAGTATGCTATGGATCTAAGGTCGAAGTGGTCACAGGAGTTATCTCCTAGATGCGGTTTGACGACAAATTTAGGTCATGTTCGTCAAGGTCACAGGGAGCGGTCTCTGCGGTCTCGAATCCGGTGAAGATAAGATCTCCACGGATGTCCGCAATGTAGTTCAAACTCCCAAATCTAACCTGATGGCCAGGGGCGTAGCTATCGATCTGCTCCAGGTGGCCAAACGAGTTGGCCCGCAGTGCGAAGCCGCCGAACACGAAGATCTGTCCGGGGAGGAAGGTTTCTCCTTGGACAGCGTCACTATCAACGATTGAAGGGGCCATAGAACCTTTCATCGATGGCATAGTGGACCTCTCAATGAAAGCACCAATGTTGGTGTCAAAACCGGCGGATCTCGGGTAGGGGGTCCCGAACTGTGCGTCTAAGGCCGATGGTAACAGGAGACAGGGGACACGATGTTTACCCAGGTTCGGGCCCTCTCTATGGAGGTAATACCCTACGTCCTGATTGATTGATATTGATGAATACGAGTATTACAAGAGTTGATCTACCTCGAGATCGTAATGACTAAACCCTAGAGGTCTAGCTGGTATGGCTATGGTAATGAATCTCTCTCCTTTCCGGACTAAGTCCTCCGGTTTATATAGGCACCGGGAGGATCTATGGTTACACAAGGTCGGTTACAAAGAAAGGAATCTGCATATTCGGTCGCCAAGCTTGCCTTCCATGCCAAGGAGAGCCCCATCCGGACACGGGTGCAGTCTTTGGTCTTCGCATCTTAGCAGCCCATCAGTCCGGATGCCCGAGGACCCCTTAGTACAGGACTCCCTCACTGAGGGAGTCCTGGATTAGGGGGTATCCGGACAGCCGGACTATATCCTTTGGCCGGACTGTTCGACTATGAAGATACAAGATTGAAGACTTCGTCCCGTGTTCGGATGGGACTCTCCTTGGCGTGGAAGGCAAGCTTGGAAATACGGATATTTAGATCTCCTTCCTTGTAACCGACTCTGTGTAATCCTAGCCCCCTCCGGTGTCTATATAAACCGGATGGTTTTAGTCCGTAGGACAACAGACAATCATACCATAGGCTAGCTTCTAGGGTTTAGCCTCTCTGATCTCGTGGTAGATCTACTCTTGTACTACTCATATTATCAAGAATAATCAAGCAGGACGTAGGGTTTTACCTCCATCAAGAGGGCCCGAACCTGGGTAAAACATCGTGTCCCCTGCCTCCTGTTACCATCTACCTTAGACGCACAGTTCGGGACCCCCTACCCGAGATCCGCCGGTTTTGACACCTACATTGGTGCTTTCATCGAGAGTTCCTCTATGTCGTCACCGTTAGGCTTGATGGCTCCTTCGATCATCGATAGCGAAGCAATCCAGGGTGAGACTTTTCTCCCCGGACAGATCTTTGTATTCTGCTGCTTCGCACTGCGGGCCAACTCACTTGGCCATCTGGAGCAGATCGAGAGGTACGCCCCTGTCCACCAGGTCAGGTTTGGAAGCTCAAACTACACGACCGACATCCGCGGAGACTTGATCTTCGACGGATTCGAGCCCCTGCCGAGTGCGCCGCACGGTCACGATGAGCATAATTTAGCTCTACCACCAGACAGTGTTCAGGAGACCGCACCGGCAACCGCTCCGACCCTCAATTCAGAGCCAATTGCGCCATCCATGGACGGGTGGATAGACCCTGCCATGGAGGCCGTATTCTCAGCAGCGATCGAGCCGAGTATCGACCTTACCCTTCACGGGAGCCGTGACGCCGAACTACCGGATTCTTCCGCGGCCACAGACTCCGAACCGCCTGTGGCCGTGGCTATCGAATCCGACTGGGCACCGATCATGGAGTTCACCTCCACGGATACCTTTCAGCACTCGCCCTTCGGCGACATACTGAACTCATTAAGGTCTCTCTCCCTGTCAGGAGAGTCCTGGCCGAACTATGTTCAGCAGGATTGGGATGCGGATGACGAAGAAATTCGTCGCCCACCCCCCACCCACTTAGTAGCCACTGTTGACAATTTGACCGACATACTCGACTTCGACTCCGAAGACATCGACGGTATGGACGATGATGCGGGAGACGAAGAGGAACCACTGCCCACAGGGCACTGGACAGCCACCTCATCATATGATATATACATGGTGGACACACCCAAAGAAGGCAATGGCGACGAGACATCGGAGGATGACCCCTCCAAGAAACAACCCAATCGTCGACGTCAGCGGCGCCGCTCTAAGTCTCGCCAAAGCAAAAGCGATGACACCGGCACAGGAGATAATAGCACTCCGGACAGTGCCGAAGACGACAACTATCCCCTCCAGCCAGATTTAGAGCAGGAGGATGGAGAAGCCAGCCCTCCCGAGAGAGCGGCAGATGGAGAGGCGGAGGATGATAATTACATGCCTCCCTCCGAAGACGAGGCAAGCCTCGACGACAACGAATTTGTCGTTCCAGAGGATCCCGCCGAGCAAGAGCGCTTCAAGCGCCGGCATATAGCCACGGCAAATAGCCTTAAGAAAAAGTAGCCGCAGCTTCAAGCTGATCAAGATTTGCTAGCTGACAGATGGACTAACGTCCTTGCGGCCGAGGAATATGAACTCGAACGCCCCTCCAAGAGTTACCCAAAGCGCAGGTTGCTACCCCTACTGGAGGAGGAAGCATTAAAACCTACATCTCCAGCATATGACGCAGCTGATCGGCCACCTTGTGGCCATGACAGAGAGGCATTTCAGCCAAAAACTCAGCCCGCACCCCAACACCACTCAAATAAAAATGATAAGGCACGGGGAAACACGCTAGACCTGCGAGACGTATTGGAGGACAAAGCAAAACACGCAAGATCGATCTACGGATCATGGGGGCGCGCCACTACGCGAGACGATAATCCAGCCGGGCCGAACACAGCGGACAAGACTCATTCGAGCTGCGTCGCGACATAGCCCACTACAGAGGCACCTCACACCCCGTATGCTTCACAGATGAAGTAATGGATCACCAAATCCCAGAGGGTTTGAAACCTGTAAATATCGAATCATACGACGGCACAACAGATCCTGCGGTATGTATAATTTCCAATAAGTTGGTTGCTCGCTCCATTGTTTCGGAGAACGGAGTCTTGGTCATTTTACCCACGAGGCATGGTTCGCACGTGTCAAATGATTCGAAATCAAGAGACTCCAAAAGTCCATCTGTATGGAGCTTCTTCATGCGTTTGACACCAATGTGACCAAGGCGGCAGTACCACAGATATGTGGGACTATCATTATCAATCTTACATCTTTTGGTATTCACACTATGAATATGTGTAACATCACATTCGAGATTCATTAAGAATAAACCATTTGACCAGCGGAGCATGACCATAAAACATATCTCTCATATAAATAGAACAACCATTATTCTCGGATTTAAATGAGTAGCCATCTCGTATTAAACGAGATCCTGATACAATGTTCATGCTCAAAGCTGGCACTAAATAACAATTATTGAGGTTTAAAACTAATCCCGTAGGTAAATGTAGAGGTAGCGTGCCGACGGCGATCACATCGACCTTGGAGCCATTCCCGATGCGCATCGTCACCTCGTCCTTTGCCAGTCTCCGCTTATTCCGCAGCTCCTGTTTTGAGTTACAAATGTGAGCAACCGCACCGGTATCAAATACCCACGAGCTACTACGAGTACTGGTAAGGTACACATCAATTACATGTATATCACATATACCTTTAGTGTTGCCGGCCTTCTTGTCCGCTAAGTATTTGGGGCAGTTCCGCTTCCAATGTCCCTTTCCCTTGCAATAAAAGCACTCAGTCTCAGGTTTTGGTCCATTCTTTGATTTCTTCCCGGCAACTGGTTTACCGGGCGTGGCAACTCCCTTGCCGTCCTTCTTGAAATTCTTCTTACCCTTGCCTTTCTTGAAACTAGTGATTTTATTGACCATCAACACTTGATGTTCCTTTTTGTTTTCCACCTCTGCTGATTTCAGCATTGAAAATACTTCAGGAATAGTTTTCACCATCCCCTGCATATTGTAGTTCATCACAAAGCTCTTGTAGCTAGGTGGGAGCGACTGAAGGATTCTGTCAATGACTGCCTCGTCCGGGAGGTTAATGTCCAGCTGGGACAAGCGATTGTGCAACCCACCCATTTTGAGTATGTGCTCACTGACAGAACTATTTTCCTCCATCTTACAACTGTAGAACTTGTCGGAGACTTCATATCTCTTGACCCGAGCATGAGCTTGGAAAATCATTTTCAGCTCTTTGAACATCTCATATGCTCCGTGTCGCTCAAAACGCTTTTGGAGCCCCGGTTCTAAGCTGTAAAGCATGCCGCACTGAACGAGGGAGTAATCATCAGCACGTGACTGCCAAGCGTTCATAACGTCTTGGTTCTCTGGGATGGGTACATCACCTAGCGGTGCTTCTAGGACATATGCTTTCCTGGCAGCTATGAGGATGATCCTTAGGTTCCGGACCCAGTCCGTATAGTTGATACCATCATCTTTCAGCTTGGTTTTCTCTAGGAATGCATTGAAGTTGAGGTTGACGTGAGCGTTGGCCATTTGATCTACAAGACATTTTGCAAAGGTTTTTAGACTAAGTTCATGATAATTAAGTTCATCTAATCAAATTATTTAATGAACTCCCAATCAGATTAGACATTCCTCTAGTCATCTAAGTGATACATGATCCGACTCAACTAGACCGTGTCCGATCATCACGTGAGACAGACTAGTCATCATCAGTGAACATCTCCATGTTGATCGTATCTTCCATACGACTCATGTTCGACCTTTCGGTCTCTTGTGTTCCGAGGCCATGTCTGTACATGCTAGGCTCGTCAAGTCAACCTAAGTGTTTTGCATGTGTAAATCTGGCTTACACCCGTTGTATGTGAACGTTAGAATCTATCGCACCCGATCATCACGTGGTGCTTCGAGACAACGAACTTTCGCAACGGCGCACAGTTAGGGGGAACACTTTCTTGAAATTATTGTGAGGGATCATCTTATTTACTACCGTTGTTCTAAGCAAATAAGAAGCAAAAACATTATAAACATCACATGCAATCAAATAGTGACATGATATGGCCAATATCATTTTCTCCTTTTGATCTCCATCTTCGGGGCGCCATGATCATCATCGTCACCGGCATGACACCATGATCTCCATCATCGTGTCTTCATGAAGTTGTCTCGTCATCTATTACTTCTACTACTATGGCTAATGGTTTAGCAATAAAGTAAAGTAATTACATGACGTTTATATTGACACACAGGTCATAAATAAATTAAGACAACTCCTATGGCTCCTTCCGGTTGTCATACTCATCGAAATGCAAGTCGTAATTCCTATTACAAGAACATGATCAATCTCATACATCACATATATCATTCATCACATCCTTTTGGCCATATCACATCACATGGCATATGCTGCAAAAACAAGTTAGACGTCCTCTAATTGTTGTTGCATATTTTTACGTGGCTGCTATAGGTTTCTAGCAAGAATGTTTCTTACCTACGTCAAAACCACAACGTGATATGCCAATTTCTATTTACCCTTCATAAGGACCCTTTTCATCGAATCCGATCCGACTAAAGTGGGAGAGACAGACACCCGCTAGCCACCTTATGCAACTAGTGCATGCCAGTCGGTGGAACCAGTCTCACATAAGCGTACGTGTAAGGTCGGTCCAGGCCGCTTCATCCCACGATGCCGCCGAATCAAGATAAGACTAGTAACGGCAAGTAAATTGACAAAATCAATGCCCACAACAACTTGTGTTCTACTCGTGCATAGAAACTACGCATAGACCTAGCTCATGATGCCACTGTTGGGGAACGTAGCAGAATTTTTAAAATTTTCTAAGCATCACCAAGATCAATCTATGGAGTCATCTAGCAATGAGGGAGAGAGGAGTGCATCTACATACCCTTGTAGATCGCGAGCGAAAGCGTTCAAGAGAACGGGGTTGATGGAGTCGTACTCGTCGGGATCCAAATCACCGATGACCGAGCGCCGAACGGACGACACCTCCGCGTTCAACACACGTACGGTTGGGAAGACGTCTCCTCCTACTTGATCCAGCAAGGGGAAGGAGCGGTTGATGGAGATCCAGCAGCACGACGGCGTGGTGGTGGAAGCCGCGGTGATCTCGGTAGGGCTTCGCCAAGGTACAACAAGAGAGAGAGAGGTGTTACGAGGGGAGAGGGAGGCGCCAGGGACTTGGGTATGGCTGCCCTCCCTCCCCCCACTATATATAGGGCCCCTAGGGGGGGCGCCGACCCTAGGAGATGGGATCTCCAAGGGGGGGCGGCGGCCAAGGGGACTTGCCCCCCAAGCCAAGTGGGGCGCCCCCGCCCCTAGGGTTTCCAACCCTAGGCGCAGGGGGAGGCCCATGGGGGGCGCATCAGCCCATCAGGGGCTGCTTCCACTCCCACTTCAGCCCATGGGGCCCTTCGGGATAGGTGGCCCCACCCGGTGGACCCCCGGGACCCTTCCGGTGGTCCCGGTACAATACCGATTACCCCCGAGATTTTCTCGATGGCCGAAACTGGACTTCCTATATATAAATCTTCACCTCCGGACCATTCCGGAACTCCTCGTGAAATCCGGGAACTCATCCGGGACTCCGAACAAAATTTCGGGTTACCGCATACTAATATCTCTACAACCATAGCGTCACCGAACCTTAAGTGTGTAGACCCTACGGGTTCGGGAGACACGCAGACATGACCGAGATGATTCTCCGGTCAATAACTAACAGTGGGATCTAGATACCCATGTTGGCTCCCACATGTTCCACGATGATCTCATCGGATGAACCACGATGTCGAGGATTCAATCAATCCTGTATTCAATTCCCTTTGTCAATCGATACGTTACTTGCCCGAGATTCGATCGTCGGTATCCCAATACCTCGTTCAATCTCGTTACCGGCAAGTCACTTTACTCATACCATAATGCATGATCCCGTGACCAAACACTTGGTCACATTGAGCTCATTATGATGATGCATTACCGAGTGGGCCCAGAGATACCTCTCCATCATACGGAGTGACAAATCCCAGTCTCGATCCGTGTCAACCCAACAGATACTTTCGGGGATACCTGTAGTATACCTTTATAGTCACCCAGTTACGTTGTGATGTTTGGTACACCCAAAGCACTCCTACGGCATCCGGGAGTTACACGATCTCATGGTCTGAGGAAATGATACTTGACGTTCGAAAAGCTCTAGCAAACGAACTACACGATCTTGTGCTATGCTTAGGATTGGGTCTTGTCCATCACATCATTCTCCTAATGATGTGATCCCGTTATCAATGACATCCAATATCCATAGTGAGGAAACCATGACTATCTATTGATCAACGAGCTAGTTAACTAGAGGCTCACTAGGGACATGTTGTCTATGTATTCACACATGTATTATGATTTTCGGATAACACAATTATAGCATGAACTATAGACAATTACCATGAACAAGGAAATATAATAATAACTATTTTATTATTGCCTCTAGGGCATATTTCCAACACCATAAGATATCAAAGAACCATGGTACTTCAGATACCAAGGATAGCAATGGCAGGTCACGTCGCAACAAACATAAGCGCCGCGTCAATAGCGACAATACCGAGGATACAACAGTCAATGCCGGAGTCAGAGGCTCTAAACCCGGTCAGCGGAAAAAGCCATTCAAAAGAAGCACTCCAGGCCCGTCCAGTTTGGACTGTATACTCGATCGCTCGTGCCAAATACATGGCACCCCCGACAAGACAGCCAACCACACCAACAGGGAATGTTGGGTGTTCAAGCAGGCCGGCAAGTTAAATGCTGAAAAGAAAGATAAGGGGTCACATAGCGATGACGAGGAGGAGCCCCGGCAGCCGAACACCAGAGGACAGAAGAGGTTCCCCCCACAAGTGCGGACAGTGAACATGATATACGCAACCCACATCCCCAAGAGGGAGCGGAAGTGTGCGTTAAGGGATGTATATGCGTTGGAGCCAGTCGCCCCAAAGTTCAACCCATGGTCCTCCTGTCCGATCACCTTCGATCGCATGGACCATCCCACTAGTATCCGTCATGGCGGATTCGCGGCACTAGTCCTAGACCCAATCATCGACGGATTTCACCTCACTAGAGTCCTTATGGACGGCGGCAGCAGCCTGAACCTGCTTTATCAGGACACAGTGCCCAAAATGGGTATAGACCCTTCAAGGATCAAACCCACAAAAACGACCTTCAAAGGTGTCATACCAGGTGTAGAGGCCCATTGCACAGGCTCAGTCACACTGGAAGTGGTCTTCGGATCCCCAGATAACTTCCGGAGCGAGGAGTTAATCTTCGATATAGTCCCGTTCCGCAGTGGCTATCATGCACTGCTCGAGCGAACCACATATCTCAAGCTCAAGATGCCAGGACCTCGGGGGGTCATCACAGTCAATGGAAACACAGAGTGCTGTCTCCGCACGGAGGAGCACACTGCGGCCCTCGCAGCAGAAGTGCAAAGCAGCCTCTTAAGGCAATCCACCAGTTTGGCAATTAAGGACCCGGACACCTTCAAGCGCGCCCGGAATAATCAGCAACAACACCGCCTGGCACGTTCCGAGCTCGCATAGCAATGCGGCCCCCATCCCAGTCCCAGCCAAATGGTGAAATCCGTGCCACACGTACATAATTACGCATTGAAAATACCATGGGCACAGGTGGGGAGGGGGGCACGACTACGGCACGCCCCAAGACGCAGCTCAACCGCACTAGGGGCTTCCCGCTTTGTTATTTTTCTTTCTTTCAGGACTTTAATCTCTGGAAGCCCCGTCTGTCAGTACGATTGCCGGACACACAATACAACAACCAAGGAGGCAGAAAGCTATGTCGCATCAAGGAATTCCCTGCTTTAAATACCATTCCTCAGCTTGCCCTTGGAGGGGACATGTCAAATAGTCCTACTTTTTTCTTATCGCACAACTTGTATCATTCTGCTTCGACGCACCTTTTTGAATAAACAATGCATAACACTAGACTATTATCGCATTCTTCTTATATATATGTATGTATATATATATGTTCATTCATGACATTCAGCAACCGTACACTCTGGTACGGCCAATACGCCAGGGGCTTAAGCGTACCACATAATACGGCGTGAGAAGTCCGAACACTTTCGACAGTGCGGCACCCCGAACTTATAACATTATACGCATCAACTCCGAATCATGTCTTGGGTCAATAGTTGGGTTTGCCCGGCTCCCATGTTCTGGTACCTTACGTTCCGCTATATCGGCTAAGGTAGCACTGGGAGAACTACTGCGATTGTGCCTCGGTTCATCTGGGCTAAGCACCTCAGTAGAGAAAGCTAAAACTGACTGTCATGATAAGGCGAGAGCTGGTCGCTGTTCGAGAGGTCTCGAGTCCCTAAAGACTCATGCCGCTTAGAGCGAGGAGTCGGCTTTGTCCGGCTTAAGGCGTGTATAGAGCCCCGAATTCGGCCTTCTGAATACTAGGGGCTTCGCCAAAATTTAAAATTGTAGACTTCTATGGCTAAGTGAGAGTGATAAAGCATTATAGTCCGATTGCCTTGTTCGTTGTGCTGAGCACCTCCCTCGAAGGACCCAACAATGGGAAAAAGAGTGCTCAGATTTATCCCGAACACCCCAGCACTCGTGGCATGGGGGCAGAAGCCGACGACTCGCCATCTCTCAGATTTGAAAAACAGCCGCACAGAAGGTAATGTTTTAAATTCAAACAAGTGTTGCATAGCGCATATGAACAAGTTTTAATAATACAGGATCACACGAGCAAGTTCATTCAAAAATTACATCCTTCGCACACTCGTCCGCCACAAGATGGGCACCCTTCAGGACACCCTCATAATACATTTCACAGTGGCGATGCTCCTTGCCCTGTGGCGGCCCCTCCTTCACCAGCTTCTCGGCGTCCATCTTGGCCCAGTGCACCTTCGCACGGGCAAAAGCCCGGCGTGCACCTTCGATGCAGACGGACCGCTTTATGACTTCCAGCCGTGGGCAGGCATCCACAAGCCGCCTCACGAGGCCGAAGTAGCTGTTGGGAAGGGAGTCGCCAGGCCACATCCGGACTATAAGGCCCCTCATGGCTTGTTCGGCCGCCTTGTGCAGCTCGACCAGTTGCTTCAGCTGGTCGCTCATACGCATCGGGTGTTCGGTCCCAGTATACTGAGACCAGAACAACTTCTCCGTCAAGCTTCCCTCCTCGGCCTGGTAATATTTCACGGCATCCGACACGCTGTGGGGCAAATCTGCGAATGCTCCTGGAGAGCTTCGGACTCGGGTAAGTAACAAGTAATTTACTTTCACATGCTTGCTTTGCATATTGAATGCCTTACTTGCCGCTATCTTCCTCATCGCCTCAATCTCCTGGATGGCCTTTTGGGCTTCGGCCTTGGCGTGCTTTGTGCTCTCGAGGGCCGCGGCAAGCTCGGACTCTCGCGTCTTCGAGTCAAGATTCAAAGCCTCGTGCTTCTTCACGAGAGCCTGGAGCTCTTGCTGCACCTCTCCCACCCGTTCCTCTTGTTTTTCCCACTCGGTGCGCTCCTTGGCCGCTTTGTTTTCGGCCTCGGACAGCGCTTGCTTCAGGGTTGCCACTTCGGTCATGGCCCCTGGCACATTCATGATGATCCTATCATTTTGCAACCGCATCTTTTTTTATATATACATATATATGGACAAGGCATTACTTACCTTTGTTCTCCTCGAGCTGCCTCTTGGCAAGACTGAGCTCTTTCTCGGACCGCTCGAGGTTCTGCCTCAGTGCAGCAACCTCCGCAGTCAGTGCGGCAGAGGTCAGCAGCGAAGCCTGCATACGCATAAAGACATACTTATATTAGACTCCTATAGATATTATTTGATTCTCTATTCGACTTTTCTTTGTGAACACCAAACAGAGCATCAGGGGCTACTGTCTATGCGGTAATATTTTTCCTATATTTTAAATACTTACCTCAAAGCCTGTTAGAAGGCTGGCACAGGCTTCAGTCAGTCCGCTCTTGGCGGACTGAACCTTCTTGATCACCGCACTCATAATAGGTCGGTGCTCTTCGTCGATGGAAGCGCCACGAAGCGCTCCTAGCAGTCCGTCTGGTGCCTCTGGATGGACAGAGGTCACCGGCACGGACGGCTTTCCCCTCTTGGAAGAGGGCCGCCTGCCCGAGTCCGGAACCACTGGAGGTTCCGGCGCGGTGTTCGGCTGAGGGCCGAACTTGGAGCCCCTGGGAGCCTTGCTCCCTTTGCTCCTGGAGTCCGGAAGGTCGCCTTGAGGCGCCTCCGGGACTGTCTCCCCCCGGCTCGGTGCCCCTTGAGACAATACCTCGGCATTGTCCGTATGGAAAGGAGAGGAGGCGGTTGGAAGAGTATCACTATTCATGTCCGACGAGTCCAAGGAACCGTCCGATGATGATACGTCGATACGGGCTTGGGGCGGACTGCATAATCATATTCGACGTTAGGAGAAGCAGTGCAACAAAAGTATGCTATGAGTTACTCTGGTATCCAAATACTTACGACTTCGCCAGGGGCTTGGCCCTGAGCAGCCACTCGTCTTCGCCATTGGCGGCGGTGGTGGAACAGTCCGGAAGGAGTGTCCTTCCCTTCGTGGACCCTTCGGCCTCCCCAGTTGGGGTGGCCTTCCTTTTATTGTCTCCCCCGGCTGGAGGGGGAGAATCTTCGTCCTCCTTCTCCTCGTTTTCATGGGAGGAGTGCACCTCGGAGTTATCGGATGATGTGTCCGATACCACTTGGCGCCGGGAACTCTTTCGGGTTCCCGTGGCCTTCTTCTTGGTCTTCTCTGGCATAAGGAGCCAGAGTCCGCATCTCCGTCAGGAGAGCGTCTGTGGGGTCTTCGGGCAGAAGGGCCGGATAGTTAATCTGCTCCGATGTCTCCACCCAGTCCCGTCAAAGGCATGGGAGCTAAGACCCCGCACATGGTTAAGCTATGGGGAATAAATACCCTATGCACAGAGCTTACCGGATTCGCAGGGCACTTCGCGCTTAGCCCGCGGTCCTCGGTAATAGAAGGGGGGACCTCGACGCCCTTGAATAGCACCTTCTAGACGTCCTTATGCGTCGTGTCGAAGAGCTCATGTAGAGTCTGGTGCTGGGCCGGGTCGAACTCCCATAAGTTGAAAGCCCGTTGTTGACACGGGAGGATCCGGCGGAAGAGCATGACCTGGACTATGTTGACAAGCTTAAGTTTCTTGCTTGTCATGTTCTGGACACACTTCTGGAGTCCGTCCAGCTCACCCGATGAGCCCCAGGACAGGCCCTTCTCCTTCCAGGAAGTGAGCCGCGTGGGGATTCCGGATCGAAACTCGGGGGCCGCCACCCAGTTGGCGTCGCGTGGCTCGGTGATGTAGAACCACCCCGATTGCCACCCCTTTATGGTCTCCACAAAGGAGCCCTTGAGCCATGTAACGTTGGGCATTTTGCCCACCATCGCTCCGCCGCATTCCGCTTGTTGGCCGCCTACTACCTTCGGCTTGATATTGAAGGTCTTCAGCCATAGGCTGAAGTGGGGCCGGATGCGGAGGAAAGCCTCGCACACGAGATGAACGTTGAGATGTTGAGGATGAAAATTCGGGGCCAGATCATGAAAGTCTAGCCCATAATAGAACATGAGGCCGCGGACGAATGGATGGAGGGGAAACCCCAGTCCGCGGACGAAGTGGGGGGAGGAAAACCACCCTTTCGTGAGGTTCCGGGGTCGGGACGATCTGCCCCTCGGCTGGCAACCGGTGCGCGATATCCGCGGCTAAGTATCCGGCTCCACATAGCTTTTTGATGTGTCCCTCCATGACGGAGGAGGCCATCCACTTGCCTCCCGCTCCAGACATGTTTGGAGAGAGTTGAGGAGAAGGATGTGGACTTGGGCACTGGAGCTCGAGTGCACGAGAATGGATGCGGAAGGAGGAAGAAGGCGTGGGTAGAAAAAGGTGAAACCTTATGCCTTTATAAGGGCGGACGAGACTACATGCCCCCACCAGCCTGGTAAAACTTCCTTATCCCCCAAGCACCGTAATTGATGGCGCAGTTGGGTTACCCACGTCCGTATTGATGGGAATCCCGTACTAAGGGGACATGATCTCTACTTCGACAAGACGTGCCAAGGAAACCGCCTCGCGAAACACGCTGAGATAGGTTATGAAAAACGATTCAAATAAAGACCTGGCTGTGGTGTGATGTCACGCTACGGGGTATGTCAGCAGATTAGATTTGTGGAAATATTATTCTCTCTACGGTGGTATGTGGAACTTGTTTTGCAGAGACGGACACAATCCTTGTGTTCAAAATATTCTATGAAGTATTCGGAGGAGGAACCCGCCTTGCAATGTCGAAGACAATCTGTGCGCCGGACTCATCGTCATTGAAGCCTGGTTCAGGGGCTACCGAGGGAGTCCTGGATTGGGGGGGGGGTATCCAGACTATATCCTTTGGCCAGACTGTTGGACTATGAAGATACAAGATTGAAGACTTTGTCCCGTGTCCGTATGGGACTCTCCTTGGCGTGGAAGGCAAGCTTGGCAATACGGATATTTAGATCTCCTTCCTTGTAACCGACTCTGTGTAACCCTAGCCCCCTCTAGTGTCTATATAAACCGGAGGGTTTTAGTCCGTAGGACAACAGACAATCATACCATAGGCTAGCTTCTAGGGTTTAGCCTCTCTGATGTCGTGGTAGATCTACTCTTGTACTACTCATATTATCAAGAATAATCAAGCAGGACGTAGGGTTTTACCTCCATCAAGAGGGCCCGAACCTGGGTAAAACATCGTGTCCCCTGCCTCCTGTTACCATCCGCCTTATACGCACAGCTCGGGACCCCCTACCCGAGATCCGCCGGTTTTGACACCGACACACACCTATACTCATCGAATACAATCAAGTAAGACGTAGGGTTTTACCTCCATTAAGAGGGCCCGAACCTGGGTAAACATCGTGTCTCCCCTGTCTCCTGTTACCTTCGATCCTCAGATGCACAGTTCGGGACCCCTACCCGAGATCGGCCGGTTTTGACACCGACAGTGCCCCCCTCCCCTGTATATAAATGAGGGAGAGGGGAGGAGGCTGGCCTATGGGCGCGCCAAGTGGGGGGAGTCCCACTTTGACTCCTAGTCCAATTCGCCCCCTTCCTTCTATCAGAGGGGGAAAGGGGGAAGGAGAGGGAGAAGGAGAAGGAAAGCGGGGCCGCACCCCCTACCCTTGTCCAATTCGGACTCCCCATGGGGAGGGGGGTCACCCCCTTGCGGGCTGCCTTGCCTCCCTCCTATGGCCCATATCTTCCCCCGGGGGTTCCGGTAACCCCCCCCCCCCCCCCCCCGGTGCTCCGATATGTACCCGATACATTCCAAAACATTTCCCGTGTCTGACTTATCGTCCAATATATCAATATTTACCTCTTGACCATTTCGAGACTCCTCGTCATGTTCGTGATCTCATACGGGACTCCGAACAATCTTCTGTCACCAAAACACAAAACTCATAATACAAATCATCATCGAACGTTAAGCGTGCGGACCCTATGGGTTCGAGAACTATGTAGACATGACCGAGACACATCCCCAGTCAATAACCAACAACGGAACCTGGATGCTCATATTGGTTCCTACATATTCTATGAAGATTGAGGGAGTCCTGGATTAGGGGGTCTCCGGACAGCCGGACTATATCCTTTGCCCGGACTATTGGACTATGAAGATACAAGATTAAAGACTTCGTCTCGTGTCCAGATGGGACTCTACTTGGCGTGGAAGGCAAGCTAGGCAATACGGATATGTATATCTCCTCCTTTGTAACCGACCTTGTGTAACCCTAGCCCCCTTCGGTGTCTATATAAACCAGAGGGTTTTAGTCCGTAGGACACAACAATAACATACAATCATACCATAGGCTAGCTTCTAGGGTTTAGCATCTCTGATCTCGTGGTAGATCTACTCTTGTACTACCCATATCATCAATATTAATCGAGCAGGACATAGGGTTTTACCTCCATCAAGAGGGCCCCAACCTGGGTAAAACTTCGTGTCCCTTGCCTCATGTTACCATCTGCCTAGACGCACAGTTCGGGACCACCTACCCGAGATCCGCCGGTTTTGACATCGACATTGGTGCTTTCATTGAGAGTTCCTCTGTGCCGTCGCCAGAAGGAAGGATGTCTCGTCTCGTCTTTAAAGACGGTACTACTGTCGGGGGAGCTTTGGCTGTCGGCCAAACTCTCCGGCTAGGCGGTTTCATCATGACCGCCTGTTCGGCCGCCGCGCCGACGACGACTTCTCGGGTCATCGAAAACAGCCTCCATGTCAAATCAGCACTCGCCAAACAGATGGATCCAATGGAGCTCGCTTCCTTAAACGAGCTCTTAGATCGCATTGCCACCTTGGGAGTCGCTACGGACTATGATCGGATTGGGCTTAAACCCGATCAAAGGGAGATTAACTCTCCACCGGTCACCCATCATATTGCAGTGGTGGAGGAACAATGCGGCGACCTTTCCTCCATCTTGAGGACCAACTATGTCCGGATTCCCGAGCTCTCTGAGCCGGACGCCCGTTCGCGGGAGGACAACATCCAATCCCTGAACTTAGAGTCAGGCAGCGGGCCAGGATTATCGGGTCACACCCCGGAACCGGAACTTCCAAAATTGGAAATTCCTCGGCCCCTGGATCCCAGATCAGGTGAGGGTTCGGATTCAATTCCACCCACCCACCCAAACATAAGCAATCTTTCCCACATCAGGCAAGAGCCCCAGGAAACAGTACATCACTATTGGGCCAGATTCCTCCTTGCGATGAACAAGGTTAAGGACTGTCGTGAGGAAGACGCAATCCTATTTTTCTGCAATAATTGCACGGACAAGGGAATCCTTAACGCCATAAATCGCTGTGAGATAACATGCTTCACTGACTTGGCGTCCATAGTATGAAAGTACTATGCGATGGAAAGTGCCTGGAAAACTGAAATAAACTTTTGGGATAATCCGGCCCTGAATACAAACCCAGTCCGAAACAAAAGGGTGCATTATCACAACACACCCGGGTCAACTACCAAAAAGCAAAAACCCTCTACAATCTATGGGACCGTACTGGAAGGATGGCTCAACGGACCCTGCAAAATTCATAGTACAGCGGATACAATACCAACGCACAGCCTTAGAGCATGTTGGATACTCCGGCAGGTGGCCAAAAGTGGTGAGGATCTACTTCTCCCAAATACCACAGAGCACCATCCCGTGGATAACAATACGGTGTTAACGGTCTTTGAGACCTTCGCGTCAAATAATAGACGCAAGCGAACACTTCGCAGCATGGCCGAAATCTGCCACGTAGCAGCAATAAATCCATGGAGTGATACGGCTATTACCTTCAATGCCAGTGACGAACCTAAATTTCGAACAGCCCAAGCACCAGCCGCACTGGTCCTCAGTCCAATTGTGGACGGCTTTCGACTCACCAATGTACTCATGGACGGCGGCAGCGGATTAAACCTCATCTTTGAGGAAACTCTTCAAAAGATGGAAATAGACTGGAACCGCATTGAGCAAAGTAGCACAACCTTTAGAGGAATCTTCCCCAGTCTGTGCTGGGAAAATCACACTAGATGTGGTATTCGGCACGCCGGATAATTATAGGTCTGAAGAAATTACATTCCATGTGGCCCTGTTCAGCAGTGGTTATCACGCTCTTTTAGGACGGGAGGCATTCACAATCTTCCAAGCCGTACCCCATTACAGGTACATGAAGCTCAAAATGCCCAGACCCAACGGAATCATCACACTCGCCAGTGATCCGGACACAGCACTCCGCGCCGAAAACAAAACAGCCGCATTGGCCCTTGAGGCATTATCCGAAGCCCTCTCGGCCGAGGAATTAACCACGCTACGCTCCACAGTGGACAGGGACGACGTGATACTCGACATGAGATCCAAGTCCACCTCTTTTAAACCAGCGGATGAAATAGTCAAATTCCAATTCCACCCAACGGACCCTAGAAAAACAGCCTCCATCGGGGCACAGCTAAGCCCCGCTGTGGACGCCGCACTACGAGAGTTCCTGCGTGAGAACTGGGACATATTCGCCTGGCATCCCTCAGACATGCCAGGAATCCCACGCAGGCTGGCCGAGCATAGCCTCAATATCCTAAAGGGATTCAAGCCGGTCAAGCAAGCTCTTCGGCATTTCTCCGAACCTAAGAGACAGGCCATGGGAGAGGAACTAGCCAAGTTATTGGAGGCCGGATTCATCAAAGAAATAAAACACCCGGACTGGCTAGCAAACCTGGTGATGGTACCAAAGAAGGACAAAGCCTGGCGCCTTTGTGTCGATTTCAAAGACCTCAATAAAGCTTGCCCAAAGGATCCCTTCCCCCTCCCACGCATCGACCAAATCATTGATGCTACCGCAGGACACGAGTCATTGTGTTTCCTTGATGCATACTCCGGTTACCACCAAATTAAGATGGCAGAATCCGACCAAGCCGCAACAGCATTCATCACACCATACGGTCCCTTCTGTTTTAACACAATGCCTTTTGGCTCAAGAACGCTGGCGCAACATATCAGCACATGATTCAGACATGTCTGGAGAAACAAATCGGCAAAACAGTAGAGGCATACATAGACGATGTGGTTGTTAAAATCAAACACGTCGACTCTTTGATAGACGACTTGAGGCTCACATTCGACAACTTCCGAACATACGACATCAAGCTCAATCCGGAAAAATGCGTTTTTGGCGTACCAGCCGGAAAGCTCCTCGGTTTCATTGTCTCTAGTAGAGGTATCGAAGCTAATCTGGCCAAAATCCGAGCTTTGTCACAGTTGGCTATACCAACAGACCTCAAACAAATCCAGAAGTTAACTGGATGCATGGAGGCTCTAAGCCGCTTTATCTCCCGCTTAGGAGAAAAAGCTTTACCCCTTTATCGCCTTCTTCGACGCACTGAACACTTCGAGTGGACGGACGCTGCCACAGCCGGATTGGAAGAAATAAAGGCCATTTTGGCAACCAACCCAATCCTGGCCGCGCCAAACATTGGCGAACCAATGCCATTGTACATTGCGGCAACTCATCAAGTTGTAAGCACAGTGCTCGTCGTCGAACGAGAAGCTGTCGGACATAAATTCCCTCTTCAAAAGCCGGTATACAAAAAAAGCACTACCGGAGTCCTTCAAAGGTGCATCTCCAAAGAGGAAGGGCAGAATCTTTTGGCGGAAATTCACACCGGACTCGGCAGTCATCACACCGCAGCCCAGGCCCTTGTAAGCAAGGTCTTCCGCACAGGATTCTATTGGCCAACAGCCCGGGCAGACGCATAGGACTTGGTCCAACGATGCGCCAGTTGCGAGCTCTTTGCAAATCAAAGCCACATGCCACCCACTGCCCTCCAAACAATCCCCATTACATGGCCCTTTGCGGTCTGGGGGCTTGACATGGTTGGAACCCTTAAAGGGGAAACCCACAAGAAAAAAACTTACTGGTCATGGTGGATAAATTCACCAAATGGATTGTCAGAGTAAATAGCCATGGGTAGCCTAGCCGGCTTCCCCTGGCCCTTCTGAAAAAATTACGAGCCCGTCCGGCTCTCGAGAATCCAATACTTGGATCCGCCTTCCCCTTGCTGGCAGCCATCCAGACCGGCTTTCAGAAGGTGGCCCGACTTTGGCCCTCATGAAGAACGCCACGGGAGGGCCGACTTCGGGAAGCCGGCCATAAGAAGGCCGACTCCAAGAAGCCGGCTCCCATAAAGCGGTCGAGACCGTACCCTCAAAGTTTGCGCCCACCTAACGGTGGTGCGACGGGGCGTGGCTACAGTGAAGCCTGCCACCCCCGAATCCCGGAGCACGCCTGGCACAGTGCGCCGTACGGAGTAGGCATGACCCGTCCGGCGCGGCACTGTTGCCATGTTGACCTTGGTGTCACCCACGACGGGCCGCCAGCGTGGCCCACAGATGGTGGGCCCCTTCGGGCAGAGAGACGCCCGAAGGCGGCCACGCCTCCAACCAGTCGGCCCAAGATAGAGCCGGCTCCCCGCAGCCGGGTTGCCGCCTCCCTCGAAGAAGACGTCCCATTAAGGAGACAAGACGCGGTGAGGCTACAGCGACCGCCTGACGGGCGGCGGCACTGTAGCCGCGCCTACCACGACGAAGCCCACGTCACCAAGATGAAGCCACAGTAACCAGCCGCCGACCAGGCCCTGGACAGTGGGGCCTGCCTGTCGACCAAGGGGCCGGCAGCCGGCGGGGCCCACCAGTCGGCGGGCCCTAGCAGCCGGCGCAGAAGCTGGCGAGCGCAGTCACAGACGGCTGGACCCCGCGCCTAGTCGGATTACCATTGTACCCCCGGGGGGTGAGCCTATATAAACCCCCCGGAGCACTCATGCAAAGGGTTCGACCCCCTGCTAGTCTTAGACACCACCCAAGGAGAGGAAGTAGGCTAGCCGTGCCCTTCTTCCCCCTCCCACCAAACAGCTCAAGGAGCATTGTGTAGCTACTTGTTCATCCAGTGATCATGCGGAGACCCCGCAGAACAGCAGTAGGGGTGTTATCACCACGGAGAGCCCCGAAGCTGGGTAAGATCCGCCGGCGTGCATGTCTTCGCCTTATCCCGTTTCCAGGCACCGGCAATGTCTTACTGGCTCCCACAATGATAAGCCATCCGTTGGCATATGTCGCACCTACCACCCGACATTTGGCGCCCACCGTGGGGCCAGGTGCACCGTCGTCCGGAGACCTGTTCTGGACGGGAACCCTCTTCCTCCCCCGCGAGCGTAGCCAGCCCGGCACGCCTGATGGCGCTTGCCACGACACGCTGCAAGGCGTCACCAGCATCTGCACGGCGAGCAGCGTCGCCGATCTCCTCGACGAGACCCTCATCTCCGACGAGCTCACCTCCGATGCGGGCACCGACCACCTCGCCAACCTTCTCGGTCAGCTCCATGTCTCCAGCGAGCCCGCTGCGGACCTGGAGTCGGTTGGCTCCACCGACCCGATGCCTGTCGACTCCGACACAGCCTCGTTCGACACCTTCCCCACCAACGTCACGATCTACAACGACCCGCTTCCTCGAGCCGACGGCTGTGACGCTGCCACCACCGAAGTGATGGTTGTCGGCCACGGCGGCCCGGCCGACGAGAGCGCCCACGACGCCCCGCACGCAGCGGCCCATGACTTGTTCACACCCCTCCTGGCTAACGCCGACGACGAAGCACTGGAGGCACGCCACCTCGCCCTCCTCGCAGAAGGCCGGAGGCTGGCTTCCGTAAGACGCCTCACTGAGGCCTATCAGCGCGAAGCTGACCGCGCTGCCTTCGGCACGCCAGTCCCGGGCGGGCCAAGACGGGCCGGCCTTGTCAAGCAACGCGGTGCCGTCATCGCCGACACGCTGGGAGTCGACCGCCCGGTCTATGCCACTCTGCTCGAGAACTTGCGTGCCGCCCAGGCGGCCATAGACGAGTTGGACGGCTTGGAGGCCGAAGACCTCCCCCACATGACCCGGCGCATCCACCAACTGATTGACACAGCCGCGCAGCGACATGAAGCAGACGCCCGCGCGGGAAGCCCTCCCCCGCGCCGAGATCACGACGCGACGTCCCGGACGCCGGCAACAAGCGACACCCGCGCGCGGCGCGAGAAAGAGCCGGCTGCCAGCCGTAGCCGGACCCGAATCTCCATCGAGCGAGATGCGGACGGCCATCCCCGAGCCATGGAGTGGCGGGGCAACCTGCCTCCGCCTCGACCCCGTGGAGAGAGATATCCCACCCCGCCGCTAGTGGCGCACCCGACTCTCAGCGGCCGACTAGGTCGCCGCGAAGGAGTCGGCGAGAACAATGCCCGCCATCGGATCGACCGCCTGGCGCGATCCCTGGCGTTGGAAGAAGAAGACGATGTCGGCCCGCCTTGTTTCGGCCCCCGCATCCGCGACGAGCCCTTCCCCAAAGGGTTCTCGCTCCCAAGAGACACGCCCGAGTACAACGGCTCCGTGAAGCCGGAAGATTGGCTGATCGACTACTCCACGGCGGTCAGCATAGCCAACGGCAACCGGCGCGTTGCCGTGAAGTACGTGCCCCTCATGCTGCAAGGCACGACGCGAACCTGGCTCAACAGCCTCAAGCCTCTCAGCATCAACAGCTGGCTAGATTTCACCGAAGCCTTCGTCCGCAACTTCACCAGCACCTACAAGCGGGCTCCCAAGCCCAGACACAGCTCTCCTAGTGCGTACAAGGCCCTGCCGAGTCCACTCGTGACTACCTCACGCGTTGGGCCGAGCTCCGCAATTCTTGCGAGGGGGTGCACGAGGTGCAAGCCATCGAGTACTTTACAGCCGGATGCCGAGAAGGCACCTCCTCAAGCACAAGCTCCTCTGCGACGAGCCGGCTACCCTCGACGAGCTTCTGGACATAGCGGACAAGTACGCCACCGCCGATTCCTCGATGAAGACCGAGCTTCGGGTAGACGCGTCTGGAAAGGTACTCAGCCCGGCCCCCAAGACGCCGGCTGGAGATTCCGGCCGACGCCCACACTCGAACGACCACAAGCGCAAGGGCCCCGCGCCGCCTCCCGCCAGTCGGCAGGTGGCCACAGTTGAAGACGTGCCGCCTGAAGGGCGGCCCGTGCCCAAGAAACCCAAGGGCGGCCGGCCGGCTTGGCAGCCAGCTTTCTCCTACGAGCAAACTCTCGATGCCCCATGCAAGTTCCACAGCGGCGCGAAGCCGTCCAACCACACAACCCGGAAGTGCCATTGGCTCACCCGAATCTCCAAAGGCGAGGGGCTCGCGCCGCCTCCGCCTGCCGGCCCGCCGCCTCCGCCTCCGCCGCCTCCGGCAGCTCGGCCCGCGGTCGGAGCCGTGCATGACGAGTTCCCTGATGAGCAAGCAACCTACATCATCTTTACAAGCCAGCCCGAAGACCGGCGCAGCAAACACCGAGAGCACCAGGAAGTTAGCGTGGTCGCTGCCGACCCCGCCAGACACATGCATTGGTCAGAAAAGGCCATCAGCTGGAGCCGGGCCGACCATCCAGAGGTGATGCCGTCTCCCGGTTCTTATGCCCTGGTCCTGGAAGCCACCCTCGCGACGGACAGACGCGCTGCCCGCTTCTCCCGTGTGTTGATAGACGGCGGGAGCAGCATCAATATCCTGTACCGTGACACCCTGGAGAAGCTAAACGTCAAGACGAAGCAGCTCGTGCCTACTCGGACAGTGTTTCATGGCATCGTACCCGGCTTATCCTGCGCCCCCATTGGCAAGATCAAGATCGATGTACTCTTTGGGGACAAGGAGCATTTCTGCTAGGAAGCGATCTGGTTTGAAGTGGTGGACCTGGAGAGCCCTTACCATGCATTGCTTGGCCGACCTGCCTTGGCCAAATTCATGGAAGTTCCCCACTATGCATACCTCAAGATGAAGATACCAAGCACCAAAGGCGTCATCACCATAGCCGGCGATTACAAGAAGTCCTCTGAGTGCGCGGCAGCCAGCAGCCGGCTGGCCGAGTCCCTTGTGATTGCCGAGGAAAAGAAGATGTTGGACCGAGTCGTGGCCATAGCCGGCAAGCAGTCGGCCGTGTCCCCGACCCCAAGGAGCATGATACTCAAGGATCTTTCCAGCCGGCCAAGGAGATGAAGAAGATACCTCTTGACCCCGAGCATCCAGAGAGGTTCGCCGTCATCGGGGCAAACCTGAACAGCAAATAGGAAGGCGAGCTCGCCGATTTCCTCTGTGAGAATCGGGACATCTTTGCATGGTCCCCCAAGGACATGCCGGGTGTTCCGAGGAAATTTGCTGAGCACAAACTACACGTTCGAAAAGACGCAAAGCCAGTCAAACAACCCCTTCGCCGACTGTTGGAGGAGAAGCGCAGGATCGTAGGGGAGGAGATAGCCCGGCTTTTGGCAGTCGGCTTCATTATGGAAGTTTTCTTTCCAGAGTGGCTCGCCAACCTGGTCCTCGTGCTAAAGAAGAACAACCAGTGGTGCATGTGTATAGACTACACAAGCCTCAACAAGGCCTGCCCCAAAGATCCCTTTGCCCTGCCAAGGATTGATCAAGTGATAGACTCCACAGCCGGATGTGAGCTGTTGAGTTTCTTGGATGCTTACTCCGGATATCACCAGATAAAGCTGGATCCGGATGACCGCCTGAAGACCGCCTTCATCACGCCATTTGGAGCCTTCTGTTACCTGACTATGACATTCGGCTTGAGAAATGCCGATGCCACTTTTCAGCGTTGCATGCAGAAGTGCCTCCTCAAGCAGCTCGGCAGAAACGCTCACGTTTACGTGGACGACATCGTGGTGAAGACGGAGAAGCGCGGCACCTTACTGGGAGACCTCAAGGAAACGTTTGAGAACCTGCGCCGATTTCAAATCAAGCTCAACCCCGAGAAATGCGTGTTCGGAGTGCCAGCCGGCCAGCTCCTAGGCTTCCTGGTCTCCGAACGCGGCATCGAATGCAACCCGGTGAAGATCAAGGCCATTGAGAGAATGGCGATCCCCACCAAGCTTCGAGACATTCAGAAGTTCACCGGGTGCTTGGCCTCCTTGAACCGCTTCATCAGCCGGCTTGGAGAGAAAGCTCTCCCCCTCTACCGCCTCATGAAGAAAAGCACTCACTTCGAGTGGAACGACCAGGCCGACCAAGCTTTTCACGAGCTGAAGAAGATGCTGGCCACGCCGCCCGTTCTGGCGGCGCCGATTGAGAAAGAGCCCATGCTCCTCTACATCGCCGCAACCAGCCGGGTGGTCAGCACCGTCATCATAGTCCAACGCCCAGAAGAAGGCCGAGCCCAGCTGGTTCAGAGGCCGGTGTATTATTTGAGCGAGGTGCTGTCCACCTCAAAGCAGAACTACCCGCACTACCAGAAGATGTGTTACGGCGTGTACTTCACCGCCAAGAAGCTGAAGCCCTACTTTCAAGAGCATCCCATCACGGTCGTATGCACCGCCCTGTTGGCCGAGATCATAGGCAGCCGGGACGCATCCGGCCGGGTGGCGAAATGGGCCATCGAGTTGGCCCCTTACACGATCTTCTACCAGCCCCGCACCGCCATCAAGTCCCAAGCACTGGCCGACTTCCTCGTCGACTGGGCCGAGACCCAGTACCTGCCGCCGGCTCCCGACTCCACCCATTGGCGCATGCACTTCGACGGGTCCAAGATGCGCACCGGCTTGGGAGCCGGCATCGTCCTTACCTCTCCCAAAGGCGACAAGCTCAGATACACGCTACAGATCCACTTTGCCGCCTCCAACAACGTGGCCGAGTACGAGGCGCTCATACACGGGCTCCGGCTTGCCAAAGAACTTGGCATTCGTCGGATCCTATGTTATGGCGACTCGGACCTGGTGGTCCAGCAATCATCTGGCGACTGGGACGCCAAGGACGAAAATATGGCGAGCTACCGCTTCCTGGTCCAACAACTCAGCGGATACTTTGAAGGATGCGAGTTCCTCCACGTACCGCGAGCCGACAACGAGCCAGCCGATGCCCTGGCTCGAATAGGCTCTACTCGGCAAGCAATACCAACCGGCGTCGCTCTACAACGCCTCCTCAAGCCATCTATCAAGCCGTCTCCAGAGTCCGACTCCATCTTCGTGCCGCCTAACCCCGATGCGGCCGGGTCCAGCTCGAAGAACCAAGCAGGCGACCCCGAGACTCCCGCAGCCAGCCCGGGGACTTCGGCAACCGGCTCGGGGACTGCAGTAGCCGGCCCGGGGACTGCACCAGCACAACAGCCGGTGGCCGACTCCAGCATTTCACCACCCAGCCCGCCCACCCTGGTAGCAGTAGCCACATTGGCAGTAGGAGAAGTCGCGGCTCTGTCATGGGCTCAGTCCATCCTCAACTTCCTAGTAAACCAAGACCTGCCGGCTGATGAAACAGAAGCAAGACAAGTCCAACGTCGAGCCGGAGCATACACAATCGTCAACAGAGAACTCGTCAAGCGTAGTGTCACTAGAATCCTCCAACGGTGCGTCGAGCAAGAGAAGGGCATTGCAATCCTCAGAGACATTCACCAAGGAGAATGCGGCCACCATGCGGCCTCAAGATCACTTGTCGCCAAAGCCTTCCACCATGGTTTCTTCTGGCCGACTGCTTTGGATGACGCCAAAGAATTAGTTAAACATTGCAAGGGGTGCGAACTTTTCAGCTCTAAGCAACACATGCCGGCTTCAACACTCAAGACCATTCCCCTCACTTGGCCCTTCGCCGTCTGGGGAATGGACATGGTGGGCCCATTCAAGACGGCGTGCGGTGGCATGACGCATTTGCTCGTCGCCGTGGACAAATTCACCAAGTGGATTGAGGCAAAGCCGATCAAGAAGCTGAATGGGCCGACTGCTGTGACGTTCGTTGCAGACATAACAATTCGGTACGGCGTGCCACACAGCATCATCACCGACAATGGCACGAATTTTGCCAAAGGAGCCTTGGCACGTTTCTGCGCAGCCCAAGGTATCCGACTGGACTTAGCATCCGTCGCCCACCCGCAGTCAAACGGCCAGGTCGAGCGAGCCAACGGCCTCATCCTCTCCGGCATCAAGCCCCAACTGGTCGTACCTCTGGAGCGCTCAACCGGCTGTTGGCTCGATGAGCTGCCGGCTGTCCTCTGGAGTCTGCGCGCTACACCAAACAAGTCAACCGGCTTCACCCCTTTCTTCCTTGTGTATGGTGCCGAGGCGGTCATCCAACTGACATCGAGTTCGACTCGCCTCGAGTAACCATGTACACGGAAGCGGAGGCCAAGGAAGCACGAGAAGACGGTGTCGACCTGCTGGAAGAAAGCCGGCTGTTAGCCCTCAGCCGGTCTGCCATCTACCAGCAGGGTTTGCATCGCTACCACAGCCGGAAGGTCAGGCCAAGATCTTTCCAAGAGGGCGATCTTGTGCTCCGGCTGATCCAGCGAACAGCCGGCCAGCACAAGCTCTCAGCCCCTTGGGAAGGTCCCTTCGTCATCAGCAGAGCTCTAGGCAACGACTCCTACTATCTGATCGATGCACAGAAGCCAAAGGCACGCAAGAGAGACGACTCCGGCAAGGAGTCGGAACGACCATGGAACGCCAAGCTCCTTCGAAGATTTTACAGTTGAAATGCAGTATGTACCACGCTAACTTTTGTATTAAGTACAAGACAATAGGCTCCCCGAGGAGGGCTCGGGGACTGCCATCCCTTATCTATGAATGAAAAGTATCATGCTTATGACCTTGTCATTTCATTTTCCGTCTGGCACCGGGTTCGACTAGTCGGCTCGGGGACTGGCCGACTGGAGTTATATTAGAAGTCCTACCCGTAGTCAGATAAGTAGTGTGCCGGCTCCCAAGCTTTCTCTTGCCAAAAGTCGCAGTTTGAAGAACCGGCTGTCCGACTGGCAAGAGTTAAAGGCAGGAACGGGCGCCCACACGAAAAAACGGCTAGGGACTAACGGACTAATATAACAAAAGCCGGTTTTTCTCCCACCGCCGAATGGCTACCAGAGTAGCCGGCCGACCGGTTTCCATTCACTTCACTTCAATCCAAGAAAGCTCAAGTACTTGCCTCCCCAAAGAGGGAAGGCGGCAAAGGAAAAAGCCTAAGGATAAAAAGCATACGCGAATGGAAACCAAACATGCACATAATAATATTTACATAAAAGACATCCGAGAGCCAGCATTCAACATAGTTTGGATACACCCCCAGTTGGTGGAACTGCGAAAACTTAATGAAGATTGTTCAAAAGACAACAAGCAGGAAAGATAAAGACGGCAGGTCAAGCCGGCGGAGCGACCGACGAGCCGGACTAGTTGGCGGAGACGGTCGTGCCGGCTGAAGGAGCGGCCGGCTGGCGAACTTCAGCTTGGTCGTTGCCTCCCGCAGAGGGCGTGCTTCCACGCGCCTCGTTGCTGGAGGCACGGTCGGCCTGAGGTCGGCCGGTTGTTCCACCAGCCGGCTCGACGTCTTCGCCGTCCTCCTCTTCGTCATCCTCGCCCTCGTCGCTGGAGCCAATCTCCTCCGCCGAATCCTCGCCCACCGCCGGGTTCAGCCCGAACCACTCCTCCGGCTGAGCAACACCGTCATCATCGATTTTGGGTGCGAAAACGCTGATGTTGGTGCACTCGGCGATCGTCGACGCCCGCTGGGCGATAGCCGGCCTCACCTCCTCTAGCTCCGCGTCGGCCTCCATCCGCCAAGTGCGCAACTGGTCCAGGCTCAGCCCTGGGTACCAAGCCCAAACGAACTCCAACGCCCGCCCGGCTCCGAGGCGGGCCGCCGACGCCTTCCAAGCCTCAAAGCGACCAACTGCGACCTCTAGCCAGTCGGCAGTTCGGCTTGGGGTGCGGGGGATCGTCTCGCCGGGCCAGAGGGCGGACAACACTTGCGCCCCGGCACGTTGTAGCCGGCGAAGCATCCGATGAGCCGGCTACAACCACGCCTGGACAGCCAAGAGCTGCTCCTCAAGCGTCCAGTTCGCATCCGGCGCGACGTTGGCCCCCGCCTGACGGCGCGCTTCGCAATGGGCCTCAATGCTTTGGGCGGCGAAGGCGGAGTAGCCGGGGAAGTAGTCTGCACCAAAAAACAAGCAGCAGCACAAAATAAGCCAAAAACCCAGGCGGCAAGGGGCAGGGGAGGGGCGAGGAAGGCGGCCTACCATCGATCAAATCCTCGATCCGGCCGAAGCCTTCATCCAGGGCTCGCCGGGTCTCAGCCTAGCTCGCCGCCTCGGTCTCATACTCTGCCTTCAAGGCGGCTTCGCTATCCTACGCCGCCTGCAGGGCCGCCTTGTGGCTCTCCTCTTGGTCGGCCAGCTTCTTGGCTAGGCGATCCCGTTCCTGGACCAAGCCGGCGTACTCGGCCTCCTTGGTATGAAGGGCGGCCTTCGCTTCGCCGAGCTCCTTCCTCAAGTCGGCGTTGGCCCCTGAAGACAAAGAAAAAGAAAAAACCAATAAGGAAAGAGTCGTCAAGAAAGATCCGACCCGACTCCTCAGAAGTCGGCCCGAATCTCGGGGACTACACCCAGTGGGTGCGCTGACGCGCCCCCACAGGAGACAGACAAGATCGAGTACTTACTTCAGCTGTCGGCCAGGTCGTCGGTCCTCCGGCTCAACTCCCGAGCCTGGGAGTTGAAGGCGGCAGTACGGATGTTGTGATATTCCTGAAAGTTCAGACAAAAAGCAAAGTAAGGTAGCCGTCGAGAAAGATCCGACCCGACTGCGCAGCAGTCGGCCCGAATCTCGGGGACTACACCCAGTGGGTGCGCTGACGCGCCCCCACGGAAGAGATCAAGAAATCAAAAGGGGCCAAGAATGAAAGACTCACCCGGATGGTGGCTCGCGTCGACAGGAACTCCTGGGTGAACTGTTGCAGCAGGGCGGCCTGAGCTTGCAGCCGGCTCCGGACCCCTTGAGCCGCCACGTTCAGCTCACCAGTCCCTCCGCTGGGAGTCCACTCGGACGTGGCAGTGCTGGCCGCCTCCAGATCTTCCGCCGACTGGCCTGCGCCCGCGACTCGGCGCAACTCCGGCGGAGCAGCGCCTCCCCCCGCGCGCCGGCCCGTCACCGGCTGTACCTCGAGGCCGGCTCTGTTCTTCGGCTCACCCCCGGTCGGCCCCTCTGGCGCCGCTGACGATTGTCCGCCTTGGCCCGCTCCAGTTGGCGCTGTTGGTGGCGCTCTCCTCGCAAAGGCCACGGGGTCTTGCCCCCTCTCCATCAGCGGCGGGTCTTGGACGATCTCCTCCGCCAAGGGCAACGGGGTGTCGGGGGCCACGGCTCGGAGGGGAATGGCGAGCAGCGGAGGCTGGTTGCGCGAACCTTTCGCCTCCGACTCTGCAGTCGCCGCCTCCGTCTGGGCCTTGGCTGCCGCGTCGGCCTGTTCCCTCGCCGCCTGGGTGGCTGCCTTCTCCGCCGCCTCGCGCTCCTCCCGCGCTTCACGGGCGTTCCGCTCTGTGGCCTCCCTGAGGTCGGCGCGGGGGTCCACGTGGCGGGAACTTGAAGAACCTCCAGCCGGCCCAACTACGGAGCCGCCCGGACCACGCTCAAGGGAAAGCGGTGCCCTATCCAGCAAGCGGAAGAAATTAAGAAGAATGCTCGAACAAGAAGAGAATGATGAAGAGCATGCGGCAAGGCAATTGAAGACTTACGATGAGACCGCCTGAGGCTGCTTCACCGCCTTGCGGAAGCGGGCCGCTTTCGCAGCTGCCTCGTCTCGCTTGGTCGCCGCGGTGGAGGCTTTGGACTTCTTCGGGCGACTGCCGAAGAGGCCTGAAGCGGCCCGGCGCTTCTGTGCGCCGCCGCCGGCAGCCGGCGCGATAGACGAGCCCACACCCAGATGGTCGGCCGCCGGCTGGCGACGCAGGGCGACTTTGGCTTCGAAATCATCCGGCCAGTCCTCGAAGCTGGTGGTGAGCCATGTGCCCCCGGGCTCGGCGTCGTCCCCCACGACGGCGTCTTCCATGGCGGCCGCCCCCAAGTCCGGATCGTCGACGTCGTCTGCCGTGCGGTCGGGGGCGTACTGACGTTCTATCCCTGCTGTCCCGATCGTCGGCGGGAGAAGGTGGTTCTGCTAAGAAGGACCGACTGATTAGAAGCCGGCCATCATAAAGCCGGCTACCCATGAAAAGAAGGAAGAAAAGAAAAACTTACCACGGGCGGAGGGTTGGCGCGAGAATACGGCACCTTGCCGTATCGCTAGTCTTCGGCGAGCTTGCAATTTGAGATATAGTTTACCATATACGATACCTCCGCATGAGGCATCTCCCTGGTGCTCAACCGGCTTGGGTCGAAGCGGCCGCTCATCTGGCACATCATGTGGGGCCGGCTCTGGAGAGGAGATATCCGGCGCTCCACGAAGGCGGCCACCAAGTCGGCCCCGTTCAGGCCCTCCGACTGGATCATCACCCGAAGCCGGGAGACGGTGGCGTTCCCGGCCTGAGACAGTGACCGGGACCGGTAACTCCACGAGGGATGCCTCCCAGCCGGCGGGCCGGCTACGTAAGCCGGCAGGTTGACGTGGTCTCCTTGCTCGGCGACGTTCTTCACGTAGAAATATGATTTCTGCCAGATCTTCACCGACTGGATCAGGGGGATGGGCGGGAACGGGTTGTTCTCGCTCGCCCTCCTCATGGCGATGAAGGCCCCGCAGGGGGCGGGCATGCCCGCGACGACGGTGGCGAGTTTGCTCTGGAAGAACTCTCCCCAGAGCTCCAGCGTGGGGAGCAGCCCCAAGAAGCCTTCGCAGAGGGAGACGAAGGCCGACAGCAGCATCACCGCATTGGGCGTGAGGTGATGCGGCTGGAGGTTGTAGAACTCGAGGAAGGAGCGCAGAAATCTGCTCGCCGGAAGGCCGAAGCCGCGCAGGAAGTGCGAGCGGAAGACGACCCGCTCGCCCTCTTCCGGCGCCGGCGAGATCTCCGTCTTCGGCGCCAGACGGACCCGCACGAGGTTGGCGTCGGGCAGGCACCGAGTCTGGAGGAGGAACTCCACGTGATCCTCATGGACGTTGGAGCCGTCCCACGAGCTTGACAGCGCCATGGGAGCGAGGAGATGTGGAGGCGCGGCGGCGATGAGACGGGAGGCTGCGGCGGCAACGAGAGGAAGAAGCAAGGACGAGAGGGGGCGGAGCGAGAGAGAGCGTGCGAACCTCTGCCGCTCCCCCTCATCCCCCTACTTATAGGCTCGCGTGGCGGGACCGAGGAGGCGCGGCGTGGGGAAACGTGAGGATCGATCGTGCCCACTCCCCCACGTCCCACGATTACTGTGCCATGATGGTGGAATAAAAACCGCTGCGGGAAGGCGAGCGGCCCACGTGGGCCATGGAAGATCCGCGCTCGGACCGAGGCCTGCGAGTGGCGGGCCCGGGCCTGCGGCGACGTCCCATCGCGCGCGTGCATTGGCAGGATTTCCTCGCCACGTGGTCCGCGTCCCCGCCTGCGAGAACCGGAGCTCTCTGAAGTCGGTGTGCGCAAGCAAAGCCGGCTCTTCAGGATAGGAAGCCGACCAAGCTTCTCGTCCCTCTGTCCTCCTCGAGGCTCGATCAGCTTCGGGGACTACTGTCGGAGTAAATAGCCATGGGTAGCCAAGCCGGCTTCCCCTGGCCCTTCTGAAAAAATTACGAGCCCGTCCGGCTCTGGAGAATCCAAGACTTGGATCCGCCTTCCCCTTGCTAGCAGCCATCCAGACCGGCTTTCAGAAGGCAGCCTGACTTTGGCCCTCATGAAGAACGCCACGGGAGGGCCGACTTCGGGAAGCTGGCCGTAAGAAGGCCGACTCCAAGAAGCCGGCTCCCATAAAGCGGTCGAGACCGTACCCTCAAAGTTTGCACCCACCTAACGGTGGTGCGACGGGGCATGGCTACAATGAAGCCTGCCACCCCCGAATCCCGGAGCACGCCTGGCACAATGCGCCGTACGGAGTAGGCATGACCCGTCCGGCGCGGCACTGTTGCCATGTTGACCTTGGTGTCACCCACGATGGGCCGCCAGCGTGGCCCACAGATGGTGGGCCCCTTCGGGCAGAGAGACGCCCGAAGGCGGCCACGCCTCCAACCAGTCGGCCCAAGACAGAGCCGGCTCCCCGCAGCCGGCTTGCCGCCTCCCTCGAAGAAGACGTCCCATTAAGGAGACAAGACGCGGTGAGGCTACAGCGACCGCCTGACGGGCGGCGGCACTGTAGCCGCGCCTACCACGACGAAGCCCACGTCACCAAGATGAAGCCACAGTAACCAGCCGCCGACCAGGCCCTGGACAGTGGGGCCTGCCTGTCGACCAAGGGGCCGGCAGCCGGCGGGGCCCACCAGTCGGCGGACCCCAGCAGCCGACGCAAAAGCCGGCGAGCGCAGTCACAGACGGCTGGGCCCCGCGCCCAGTCGGATTACCATTGTACCTCCGGGGGGGTGGGCCTATATAAACCCCCCGGAGCACCCATGCAAAGGGTTCGACCCCCTACTAGTCTTAGACACCACCCAAGGAGAGGAAGCAGGCTAGCCGTGCCCTTCTTCCCCCTCCCACCAAACAGCTCAAGGAGCATTGTGTAGCTACTTGTTCATCCAGTGATCATGCGGAGACCCCGCAGAGCAGCAGTAGGGGTGTTATCTCCACGGAGAGCCCCGAAGCTGGGTAAGATCCGCCGGCGTGCATGTCTTCGCCTTATCCCGTTTCCAGGCATCGGCGATGTCTTACTGGCTCCCACAATGATAAGCCATCCGTTGGCATATGTCGCACCTACCACCCGACATGGATAGAGGCCAAACCTGTTAAAACAGCCGAATCCGTACCGGTGATAGACTTCATATCCGGGGTTGTACACCGTTATGGCGTCCCCCACAGCATAATCACTGACAATGGCATGAACTTCACGGCCGACGAGGTAAAACTCTGGTGCAGCAAAATGGGCATCGAGCTCGATTATGCTTCAGTCTATCACCCACAAACCAACAGTCAAGTCGAGCGAGCAAACGGTCTTATAATGAGCGGCCTTAAACCCAGATTAGTGCATTCCTTAACAAAGTCTAACACGCACTGGGTAGAGGAGCTCGACTCCGTACTCTGGGGGCTGCGGACCACGCCGAATCATAGTACCGAATATACACCGTTCTTTATGGTGTACGGCGCAGAGACAGTCTTGCCCTGCGACATAATTCATGACTCACCTCGAGTGCGCCTGTACAAAGAAAGAGAAGCTGAGCTCGATCGGCAGGACAGTCTGGACACCTTGGAGGAGGAGCGCAACGTAGCCAAAGCCCGTTCCGCATTTTATCAGCAACAGGCTCGCAGATACCAAAGCAGAGAAGTACGGGCCAAAACTTATAACGTTGGCGAACTAGTTCTACGCCTGCCGGATAAGAAAAAGAACAAGCTCGAGCCCAAATGGGAAGGTCCCTTCATTATTGACCAAGTTCTGACCGGTGGAGCGTACCGACTGCGGGATGCATCGACTAGTCGACTCGAGCCGAACCCATGGAACGCGGCCAGGCTCCGAAGATTCTACGCCTAGCACCGGACTCTATGTTAGTCCCCTCCCTTTGTCCATTTTCTGCATATACATCATCTGTCTTGTTTCCCTTTCTTTCTTTCTCTTATTATTTCTCTAGGCCTTCAAGGGTCACCTTGTGCCTCACTTGTACATTACAGATGTGCTAGCCGCATTCTTCATACCTGGGGGCTTCTTTCACAGAAGCTTAAATTATTTATCTGGGCCTCACACCCAACACATGTGTTATACTTCCGCATGTACCTTTTTTCACCATTATATGCATCGATATGGCTTAAGTTTTGGCCAAGCTGGGTACCTGGCTCTTTTATTTATGCCCTACGTTCCCGTTAATTCGGCTAGGGCATAAGGGGAGCACCTCTGCGATTGTTACTGCCGGGTCAGCCGGATGTGTACCTCAGACTGGGTGAAGCCGAAAGCTAGCGTTCTTAAGGGAATATTCGGTCGGTGAACAAAAGATGATTTTTATTTATTGTCCATATCTGCCCCCCGATGCTTTTTCTGCGTTTCTTATCGCAGTCCGGACATGCACTTTAGGGCATGCTTACCCAGGGAAAGGAACCCTTAACATAACTATTCTCCCTGGAAGATGTTTCTTACTACCCATGTAATATAACATAACTAGTTGGGCACTTGTCTAATAAAGCACTAATGACCCCTACGCATGGTCTCCACGCATACCCCGGTTCTTATATAACTGAGCGGGTATTCGGATACACTCCGGACTATTGGGCCCGGAGGTTGAAGCGAAAAGGTCCGCAACGACAAATGATCTACAATCCGGCTAGAAGGCATTATACATGTCACTTTAATTACATAGTCATGCAGACTGACTAAATTCCTCTTCTATACCATCCAACAGGTGGTCTAGCTTACAATCCTATTGGGAATACTTTGCGGCTAATTCTACTTGCCCATAAACTAAGCTAATGGGGATCTCTTTTCCGTCGGGCCCCACATGTCCGACCTCGGCCATGTGATTTGGGTCTGCCTTGGTATACCGAGTCTTCACCATGGCCCAGGCCTCCCTGGCATCCTGTCGGTAGGCCGATATCTTCCATACGGAGGCGCCGACGTGCTCCCTTGAGCTTCTCCGTAAGCTCTACAACGCCCTCTGGCAGGGAGACGGATGGCCACAAAGCCTGGGCAACACCTTGCATCACCTGCCAAACTTGTTCGTGCAGATGTGACAGCTCGGGTAGAAGATCACCCGCAGACCCAGGCATTTCCTCCGCGGGACGACCCATCAGCATACCTACAGACATAACGCTGTTAGTCGGCTTCTTCACCAAATTCCTTTAAAATGATTCGTTCAAGCACTTACTGAAAATGCCGCGCCGAAGCCGCTTATTCTCCTTCTCGGAGTCGGCAAGCTGGCCCCGAACGTCTTTTAGTTCCATGCTCAGCTTAATAATGGCGTCCTTGAGATTGTTTTTCTCTCGCCTAACCTTAGTCAGCACGCGTTTGCCAGCCTCTAGCTGTCGCATAACATGCTGGTCCTCCAGATTTTCTCCGGATTCATCTGCAACATCTGTTGTTAGATCTGCAGCCATGCCGCACATTATATGGTAACTATCACTCTTTAAAATAAATGTTACCAGCAGGTGACTTTTTCGGTTCCTGCAATGCGGCCACAGAGCCCGTAGATGGGTCTTGCATTCCTCTAGCTCCTGTGTTAGCCTAGTATTCTTCTCTGTAAGAACCTGCACAATAAAGATGATCCTTAAATCAATTCTACTAAATGTTTCAAGTCTCAGGGGCTACTGATACATATGAATCGTCAGATTCACTTACCTGTACATCCTTTACATATTGATCCGTGGCTCTGGCTAGGCCATCTTGAGCAGCACGGAGGTACGCCTCTCCGGAATTAAAGGCATCAAATGCCTCTGGTGAGAAACAAGCGTCCTGGAGTACGGCCCGGTGGCGCATATGGTTCATGGAGCTTTCCACTTCTGAGTTAGTAGCGGATAATCTATCTGCATCCTCCGTAGGGGGATTATCCGGCGCCTGCCCCATATCGGCTTCCGCCTCTATGTCCGGTCCTGGCGCCCGGCTGGTGGAAGCATGATTAGTGACATCGTCGGACATATTCCGGTGAGCGTTTTTTCTGTTAAAGAAACGCGGGCGTCATTATATTTCAAGAAAGAAGATAACCACGGAGCGAGGCTTGTTATACCTTTGCGTCGGCGTCTCCGTCCCGACCGCCTTCCTTTTTGGCCTACCCGGCCTCGGTGCCTCCTGTTGGCGCGTTGCCGTGGGTTCGGCAGGCGTCCCGAATGCCTTCCCTGTAAAATGCCATGTGTATATGGTGGGTGAAGTGTCTAAAATGGGATCCTAGTTTCGGAGTTGGGATTTTTGGTTTTTCTTACATGCGATGCCGGGAGCAGTCCGGGATACTCGGCCGTAATGGCCACCATGGCATTGTCGCAGCTTAACTGATAGAACTGCCGGTCTATCAGCTCCACGGATATAACCGAATCTTCTTCGAGTCCGGAGTCGAGGGCCAGGTCAGGGTCCTCCGGTTGTGGAGAAGGGCTGCTGACCTCCTTTATGGCTTTTCGCAGTTCCTGTCGCAAAGTGGCAAGGTGAATACTTGCGACAAAGAATGCGGGAAAAATGGGAGCAGGGAGATATAACTTACCCAGCTTGGAGGATTGTACATGGAGAATCCATCCCGTGGCTTGATGCAGGTGAACTCCTCCTCCTCACCCTTGAACAGTTCAGACAGAATCTTCGCTAGAGTGGCAGCATTGTCCGGACCCTTACGCCCGCAGTGGGTGGCGTCATCCGCCCCGTTATAACACCACAAGGGGTGCCCACGATATTGAAGTGGCTGCACTCCCCGCATTATGCAAATCGACATAACTTCGATTATTGTCAATCCTGATCGAGCCAGTGCTTCGATCCGGTTCATCAGATAAAGGAGTTCTCTGTTGTCTTTCGCCTGGGGGCTCCGTGGGCGCCAACTTTGGCGCTTCTTCAGAGGAGCATTGTTGAACTCAGGAAGACCCCGCCGAACAGGGTCCGGAAGGGGGACGTCCTCCATGTAGAACCATTCTGAAGGCCAGTCTTCAGACGGCTTCTTCAGGGTACCGGACAGGTATCCGGTATCGGCGATGCGCCATATTTCGGCTCCGCCCACTTGATAAAGTGATTCCCTCTGTGTGCGAGGGACAAGGCAGAATAGCCTTTTCCACAGCTCGAAGTGAGCCTCGCAGCCCAGGAACAACTCGCAGAGAGCAACATAGCCGGCGATATGTAGAATGGAGGCAGGGGTGAGATTGTGTAATTGGAGGCCGTAGAACTCTATGAGCCTGCGGAGGAACGGATGAATTGGAAATCCGAGTCCCCTTAGTAAATAAGGAATAAGGCAGACCCGTTCTCCCATGGAGGGACAAGGAAGGCTCTCCGCTTGCGCCCCGCCATTGTAGGTGGCGAGCTCGGCTCGAACGGGCACCATATACGCCAGAGGGAGAAATCCCTTAGTCTGCAGCTCGACTAATCGACTGTGCGGGACTGAACACCTCTCCCAATCACCGGCCTTAGGGCTACGGGGGCGGGAGGAGGAGCTGCGGAGGTCGGCCATGCTGGAATGGATCTTTCCGAAGCACGCTCTGATGAATTCTCGCTGGAGGAGGATGATATGGATCGGATCTAAGAATCCCCGTCCCTTTAATAGACAATTTATTTATTTGGCTAGGGGGGCAAATGTAAAAATGCCCTGGCGCCTCGTATTCATTCGACGCATGGGAGATAGCCCTTATTGGGCACAGAAGCCGAGAGGTTCAACATTTATGGAGCCGGACACTGCTTACAAACACTTGAAAGTTGGAGAAGAACCCGCCTTGCAATGCCAAAGACAACACTGCGCGCCGGACTCATCGTCATTGAAGCCTGCTTCGGGGGCTACTGAGGGAGTCCTAGATTAGGGGGTCTCCAAACAGCCGGACTATATCCTTTGGCCGGACTGTTGGACTACGAACATACAAGATTGAAGACTTCGTCTCGTGTCCGGATGGGACTCTACTTGGCGTGGAAGGCAAGCTAGGCAATACGGATATGTATATCTCCTCCTTTGTAACCGACCTTGTGTAACCCTAGCCCCCTTCGGTGTCTATATAAACCGGAGGGTTTTAGTCCGTAGGACACAACAATAACATACAATCATACCATAGGCTAGCTTCTAGGGTTTAGCCTCTCTGATCTCGTGGTAGATCTACTCTTGTACTACCCATATCATCAAAATTAATCGAGCAGGACGTAGGGTTTTACCTCCATCAAGAGGGCCCGAACCTGGGTAAAACTTCGTGTCCCCTGCCTCCAATTACCATCCGCCTAGACGCACAGTTCGAGACTGAAAGGATCGAGAAGAGGTGTCTAGAGGGGGGGGTGATTAGACACTAAGTGCCAAAAGTTGTAGTTTTTAATATTCTTAAGTTTAAGTGGAGTTTAAGCACAAGTTTAACAAACACAATACATATCAAGCAAGCATGCAACGAGTATATGAGCAGCGGAAAGTAAAGCATGCAACTTGCAAGAATGTAAAGAGAAGGGTTTGGAGTATTCAAACGCAATTGGAGACACGGATGTTTTTGTCCTGGTTCCGATAGGTGGTGCTATCGTACATCCACGTTGATGGAGACTTCAACCCACGGAGGGTAACGTTTGCGCGAGTCCACGGAGAGCTCCACCCACGAAGGGTCCACGAAGAAGCAACCTTGTCTATTCCATCACGGCCATCGCCCACGAAGGACTTGCCTCACTAGCGGTAGATCTTCACGAAGTAGGCGATCTCCTTGCCCTTACAAACTCCTTGGTTCAACTCCACAATCTTGTTGGAGGCTCCCAAGTGACACCTAGCCAATCTAGGAGACACCACTCTCCAAGAAGTAACAAATGGTGTGTTGATGATGAACTCCTTGCTCTTGTGCTTCAAATGATAGTCTCCCCAACACTCAACTCTCTCTCACAGGATTTGGATTTGGTGGAAAGAAGATTTGAGTGGAAAGCAACTTGGGGAAGGCTAGAGATCAAGATTCATATGGTTGGAATGGAATATCTTGACCTCAACACAAGTGTAGGTGGTTCTCTCTCTGAAAATGTGTATTGGAAGTGTAGGTATGTTCTGATGGCTCTCTCCATGAATGAAGAGTGGGTGGAGAGGTATATATAGCCTCCACAGAAAATCTAACCGTTACACACAGTTTGCCAAACTCGGTGGGACCGAATGATTAAACTCGGTCGGACCAATTTAGCAAACCTAGTGACCCTTAGGATTTTCGGTGGGACTGAGATGCAACTCGGTAGGACCGATATGGTTAGGGTTAGGGCATAACGTAATCTCGGTGTGACCGATTACACAAACTCGGTGGGACCGATTTTGGTAATAAGCTAACCAGAGAGTTGGTCAGGCAAACTCGGTGGGACCGATTACACAAACTCGGTGGGACTGATTTTGGTAATAAGCTAACCAGAGGGTTTGCATTGTAATCTCGGTAGTACCGATTGCTCAAACTCGGTGATACCGATTTTGGTAATGGACATACACAGAGAGATTACAATCCCATCTCGGTGAGACCGAGATCCCTATCCGTGAAACCGATTTTCTAGGGTTTTTGGCAGTGGCTATGACATCTGAAACTCGGTGGCGCCGGATAGATAGAATCGGTGGGGCCGAGTTTGACTTTTGGTTTAGGTCATATGTGGATGTGGGAAGGTAGTTGAGGGTTTTGGAGCATATCACTAAGCACTTTGAGCAAGCAAGCCATTAAGCAACACCTCACCCCCTCTTGATAGTATTGGCTTTTCCTATAGACTCAATGTGATCTTGGATCACTAAAATAGAAAATGTAGAGTCTTGATCTTGAAGCTTGAGCCAATCCTTTGTCCTTAGCATGTTGAAGGGGTTCCACATCCTCTAGTCCATGCCACTCCATTGTTGAACTTATCTGAAACATACTAGGTAAAAGTGTTAGTCCAACAAGAGATATGTTGACATTAATTACCAAAACCACCCATGGAGCACTTGTGCTTTCAATCTCGCCCTTTTTGGTAATTGATGACAACATACATCAAAGCTTTAGATAAAGATATAGAGAATACCAAATAAAGCTTTTGAAAGACATGTAACATGCATAGGCTCCCCCTACATGTATGCAATCATGTGAATATTGAATATAGGAGCATGTGAATGCGTAAACATGACAAAGTAAGCAATGTGTTACATGTATCTTGGCTATATGCATCAGAGCAAATGATGTGAATGTGAGAAATGTACCTTCATGCTCATGAGTCCTTCTTGCAAACAGTATGTACATCAACAAGAACTTCTCATTCACATGACTGTGATGCATATACTTACCTTGTGGTCTTGAGTTGGCTTAGGATGGGATGAACCTACGCAAACAAGGTTAAATAACACAGATACACCTACTGACCAGAGCAAGCAAGAGAAACCACAAGAGAACCAAGACTGGGATGACACGTAGAGTGAGTACTAAGTACCATATTGGATATAGACATGTCCCCAAAGGTAAAGATATGCAATAAAATCAGAGATTTCCTTCCCTTAGATGTCTTGCTCCCCCTGAATCTGGATGGATATTGGGAGAAGATAGGGAACAGAAAATCAGAGCAACAAAAAAGGAAACAACAGAGCTTGAGCTAAAGCAAGCAAGCAAACATGTCTTTCCCCTCTTAAAGACATCTGACATCTCTCCTCTTGAACACCAAGCATCTGGGGTCTTTGATGATTTTACTTTCTCCTAGTTAAGAAACTCTCTCCCCCTGAGTATTCTCTCTTTGTCCCCCTATAGGAAGGATTAAGCTTTAATGTGATCTCTCTCTCCCCCTTTGACATCAATTTCCAAGAAGGGATCTTCTGGACATGTGATACAAATGGGTCGGTCCTTGAGTCACAGAGCAAAGCAGCATGTCTAATATGATGCTGGTAGAGGACAAGAATCATTGAGTGGAGCTGGAGCAAACAGAAAGTAGGAATAAGTGGCAAGTTGGTTTTCCTGTGATGGAATCGGCGACTCCGAGTTGTGTGCTTCGGTTGCACCGAAAGATTTCGGTTGGGCCGAAGAGAACAAACTGGTGTGACTGAGTTGATCAGAGTGAAACCACTTGTCACCTCAGCTCACTAGACAAGTAAGATCTCACAAGGATATGCAAGGAATTTACTGAAAGATTTGCAATGAATTGGATGCAGAAAATGCAGAACAAAAGGAAAGAAAAGAAACTAAAAGTTCTAGATGAAGTGAAAGGGGAAACAAATATGCAAATGCAAAAGCACGGAGAAACACTAGAGAACTTCATCTAGAAATGGTCGGTGACAAAGTCACCTATGTTAGAGTATATTGACTTAGGAGTCAAGTGAGAGCACTTGATCATAGGTCATACTCATCGTTTAAGCTCAAAATGGGGTTACCATTTTTCGTTTAAGCATCTTGATGTATTCACATCTTGTCGAGTTGCTTTGGCTCATGACTTGGAGTAAAGCTTCTCTAAGATGGAATAACATACCTTGGGTGGTGGTGTTGATCTTGATCATGTAGTTGAACTTGTGTGGGTTGCTCAAGGTTGATGTGATTTATCAAGAGTTGGGAGCACCACTTGGAGTTTGAGTTCATCTACTTACATGGGTTAGCTTTGCAAGGAAGAGCACTTGTGTATCCAAAATGACAATCATGAGACTCAACATAGAATTTGCCAAAGGATATGTTTGAATGGTTTCGTGCTTCCTTGTCTTCAACCACCATTGTGTAGAGACTTGGTGATGTAGAAATTGCTCAAGATGTGAGTGTGTGGCAATCTCATAGATTTAGATTCATCCAAGTACCTACACGGGTTAGATACCATGCAAGGTACAAATATATCCAAGACATATGAATAGCATCATAAGAGAAATATCGAGGATTAGTCATAGGCTCATGCCCCGCATGTATCAAATGGAGTTCCTACTCCAAGTTTGAAGGATCAATGATGTTCAATTCACCTCTCAACCTGCAAAACACTTTCTCATCAAGTGGTTTAGTGAATATATCCGCCAATTGCTTATCGGTGCGAACATGCTTAAGGTTAATGTCCCCTTTTGCAACATGATCTCGAATGAAATGATGACAAACTTCAATATGCTTAGTTCGAGAATGTTGCATGGGATTGTCAGCAATCTTAATAGCACTTTCATTGTCACATAGCAATGGAACATGTTTCACATATATCGCATAATCTTTAAGAGTTTGGGTCATCCAAAGTAATTGAGCACAACATGAACCAGCGGTAATGTATTCCGCTTCGGCGGTGGATAAGGATACCGAGTTTTGTTTCTTGGAAGACCAAGACACAAGAGATCTACCAAGGAATTGACAAGTACCCGAAGTGGATTTTCTATCAACCTTGTCTCCGGCATAGTCCAAATCGGAGTAGCCAACGAGATCAAAAGAGGACCTCTTGGGATACCAAATGCCAAAATTTGGTGTATGGATTTGGTATCTCACTATCCTTTTCACAGCCTTAAGATGACACTCTTTAGGAGCAGCTTGATATCGTGCACACATGCACACACTTAGCATAATATCGGGACGAGAGGCACATAGATATAGCAATGAACCAATCATAGAGCGATAAACCTTTTGATCAACCGGTTCACCATCTTTGGTCAAATCAAGATGTCCACTAGTAGGCATGGGTGTAGTCATACCTTTGCATTCTTGCATATTGAACTTCTTGAATAAGTCCTTGGTGTACTTCGTTTGAGAGACAAAGGTACCTTCCTTAGTTTGCTTGATTTGCAAACCGAGAAAGAATTTGAGTTCACTCATCATAGACACCTCAAACTTCTCCGACATTAGCTTTCCAAACTTCTCACTAAAATGAGGGTTAGTTGAACCAAATATGATATCATCAACATAAATTTGGCACACAAATAGTTCTCCATTAACCCTTTTAGTAAAAAGAGTAGAATCAATTTTACCAATTTCAAAGACTTTTTCAATAAGGAACTTGGTCAAGCATTTATACCATGCTCTAGGAGCTTGTTTAAGACCATAAAGGGCTTTGTGAAGTTTGTAAACATGATTAGGTTTCTTAGGATTGACGAAGCCGGGAGTTTGCTTAACCTAAACTTCTTCCTCAATTTTGCCATTTAGAAAAGCACTTTTAATGTCCATTTGGTACAAGGTGATATCATGGTGATTAGCATATGCAAGTAAGATGCGAATGGACTCAAGTCTAGCAACGGGAGCATATGTCTCACCATAGTCCATACCTTCAACTTGTGTGTAGCCTTGGGCGACGAGACGTGCTTTGTTGCGAACCACTTGTCCATATTCATCTTTCTTGTTGCGAAACACCCATTTGGTACCAATTATGTTGTGGTTGTTGTCGGGCTTCTCGACCAATGTCCACACTTGATTTCTCTCAAAGTTGTGTAGCTCTTCATGCATAGTGTTTATCCAGTCCGGATCCTCCAATGCTTCTTCAACCTTCATAGGTTCAATGCTAGAGATGAATGAGTAATGTTCACAAAAGTTAGCTAAACGAGTTTTAGAGCGAGTGATTCTCCCGGTTTGGATATCATTGTAGATTTGCTCGACAGGATGATCCTTAGCAATTCTTGCTCGAACTCGTGAAACCTTTGGCTTGGGTCGGGGTGGAACATCCTCTTCATCTTGTGCTTCTTCTTGGCCTTCTTCATTGTTGACATTGTCGTTCTCTTGTCGTGGTGGAGAAGGAGGTTGTTGATGTTCATCTTGGTGCGCTTCCTCGTTTTCTTCATCTTGGCATGTCCCACTTGTGGATGCTTCCGTATCAACTCTTGGTTCACCTTGTCGTGACGTAGAAGCTTCCACTTGGACGGACGAGGTACTCTCCTTCACTTCCGTTGGACGAATCTTGCCAATGGACAAGTCTTGAATTGCTTCCGAAGGGTCTTTGTCTCCTACATCAATTGGCAATTGCTCTACTTGTGAGCCGTTAGATTCGTCAAACTTCACATATACCGTCTCTTCAACCTTTCGGGTGAAATTGCTGTAGACACGGTAAGTGTGAGAGTTTGAGCCATAACCAAGTAGGAAACCTTCATGAGATTTAGGAGCAAATTTAGAACGACGATGCTTATCAAGAATGTAGCACTTTGAGCCGAATACTCGAAAGTATCCAACTTGGGGTTTGTTACTGGTGAGGAGCTCGTATGCCGTCTTGCCGAGTAGCTTGTGAAGATACAAGCGATTTGTTGCATGACAAGCTGTCTCAACCGCTTCCGCCCAAAAGTGCTTTGGCATTTTGTACTCATCAAGCATCGTTCTTGCCATCTCGATAAGAGTCTGGTTCTTCCTTTCAACAACTCCATTTTGTTGACGTGTGTACGTAGCCGAGAACTCGTGTGAAATCCCTTCTTCGTCAAGAAAGGTGTCCACATTTGCGTTCTTGAACTCCGTTCCGTTGTCGCTCCGGACCTTCTTGATCTTCACGTCAAACTGGTTTTGGGCCTTCCTAGCGAAGTTTTTGAAGATCTTTTGGACCTGCGATTTGTCATCAAGAAAGAACACCCACGTAAATCTTGAAAAATCATCAACTATGACTAGACCAAATGAGTTACCACTGAGACTCTTGTAGGCATTTGGACCAAAGAGATCCATGTGAAGTAGCTCGAGTGGTCTTCTTGTGGTCATGATGTTCTTCGCACGGTGACCTCCTCCAACTTGTTTCCCTGCTTGACAAGCACTACAAAGTCTATCCTTGTCAAATATGATATCTTTTATTCCAAGGATATGATCACCTTTAATAAGCTTATCAAGATTTCGCATACCAACATGACCTAGTCTTCTATGCCACAACCAGCCTTTAGAAGATTTGGTAATTAAGCAAGTTCTAGGTTGAGCCTTTTTAGCGAAATCAACAATGTAAAGATCTCCTCTATGTATACCGGTAAAGACCATTTTATGATTGTCTCTACGAAACACTTGGCAATCTACTTCAGTGAATAAGACATTGAAACCAAAATCCGCAAGTCTAGAAACTGAAAGTAAATTGTATCCAAGGGATTCAACGAGCATGACATTTTGTATGGAGCTATCATGTGAGATGGCCACCTTACCAAGGCCAACCACCTTACCCTTTGAATTATCACCAGAAGTGACATATTTTTGAGGGCCGTCGTTTTCAGCAAGCTCACGAAACATATCTTTATCTCCGGTCATATGATCAGTACATCCACTATCAAGGACCCATTCCTTTCCTCCAGCCATGTAGCCGCGAAGATTTGCCATAAGACCAAAATGCCTCATTGCATCATCAAGATCATAGTCACTATCATCATCTTCATCATAGTATCCATGTTCAACATCATCTTGTGATTGATCAATTCCTAGAGAGGGTAATTCATTAGATAAATGATCATCACAATGGTTACCTTTATGAATTCTAATAGCTTCGGATATGATATCGCTAATGATTCCAACATTTCCTTTAGCATGCATGAGATTGGTAAGCTCAAATAGACAATCACCAAAGCTAGGATCACTAGAGTTCATCTTACTCAAGGCAATAGACTTATGGAGAATTTCATCCAAATTTTTCAAGGAATAATCTAGAAATCGTTCCTCAAGAAATCTCCATATGGTGTAGGCACACTTGAGAGTAGGCAAACATCTAATCAAGTTTATAGGCAAGCCTCTAATGATGAGCTCAACAGTTCTAAGATTGTGAATCATGTCAATATCTTCATCTAGGGTAGGGTGCAAAGGATCAACTTGAGGTGCACAAGGGCTAGTAATGTACTTGTTCAAATGATATTCATTGAAAATCTCAAGCATTTCATTTTTCCACTCATGAAAATACTCTCCATCAAGAATAGGCACTCTATGTCTAAGACTCCCCAAAGTAGACACATCCATCTTCCTCCAATGGTGTTTAAACCAAGGAAATGGAGACCAAAGCTCTGATACCAATTGAAAGGGTCGAGAAGAGGTGTCTAGAGGGGGGTGATTAGACACTAAGTGCCAAAAGTTGCAGTTTTTAATATTCTTAAGTTTAAGTGGAGTTTAAGCACAAGTTTAACAAACACAATACATATCAAGCAAGCATGCAATGAGTAAATGAGTAGCGGAAAGTAAAGCATGCAACTTGCAAGAATGTAAAGAAAAGGGTTTGGAGTATTCAAATGCAATTGGAGACATGGAAGTTTTTGTCGTGGTTCCGATAGGTGGTGCTATCGTACATCCACGTTGATGGAGACTTAAACCCACGGAGGGTAATGGTTGCGCGAGTCCACGGAGGGCTCCACCCACGAAGGGTCCACGAAGAAGCAACCTTGTCTATTCAATCACGGCCGTCGCCCACGAAGGACTTGCCTCACTAGCGATAGATCTTCACGAAGTAGGCGATCTCCTTGCCCTTACAAACTCCTTGGTTCAACTCCACAATCTTGTTGGAGGCTCCCAAGTGACACCTAGCCAATCTAGGAGACACCACTCTCCAAGAAGTAACAAATGGTGTGTTGATGATGAACTCCCTGCCCTTGTGCTTCAAATGATAGTCTCCCCAACACTCAACTCTCTCTCACAGGATTTGGATTTGGTGGAAAGAAGATTTGAGTGGAAAGCAACTTGGGGAAGGCTAGAGATCAAGATTCATATGGTTGGAATGGAATATCTTGACCTCAACACAAGTGTAGGTGGTTCTCTCTCAGAAAATGTGTATTGGAAGTGTAGGTATGTTCTGATGGCTCTCTCCACGAATGAAGAGTGGGTGGAGGGGTATATATAGCCTCCACACAAAATCTAACCGTTACACACAGTTTGCCAAACTCGGTGGGACCAAATGATTAAACTCGGTCGGACCGATTCAGCAAACCTAGTGACCGTTAGGATTTTCGGTGGGACTGAGATGCAACTCGGTAGGACCGATATGGTTAGGGTTAGGGCATAACGTAATCTCGGTGTGACCAATTACACAAACTCGGTGGGACCGATTTTGGTAATAAGCTAACCAGAGAGTTGGTCAGGCAAACTCGGTGGGACCGATTATACAAACTCGGTGGGACCGATTTTGGTAATAAGCTAACCAGAGGGTTTGCATTGTAATCTCGGTAGTACCGATTGCTCAAACTTGGTGAGACCGATTTTGGTAATGGACATACACAGAGAGATTACAATCCCATCTCGATGAGACCGAGATCCCTATCGGTGAAACCGATTTGCTAGGGTTTGTGGCAGTGGCTATGACATCTGAAACTCGGTGGCGCCAGATAGATAGAATGGGTGGGGCCGAGTTTGACTTTTGGTTTAGGTCATATGTGGATGTGGGAAGGTAGTTGAGGGTTTTGGAGCATATCACTAAGCACTTTGAGCAAGCAAGCCATTAAGCAACACCTCATCCCCTCTTGATAGTATTGGCTTTTCCTATAGACTCAATGTGATCTTGGATCACTAAAATAGAAAATGTAGAGTCTTGATCTTGAAGCTTGAGCCAATCCTTTGTCCTTAGCATCTTGAAGGGGTTCCACATCCTCTAGTCCATGCCAATCCATTGTTGAACTTATCTGAAACATACTAGGTAAAAGTGTTAGTCCAACAAGAGATATGTTGACATTAATTACCAAAACCACCCAGGGAGCACTTGTGCTTTCAGGGACCCCCTACCCGAGATCCGCCGGTTTTGACACCGACAAAGATCTTTATCGGTCAAACCGCAATGACAACATACGTCATTCCTTTGTAATCGGTATGTTACTTGCCCGAGATTCAATCGTCGGTATCTTCATACCTAGTTCAATCTCGTTACCGGCAAGTCCCTTTACTCGTTTCGTAATTCATCATCCCGCAACTAACTCATTAGTCACTTTGCTTGCAAGGCTTATCATGATGTGCATTACCGAGAGGGCCCAGAGATACCTCTCCGATACTCGGAGTGACAAAATCCTAATCTCGATCTATGCCAACCCAACAAACACCTTCGGAGATACCCGTAGAGAATCTTTATGATCACCCAGTTACGTTGTGACATTTGATAGACCACAAGATATTCCTCCGGTATTCCGGAGTTGCATAATCTCATAGTCAAAGGAATATGTATAAGTCATGAAGAAAGCAATAGCAATAAAACTTAATGATCATTATGCTAGGCTAATGTATGGGAATTGTCCATCACATCATTCTCCTAATGATGTGATCCCGTTCATCAAATGACAACACATGTCTATGGTTAGGAAACTTAACCATCTTTGATTAACGAGCTAGTCTAGTAGAGGCATACTAGGGACACTATGTATTGTCTATGTATTCACACATGTATCAAGTTTCCGGTTAATACAATTCTTGCATGAATAATAAACATTTATCATGATATAAGGAAATATAAATAACAACTTCATTATTGCCTCTAGGGCCTATTTCCTTCAATCTCCCACTTGCACTAGAGTCAATGATCTAGATTACATTGTCGTGATTCTAACACCTGTGGAGTCTTGGTGCTAATCATGTTTTGCTCGTGGAAGAGGTTTAGTCAACAGGCCTGCAACATTCAAATCCGTGTGTATTTTGCAAATCTCTATGTCTCCCTCCTTGACTTGATCACAGATGGAGTTGAAGCGTCTCTTGATGTGTTTGGTTCTCTTGTGAAATCTGGACTCCTTTGCTAAGGCAATTGCTCCAGTATTGTCACAAAAGATTTTCATTGGACCCGATGCACTAGGTATTACACCTAGATCGGATATGAACTCCTTCATCCAGACTCCTTCATTTGTTGCTTCCAAAGCAGCTATGTACTCCGCTTCACACGTAGATTCCGCCACGACACTTTGCTTGGAACTGCACCAACTGACAGCTCCACCATCCAATATAAAAACGTATCCGTTTTGCATCTTAGAGTCATCCGGATCAATGTTAAAGCTAGCATCGACGTAACCATTTACGATGAGCTCTTTGTCACCCACATAAATGAGAAACATATCATTTATCCTTTTCAGGTATTTCAGGATGTTCTTGACCGCTATCCAGTGATCCACTCTTGGATTACTTCGGTACCTCCCTGCTAAACTTATAGCAAGGCATAGATCAGGTCTGGTACACATCATTGCATACATGATAGAACCTATGGTTGAGGCATAGGGAATGGCTTTCATTTTCTGTCGGTGTACAAAAAGAGGGGTACGCTTTTTGTACCCCTATAACTGTGCACGGGCAGTCTGAGCCACGGGCACCACCACAATGAGTAAGGCAAGGGAGGTGAGCCAAGGTAAGGCCGGAGCTCAGGAGAAGCAGAACGACGCCAAGACCAAGACCACAAAGAGTAAAGGGGACGAAGCGGACTCCCCCCGGCAAGATCCTTGCCGGTAGGCGGTTTTAACAAACCCGGCAAGACCCTTGCCGTGGCGGCTCGCCCCACACCTACGGTGTGAGTCACCCTTGAGTCCACTGCCCCCATGGGGCAAGGATTCGGGAGACATCCCCGTGGTGGCATGCAGATCTTTGTGAAGACATTCAAGATCAGATACACCCTTTAGAAGATGATGATCCTTGGCGGGATCCCAGCCAAGGAGGACCACAAGGCCCCCGGCAAGAGCCTTGCCGGGGATGACAGCAGGCGCCACGGCAAGACCCTTGCCGGGGCCCCGGCAAGGCCCTTGCCAAGAACACCCGTAAGGCCACCATCAGGCCCATGCCAGTCAAACCTCCACCGCCGTTCGCATGCAGCTGCCGACGCAACCAGCTGGGCAGGCACCTGTGTGGCGGCATGCGGATCTTCGTGGAGACCCACCACTACGCCACCTCAGCTGCCTGCCTACATGGCACCGCGGGCGCCGCTGGCCAGGGCGCGTGTTGACAAGAGAGGGAGCGGCGACGGATGAGACAGGGCTCTCCCCCGTCCCCGATAAAGCAAGGACACCTGGTCAAGATGCATTAAATGCGCCTTGTCATGTACTGCGAGGGATAACCTCACATCACTGTACCCTTTCCACCTCCTGTGTGCCACTATGGCAAACCCCTTTCCTATAAAAGGAGGCCCGAGGCGACCAGGAGGAGGATTCGGCTTTTTGGAGCTCCTCACGCCCCATAGCTAGCTCAAGAACACAGATATACAATCCACCAAAGCAGGAGTAGGGTTTTACGCATCCCTGCGGCCCGAACCTGGATAAACGAACCGTGTGCTATCTGTTTGATCCGCTCTTCTCACAACCCCACGCCCCGCAACCGTAGTAGGGATTCTTGTGATCCCATAGGTGTTGTTCCCACGAACATCTTTGGCGCGTCAGGTAGGGGGCGCAGTTGTGAGAATCGTCTTTAGCAGTTAGTTCGACGCTTCTTCATCGTCATGGCGCCCAAGAAGGAGACGACGGTGGCGGTTGGCCCGTCGGAAACCGGACATCCCGTCCCGACACGGGCGAGCAGCGGACCGGTCGCAGTAAGGACCCGGGGCGCCGTTCGTGAACACCAACACCGTCCCAGCAGCCGGAGTTTGGGAGGCGGCGATGTTCGTGCGCCTGGTAGTGGGCCGCACGCCGCCAAATCCAAAGACGGAGCCAGGCCCTCCGCGGGTGGCGCGGGGCCTTCCAAGATCTCTACCGCCCCGCCCGAAGGCGATGCGAGGGCCTCCAAGACTCCCACGCCGGCGCCGACGGTGCGCTCCTCTCAAGCGGCGCGTGACGAACGGCGCAACCACGCCGAAGACCCCGGGCGTCGCCGCGGGAAGAGCCCCGAGCGCCACTCCCGGGAGGTAGAAGACCTGCCCGCTCGCCGAGGCGCTGGTGAAGATGGCATGCGACCGCGGGGTCGTGATAGAGCTCCTTCTGACATGGTCAGAAGTCGAAGCGCGTAGCGATCCGTGTAGGTTTCGCTACCACCAACGCCAGCAGAAGCCCTAGCGCGCGCGCAGTTGCTCCTCGATTTTCCTCCCACTACGGGGAAACTCGACGAATGGAGAGCCACTATTCGAAGCCTTGTTGCGGTGGCCAACAAAGACGAACCGAGTCCGGTGGAGCCCCCGGGTCGATGCTCCGACGGAGTCCCACGCACTAGTGGCAGGAAAGCCGGCGGCGCCGCGACCACGGTGCACTCGCCTCCTCCTCGCCCGGTACCGCGGACGCCAGCCCGTCGCGACGTTGCGAGCGACGAAATCTCCATAGCGTCGTCCGACCCGCGGACCCACTGTGACCAGTGCCAAGTCCTTTGGGAACGAGAACATGAAGACGCTCGAACCACTATCGAGCGCCGGCGCGGAGCGCGCCACCAGTCAGACAGGCGAGCAGGGCCTGCTGTGAACCACCCGGCACCGGAGAGCCCTGGAGGCCTACCTTACGAGGTAGGCTGTCCAGCTTTTACCCTTGAGCTGCGGCAGTTCCAGTGGCCCACTCACCGCACCTTCAAACCTGACGTGGGCGAAAAGTACAGTGGCAAGACCCACCCGTCCGAGTTCCTCAGCATCTACACCATTGCGATGCAAGCTGCCGGAGCCCGCGACGATAAGGTGCTTGCGAATTACTTTTCGTTGGCTCTTAAACCCAACGCCATGTCATGGTTGATGCACTTACCGGTAGACTCTATTTCCTCCTGGTCGGATTTGTGCCATGAGTTTGTGGGCGTCTTTACTGGAGGCCGCCAAGCCCATGGCCAAGCGAGCGACCTGCACGTCATTCTCCAAAAGGGAGGCGAGAGTCTCCGCAAGTATATACAGAGGTTCAGTCGGATACAGTACAATATCCCTGATGTTCACCCTGCCGCCATCATCAGCGCGTTCCATCAGAACGTGCGTAACCGCAAGATGCGCGAAGAGCTGGCAATGAACAAGGTGAAAGATGTAGCGGAACTCTATGTTCTTGCTGACAGATGTGCCCGAGCTGAAGAGGGAAGGAAGTACCCCGGCGAAGACGCCGGCGTGGAAACCAACTCCTCAGATGAAGATACTGCCGCCCCGGTGAAGAAGGGCCGGCGCCGCTACAGGAAGCGCAAAGGTAAAGTCGTGCTTGCCGTCGAGGGATCTGGTGATACCGGCTCCACCAAGAAAACCAAGGCAGATGACCCTGGCAAGGAAATTGCCGAATGTGTCACCTGCCGGGCCTTGGCGGTTGCCGAGAAGGCAGGGAACTCCGACAAGCGATACTGCAAGATCCATCGCACCAAAGGCCATGCTCTCCAAGACTGCCGACAGGTTGAGCTCCTCGTTGAGAAGCAGAGGGCTAAATACGAGAGGCGGGACAAGGAGAAGGGCCAAGACGGTGCTGAGGGGTCTGGAAAGAAGCATGACGGCCAGGCGGGCCGTCGCGGCAAGGATAAACAACAGGAGAGGCCCGCCCGGGGCCGTGACAAAAAGCCGGAAGACGACGATCATGTCATGGAATTGTCACGGCAGATGTCCTAGTGTAAGGACTTAGTCGCGAGGCCAACGCATCTATATGGTAGCTTGAAGGGGTTGAGCGGAATCGAGAGACGCAACACACAAGACAAGGATTTAGACAGCTTCGGGCCCCGGGAAACATCATCCGGTAATAACCCTACGTGCTGTTTGTGGCTAGGTCTCATTATGATCATGAGGGAGTCGCCGGCTCTAGAGATTGTTTCTTCTTCCCCTCTCCCCCTTTGGGGAGCCCTGCCCCTCCTTATATAAGTTAGAGGGGTGGGTTACATGTGGAGTCCTATTAGGATTAGGACTAGTCTATTTTAATACAAACCGGATACAAGTCCAGGTCTTAACTCCTTGTAAGATAAATGTTCCTCATGCCTTTCCTCTTAAACCGGCCCACCATTAACCTAAACCGGCCTGCTGGGCCTTGGGCCTTGTCATCCATCTGGAATATGCGCCGGATCACCAATGAGTCTTCAGGCTCATGAATCGTCATACCAGTGAACTGCCAGACACGTAAACCGCCAATCCTCTGGCGGTTTACCAATGAAACGCCTAGTCCGGCCGGGTTATACTTTCGGCCGGTTTATGCCGCGGGGTATATCCCCGACATTAGCCCCCAAGTTTAGCTTGGATTTATCCATGGTAAACTTATGCTGCAAAATAAACACACGAACAAATTTGACAGGTTATGCTCCGGGTTAAGCATTCTTTGTAAACCGGCACCTGATCACCCTTAAGTCCTTGTTATTTCCTCCTTCTGGGAAGTCCGGGTCAACAGACCAGCTTCATAATCAATTTGCCGACATTGGTTTGTCACAGAGAAATATTGTGAAGAATAACTCCTTTGACTCAGCTCCCAAAGCGTCGGTTTAAGAAATATGGGTCTTGAAATACTTATCTGATATTCAGCCGGTTTGAAGATGTAAAACTTGCCGGTTTGAGAATGTTAAATTGTGCCGGTATAAGACTTGAACTTGCCAGTTTATCATTACCGGTTTACAAATATAGACGGCATCGGGTCATAATTGTTGTCGACACCGGGTCATGTAACTGATCTTCCTGATTTGCTCAAAACTGATACAATGAAGATGTTCCTCCTTTATATGCATAATACCTGTAGCCCCCAAGTCTTAAGAGGAGAACATAGTGATAACTTAAGACTTGCTCCAATAAGTGTTTCAACCTTGAAGAAATCCGGTTTGTTCATCTCAATCATATAAACTGAATACTCCATATATGTAGCCCCAAGTGCCAGGTTGTCATGCTTGCAGCAACTTGGGACTTGTAATTGCTTATAAAAAACTTCAATCAGTGTAACCCCCAAGGGCCGGGTCATTATGCAATAATGAGCAGGAACTTTGTAAATATAATTATGTAGATTTTAGCAGTGATGTGTAGCCCCCAAGGGCCGGCTTTGTAAGATAATACTGAACTAGGACTTGATATATACTTCAATGAAAATAACATCTTATAATGTAGCTTCCATCGTAGGGCTTGAACCCACGTCCACAAGGTTAAGAGCTTTGTGCTTTACCAACTAAGCAATGGATCCTTCAATATTATGGACGAAAACTTGTGTACCTTGAATTGCTGACAGGAGCAATTGGTAGGCCCCGAGGGCCGGCTCATTATAATATGATGAGTCGGGTCTTCAATAAGACTAGTAAAAATGACTTTGCATTAGCCCCCAAGTGTCATGATGCATGCTTGCAGCGACATGAGACTTGCATGTAATCTCAATTTGAATAATGTAGCCCCCAAGTGCCGGGTTGTAAGCTTGCAGTGACTCGGGACTATTCCTTCCATTGTAGAATAAATCATATCCTTTGATAAAATAATAGCCATTGCGCTAAAGCGACTTTGAAAACTTAATAATACCGGTTATTAATAACCATAAAAATCCAGCCATGTTGGCTATTCAAGATAATATAATCCGGTATGAAAACCTTATTCATTGAATATCATAATGAAAATTCAGCCAAGTTTGGCTATTTGAATAATATAACCCAATGATTTATAAGCGCATGATTCCAATGGCGCAATCCAAATATATATACTGGCAACTTATGGTCCAAAGCCAGGCCGGTTTAACAAACCTGTTTCTGCATACAACAAGTTTAAAGTGTCCTGGCGGTTTACCGCCGGACGGGTCATAATGCCCAACATATAACCCGGGTTTATAACCAAGGTTGCACTTAAGAATAACCAAATATGAAATATATCATACCTGTGACATTGAATCACATTGTTGGTTTTACCAACTTTTTGTAGTAAAGGTGATAATCCCAATCTTGAGTACTGATAACTCTTTCCATATTGTGCCGGTTTATGAAAAAACTGTACCAGGTTGTGATAAACACCGGTTTAACCATATATAATATTGGCGACTCGTAGTCAAACCAGACCGGGCTGATAGTCTCCGAATTATAACTTGATCGTGTACTGACAACTTGTAGTTGAAAGCCGAGCCGGGTTGATAAACACCGGTTTACTCCATAATAGGATGGTAACAGAAAATCAAACCGGGCAGATAGCCTCCAGATTAAGATTTGACCGTGTTCAGTCAATTTGTAATTTGATAGTCGAACCGGTTTAAGAATTGTCGGTTTAAAAAATGCAACAAAAGAAATATTTATCAAAACAAAATTTCAAGCAAAGGCAATGATAAAACCATCTGCAAAAAGAGGCTATTGAGCCGATCAAATGGCGTTACCATGGTCGGACACGACCAAGCCCCTGATAGGCGTAGCTATGGTTCAATCAGCCAGGTCCCCAAATGAAACAATGGCATTTATGCCGATCAAAAGGCGTGGCAATGGTTCGGGTTCGACCAAGCCCCCAAGTGATTCTGTGGCCTTAGGCCGATCAAGAGGCGTGACTATGGTTCAGACGTGACCACAAGTCCCCAAGTGATGCATTGGCATTACGCCGATCAAGAGGTGTAACGATGGTTCGGGTTCGACCAAAGCCCCCAAGTGATGCTGTGGCACTAGGCCGATCAAGAGGCGTGACTATGGTTCAGACGTGACCACAAGTCCCCAAGTGATGTTGTGGCTTTACGCCTATCAAAAGGTGTTGCTATGGTTCGGACACGACCAAAGCCCCCAAGTGATATAATATAGAGCTTTTGAAAAGCTAACTCAAGGGGTAAACCGGAGACCGCTTTAAGACATGAACTCCGTGTAACCACACATAATGAGCCAATAAAACAGGATACCCATGTTTGAACCGCGCATCATGGCTCCAGGCCCTCTTTGGCAACTTTAAATTTTTGCAAGAGATAAATTCTTCTTGAGCCGGGATATTGAACCGGATATTGAGAGCTTCAAAGCTTTGTGGGAGACATATTTTCCTTGAACCGGATTTTAAACCGGAATCCTTCTTTTTAAGCCGGAAATTTTCTGACGGCCTTTAACTTTGCACCAATATGGCAGTTTAGGGTCCTGCATTAAACAACTTTGCAAACCGGAGTAATTGCTCTTTTAAAGAAGGCAATATGTAATATAAAATATATTGGATGGATTTCACCTGATATATCATGCCAGGGGTTATCCACCGTGGAGTTGATGATCACCATGGTGAAGCTGAAATTAATCTCGACCGAGTCGGCCACGGCGTTGTAAACTGGCGCGGGAGTTCACCGAGTAACGACGACCACCCGTGCCAAAACATGTTGGCGTGCCTCCATCTCCGAGGTATAATATCATTTTTTTGTCATAAATAATTGCCCTGCATAAACAATATTGCACACCAAGGCAAAGATAAACTTGTTCTTTGACAAAAACAACATGTGCTAATAAATCAAATTTGGATGGATATCACCTGACTTGTTTGGACGACGGATGATCCGTTTATCGCGACAGAGGTGGCTCAGGCTGACCAGCGACTAAATATAGTTCCAGCGGCTCAGGTAGACCGGCGACTTAATATAACCCCGGCGGCTCAAAGCGGCAAGGGCGGCTCATCGCGGCTCTGGCGGGTTGATGTAGATTAAGCTGCACGGCCGGCGACTTGCGCACACCTGTTCTATCAGTAAGCGGACGCAGACGCCGGTGCGTGATGGTGCAGACGTACACTTAATAGGCACAGCATGACACCACTTCTATAATGAATCTGTGTCCTCACGCAGCCCATTGGCTCTCTTTGTTTTTTCCTTTTGTCTTGACGTAATGATTAGCTAGTAGTATTATGCTTTCGGTCTTTGAGATATAATCCAGCAGCTGTATCTTAATAGACTGCACACGGTGTAATATGTACTATGTAGCAGCAGGCAGGCATATGCAACAGTGAGTACTGATGCAGTAAGAGCAACTGCTTAGCAGACTGCAGAGTGCCTCTCGCTTCAACTGACTTTGACTTTGATCTGCTGTAAATTTAATAGTGGTACTTGCCCGCTGGGACTCCTGTAGTCCGCCAGGCCATGTATCCCTTGAAACCATCAATACTGTGGTAACTGAAACCAAAAACTATCGCAACCCACAGGTGTCTGGATGTCAACCTTCCTCGGCGACTTGCAGCAGAGGCGAGACGAGGCCGCACCACAACGGCTCGGAGCCAGACGCAGGTGCGGACGGGTTGCGCGGGAGGCGAGGCGGCCGACGACTTGAAGGCGGCGGGTCACAGCAACGGGGTAGACCAGCCACGAAACTTGCGGTGCGGCGGTGCCGGAACAACGCGGAGGCGCCGGAACCACGCGAAGGCGGAGTAGCAAAGATTTGCAACGGCTCAGCGCAGAAGACGTGGCGGTCCATAATCGCAGGGGTGGCTTGTAGGCACAGTCACAAGCGAGTCCACAGGCGCAGCTTTGAGGCAGAGATCGGCGAATCTTAGCAGAGCTCGGCGGCTTGGTGACACTCAAAGACGGAGGTAGAAAGACCGGGGCTGCGTGGTGGCTCAACCTGGAGGCGAACGGCGATTTAGTGAAGGTAGCAGCCATGTGGAGCCGGCGGCTCGAATTCCGTGCCAGTCGAGGCGGAGATGATGCGCCGAACATGAGGTGAGGCGGCAGCGACTTAGAGCAAAACCGCGGGGGCGAGGTGGCCGGTGACGACTGACGATTGAGGCGGATGGCGGCTCAACTTGTAGAAGTAGAAGAAGGGCGAGCTGCGCGGACAGGGCGCACAGTGGCGCGAGCCGGTAGGGGGCGCAGCAGCCGCTGGCTGCGTAATGAACCGGCTGGAGATACGGCAGCAGCCGGCAGCGTGGCAAGAAGCGGGGCGGTGAGCCGGTCCGTAAGCTGGCGGTTCATGCGGAGGAGACTTGGAGTCGGAGTTACGAGGTCCGGGCATTTTTGGTATTACTGTGGTGGCTGTGGCCGGCTCGAGGAGGCGAGGCGCAGGCAGGTTGGCGAGGTCGAGCTCGGGACGGTTTAGAAACCTGAGGCCACACCTGCCGCTGGCGGCGGCGGAGGCCAGCCATCAACTGGACCCAAGGTCAAGAACGGGGCGGGTCAACGGAGGAGCCCGAGCCTGAGGATGATCTCCTTCGAGTCGTGGAACGATGCGTTGATCCACCTGACATACCTTTAATCATTAATTTCTTTTTGATTTTCCCAAATAGTGTCCGGTCCATAATCTCATCTGATGGCTTGATTGGGACTTGGCTTTGCACGATTTGCTTCCATCAGACTCGGCTAACCAACGCTGATACTGAACGAAACCGGTGACTCTAACCATATTGATTGAGTTGCCGATCAAGATTTAACCCACCGGTGAAAACATGCCATAACAGAAAACGATGGTGTTGGCGATTTGTGACTTGATCGCTTGCTCAGACAAACGGTAGTTGACTTTTCTTGAAATCTCACGGATAGTAAAATCTTCATCTGAAAAATTGTAAACTCCTCGATCCCTAGGAAAATCCCTCCAAGAAGTCAACACCACCATGCGCAGACCCCACGGTAGGCGCCAACTGTCGTGGAATTGTCATGGCAGATGTCCTAGTGTAAGGACTTAGTCGCGAGGCCAACGCATCTATGTGGTAGCTTGAAGGGGTTGAGCGGAATCGAGAGACGCAACACACAAGACAAGGATTTAGACAGCTTCGGGCCCCGGGAAACATCATCCGGTTATAACCCTACGTGCTGTTTGTGGTTAGGTCTCATTATGATCATGAGGGAGTCGTCGGTAAGCCGGCTCTTTGTGTCTAGCCCTAGAGATTGTTTTTTCTTCCCCTCTCCCCCTTTGGGGAGCCCTGCCCCTCCTTATATAAGTTAGAGGGGCGGGTTACATGTGGAGTCCTATTAGGATTAGGACTAGTCTATTTTAATACAAACCGGATATAAGTCCAGGTCTTAACTCCTTGTAAGATAAATGTTCCTCATGCCTTTCCTCTTAAACCGGCCCACCATTAACCTAAACCGGCCTGCTGGGCCTTGGGCCTTGTCATCCATCTGGAATACGCGCCGGATCACCAATGAGTCTTCAGGCTCGTGAATCGTCATACCAGTGAACCGCCAGACACGTAAACCACCAATCCTCTGGCGGTTTACCAATGAAACGTCTAGTCCGGCCGGGTTATACTTCCGGCCGGTTTACGCCGCGGGGTATATCCCCGACATTAGCCCCCAAGGGCCGGGTCATTATGCAATAATGAGCAGGAACTTTGTAAATATAATTATGTAGATTTTAGCAGTGATGTGTAGCCCCCAAGGGTCGGCTTAGTAAGATAATAATGAACCGGGACTTGATATATACTTCAATGAAAATAACATCTTATAATGTAGAGGACGACGAATCCGGCGACCAAGAGTTTCAGAAAGCCACAGAGGCCATGTGCATCGATGGCGGCGCCTCGCTGCATACTTCTCACCGCCAGCTTAAACAGTGGGCGCGAGAGATTACAGCGGCAGAGCCGTCGTTTGATGCCCAAAGGCCGCTGAAGTGGTCCAGCACACCTATCATTTTTGACACTGAGGATCACCCTGATCGCACTACTACGGTCGGGTGCTTGCCATTGTTGGTTTCACCAACAATACGCAACCTCAAGGTGACAAAGATGCTAGTCGATGGCGGGGCCGGTCTGAACTTGATCTCGCCTGCCGTGATCGAGAAACTGCAGATTCCTGATGGAGACCTTGAGGAGACGGGCACGTTTCAGGGGGTTAACCTGGGAAGAAGCCAACCTAAGGGAAAGGTCACGCTGCCCGTGACTTTTGGAAGCGATCTGAACTACAGGACGGAGAGGATCGTGTTTGATGTTGCCAAGATCCCCTTGCCCTACAACGGGATCCTTGGCCGCCCAGCTCTGGCCAAGTTCATGGCGGCGTCACATTACGCCTACAACACCCTGAAGATGCCAGGACCTGTGACGATCATCACCATCCCCTCCGATAAGAAAGATGCGCTGATTTGCGCTGACAAACTATACCAACAAGCAGTTGCAGCAGCTGCCGCCACTAGGGCACTTTCTCCTGCCGCTGGGACCCCGGGAGGGAAGAGGAAGAAGAAGACCGGTGAGACCTCAGACACCCACTCCGGCAAGCGCACCTCTTCGGAGTGTAGCGCTCCCGTCGAGGACGTGCCAGAGAGCTCCACCGGCGGAAACAAGAAGCCCAGGGCCATACCGCCGGGAACCAAGAAGGTTTCTGTCAATGAGGACGGCACGGGAGGGGCTTTCACCATAAGCTCCACCCTTGACGACAAATAGGAAGACGCGCTCGTCACCTTCCTGCGGACGAATGTCGATGTGTTTGCATGGCAAGCTTCCGACATCCCCGGCGTTCCCAGGGAGGTGATTGAGCACCACCTTGCTGTCTGTCCTCATGCGCGGCCCGTCAAGCAGAAGGTCAGAAAGCAAGCTTTGGAACGACAAGAGTTCATCAAAGAGGAGATCCGGAAACTGGAAGCAGCGGGTTTGGTAAGAGGAGTGCTCCATCCAACGTGGTTGGCCAATCCGGTCATAGTGCGCAAGGCTAACGGGAAGTGGAGGCTGTGTATTGATTACACAGATATCAATAAGGCTTGTCCTAAGGACCCCTTCCCGTTGCCGCGCATCAACTAGATTGTTGACTCCACAGCTGGGTGTGATCTGTTGTCATTCCTCGATGCCTACTCCGGCTACCATCAGATCTTCATGACAAGAGAAGACGAAGAGAAAACAACATTCATCACCCCATGTGGTACGTATTGTTTCATGCGGATGCCTTTCGGGCTGAAGAGTGTTGGTTCGACGTTTGCAAGGGCGGTCCAGATTGGTTTTGAACCCCAGCTCCATAGAAATATGGAAGCTTATATGGATGACATAGTGGTCAAAACCAAGGACAGGGCAACCCTCATACCGGATTTGCAAGAAACATTTGCAAACCTGCGCAAGATCAATCTCAAGCTGAACCCTGAGAAGTGCGTCTTTGGCGTCCCATCCGGCAAGCTTCTCAGGTTCTTTGTGTCACAGCGTGGGATAGAGGCCAATCCGGATAAGATCAAAGCTATAGAGCAGATTGAAGCACCCAAGTGAATCAAGGATGTGCGTCGGCTTGCTGGTTGCGTCGCCGCCATGGGCAGATTCATTTCCAAGTCTGCCGAGCGCGCCCTTCCCTTTTTCAAGATCCTGAAAAAGGCGGGGCCGATGGAGTGGACGCCAGAAGCCGAAGCAGCATTACAAGATTTGAAGAAGTACCTCTCCTCCACGCCAATACTAGTTGCGCCTAGGCCACATGAGCCGTTGCTGCTATACCTGGCGGCAACGAACCAGGTGGTCAGCGCCGCACTAGTGGCGCAGAGAGAGGTTGACGACGAGGTAATGGCAGCGACAGAGCCCGACACCACCAATGCAGAGACGACACAGCCAGTTGAAGTGCCGCCGAAGAAGAAAATGATGCAGCACCCGGTCTACTTTGTTAGTTCCCTCCTGAAGGGAGCTAGATCAAGGTACTCCGGCGTGCAGAAACTGCTCTTCGGCCTTCTTATGGCCTCGAGGAAGCTGCGTCACTACTTCCAGGCACACGAGATCACTGTTGTCACTCGCCTCCCTCTGTAACGGATATTGCACAATCTAGATGCAACGGCAAGAATTGTGGAATGGGTACTAGAGCTGTCCAGCTTTGGCCTCAAGTTTGAAAGTACTTCGACGATTCAGAGCCGAGTCCTGGCGGAGTTCATTGCAGAATGGACCGCAACGCCTGACGAAGAAGCCCAAGAGACTGCTCTCCTCGGCAAGGAGGCAAGTTGCAGTTGGATCATGTACTTTGATGGAGCTTTCTCCTTACACGGCGCCGGGGCTGGCGTACTGCTTGTCGCGCCCACCGGAGAGCACCTCAAGTACGTGATCCAGATGCACTTCCCCAAGGAGGTGTCAACAAACAATATGGCAGAGTACGAAGGGCTGCTTGTCGGTCTTAGGATCGTGGCGGACCTCGGAATCAAGAAGCTCATCGTCAGGGGCGACTCGCAGCTCGTCATGAAGCAAGTCAACAAGGACTACCAAAGCCCATTGATGAAGGCCTACGTCGATGAAGTGAGAAAGCTGGAAGAGCGTTTCGACGGTATACAGGCTGAATACGTTCCCCGAGCGGAGAATGATATCGCCGATTACCTGTCAAAACACGCTGCCCTCAAGCTACCTGTGGAACCAGGTACCTTTGTGCTCCAGCTAACTCAGCCATCCGTTGATCCATCAACAGAGCAGAACAAGAGGAGGAAATGAGGACCCGGCAAGTACTTTCCCCCCGAGCTCCCCGAAGCCGCCGGCAAGGATGTTTCCGGGGACACTGAGCTCGCCACGGGACGGCTAGCTCCGGCGGAGCGTCAAGCTCTTGCTGTCGAGACAGCCGCTCCTATAGCGGAGGAAATGCCTTTAGTCCTCGCCGTCGAGCCTCAGGCTCCAGCGTGGGCACGGCATACCGTCCGATTCCTCCAAACAGGGGAACTTCCTGAAGAGCGGGAAGAAGCAGAAAAAGTAGCCCGTCGCTCTACCATGTACCAGTTCATCGATGACGTCCTGTACAGAAAGAGGCCGAACGGTGTGAAATTGAAGTGTATCCCCTGGGAGGAAGGACTGGAGCTGTTGGCGGAGATACACGGAGGCATATGTGGATCCCACATCGGGTCAAGGGCCCTTGCCGGCAAGGCATTTTGGCAAGGCTTCTTCTGGTCCACCGCCCTCCAGGATGCGACGACACTAGTCACCAGGTGTGAAGCGTGTCAGTTCCATTCAAAGAAGCTTCCTCAGCCAGCTCAAGCCCTTCAAACCATTCCTCTCTCCTGGCCCTTCTCGGTCTGGGGGCTCGACATACTGGGCCCTTTCCCCCGTGCTGTCGGGGGCTTTGAGTACTTGTACGTTGCAATCGACAAGTTCACAAAGTGGCCGGAGGTGGAGGCAGTGAGGAAGGTCACAGCTCAGTCAGCCGTCAAGTTCTTCAAGCGACTAGTGTGCCGTTTTGGTGTACCCAACAGGGTCATCACCGACAACGGCACACAGTTCACAAGCCGCACCTTCATGCAATATATCCAAGACCTCGGCAGCAAAGTCTGTTTCGCTTCCGTTGCTCACCCACGAAGCAATGGTCAAGCTGAGAGGGCAAACGCTGAAGTACTATGAGGCTTAAGGACCAAGACCTTTGACAGGCTACACAAGAGTGGAAGGCGCTGGATTGATGAGTTGCCGACGGTTCTTTGGTCGATCAGGACGACGCCAAATCGAGCCACCAGCCAGACACCTTTTGCCCTGGTATACGGGGCAGAAGCAGTTCTCCCCACTGAACTCATATACGGGTCACCTCGAGTGCTCGCTTATGATGAGCTTGAGCAAGAGCAACTGTGGCAAGATGACGCAATGCTCCTTGAGGAAGATCGTCTTCGAGCGGCTGTGAAAGCAGCACGCTACCAGCAAGCCTTGCGCCGCTACCATAGCCGCAAGGTTCATGCCCGAAGCCTTGAGGAAGGCGACCTTGTCCTTCGGCGCGTTCAATCGGCCAAGAATTCCAACAAGTTGACGCCAAAGTGGGAAGGCCCTTATCGGGTAATACGAGTCACCAGGCCCAGCGCAGTCCGCCTGGAGACCGAAGATGCCGTTTCGGTGAGTAACTCCTGGAACATTGAGCATCTTCGCAAGTTTTACCCGTGAGGCGCGGCTTGCCGGGCCCCCTGGCAAGCCACCTTTTGTACAAGCATTGCCGATGATGCATGTAACCCTTTGTACAAAGCCAGGCGCAGACCCTGAGCATAAATAAATGAAGCGCTGGCGCCCTAAGTTATAGCATGCATGCTAGGTCGAGTCTCGTCCTTGGTTAGGGTTGATAGTGCTTAGCGGTGACTAACCCCTAGCTTGGAGGTCGAGTGTGCGTCTCTTTGCCGTTCTTTCATCTTCTTTGGTTCGCAGGACTCACCGGTATCCTTGCCGGATCACTTGAGGACGAAAAAGAGAAGAGGGACAGACCAGCATCTAGAACCCGGCAAGCCAGTATTGCCGGGGGCTGCAAGAGCAAGGATTCACCCACGGCAAACCAGAGTTGCCGGGGCTACAGCTTCAGATAAGTTCTTCATCCCTTATCATGCATTCCCTTATGGACTGAGGTATGTGAAACCTCATTTTTTCCTAAAACTACCGTGCTCCCCTAACTCTAGGCCCTAGGGCTCGTTCCTGGGGCCAGGTTTGGTAGTAGTCGCGGCAGCGAGAGGATGAAACAAGGAGCCTGAACCCACCTCATCCCTGCCTCTGCCAAAGGTGTGAGAAAGATCGAGCGAAGTAGGGAGACGGCAAGGCCTGTTGCCGGGCAAGGAAATGTTTATCTTAAGGATATCAAGGATTTACTCCTTGTCGTGGGTTCTACCCACAAACAAATGACCCGGCAAGCATCCCTTTTTCATTAAAAACATTCCACTCAGGTACAGTCCATAGGGAATGAAAAACATGAATGATGGGATTACAAGTTTTAAATTCAGCTAAGGCCCGAACGCTTACAAACTAAAAAGAGATAAGGTGCCCGTAATCCCTTTCTTGTCCCTCTCCTCAGGAGGCAGGTCAAGGAGGCGAAAAGGGCAAAAGGAGCGCCTAGGCGAGCTACGAGTGGCAGAAGACACCAAGAGAACATCTCGGTGGCCGTCCGAAGGCTGGATGGCGATGGCGGCGGCGGAAGCAGAGCTCGAAGACGAGGCGGCAGGACGTCAGCACGCGTCGAAGGCGTCGGTGACCGCGTACTTCGAGTTGACGGCCTTGCCACCTGCCCTCTTCCTCTTCCGCAGCCTCCCAACGCCAGCCGCCCAAGGAGACGACCCCGAGAAGTTCAGGGAGCCGGCGACGCAGATGATGGGGTCGCCGGTGCCGCACGGAGCGGCGCCCGACACCTAATCGGACCCGTCATCCTGCCGCCTACTACCCTTGTCGTCGCTGCCGTTGTCCTCCTCGTCACTCCCGCCCGAGGAGGAGTCTTCGCTATCAGAAGAGCTCTCCACGCAACACCTTGCACGGGTCCCAAAGCACCCGAAGACCTTGACGGAGAGAAGGCCACCCTCCATCAGCTTAAAATGGAGAGTGAGCCCCTCCGTCAAGCAATGGATATGGGCAAACGTCTTCCATCCCTGACGGAGATACATCACGTGAGGGGCGGGGAAATCAACGCGGGCCCGCGTGCCACTGATCGCGCAGCCCCTCATGTGCAGCCACAACGACTCCGGCGGATCCAGCTCCATCTCCCGCGCGAATGGAGTCGTGAGACGAAGGCGACGGCGAGGCGGCCGGCGTAGCCTGACGAAGAACTCGCAAGGGTCATCCCCAACGTGGCCCTCCACGGGGGGAAGAACTACTGGCGGAGGCGAGGTCGGCATGCCGCCCCGTCCTCCTCTTCCCCGAGCGCCTCGGCCTCGCCCACGGCCTCGCCCCCTCCCCCTTCCCCTCGTGGTTGGCTCTGCCACCGCGGGTGCAGGAGAAGGAGGGACGCGTTGTCGAGCGGCGACCCTCGCCGCCACCGTTGACGGACCAGGATTCCCTCTCTCCATGACGGATGGAAGGGGGGAGCAGAAGCTGAAGGAAGGAGGAGATGAAGGAATGCAGGACACCATCCCCCCCTCCCGCTCTTTATAAAGGAACGGGGTGGGGGCTCGGCCGCCCCGCTCAGCCAATCAAGACGCGGAAGGCGCAGGGAACTGGGACTGACCCGCCGCCCCAGCCCGCGGCGGCCCGGTTTCCCGCCTCCACCATTCACCACCCCAAGCGCATAAGGGCCACGTGGCAGGCGCGCAGGACCGAGGCGACGGGTGAGGCGACCTCTCCCTACCCCGTGATCGTGGGGAGTGGACGCCTTGAAGAACACACCTTGGCCCCGTTCAGTAAATGGGCCGCGCCTCCACGCCTCCCTCCGTTTATGGGGAAGGCGCAAACCGCCCCCTTTACTACGACGTGACGCATGCATGCAGAGCTCAGCCCCACGCATGCCACCCACATCACACACGCCTCCCCACGCCGCGCCACACGTGGGAAGCATGGGAAGCGCAGTGCACGAAGAGACTTACCGCGGTAAAAACCGCCCCACCTGCCCACGCACCGTTTTTGGGCCTAGCCCAACGACGCGATTGCGCTTACGTTTGGCCTAGGCCCGGGGGCTCCTGTCGGTGTACAAAAAGAGGGGTACGCTTTTTGTACCCCTATAACTGTGCACGGGCAGTCTGAGCCACGGGCACCACCACACCGAGTAAGGCAAGGGAGGTGAGCCAAGGTAAGGCCGAAGCTCAGGAGAAGCAGAATGACGCCAAGACCAAGACCACAAAGAGCAAAGGGGACGAAGCAGACTCCTCCCCGGCAAGATCCTTGCCGGGAGGCGGTTTTAGCAAACCCGGCAAGACCCTTGCCATGGCGGCTCGCCCCACACCTACGGAGTGAGTCACCCTTGAGTCCACTGCCCCCATGGGGCAAGGATTCGGGAGACATCCCCGTGGTGGCATGCAGATCTTTGTGAAGACATTCAAGATCAGATACACCCTTTAGAAGATGATGATCCTTGGCGGGATCCTAGCCAAGGAGGACCACAAGGCCCCCGGCAAGAGCCTTGCCGGGGATGACAGCAGGCGCCACGGCAAGACCCTTGCCGGGGCCCCGGCAAGGCCCTTGCCAAGAACACCCGTAAGGCCACTATCAGGCCCACGCCAGTCAAACCTCCACCGCCGTTCGCATGCAGCTGCCGACCCAACCAGTTAGGCAGGCACCTGCGTGGCGGCATGCGGATCTTCATGGAGACCCACCACTGCGCCACCTCAGCTGCCTGCCTGCCTACATGGCACCGCGGGCACCGCTGGCCAGGGCGCGTGTCGACACGAGAGGGAGCGGCGACGGACGAGACAGGGCTCTCCCCCGTCCCCGATAAAGCAAGGACACCTGGTCAAGACGCATTAAATGCGCCTTGTCATGTACTGCGAGGGATAACCTCACATCACTGTACCCTTTCCACCTCCTGTGTGCCACTGTGGCAAACCCCTTTCCTATAAAAGGAGGCCCGAGGCGACCAGGAGGAGGATTCAGCTTTTTGGAGCTCCTCACGCCCCATAGCTAGCTCAAGAACACACATATACAATCCACCAAAGAAGGAGTAGGGTTTTACGCATCCCCGCGGCCCGAACCTGGATAAACGAACCGTGTGCTATCTGTTTGATCCGCTCTTCGCACGACCCCGCGCCCCGCAACCGTAGTAGGGATTCTTGTGATCCCATAGGTGTCGTTCCCACCGACATTTTCTCTCTATCTTCTGAAGTGGACGGGCATTGAGTCTGACTCAACTTCACACCTTGTAACATAGGCAAGAACCCTTTCTTTGACTGATCCATTTTGAACTTCTTCGAAACTTTATCAAGGTATGTGCTTTGTGAAAGTCCAATTAAGCGTCTTGATCTATCTATATAGATCTTGATGCCTAATATATAAGCAGCTTCACCGAGGTCTTCCATTGAAAAATTCTTATTCAAGTATCTTTTTATGCTATCCAAAAATACTATATCATTTCCAATCAACAATATGTCATCCACATATAATATTAGAAATGCTACACAACTCCCACTCACTTTCTTGTAAATACAGGCTTCTTCGAAAGTCTGTATAAAACCATATGCTTTGATCACACTATCAAAGCGTATATACCAACTCCGAGATGCTTGCACCAGTCCATAAATGAATCGCTGGAGCTTGCACACATTGTTAGCACCTTTAGGATCGACAAAACCTTCTGGTTGCATCATATACAACTCTTCTTTAAGAAATGCATTAAGAAATGCAGTTTTGACGTCCATTTGCCAAATTTCATAATCATAAAATGTGGCAATTGCTAACATGATTCGGACAGACTTAAGCATCGCTACGGGTAAGAAGGTCTCATCGTAGTGAACTCCTTGAACTTGTCGAGAAACTTTCGCAACAAGTCGAGCTTTGTAGACAGTAACATTACAATCAACGTCAATCTTCTTCTTGAAGATCCATTTATTCTCTATGGCTTGCCGATCATCGGGCAAGTCAACCAAAGTCCACACTTTGTTCTCATACATGGATCCCATCTCAGATTTCATGGCCTCGAGCCATTTATCAGAATATGGGCTCATCATCGCTTCCTCATAGCTCGTAGGTTCGTCATGGTCTAGTAACATGACTTCCAGAACAGGATTACCGTACCACTCTGGTGCGGAACGTATTCTGGTTGACCTACGAGGTTCGGTAGTAACTTGATCTGAAGTTTCATGATCATCATCATTAGCTTCCTCACTAATTGGTGTAGGCATCACAGGAACTATTTTCTGTGATGAACTACTTTCCAATTCAAGAGAAGGTACAATTACCTCATCAAGTTCTACTTTCCTCCCACTCACTTCTTGCGAGAGAAACTCCTTCTCTAGAAAGGATCCACTTTTAGCAACAAAGATCTTGCCTTCGGATCTGTGATATAAGGTGTACCCAACAGTTTCTTTTGGGTATCCTATGAAGATGCACTTCTCCGATTTGGGTTCGAGATTATCAGGCAGAAGCTTTTTCACATAAGCATCACAACCCCAAACTTTAAGAAACGACAACTTAGGTTTCTTGCCAAACCACAGTTCATACGGTGTCGTCTCAACGGATGTAGATGGTGCCCTATTTAACGTGAATGCAGTTGTCTCTGATGCATAACCCCAAAATGATAGTGGTAAATCGGTAAGAGACATCATAGATCGCACCATATCTAATTAACTACTGTTACGACGTTCGGACACACCATTACGTTGTGGTGTTCCAGGTGGCATGAGTTGCGAAACTATTCCACATTGTTTTAAATGAAGACCAAACTCGTAAATCAAATATTCGGCTTCGTGATCAGATCGTAGAAACTTTATTTTCTTCTTACGATGATTTTCCACTTCACTCTGAAATTCTCTGAACTTTTCAAATGTTTCAGACTTGTGTTTCATTATGTAGATATACCCATGTTTGCTCAAATCATCTGTGAAGGTCAGAAAATAACGATACCCACCGCGAGCCTCAACACTCATCGGACCGCATACATCGGTATGTATTATTTCAATTAAGTCAGTGGCTCGCTCCATTGTTCTGGAGAACAGAGTCTTGGTCATCTTGCCCATGAGGCATGGTTCGCAAGCATCAAATGATTCATAATCAAGTGATTCCAAAAGTCCATCCGCATGGAGTTTCTTTCTTTACACCAATATGACCTAAACGGCAGTGCCACAAATATGTTGCACTATCATTATCAACTTTGCATCCTTTGGCGTCAATATTATGAATATGTGTATCACTACGATCAAGATTCAACAGAAATAGACCACTCTTCAAGGGTGCATGACCATAAAAGATATTATTCATATAAATAGAGAAACATTATTCTCTGATTTAAATGAATAACCGTCTCGCATCAAACAAGATCCAAATATAATGTTCATGCTCAACGCTGGGACCAAATAACAATTATTCAGGTCTAAAACTAATCCCGAAGGTAGATGTAGAGGTAGCGTGCCGACGGCGATCATGTCGACCTTGGAACCATTTCTGACACGCATCGTCACCTCGTCCTTAGCCAATCTTCGCTTAATCCGTAGCCCCTGTTTCGAGTTGCAAATATTAACAACAGAACAAGTATCAAATACCCAGGTGCTACTACGAGCATTAGTAAGGTACACATAAATAACATGTATATCAAATATACCTTTGTTCACTTTGTCATCCTTCTTATCCGCCAAATACTTGGGGCAGTTCCACTTCTAGTGTCCAGATGGAGAAGGAGAAGGAAAGGGGGGCGTGCCCCCTCTGAAGGAAATATGCCCTAGAGGCAATAATAAAGTTATTGTTTATTTCCTTATATCATGATAAATGTTTATTATTCATGCTAGAATTGTGTTAACCGGAAACTTAGTACATGTGTGAATACATAGACAAACTGAGTGTCACTAGTATGCCTCTACTTGACTAGCTCGTTAATCAAAGATGGTTAAGTTTCCTAGCCATGGACAAGAGTTGTCATTTGATGAACGGGATCACATCATTAGAGAATGATGTGATTGACTTGACCCATCCGTTAGCTTAGCACGATGATCGTTTAGTTTGTTGCTATTACTTTCTTCATAACTTATACATGTTCCTATAACTAAGAGATTATGCAACTCCCGGATACCGGAGGAACACTTAGTGTGCTATCACACGTCACAACATAACTGGGTGACTATAAAGATGCTCTACAGGTGTCTCCGATGGTGTTTGTTAAGTTGTCATAGATCGAGATTAGGATTTGTCACTCCGTGTATCGGGGAGGTATCTCTGGGCCCTCTTAGTAATGCACATCACTATAAGCCTTGCAAGCAATGTGACTAATGATTTAGTTACGGGATGTTGCATTACGGAACGAGTAAAGAGACTTGCCGGTAACGAGATTGAACTAGGTATTGAGATACCGACGATCGAATCTCGGGCAAGTAAAAAAACGATGACAAAGGGAACAATGTATGTTGTTATGCGGTTTGACCGATAAAGATCTTAGTAGAATATGTAGGAGCCAATATGAGCATCCAGGTTCCGCTATTGGTTATTGACCAGAGATGAGTCTTGGTCATGTCTACATAGTTCTCGAACCCGTAGGGTCCGCACGCTTAACGTTCGATGACGATCGGTATTATGAGTTTATGTGTTTTGATGTATCGAAGGTTGTTCAGAGTCCTGGATGAGATCATGGACATGAGGAGGAGTCTCGAAATGGTCGAGACATAAAGATTGATATATTGGAAGGTTATATTCGGACACCGGAAGGGTTCCGGGGTCATCGGATAAATACCGGAGTACCGAGGAGTTACCGGAACCCCTAGGGGTCAATGGGCCTTAGTGGAAATAGAGGGTAGCAAGGGAGCTGTGGGGCGCGCCCCCTAGGCCCAAACCGAATTGGTTTAGGGCTTGGGGGCGGGCCCCTCTTTCCATCCCCTCCTAGTTGGAGTAGGAAAGGGAGAACCTACTCCTAGTAGGAGTAGGATTCCCCCTTGGGGCGCACCCTATGAGGCCGCCGGCCCCCTCCCCTTGCTCCTTTATATATGGAGGCATGGGGCACCCTAGAACACACAAGTTGATCATTGATCCCTTAGCCGTGTGTGGTGCCCCCTTGTCAGGACCCCGAATCCAAGTCACATCGATCTAGCCGGTAACACCTCATATCACTTTGCGGCCTCACGCACGGTATTCCCACGGGTGTCGCCTTACCATGGCTCGGGACCGTATGCGCCTTTTGGCTCACGTATATGATAGTGTCGCTAGCATCCATATGACAAAGAACCCGGGCCGACATGGCTAGTCGTGAACCCAAAGCGGCACTAACCTATGGGGACAGGCATACATGAATCAACATCGAGCATGTCGGTCAGCAGCGTGTGAATCCGGGCTGTAGCGCTGGACTAACAGGACTCCGGGAACCCGGGCTATAGCAGGCTAGGCAGGACTCCGGATGACACCGCGTGACATTTCCCCGAAGGAACAGACACAGGAACGAAGTGAATCACATGCTGGCCAGTCAAGTGTTCAGGGCAGTAGTGCTGGGCTAGCAGGACTCCGGTGAACCGGGCTGTAGCGGACTACTATCGCTCTCGGAAGCACTTAGACTACATTTCCCCATAAGAGAGGCTGCCAAGGATAAACAACTAGATTGTCGGATCCCACGCATACCAAGCATTTCAATCATACACACAATATGCTCGACATGCGCAGATACGACATGGCATCACAACAAGACTCTACGACTCAGAGTATTTATTCATTAGGCTCCGATGAGCCAGATATTACAAACATGGGTCTAATGACCCAACATTCAGAGCATACAAGTCAAGCACACGCGGAAGCTTAACATGTCTGAGTACAAACAACTACAAATGAAGAAGGCTGAGAAGCCTGACTATCTACCAGATCCTGCCAAGGCACAAGATCGTAGCTGAGGTAACAAGCTAAACGTCGAAGTCCATGAGAAACTACTAGCGAGACTGAAGTCTCTCTGCAAAACATAACATAAGCAAACATGAGTACAATTGTACTCAGCAAGACTTACATCAGAACTATCTACATATGCATCAGTATCAAAAGGGGGTGGTGGAGTTTAACTGCAGCAAGCCAGCTTTGACTCAGTGGCTAACCTGAACTACGACTGCAAGCAACTCATTTGAGGTGGCGCACACGAGTCCACATATTCACCATTCAATACCCCACTATGGATTCGCTCCCGTCTCCCTACGAGAAGGCCATCCATAGCACTCACACTTATCTTGCGAGTTTTAGAGTATCCACTTCAAGTTATCTATGAACTATGCAAGGGGTCCAAGTTTCCATATCTGAGGAATCCGGCTATTCGAATAGATAATGATAACCCTGCAGGGGTGTACTTCTTCACACACGCTCCCACCACTTACCACCATATACACGTCATGTATCTCAGCAACCTTCAAGCGGAAGCCTGGCGAGGGTGTCGGCCACGGTCTACCTAAACACTTAAGTCTCTAGTCCAGGTTTATCGCCTATCCAGGTTCCATCCGCAGGGAGTCCGGCTGAGGTTTCCACATACGGCCCCGAACGATGTGAACAGGGTCCTGAGACGCCAAACGGGCGCCCGGCATACCCGGCCACGGTGTATCTACCGCATCATAGCCCACCCCTAGGGTTAGCGCTACGCACGGCCGCCAACACATAACCTACAAACACCAGAAACTAGTTGCAACTCCTGGACAGAGTACTAGGGTGATTAAGAAGCCGAGAGGGTCAATTAAGGATCCCAATGAGTGGTAGTAGCTGTTCATGGATCACAGACACAGAACTCAGTTCCTGAGGACGGCTGCAATGAGACAACCCACCATGTACTCCTACATGGCCTCTCACCGCTACCTTTACCAAATCGTGTTCACACACTTAGCTCACACACAGTAGGACATGTTCATCACTGTTCCAATTCACCCCCGATGAATCAGACCTGACTCAACTCTAAGCAGTAGCAGGCATGACAAACAAGCATGAATGAGTAGGCACATCAGGCTCAAACAACTCCTACTCATGCTAGTGGGTTTCATCTATTTACTGTGGCAATGACAGGTCATGCAGAGGATAAGGGGTTCAACTACCGCAACAAGTAACAGATGAATCGTTGTTGTCCTAATGCAGTAAAAGAGAGAAGGAGCGAGAGAGTGGGCTTGTATCGGAATGAACAAGGGGGTTGTGCTTGCCTGGCACTTCTGAAGATAACATTGAGTCTTCATCAATGTCAACGATCACAGCATCGGTACATCGTCTATCGAGAGGGGACATTTACCGGCAAACAAGGAAGAACATAATCAATGCGATGCAACAATATGATGCATGATCATGACATGGCAATATGCTATTGATTGAGCTAATGCAACTAACAACAAGTTAAATGGAGTTGGTTTGAACACTAGGTTCAAATTCAAATTCAAACTATGAATTCAAATAGTGCATTATCATGTTTTGGACTAAACAGTGAGGTTAGGTTGTTCAAACATGCATGAAAATGCCATATTCAGATTCCTTGGATTTTTCTGATCATTTTTCATATATAATTTATTTCATTTGGAGTTACGGTTGAATTTCTATGATTTTTAGAAGTTTAGGCAATTTTCTGGAATTTTCTGAATTATATTTAACCCAGAAAATAGCTTATTGCGTCAGCACTGCGTCATTATGACGTCAGCAGGTCAACAGGGCCGGTTTAGGTCAAACCTGACCAGTGGGGTCCACTGGTTAGTGACAGGGGCTGGTTAGTGACGCTGACTAGTGGGTCCGGTCAACGACCACGTCAGCAACGTCAACTTGACATGTGGGGCCAGTCAACCGCCATGTCAGCGCGGTCAAAGCTGACGTGTGGGTCCCGCTGGGTTTTAACTAACTTTAAACAGAAAATTAAACTAACCTAACTAGCACAGGGGCCCACATGGCAGTGGCTCTAGAGGTGGTTTAGCTGGGTCATTAGTGGCTAATGATGAGCCATGTCATCAGTCGTCAGAGTTTCGCCGGCGACAACCATTTCGCGCGGCGGAGATCGTCGGGATCTCGCTACAACCCACGGTTTGAGGCGGGGTTTGCTCCTACGGCTTCTTGGCATTCTCGCGCATCTAGTGGTGGTAGCGGCAGCAGCTGGGATGGCCGGGGTTGACGGCGGCGAGCACTTCCGCGACGGCCGGAGTTCGGGCACCTGCGGGTTTGGCGTTGCGGTGCACGGGAGGGGAACTGATGGGTTCTACGTGCTCCTGGTGAGGTGTGGAGCACGTTGCTGTGCTCGGGAGTGAGTTGCGGTGGCTCTGGTCTCGTCTGCATCATCACCGGCGGCGAGGAGCTCACGGCTCCGGTGAAAAGGGCAGCCAGAGTGCGGAAACGAGTGCGGGGAGGAGGGGGAAAGGTGTGGGAGCTCACAACGATCTCGAGGAAGGACTCAGCGGGCTCGGGGACGACCGGAAGGCGACGAATCCGTCGATGGAGTCCGGCGGCCGTGCTCGGGGAAGACGACTCATGGCGGCGATGTCGGGCTCCCACAGTGGCGTGGCTCGGGGTGGAAGAAAGAGGGGGTCGAGGCGGAGCCTCTGGGCTGGTCAGGGAAGCGAGGGGGAGGCGGTGGCTGCAGCTACGGCGAACGGCGTCGGTGGTGCTCGGCGCGAGAGGGAGAGAGAACCAAAGGAGGGGAGGGGCACGGGAGAGGGTGAGAGGGGCCAGGGCTGCGTGGCGTCGCCTGGTGCATCGAGGAGGAGCCAGGCAGGCTGGGAGGGAGGAGGTGGAGGCCTCGGGCACGCTGGCGTCGACACGCCTCTGCCTACTGGCAGAGGTGGAAGAAGACCAAGGCGCCCCTGGTGGGCTGGCCGATTCTGCTGGGCCACCAGGTAAGTGGGCCTCAGGTAAACGCCAGGTTAGTCCTTCTCTCTCTCTTTTCTAAATTGTTTCTGTTTTCTATTTTTCTGTAATTATTTTGATTTAGTTTTAGACACTAAATCATTTTTGTTGCTTCTGATAATTCTTGTAGGGACTAGTTGGATTATTCCAAAGCCCTTCACCAAAGATCAGAATTATTGGACATATATTAATTAATTAATAAATATATATCCAATGCAATTAGTTATTGATTTAATTCAAAGGCCCAAAATAAATATCTCTGAGATTCCAAAAATATTGTTTTAAGTTTTACCTCTTGCCAATATTTTTAGAGACTAAGAGGAACATTTTCTTGGACTTCTTTGAAAAGATTTTTAATGTTGATTATTTCTGAAGTGATTTCTGAGGGTTTCAACAAACCTCAATTCAACTTTCAAATTTTTTAGACATGATGCATGAGTGCAGATGCAACTATTTCACTCAGGTACTCTAGGGCTGTGACAACTCACCCCTACTAAACAAGAATCTCACCCCGAGATTCAGGTGTAGGGTAAGATGAAAGGGGAACAGAAACTAACATAATCTTCACGATCCAGGTTGCATCCCTTAGGGTTGTTGATTCGTTGCATACGTTGACTCTGACATCCTTGCCTTTGAGATATTCATCCACGCGATGACGAGAAGAAAAGAAACTCTCGAAGAATCGATCTTCTTGAAGATCGAGCAACCGACGATCAACTCACAGAACGAGACATAGCGACATCTGTCGGGATGAGACACAATACACACATCAAGAATGATGGAAATGAGCATATGACAAGGTTTAAGTAAGTAGCGGAATTCCCACACCTAGGAGGGTGGTGAACGGTGTCAACGTAGCGAGGGGTTGGGTTGCCATGATACCATAGCGAGACATCTTAAGGAAGGTGACTCGCAGAAATATTCCCTTAAGTGGCAAAAAGAATTACTTTTGATACAAAGATCATTGAAACTCTTTATACCAGCCTGAGGTAATCACAAATGATCGTGTGAACGAATTCGAACGAATGGCATACCCATGCCAGAATGGATGATGTGGACTACCTTGTTGAAGACAACGCAATGGATGACTTTTTCTTATCATCGGAAATGGATGGGACCCATGACAAGTCCACTTTTGAAGATGATCCTGAACAACAGCTACTGAGGTGCAAGCTGGGAACAAAATGCAAATGTTGGGAATGATTCTGGTAACTGGGGAAGAGCTCAACAGTCGAGAGTGAGTCCACTGTTTGAAAAGGTTATAACCTAACCGAGGAAACTGGAGGCAAATCCCAATTAACGCCAACGGTAAAACCTGGTGCTTGCGCGTGCTCTCAAGAACTTGAGTGTCTCCATATTCGTCAAGGTTTTACCAATATCCGTGTCAAGGATCCTGGCAACACAACATACCACCATGATGAATGGTGATGGATGATGCCGATGCAAAGGAAGATAACACTTTCTTAGATTTCACCTTAGCGAGGCCAAGGAAACAAAATCTGGATAATCGACCGAGAGACATTTAGCACTCCGCTTCTAATGTTCTCCTTGATGTGCTAGGATAACTCATTTATTGATATGGTTTGGTATCTAGGACATCAAGTAAAAGGTCGACTTCGGGAGCACAAAAATCCGTAAGGATTAACTAGGGAGGTAAATCCTACGAAATCCTCATGGGAAGGTGGCCAACTTTCTTCAATCGAGATACTACAATAATAGGTCTTCCAGCTGGATGTGTTGGCCATGACATCCACTTTACCGGTTATCGAGAGACCAATATTATAGTTCTTGGAAAATGCTCCAACCATCATATCTGCCTGAGATTCAGATCTGGTTGGTGTCAGGATATTCCAGACTCATCAAGTCTAGAAAGGAAAATGAAGGTTTGCAACACAAATCGATGAGACGACGTTGCGAGATTCTCGGGGGAATGAACTACGGTAGTAAGCTCCAAAACATGAGCCGGTTCTGCTACAAGCATGTGAACACGATGTCCCAGACAAGCATGACCACATGGTGGTCTTATAATAAAACACTACCGAGTTCAGGTGGGGAACCATTATCGAGGATAACAAAGTCCTAACATAAGTCATGATTCTTAAGAAGGAACTTCTTCTCCTTGAACAAATCAATCAGTGGCTTGGTGTGCTAGGGATACGTATAGAATGAAGATGATCAGTCTATCAGACCATAGAATACTTCGCACGTACATGACTAACTTGGGACGATTCCAAAGGAAGCAAAAACAATCTTTCTCGAATTCACGGCGGCAACTTGCACCTAATGCACATGAACTTGGAGAAAGTTACTTCTTACACCAAACATGTATTTCATGAACGGAACGTGAAGATAATGCTTACAAAAGTTTCCAACACTAACTTAGATGTTCAGCATGAATCATGGGGGAGACAACATGCTGCTGATGGGCTCAACAGCAACTCATCAAAATTTCCATATCACTGGACTTCCACCATCATGTGAACACGGTGGTAGCATTGGTCAGACCAAAGGATGTAATGATGTATGCTCGAGGGATCAACCACTAATAAAACAACATTACGAACATCATTAGTTCTGATTTGACTTGACGATAGCCCATACTCAAGTCAAGGTTTGGACAAGATAATAGATTCGACAGCTGATCACGGGGATCAGTCGATGAAGATGTCATCTTTCTTCAACACACACACACACACACACACAAGGATATCCCTTAGCATGAACTAAGTCAGACAAGCTTTCATCTTCCAACTCTCCAAGTTGTTGTCTAGCTTAACTAACTAGCTCAGGGTATCCAACATAGATTCTTGGAGAATGGGTGGTTTGGAGGAAAACCAACATGATCACGAACTCAACATAGCGGTCAGGTGACAACCAGGTAATACTTTCGAGAAGATCTTCGGAAAATCACGAACCACCGATATGTTACTAAGCTCGAGAACAATCTTGCTTTTCAGAGCAGGACGATATGATCAAAAGAGCAAGGGTTTGGCAAAATCCTAACCCGTTGATCGAAGAGTGCACCAGGAAATAAGGACTAGGTAGCACGATCAACCTTAGGGTGATGATTCAATAATCCGAACACTAAGAATGATATTAATGTCCATTAACTACCAAGCGAAGGGTTGCTAGGAGTGTTGATTTCACACATCACGGTTCACTTGTCAGCATTCCGGTTATAATAACACGGAACTGAGGAATGAACAATGATGGCAAGAAGTATTACTGCGTCAAGAATTCATAAGAGGTGGTGCAATTCTCACGACAGTCCTGACATAAAAGGGATAATACTCCAGGGTAGAACAGAGCAAAAGCTGGGTTGCATTTTGATCTATGGAATACAACTACTTTGACCCAATCCTAGATATGGATGAGGTACTGGAGTTTGTTTCTCCTAGTCATTCTGGAATAGAATGGCTTGACGGACCACAAGAATTATAGGCATCGATGAACACAAATGCACACATACTCTTGGCTATCAACTGATAGAAGATGGTCGGAATACAACTGAAGAGGAAGAACTCGAGGAACATATAACTTTCGGACTTGTGGATGCATAGATTAGTATGTCGAATCAAGTTCAACAGGTTTCTTCCGGATAACCCATGCAGAAAGGTAGAACTGGCAGAATCACAATTATGAATGGAAAACTCATCGAGGCACTCCCGTTGTGATCTTTTGATCCAACAAACTTCTGCCGTAAATGGTTCATAGTATTTGGAAGAAGGAAATACCACGGACCTCGAGGACTATCGCAAGGGTTACTAATATCCTAAAGGAACTAGCAACACTATCAACAAGAGGTAAAGTAGAGTGAATCTCGGGTTCAAGAACCCATGAATAGAATACCTACCACTACATGGCATCACGGGATGCTTTTGAGAATAATGGCCAGAATCACACACTCGGGATACAAAACATGGCTAGATCACTAGGTGACTCCCTAAAACACCTAGGGTCATAGTAATAGCTCCAGCATATATGTCGAGGCAATAGAGTACCTCAACTGACCGGTTAGTGTGATTAATCTGGCCCAAATGGACATCAGGAACAGGAGGAAGGGGTTTGCAAATGCATCAGACTATTTAGAAACCTGGGATGACTCGGACAGCATAACGGCTGTAAATGCTCAAAAAGATTTCAGACAACCTGCAAAAATGGTGGCATAGCCACTCAACAACAATATCAAGGTTCCGAGATCAACTGACAACATACGGAGGTAGTAGGAACGGAACTGAGGCTTGAAACTATCAATTCTATAAGTCTATGGATTAGTAACACGTCATCCTGATAGATAGATGAGAAGGCCTAGTTCTTAATCCCCGTAGAAGAGAAGAGGATGACTCAGATCAGAAGGGCATAAGATATAAGGAGTAAAAAGAGCCTTACGTTCCCTTCCACAATCAATTCCCTTATATAACTAAAGCATTTCTAGACTCAACTTCGACCAGTATGGCTTGGTAAACCTACAGGCAGTCAGGCTCTGATACCAACGCTGTCAGGACCCCGATTCCAAGTAAAATCGATCTAGCCGGTAACACCTCATATCACTTTGCGGCCTCACGCACGGTATTCCCACGGGTGTCGCCTTACCATGGCCCGGGACAGTATGCGCCTTTTGGCTCACGTATATGATAGTGTCGCTAGCATCCATATGACAAAGAACCCGGGCCGACATGGCTAGTCGTGAACCCAAAGCGGCACTAACCTATGGGGACAGGCATACATGAATCAACATCGAGCATGTCGGTCAGCAGCTTGTGAATCCGGGCTGTAGCACTGGGCTAACAGGACTCCGGGAACCCGGGCTGTAGCAGGCTAGGCAGGACTCCGGATGTCACCATGTGACATTTCCCCGAAGGAACAGACACAGGAACGAAGTGAATCACATGCCGGCCAGTCAAGTGTTCAGGGCAGTAGTGCTGGGCTAGCAGGACTCTGGTGAACCGGGCTGTAGCGGACTACTATCGCTCTCGGAAGCACTTAGACTACATTTCCCCATAAGAGAGGCTACCAAGGATAAACAACTAGATTGTCGGATCCCACGCATACCAAGCATTTCAATCATACACACAATATGCTCGACATGCGCAGATACAACATGGCATCACAACAAGACTCTACGACTCAGAGTATTTATTCATTAGGCTCCGATGATCCAGATATTACAAACATGGGTCTCATGACCCAACATTCAGAGCATACAAGTCAAGCACACGCGGAAGCTTAACATGTCTGAGTACAGACAACTACAAATGAAGAAGGCTGAGAAGCCTGACTATCTACCAGATCCTGCCAAGGCACAAGATCGTAGCTGAGGTAACAAGCTAAACGTCGAAGTCCACGCAAAACTACTAGCGAGACTGAAGTCTCTCTGCAAAACATAACATAAGCAAATGTGAGTACAATTGTACTCAGCAAGACTTACATTAGAACTATCTACATATGCATCAGTATCAAAAGGGGGTGGTGGAGTTTAACTGCAGCAAGCCAGCTTTGACTCAGTGGCTAACCTGAACTACGACTGCAAGCAACTCTTTTGAGGTGGCGCACACGAGTCCAAATATTCACCATTCAATACCCCACTATGGATTCGCTCCCGTCTCCCTACGAGAAGGCCATCCATAGCACTCACACTTATCTTGCGAGTTTTAGAGTATCCACTTCAAGTTATCTATGAACTATGCAAGGGGTCCAAGTTTCCATATCCGAGGAATCCGGCTATTCAAATAGATAATGATAACCCTGCAGGGGTGTACTTCTTCACACACGCTCCCACCACTTACCACCATATACACGTCATGTATCTCGGCAACCTTCAAGCGAAAGCCTGGCAAGGGTGTCGGCCACGGCCTACCTAAACACTTAAGCCTCTAGTCCAGGTTTATCGCCTATCCAGGTTCCATCCGCAGGGAGTCCGGCCGAGGTTTCCACACACGGCCCCGAACGATGTGAACAGGGTCCCGAGACGCCAAACGGGCGCCCGGCATACCCGGCCACGGTGTATCTACCGCATCATAGCCCACCCCTAGGGTCAGCGCTACGCACGGCTGCCAACACATAACCTACAAACACCAGAAACTAGTTGCAACTCCTGGACAGAGTACTAGGGTGATTAAGAAGCCGAGAGGGTCAATTAAGGATCCCAATGAGTGGTAGTAGCTGTTCATGGATCACAGACACAGAACTCAGTTCCTGAGGATGGCTGCAATGAGACAACCCACCATGTACTCCTACATGGCCTCTCACCGCAACCTTTACCAAATCATGTTCACACACTTAGCTCACACACAGTAGGACATGTTCATCACTGTTCCAATTCACCCCCGATGAATCAGACCTGACTCAACTCTAAGAAGTAGCAGGCATGACAAAAAAGCATGAAAGAGTAGGCACATCAGGGCTCAAACAACTCCTACTCATGCTAGTGGGTTTCATCTATTTACTGTGGCAATGACAGGTCATGCAGAGGATAAGGGGTTCAACTACCGCAACAAGTAACAGATGAATCGTTGTTGTCCTAATGCAGTAAAAGAGAGAAGGAGCGAGAGAGTGGGCTTGTATCGAAATGAACAAGGGGGTTGTGCTTGCCTGGCACTTCTGAAGATAACATTGAGTCTTCATCAGTGTCAACGATCACAGCGTCGGTACATCGTCTATCGAGAGGGGACATTTACCGGCAAACAAGGAAGAACACAATCAATGCGATGCAACAATATGATGCATGATCATGACATGGCAATATGCTATTGATTGAGCTAATGCAACTAACAACAAGTTAAATGGAGTTGGTTTGAACACTAGGTTCAAATTCAAATTCAAACTATGAATTCAAATAGTGCATTATCATGTTTTGGACTAAACAGTGAGGTTAATTTGTTCAAACATGCATGAAAATGCCATATTCAGATTCCTTGGATTTTTCTGATCATTTTTCATATATAATTTATTTCATTTGGAGTTACGGTTGAATTTCTATGATTTTTAGAAGTTTAGGCAATTTTCTGGAATTTTCTGAATTATATTTAACCCAGAAAATAGCTTATTGCGTCAGCACTGCGTCATTATGACGTTAGTAGGTCAACAGGGCTAGTTCAGGTCAATCCTGACCAGTGGGGTCCACTGGTTAGTGACAGGGGCTGGTTAGTGACGCTGACTGGTGGGTCCGGTCAATGACCACGTCAGCAAAGTCAACTTGACATGTGGGGCCAGTCAACCGCCATGTCAGGGCGGTCAAAGCTGACATGTGGGTCCCACTGGGTTTTAACTAACTTTAAACAGAAAATTAAACTAACCTAATTGGCACAGGGGCCCACATGGCAGTGGCTCTAGAGGTGGTTTAGCTGGGTCATTAGTGGCTAATGATGAGCCATGTCATCAGTCGCCGGAGTTTCGTCGGCGACGACCATTTAACGCGGCGGAGATCGTCGGGATCTCGCTACAGCCCACCGTTTGAGGCGGGGTTTGCTCCTACGGCTTCCTGGCATTCTCGCGCATCTAGTGGTGGTAGCGGCAGCAGCTGGGATGGCCGGGGTTGACGGCGGCGAGCACTTCCGCGGCGGCCGGAGTTCGGGCACCTGCGGGTTTGGCGTTGCGGTGCACGGGAGGGGAACTGATGGGTTCTACGTGCTCCTGGTGAGGTGTGGAGCACGTTGCCGTGCTCGGGAGTGAGCTGCGGTGGCTCTGGTCTCGTCTGCATCATCACCGGCGGCGAGGAGCTCACGGCTCCGGTGAAAAGGGCGGCCAGAGTGCGGAAACGAGTGCAGGGAGGAGGGGGAAAGGTGTGGGAGCTCACAACGATCTCGAGGAAGGACTCAGCGGGCTCGGGGACGACCGGAAGGCGATGAATCCGTCGATGGAGTACGGCGGCCGTGCTCGGGGAAGACGACTCATGGCGGCGATGTCGGGCTCCCGCGGTGGCGTGGATCGGGGTGGAAGAAAGAGGGGGTCGAGGCGGAGCCTCTGGGCTGGTCAGGGAAGCGAGGGGGAGGCGGTGGCTGCAGCTACGGTGAACGGCGTCGGTGGTGCTCGGCGCGAGAGGGAGAGAGAACCAGAGGAGGGGAGGGGCACGGGAGAGGGTGAGAGGGGCCAGGGCTGCGTGGCGTCGCCTGGTGCATCGAGGAGGAGCCAGGCAGGCTGGGAGGGAGGAGGTGGAGGCCTCGGGCGCGCTGGCGTCGACACGCCTCTGCCTACTGGCAGAGGTGGAAGAAGACCAAGGCGCCCCTGGTGGGCTAGCCGATTCTGCTGGGCCACCAGGTAAGTGGGCCTCACGTAAACGCCAGGTTAGTCCTTCTCTCTCTCTTTTCTAAATTGTTTCTGTTTTCTATTTTTCTGCAATTATTTTGATTTAGCTTTAGACACTAAATCATTTTTGTTGCTTCTGATAATTCTTGTAGGGACTAGTTGGATTATTCCAAAGCCCTTCACCAAAGATCAGAATTATTGGACATATATTAATTAATTAATAAATATATATCCAATGCAATTAGTTATTGATTTAATTCAAAGGCCCAAAATAAATATCTCTGAGATTCCAAAAATATTGTTTTAAGTTTTACCTCTTGCCAATATTTTCAGAGACTAAGAGGAACATTTTCTTGGACGTCTTTGAAAAGATTTTTAATGTTGATTATTTCTGAAGTGATTTCTGAGGGTTTCAACAAACCTCAATTCAACTTTCAAAATTTTTAGACATGATGCATGAGTGCAGATGCAACTATTTCACTCAGGTACTCTAGGGCTGTGACACCCCTCCACCATAATCCACCTCGGTCATATCGTCGTAGTGCTTAGGCGAAGCCCTGCGCCGGTAGCTTCATCATCACTGTCATCACGCTATCGTGCTGACAAAGCTCTCCCTTGACACTCAACTCGATTGAGAGTTCGTGGGACGTCACCGAGCCGAATGTGTGCAGATCGCGGAGGTGCCATACTTTCGTACTAGGATCGGTCGGATCGTGAAGACGTACGACTACATCAACCACGTTGTCATAACGCTTCCACTTACGGTCTACGAGGGTACGTGGACAACACTCTTCCCCTCTCGTTGTTATGCATCACCATGATAGATCTTGCGTGTGCATAGGATTTTTTTTGAAATTACTGCGTTCCCCAACAGTGGCAGCCGAGCCAGGTCTATGCGTAGATGTTATATGCATGAGTGGAACACAAAGGAGTTGTGGGCGTGGGTATATACATATTTCTTGCCGTCACTAGTTGATTCTTGATTCAGTGGTATTGTTGGATGAAGCGGCCCAGACCGACATTACGCGTATGCTTACGCGAGACTGGTTCTACCGATGTGCTTCGCACACAGGTGGCTGGTGGGTGTCAGTTTCTCCAACTTTAGTTGAATCAGATTCAATGAACAGGGCATGTTGTGGTTTTTGATGCGTAGGTAAGAACGGTTCTTGCTCAGCCCGTAGCAACCATGTAAAACTTGCAACAACAAAGTAGAGGACGTGTAACTTGTTTTTGCAGGGCATGTTGTGATGTGATATGTTCAAGACATGATGCTAAATTTTATTGTATGAGATGATCATGTTTTGTAACACAAGTTATCGGCAACTGGTAGGAGCCATATGGTTGTCGCTTTATTGTATGAAATGCAATCGCCATGCAATTGCTTTACTTTATCACTAAGCGGTAGCGATAGTCGTAGAAGCAATAGTTGGCGAGATGACAACGATGCTTCGATGGAGATCAAGGTGTCAAGCCGGTGACGATGGTGATCATGACGGTGCTTTGGAGATGGAGATCAAAGGCACAAGATGATGATGGCCGTATCATATCACTTATATTGATTGCATGTGATGTTTATCCTTTATGCATCTTATTTTGCTTAGTTCTATGGTAGCATTATAAGATGATCTCTCACTAAATTTCAAGTTATAAGTGTTCTCCCTGAGTATGCATCGTTGCTACAGTTCGTCGTGCCAAGACACGACATGATGACCAGGTGTGATAAGCTCTATGTTCACATACAACGGGTGCAAGCCAGTTTTGCACATGCAGAATACTCAGGTTAACCTTGACGAGCCTAGCATATGCAGATATGGCCTCGGAACACTGAGACCGAAAGGTCAAGCGTGAATCATATAGTAGATATGATCAACATAGTGATGTTCACCATTGAAAACTACTCCATCTCACGTGATGATCAGACATGATTTAGTTGATATGGATCACGTGATCACTTAGATTATTAGAGCGATGTCTATCTAAGTGGGAGTTCTTAAGTAATTTGATTAATTGAACTTTAATTTATCATGAACTTAGTACCTGATAGTATTTTGCATGTCTATGTTGTTGTAGATAGATGGCCTGTGCTGTTGTTCTGTTGAATTTTAATGTGTTCCTAGAGAAAGCTAAGTTGAAAGATGATGGTAGAAACTACACAGACTGGGTCCGTAACTTGAGGATTATCCTCATTGCTGCATAGAAGAATTACGTCCTGGAAGCACTGCTAGGTGACAAACCCACTGCAGGAGCAACGCCAGATGTTGTGAACACCTGGCAGATCAAAGCTGATGACTACTCAATAGTTCAGTGTGCCATGCTTTACGGCTTAGAACCGGGACTTCAATGATGTTTTGAATGTCATGGAGCATATGAGATGTTCCAGGAGTTGAAGTTAATATTTCAAGCAAATGCCCGGATTGAGAGATATGAATTCTCCAATAAGTTCTACAACTGCAAAATGGAGGAGAATAGTTCGGTCAGTGAACATATACTCAGAATGTCTGGGTACCACAACCACTTGACTCAGCTGGGAGTTAATCTTCCTGATGATAGTGTCATTGACAGTGTTCTTCAATCACTGCCACCAAGCTACAAGAGCTTTGTGATCAATTATAATATGCAAGGGATGGATAAGACGATTCCTGAGCTCTTCGCAATGCTAAAGGCTGCAGAGGTAGAAATCAAGAAAGAGCATCAAGTGTTGATGGTCAATAAGACCACTAGTTTCAAGAAAAAGGGTAAATGGAAGAAGGGGAACTTCAAGAAGAACAGAAAGCCAGTTGCTGCTCAAGTGAAGAAACCCAAGTCTGGACCTAATCCTGAAACTGAGTGCTTCTACTGCAAAGGCACTGGTCACTGGAAGCAGAACTGCCCCAAGTATTTGGCGGAGAAGAAGGATGGCAAAGTGAAAGGTATATTTGATATACATGTTATTGATGTGTACCTTACTAATGCTTGCAGTAGTGCCTAGGTATTTGATACTGGTTTAGTTGCTAACATTTGCAACTCGAAACAGGGGCTACGGATTAAGAAAAGATTGGCTAAGGACGAGGTGACGATGCGCGTGGGAAATGGTTCCAAAGTCGATGTGATCGTCGTCGGCACGCTACCTCTACACCTACCTTTGGGATTAGTTTTAGACCTAAATAATTGTTATTTGGTGCCAGTGTTGAGCATGACCATTATATCTGGATCTTGTTTGATGCGAGATTATTATTCATTTAAATCAGAGAATAATGATTGTTCTATTTATATGAGTAATATCTTTTATGGTCATGCACCCTTGATGAGTGGTCTATTTTTACTAAATCTTGATAGTAGTGATACACATGTTCATAGTATTGAAGCCAAAAGATGCAGAGTTGATAATGATAGTGCAACTTATTTGTGGCACTGCCGTTTGGGTCATATTGGTGTAAAGCGCATGAAGAAACTCCATTCTGATGGACTTCTAGAATCACTTGATTATGAATCACTTGGTACTTGCGAACCATGCCTCATGGGCAAGATGACTAAAACTCCGTTCTCCGAAACAATGGAGCAAGCAACAGAGTTATTGGAAATCATACATACGGATGTATATGGTCCAATGAACATTGAAGCTCGCGGCGGATATCGTTATTTTCTCACCTTCACAAATGATTTGAGCAGATATGGGTATATGTACTTAATGAAACATAAGTCTGAAACATTTGAAAAGTTCAAAGAATTTCAGAGTGAAGTGGAAAATCATCGTAACAAGAAATTAAAGTTTCTACGATCTGATCGTGGAGGAGAATATTGGAGTTATGAGTTTGGTCTTCATTTGAAACAATGCGGAATAGGTTCGCAACTCACGCCACCCGGAACACCACAACGTAATGGTGTGTCCGAACGTCGTAATCGTACTTTACTAGATATGGTGCGATCTATGATGTCCCTCACTGATTACCGCTATCGTTTTGGGGTTATGCTTAGAGACAGCTGCATTCACGTTAAATAGGGCACCATCTAAATCCGTTGAAACGGCACCTTATGAACTGTGGTTTGGCAAGAAACCCAAGTTGTCATTTCTAAAAATTCGGGGCTGCGATTCTTATGTGAAAAACCTTCAACCTAATAAGCTCGAACTCAAATCGGAGAAATGTGTCTTCATAGGATACCCAAAAGAGACTGTTGGGTGCACCTTCTATCACAGATCCGAAGGCAAGATATTTGTTGCTAAGAATGGATCCTTTCTAGAGAAGGAGTTTCTCTCGAAAGAAGTGAGTGGGAGGAAAGTAGAATTTGATGAGGTAATTGTACCTGCTCGCTTATTGGAAAGTAGTTTATCATAGAAATCAGTTCCAGTGATTCCTACACCAGCAAGTGAGGAAGCTAATGATGATGATCATGAAACTTCTGATCAAGTAACTACCGAACCTCGTAGGTCAACCAGAGTAAGATCCGCGCTAGAGTGGTACGGTAATTCTGTTCTGGAAGTCATGTTACTTGACCATGATGAACCTACGAACTATGAGGAAGCGATGATGAGCCCAGATTCTGCAAAACGGCTTGAGGCCATGAAATCTGAGATGGGATCCATGTATGAGAACAAAGTGTGGACTTTGGTTGACTTGCCCGTTGATCGGTGAGCCATTCAGAATAAATGGATCTTCAAGAGGAAGACGGACGCTGATAGTAGTATTACTATCTACAAAGATCGAATTGTCGCAAAAGGTTTTCGACAAGTTCAAGGTGTTGACTACGATAAGATTTTCTCACTCGTATCGGTACTTAAAAGTCTGTCCGAATCATGTTAGCAGTTGCCGCATTTTATGAAATCTGGCAAATGGATATCAAAACTACATTCCTTAATGAATTTATTCAAGAAGAGTTGTATATGATGCAACCAGAAGGTTTTGTCAATCCTAAAGGTGCTAGCAAAGTGTGCAAACTCCAGCGATCCATCTATGGACTGTTGCAAGCATCTCGGAGTTGGAATATATGCTTTGATGAGTTTATCAAAGCATATAGTTTTATACATACTTTTGGAGAAGCATGTATTTACAAGAAAGTGAGTGGGAGCTCTGTAGCATTTCTGATATTATATGTGGATGACATATTGTTGATCGGAAATGATACTGAATTTCTGGATAGCATAAGAGGATACTTGAATAAGAATTTTTTAAAGAAAGACCTCGGTAAAGCTACTTACATATTGGGCATCAAGATCTATAGAGATAGATCAAGATGTTTGACAAATTTTTCAATGAGTACATACCTTGACAAGTTTATGAAGTAGTTCAAAATGGAACAGTCAAAGAAGGAGTTCTTGACTGTGTTGCAAGGTGTGAAGATGAGTAAAAACTCAAAACCCGACCACGGCGGAAAATAGAAAGAGAATGAAAAAATCATTCCCTATGCCTCAGTCATAGGTTCTATAAAGTATGCTATGCTGTGTACAAGACCTATTGTATACCTTAGCATGATTTTTGCAAGGGAGTACAATAGTGATCTAGGAGTAGATCCTAGATCACTAGACAACGGTCAAAATTATCCTTAGAGGACTAAGGAAATATTTCTCGGTTATGGAGGTCATAAAAGAGTTAGTCGTAAAGAGTTACGTCGATGCAAGCTTTTGACACCAATCTAGATGACTCTAAGTATCGATTTAGATACATATTGAAAGTGGGAGCAATTAGCTAGAGTATCTCCGTGCCGAATATTGTAGATATAGAAATTTGCAAAATACATACGGATCTGAATGTTGCAGACCCGTAGACTAAACTTCTCTCACAAGCAAAACATGATCACTCTTGGGTGTTAATCAAATAGCGATGTGAACTAGATTATTGACTCTAGTAAACAATTTGGGTATTAGTCACATGGAGATGTGAACTAATCACATAAAGATGTGAACTATTGGTGTTAAATCACATGACAATGTGAACTAGATTATTGACTCTAGTGCAAGTGGGAGACTGAAGGAAATATGCCCTAGAGGCAATAATAAAGTTATTATTTTTTTCCTTATATCATGATAAATGTTTATTATTCATGCTAGAATTTTGTTAACCGGAAACTCAGTACATGTGTGAATACATAGACAAACTGAGTGTCGCTAGTATGCCTCTACTTGACTAGCTCGTTAATCAAAGATGGTTAAGTTTCCTAGCCATCGACAAGAGTTGTCATTTGATGAACGGGATCACATCATTAGAGAAGGATGTGATTGACTTGACCCATCCGTTAGCTTAGCACGATGATCGTTTAGTTTGTTGTTATTGCTTTCTTCATAACTTATACATGTTCCTATAACTATGAGATTATGCAACTCCCGGATACCGGAGGAATACTTAGTGTGCTATCAAACATCACAACATGACTGGGTGACTATAAAGATGCTCTACAGGTGTCTCCGATGGTGTTTGTTAAATTGGCATAGATTGAGATTAGAATTTGTCACTCCGTGTATCGGAGAGGTATCTCTGGGCCCTCTCGGTAATGCACATCACTATAAGCCTTGCAAGCAATGTGACTAATGAGTTAGTTAGGGGATGTTGCATACGAAACGAGTAAAGAGACTTGCCGGTAACGAGATTCAACTAGATATTGAGATACTAACGATCGAATCTCGGGCAAGTAAAAAAAGATGACAAAGGGAACAACGTATGCTGTTATGCGGTTTGACCGATAAAGATCTTCGTAGAATATGTAGGAGCCAATATGAGCATTCAGGTTCCGCTATTGGTTATTGACCGGAGATGAGTCCTGGTCATGTTTACATAGTTCTCGAACCCGTAGGGTCCACATGCCTAATGTTCAATGATGATCAGTATTATGAGTTTATGTGTTTTGATGTACCTAAGGTTGTTCTGAGTCCCGGATGAGATCACGGACATGATGAGGAGTCTCGAAATGGTCGAGACATAAAGATTGATATATTGGAAGGTTATATTCGGACACCGGAAAGGTTTCGGGGGTCATCGGATAAATAACGGAGTACCGGGGAGTTACCGGAACCCCCCGAGGGGTCAATGGGCCTTCATGGGCCTTAGTGGAAATAGAGGGAAGCAAGGGAGCTATGGGGCGCGCCCCCCTAGGCCCAAACCGAATTGGTTTAGGTCTTGGGGGGCCGGCCCCCTCTTTCCTTCTCCCCTCCTCCTCTTCCCTTCCCCTCCTAGTTGGACTAGGAAAGGGGGAACCTACTCCTAGTAGGAGTAGGATTCCCCCCTTTGGGCGCATCCTATGAGGCCGCCGACCCCCTCCCCTTGCTCCTTTATATACGGGGGCAGGGGGCACCCTAGAACACACAAGTTGATCATTGATCCCTTAGCCGTGTGCGGTTCCCCCCCACCATAATCCACCTCGGCCATATCGTCGTAGTGCTTAGGCGAAGCCCTGCATCATCACGCCGTCGTGCTAACAAAGCTCTCCCTCGACACTCGGCTGGATCGAGAGTTCGTGGGACGTCACCCAGCCGAACGTGTGCAGATCGCGGAGGTGCCGTACTTTCGGTACTAGGATCGGTCGGATCATGAAGACGTACGACTACATCAACCGCGTTGTCATAACGCTTCCGCTTACGGTCTACGAGGGTACGTGGACAACACTCTTCCCCTCTCGTTGCTATGCATCACCATGATAGATCTTGCGTGTGCGTACGAATTTTTTTGAAATTAATGCGTTCCCCAACACCCTCCCCTTGTCCAATTCGGACTCCCCATGGGGGGGGAGCCACCTCCTTGTGGGCTGCCTTGCGTCCCTCCTATGGCCCATATGGCCCATATCTTCCCCCAGGGGGTTCCGGTAACCCCCCCGGTACTCCAATATGTACTCGATACATTCCGAAACACCTCTGGTGTCCGAATACTATTGTCCAATCTATCAATCTTTACCTCTTGACCATTTCGAGACTCCTCGTCATGTCCGTGATCTCATTCGGGACTCCGAACAATCTTAGGTCATCAAAACACATAACTCATAATACAAATCATCATCGAACGTTAAGCGTGCGGACCCTACGGGTTCGAGAACTATGTAGGCCTGACCGAGACACATCTCCGGTCAATAACCAATAGCGGAACCTGGATGCTCATATTGGTTCCTAAATATTCTCCAAAGATCTTTATCGGTCAAACCGCAATGACAACATGTGTCATTCCCTTTGTCATCGGTATGTTACTTGCCCGAGATTCAATTGTCGGTATCTTCATACCTAGTTCAATCTCATTACCAGGAAGTCTCTTTACTCGTTCCGTAATGCATCATCCTGCAACTAACTCATTAGTCACTTTGCTTGCAAGGCTTATCATGATGTGCATTACCGAGAGGGCCCAGAGATACCTCTCCGATACTCGGAGTGACAAATCCTAATCTGGATCTATGCCAAAAAAACACCTTCGGAGATACCTGTAGAGCATATTTATGACCACCCAGTTATGTTGTGACGTTTGATAGAACACAAGGTATTCCTCCGGTATTCGGGAGTTACATAATCTCATAGTCAAAGGAATATGTATAAGTCACGAAGAAAGCAATAGCAATAAAACTTAACGATCATTTTGCTAGGCTAACAGATGGGTCTTGTCCATCACATCATTCTCCTAATGATGTGATCCCGTTCGTCAAATGACAACACATGTCTATGGTTAGGACACTTAACCATCTTTGATTAACGAGCTAGTCTAGTAGAGGCATACTAGGGACACTATGTATTGTCTATTTATTCACACATGTATCAAGTTTCCGGTTAATACAATTCTAGCATGAATAATAAATATTTATCATGATATAAGGAAATATAAATAACAACTTTATTATTGCCTCTAGGGCATATTTCCTTCAGGAATTGTGTTTCGTCGACTCCCCTAGGGTTTCTGGAATATTTGGGTATCCATAGAGCTGAGAGGCGGTGGAGAGGACTCGCATGGGCCTCACCATCCACCTGGGCGCGCCAGGGGCCTCTAGCGCGCCCTGGTGGGTTCTGGCCCCACGGGCCTCCCCTCTGGCGATTCCTTGGCTCCCAGGTTGTCTTATGGTCCAAAAAAATCTCCAAAAAGTTTCATGGCATTTGGACTTTGTTTAGTACTGATATTCTGCAAAAAAACAAACAAAAAATAGCAACTGGCACTGGGCACTATGTCAATAGTTAGTCCCAAAAAATGATATAAAGTTGCTATAAAATGAATATAAAACATCCAGGAATGGTAATATAACATCATGTAACAAAAAAATTATAGATACGTTGGAGACGTCTCAGTGCTTCTGCCCCGAGCCATACCTGGAGGCCAAAGATGAATTCCTTTGTGTCCATGGGATGAGGTTGTTCCAATTCGTAATAGACGACTGGAAGGTGAAGAAATTGGATGGGAATTCCTTATCCTTATGGGTATGGACATCCTTGGCTTTGTTTACTCCAAGCTATTTACATATGCATAATTATTGCCGTCTATTTTCTTCACCAGATATTCATTGATCAACGATTTTACATGCTTCTATACATTCATACTGTATTTGTGATTCCTATAATTTGTCCATTCTTGGTTTTCTTAGGAGGTTCTATAGTTGCTAGCAGTCTACTTTTGCTTAAGAAAAATTCATTGTTGATGCACGTGTGGCCTCACTCCCCGCCCCAGTTTTGTGCTTGGTGATGTTTTACCTCTCCTTTGCCTATCTCATGTTCTTCTTAGTTTTTTTGTACAATGGGGGATAAATGGTAGTTTGACTGTGTAAAAATGTATGTGAGTTCCTTCAAAAAAGCATTGGCATTTGAAATATATGGAACTATTATTTTATTTAGCTATAAGACATTTTAAATGGACCATGACACTCCTAAATTTGTGTTTATGAAGATTGACATCAAAGTTTCTCCAATATATGTATGTGAGTTCCTTTGAAAAAGCATTGGCGTTTGGTATATATGGAACTATTATTTTATTTGGCTATAAGACATTTTAGATGGACTATGACACTCCTAAATTTCTATGTATGAAGATTGAATATGTGGATTGGCATTAAAGTTTCTCCAGTAGCTCTTGCAAATGAAACTATTCCCATGCATGTACAAATATACCTAGTCATGCCATGTACATAAACAAGTAAAAACAAATATCATTGACCAAAATCAATTATCAAACTGGTATATGATTGACTGTAATTGACAAATCTATTATAAATAGAGGTACGAATGGATAAGATCTAAAACATACACCTCTACTCTCTTTCACTTCACATAACAAGCAACCCAACAAGCACACTACCAGACTTCCAATCGCACAACCAAACATCTTCCTATCCGAACTCCTTCCCGGTAGCAATGTTGTCCAGGTCCTTGCATAATTAGCAATGACACCACGCTCTTTCACGTGAAAAACAACTTCCTTGCATGTTGCTATGATCTCCCTAGCTTCTACAAATAATAAAGTATAAGGACCTGCATGAACTCACTAAATACAAAAATAATGTCACGCCATCAGCAGGCTTTCAAACGGATTGTTCGGTTTCCCACATTTAAAAAACAACATTAGCACGCGCACACAGGCTTTCTGATGGGCGCGGCATGCCACCGCGCCTCTGCCTGCTAGTATTGTATTGTTACCACTAAGGATAAAATAATGTGGTTTTGTCATATTGATTGACTTCCTGTCGACATTATGTCATCTTGCTTATTGTGATACTATGCATCCTGCAAACTTAATACCTTGAGACGCATGCTAGATAGCAGTTTTGGGGTGAAGTATTAGTAGTAGATGCAGTTGGATTAATGATCTACTTATCACGAACGTAACGCCTATATGGCATTATGCCATGAGTGATCATAGTGATGAATATTGCAATTCGATCAATTGCCCAACTGTAATTTATTTACCATGCCATTCGCCTGTTTGCGAGAGAGATGCCACTAGTGAACCTATGCCCCATGGGTCTATTCTCCATTACTAAATTCTGTTGGGTAACATAGTAGAAAACAAAAAAATCATCCTACAATCGAATCAGGAACACTATGAAGATTCATATAGAGGTTTAGGTCAGATCATTACCAACTCCGAGTTTTAGCTGAAGAAGAAGAGTCGGCGTAGATCGTACTGAAGTCCCTTGAACCATTCATGAACGATCCCTCGAATGGAAGACCAAAAGCATGACCTCTCTACAGTTTGCAAGCATACGGTCTTCATGATCCCACAAACTTTTGTCGTCCAGAGCTAATCGACATTGGAGAATTAGAGGGAGAAGATTAGAATCACACTGGACTTCTAATTATGAGGACTAGAGAGGATTAGACCTAGCTCTAATTGGATCAACTAGAACTAAAGAACTAGAGGAGCCTCCAAAACTTGTGTCTATAAGGCTCAGATCCTCAGGTATATATAGGTTGGAGGAGAGAGGAGGGGGCGTCACAAGGGGAGAAGGTTTCCCTTCTCACTTGCGCCGGTCGGGAGGGCCGCCCTCAGGGCGCCTCCACGTATGGGCCTCATAGGCCCATTAACTTTTCCCTTACATGCCTTTTTAGTATTTTTCCTGGCCCGCTGATATTTAAATAATTATAAAAGCTTATTAATCATTATTATAGCCTTTTATATTTAATTTAAGATCTCCAAAAACATTTTCCACCTATATATTTATTGACGGCATTACCCGGTAAACCCCAAAACTCTAGTAACCCTGAAACTCTTCCGGTCCCTCTCAAAATTATTTATAATATTAATGAAACAATTTTATAAATATTTTCTCATAACTCTTGCTCCACCAACACTTAGTAGATCGTCATCCCTCAAGCTTGTGACTCTGTAGGTTTGGTAAAACATAGACATGAACAAAACGCCCCTTTGTTCAATGATCGATAACGTAACCATGGACATCCATATCAATCCCATACACGAATGACATTCGAGTGAACCTTTGGTTATCATATGCTATTCCTTTTGCTTGGAAATACTTTAAAAAGCAAATGTGATATGTATCGGTATCCTCTTGAGTCACTCTCATGCTCACTATACCGGTTTCCTCGTTACCACTTTTGGTCTACTTTCTCATTGACATGTTCCGGCATTCATGTGACCTAGTCACCTATGTTTGGCCAGATGATGATGGATGCCATCACACCAAGAGGGCAATAAGAATATCTCTCCATTTTTGTCGAAGGATAAAATTCCACTCTTGAGCTATCTAGACCCTTGTCAGACTTTCTGATGAACCTGTAAGTTATCGTTATGATCATCGTGTTACAGATGATGTTTGAGCAACCCCAAAGTCCATCGTACGGTAAGAAGTGACTACGATATTCTCATGGTCTAAGGAACTAAAGCGTGTGTTAACTCTCTGTGTTATAATGATTGACCGGTGACAAAAACATCTCAAAGTACAACAAACAAGTTGGGTCAATTCAATATGACCGTTCTTCCAACGTCATATTCTCAAAATTGTTTTGGAACTATCATTACATTTAACGATATCCCAAGATCCGAAAAACATGATTAAAAACAACACTTGAGTTAGTCTTAGAGGCGAGACTAGAAATCAGGATTTACCATTTATCATTCCGCACGTGCATGTGTGTGTTGTGTGTGTAGTTATTTCTCACGTTGCTAACTTGGGAGATTCGTACTACGTGTGAGCTGGTTGACCATTGTGTACCCTATGGCTTCAAAGATCAGATAGCCAAATAAACAATCTTTCACACTGATTCTGACTTGTACCCGACATCCAATGATCCATCTATAATGAAATCCATGTTCTCGCTCTCAATTTATGGTTTAGCCAATATATATTGTACAAGTTCATTCATTTGTTAATTTGAAATGCACAAAGCTAGGATATACTAGTATCAAACTTAGTAAAAATATCTATCCAGAAGATGGACTTACCCATGTGACTATGTAGGGGTGAGCCAACCATGGATTACCTCACGGCCCGATATCAACTCAAGTAGAATAACAAAAAAGATGTACATGTCACTCTTCTCACTTGGCTGCCCAGACACATGGTACCTACAATCAAAACTACAAATGATGCGCATATAAGTTTAAGAATTCAATTTTCAAACCAACCAAATGAACCTAAAATATATGAAGCTCATGAGAGAGAGAAGGGGCCTTACTCTAGAAGTCTGGATCGACATATCTGAATGTCCCATGAGCTCCTCTTGACTGTTGAGGTCCATAAACCATTGGTGGCTGAAATCTAAAATTTTTGCTCACATATGTATGCTTGTCAAGTAAGATGTTGGTGCTCTTTAGATCTCGATGAATGGTTGGGGTGCATCCTTTATGAGATACTCTACATATGAAACTAAAAATGTCTGAGAGAATAATAATTATGTGATACATGTGATTAAATGCGAGATTAACATGTCAAGGCAGAGGGGGGGCTTTGCCCCCACCCCTCAATATGTTGCGCAAGTCAACCAAGTGCATCATACAAGATATTTGCTTAACCTATCTGCATTGCACAGAATATATTCTAGTCAACAAGATTTTCTGCACTAAAATCTATTAGTAGTAGGTACATAGGCGAGATAAATGATGATCCTTTGTATGTATCTATTTTTCTTTATAGTTGCATAAGCAACGAGTTCCTATCACTTCTAGTTGAGCATCTCACGGAACACCTGGCACACATTCAAACCATGAATATCATATAGGTTGACAATTCCCATGGGCATTTGCCAAGGAGCCTCCAACTAGAGCTCGACACTGATACGTCTCCAACGTATCTATAGTTTTTGATTGCTCCATGCTATATTATCTACTGTTTTGGACTATATTGGGCTTTATTTTCCACCTTTATATTATTTTTGGGACTAACCTATTAACCGGAGGCCCAGTCCAGAATTGCTGTTTTTTGCCTATTTCAGTGTTTCGAAGAAACAGAATATCAAACGGAGTCCAAACAGAAAAATCCTTTTTGGAACGTGATTTTATTCTCGGATAAGACCCAGGAGACTTGGACACTACTCCAAGAAGTACCGGAGGCGGTCACGAGGGTAGGGGGCGCCCCCCCTATAGGGCGCGCCCCCCTGCCTCGTGGGCCCCTCGGTGCTCCACCGACGTACTCCTTCCTCCTATATATACCCACGTACCCCCAAACGATCAGAACAGGAGCCAAAAACCTAATTCCACCGCCACAACTTTATGTATCCATGAGATCCCATCTTGGGGCCTATTCCGGAGCTCCGCCAGAGAGGGTCGTCATCACGGAGGGCTTCTACATCATCATAGCCTCTCCGATGAAGTGTGAGTAGTTTACCTCAGACCTTCGGGTCCAGAGTTAGTAGCTAGATGGCTTCTTCTCTCTTTTTGGATCTCAATACAATGTTCTCCCCCTCTCTTGTGGAGATCTATTCGATGTAATCTTCTTCTTTTGCGGTGTGTTTGTTGAGACCGATGAATTGTGGGTTTATGATCAAGTCTATCTATGAACAATATTTGAATCTTCTCGGAATTCTTTTATGTATGATTGGTTATCTTTGCAAGTCTCTTCGAATTATCCGTTTGGTTTGGCCAACTAGATTGGTAGTTCTTGCCATGGGAGAAGTGCTTAGCTTTGGGTTTGATATTGCGGTGTTCTTTCCCAGTGACAGAAGGGGCGGCAAGACACGTATTGTATCGTTGCCATCGAGGATAACAAGATGGGGTTTATTTCATATTGCATGAATTTATCTCTCTACATCATGTCATCTTGCTTAAAGCGTTACTCTGTTTTTAACTTAATACTCTAGATGCATGCTGGATAGTGGTCGATGAGTGGAGTAATAGTAGTAGATGCAGAATCATTTTGATCTACTTGTCACGGACGTGATGCCTATATACATGATCATGCCTAGATATTCTCATAACTATGCTCAATTATGTCAATTGCTCAACAGTAATTTGTTCACCCACCCTAGAAAATTTATGCTCTCGAGAGAAGCCACTAGTGAAACCTATGGCCCCCGGGTCTATTCTCATCATATCACTCCATCACTTTTATATTGTTTTGCTATTTACTTTGCTTTTACTTTTTACTTTGCATCTTTATATCAAAAATACCAAAAATATTCTATCTATCAGATCTCACTCTCGTAAGTGACCGTGAAGGGCTTGACAACCCCTAATAGCGTTGGTTGCGGGTAGCTATCGCTTTGTGCAGGTACGAGGGACTTGAGCGTGGGCTCCTACTGGATTGATACCTTGGTTCTCAAAAACTGAGGGAAATACTTACGCTACTCTGCTGCATCATCCCTTCCTCTTCGGGGAAAACCAACGCAAGCTCAAGACGTAGCAAGAAGGATTTCTGGCGCCGTTGCCGGGGAGTCTACGCAAAAAGCCAACATACCATGTACCCATCACAATCCCTATCTCTTGCATTACATTATTTGCCATTTGCCTCTCGTTTTCCTCTCCCCCCAATTCACCCTTGCCGTTTTATTCGCCCTCTCTCTCTATCCACCCTCTCTATTTGCCTCTTTTGCCCATTTCTTGTTTGCTCGTATGGTTGGAATAGTTGTTTATTTATTACTAAACAGAGAACTAAAGATATATGGATCCTCATCCGCTTGCCAATCTTTTTAAGGGATCCAATTATGATGAACCAATTCCTAGTGATTTGGATGCACTAGATCATCTTTATAAGCTTTTGCCTGAAATCCGTAAATCTGAAAATCGTGATGAAGTGCTTTATGAAGTGACTCATGATAGATCTTTGAATAAAAAGCATGATTACAATGATTTTATTATAAATTCTCTTGATGTCAATTGTGCTAATAAGATGCAAAACCCTAAGCTTGGGGATGCTAGTTTTGCTATGTATACTACTTGTTGCAATGATTATGATTGGGGTGATTCTTCTTATGATCTTGAAAATTTATTTAAACCCCATGATAAATATGAGATTGATAATAGTGTTTGCAATATTATTGAAAGTGGGTTTGGAGAAGTCATGACTTTAGTTAATGTTAATCCCACTATTTTGGAAGAGTGTCAACTTTGCATGCATGTGGATCATGTTGAAAATATTTTATGTGATAGCTATTTTGTTGAATTTGCTTATGATCCTACATGTAATTACTATGAGAGAGGAAACTATGGTTGTAGAAATCTTCATGTTACTAAATTACCTCTCGTTATGTTGAGATTGCTATTGTTTCTTTCCGCTTCCTTGCATATGCTAGTTTTTGCTTGCCTTGACAATTTGTTTGCCTATAAGATGCCTATGCATAGGAATTATGTTAGACTTAGATTTGTTTGTCACATGTTTTATGATGCCCTCTTTGTGCTTCAATTCTTGTCTTTCATGTGAGCATCATTAAAATTATCAATGCCTAGCTAAGAAGGCTTTAAAGAAAAGCGCTTATTGGGAGAAAACCCAATCTTTTTCCTTGCTGTTATTTAATAAATAAATTATTTAGACTCTGTTTTGGTTGTGTTTTTTGTATTTAATTAGTGTTTGTGCCAAGTAGAACCGTTGGGAAGACTTGGGGAAAGTCTTATTGAACTTGCTGTAAAAAACAGAAACTTTAGCGCTCACGAGAACTGCTGTCATTTTTATTTGAAGAGTTATATGTAGTTAATTATTTTTGCAGATGATTAATAGATAAATTCCTCACGTCCAGAAATTTATTTTAGAATTTTTGGGGTTCCAGATTTTGCGCTAGCTACAGATTACTACAGACTGTTCTGTTTTTGACAGATTCTGTTTTCGTGTGTTGTTTGCTTATTTTGATGAATCTATGGCTAGTAAAATAGTTTATAATCCATAGAGAAGTTGGAATACATTAGTTTTAACACCAATGCAAATAAATAATGAGTTCATTACAGTACCTTGAAGTGGTCTTTTGTTTTCTTTCGCTAACGGAGCTCACGAGTTTTCTATTTTGAGTTTTGTGTTGTGAAGTTTTCAAGTTTTGGGTGAATTCTTTTGATGGATCATGGAACAAGGAGTGGCAAGATCCTAAGCTTGGGGATGCCCATGGAACCCCCAAAATAATCCAAGGACACCAAAAAGTCAAAGCTTGGGGATGCCCCGGAAGGCATCCCCTCTTTCATCCACTTCCATCGGTAATTTACTTGGAGCTATATTTTTATTCACCAACATGATATGTGTTTTGCTTGGAGCGTCTTGTATTATTTGTGTCTTTGTTTGTTAGTATGCTACAATCATACTTTCTGTACACACCTTTTGAGAGAGCCATACTTGAATTGAAATTTGATAGAATACTATATGTGCTTCGCTTAAATCTTTTGAGCTATGTAGTTTTGCTCTACGTGCTTCACTTATATCTTTTGAGCGTTATAGTTTTGCTCTATGTGCTTCACTTAGATATTTTAGAGAACGGTGGTGGTTTGTTTTAAAGAAACTATTGATCTCTCATGCTTCACTTAAATTATTTTGAGAGTCTTAATAGCATGGTAATTTGCTTAATATAAATATGCTTGGTGTTCAAGATATGTGAAATTTTCTTTTGAGTGTGTTGAATACTAAGAGAAGATTGAAGCATGATAATTGTTTTGAGACATGGAGGTGATAATATTAGATTTATGCTAGTCTAGTAGTTGTGAATTTATAGAATACTTGTGTTAAAGTTTGTGATTCCCGTAGCATGCACGTATGGTGAACCGTTATGTGATGAAGTCGGAGCATAATTTATTTATTGATTGTCTTCCTTATGAGTGGCGGTCGGGGACGAGCGATAGTCTTTTCCTACCAATATATCCCCCTAGGAGCATGCGTGTAATACTTTGCTTTGATAACTTCTAGATTTTTGCAATAAGTATATGAGTTCTTTATGACTAATGTTGAGTCCATGGATTATATGCACTTTTTACCATCCTTCCACCATTGCTAGCCTCTCTAATACCGCGTACCTTTCGCCGGTATCATACACCCACCATATACCTTCCTCAAAACAGCCACCATACCTACCTATCATGGCATTTACATAGCCATTCCGAGATATATTGCCATGCAACTTTCCACCATTCCGTTTATTATGACACGCTCCATCATTGTCATATAGCTAGCATGATCATGTAGTTGACATCGTATTTGTGGCAAAGCCACCATTCATAATTCTTTCATACATGTCACTCTTGATTAATTGCATATCCCGGTACACCGCCAGAGGCATTCATATAGAGTCATATTTGTTCTAAGTATCGAGTTGTAACTGTTGAGTTGTAAGAAAAATAAAAGTGTGATGATCATCATTTTCTAGAGCATTGTCCCAAGTGAGGAAAGGATGATGGAGACTATGATTACCCCATAAGTCGGGATGGGACTCCGGACGAAAAAAAAGAGGCCATAAAAAAAAGAGAAAAGGCCCAAATAAAAAAATGAGAGAAAAAGAGAGAAGGGACAATGTTACTATCCTTTTACCACACTTGTGCTTCAAAGTAGCACCATGATCTTCATGATAGAGAGTCTCTCGTTATGTCACTTTCATATACTAGTGGGAATTAATCATTATAGAACTTGGCTTGTATATTCCAATGATGGGCTTCCTCAAATTGCCCTAAGTCTTCGTGAGCAAGCGAGTTGGATGCACACCCACTTAGTTTCTTTTGATGAGCTTTCATATACTTATAACTCTAGTGCATCCGTTGCATGGCAATCCCTACTCACTCACATTGATATCTATTGATGGGCATCTCCATAGCCCGTTGATACGCCTTGTTGATGTGAGACTATCTTCCCCTCTTTTTTTCTTCTCCACAACCACCCTTCTATTCCACATAGTGCTATGTCCATGGCTCACGCTCATGTATTGCGTGAAGATTGAAAAAGTTTTGAAAAAGTTAGAGTATGAAACAATTGCTTGGCTTGACATCGGGGTTGTGCATGATTTAAATACTTTGTATGGTGAAGATAGAGCATAGCCAGACTATATGATTTTGTAGGGATAACTTTCTTTGGCCATGTTATTTTGAGAAGACATAATTACTTTATCAGTATGCTTGAAGTGTTATGATTCTTTATGTCAATATGAACTTTTGTCTTGAATCTTTCTAATCTAAATATCCATACCACAATTAAGAAATTTTGCATTGAAATTATGCCAAGTAGCACTCCGCATCAAAAATTCTATTTTTATCATTTACCTACTCGAGGACGAGCAGGAATTAAGCTTGGGGATGCCTGATACGTCTCCAACGTATCTATAATTTTTGATTGCTACATGCTATATTATCTACTGTTTTGGACTATATTGGGATTTATTTTCCACTTTTATATTATTTTTGGGACTAACCTATTAACCGGAGGCCCAGCCCAGAATTGTTGTTTTTTGCCTATTTCAGTGTTTCGAATAAACAGAATATCAAACGGAGTCCAAACAGAAAAAATCCTTTTTGGAACGTGATTTTCTTCTCGGATAAGACCCAGGAGACTTGGAACCTACTCCAAGAAGTACCGGAGGCGGTCACGAGGGTAAGGGGCGCCCCCCCCCCTACAGGGCGCGCGCCCCTGCCTCGTGGGCCCCTCGGTGCTCCACCGACGTACTCCTTCCTCCTGTATATACCCACGTACCACCAAACGATCAGAACAGGAGCCAAAAACCTAATTCCACCGCCGCAACTTTCTGTATCCACGAGATCCCATCTTGGGGCCTGTTCCGGAGCTCCGCCGGAAGAGGGTCGTCATCACGGAGGGCTTCTACATCATCCTAGCCCCTCCAATGAAGTGTGAGTAGTTTACCTCAGACCTTCGGGTCCATAGTTAGTTGCTAGATGGCTTCTTCTCTCTCTTTGAATCTCAATACAAAGTTCTCCCCCTCTCTTGTGGAGATCTATTCGATGTAATCTTCTTTTTGCGGTGTGTTTGTTGAGACCGATGAATTGTGGGTTTATGATCAAGTCTATCTATGAATAATATTTGAATCTTCTCTGAATTCTTTTATGTATGATTGGTTATCTTTGCAAGTCTCTTCGAATTATCCGTTTGGTTTGGCCAACTAGATTGGTAGTTCTTGCCATGGGAGAAGTGCTTAGCTTTGGGTTCGATCTTGCGGTGTCCTTACCCAGTGACAGAAGGGGCAGCAAGGCACGTATTGTATCATTGCCATCGAGGATAACAAGATGGGGTTTATTTTATATTGCATGAATTTATCTCTCTACATCATGTCATCTTGCTTAAGGCGTTACTCTGTTTTTAACTTAATACTCTAGATGCATGCTGGATAGCGGTCGATGAGTGGAGTAATAGTAGTAGATGCAGAATCGTTTCGGTCTACTTGTCACGGACGTGATGCCTATATACATGATCATGCCTAGATATTCTCATAACTATGCTCAATTCTGTCAATTGCTCAACAGTAATTTGTTCACCCACCGTAGAATACTTATGCTCTTGAGAGAAGCCACTAGTGAAACCTATGGCCCCCGGGTCTATTCTCATCATATCAACCTCCATCACTTTAATCTTGCTTTGCTTTTTACTTTGCTTTTACTTTTTACTTTGTATCTTTATACCAAAAATATTTTATCTATCAGATCTCACTCTCGTAAGTGACCGTGAAGGGATTGACAACCCCTAATCGCGTTGGTTGCGAGTAGTTATTGTTTTGTGCAGGTACGAGGGACTTGAGTGTGGCCTCCTGCTGGATTGATACCTTGGTTCTCAAAAACTGAGGGAAATACTTACGCTACTCTGCTGCATCATCCCTTCCTCTTCGGGGTAAACCAACGCAAGCTCAAGACGTAGCAATCGGCAAAAGGATCAATGGCTCGCCCGGAGGTCAACTGCGACGCCGACATCTTCGTCGCCGGCTCGACTGGTCACCTTGGCTCGACTAAGGACCGTGCTCCATCTCCGATCGTCATGTTCGGACGGGGGGCCTTCTTCAACATCAAATCCTATCTCTATCATGATCATAGAGGAATCATCCATGGAGCTTGAGGGCTCAACATCAACATTGCCCTCGGGCGGCCGTGCTGTTTTTATGGACAGCGAACTTGTATCCGCTGTCACCGCCTCCTCGAGCATCGGTTTGACGATTGCTTCAGTGGAATAGTGCGGAATTACGTCTACAACAGCCATGCAAAATTTCGTCGAGTTCCGATGGAGGAATCTCCGACAATCTACGATATACCGGAGCCCTGTCAAATCTGGACAGGAATCTAAATAAGTTTAGGGCGTGGTCTCCAGAGCCCAGCTCGGATGTCCTTTGGAAGATTCAACCGGTCATCTACTGCGGAATTCCCATATCTACCACCCATCCAAATTTCAGCTCGATCCGACGGTTCAAACTCCGGGAACCTTCCGATGAGTGGACCAATTTTAGGATCTGTTTTCAGCGCGAATACGGATCCGACCCGAATTCATGTTTCTTTATGAACGTGATATTGGACAAGCTTTTTAGAGGAATTTTCTTCTAGGGTATTGTGCGTCATTTTTAAACATGTGCCTGTAAAATTTTAAGCCTCCCCTGAGGTCATCTTCATCATCATGCTGGTGTCAAACCAGTCCGGCAATATTGCTCCAAGACTGCCAACCTACGCTACACACGTCGTCACTTTGTTGAGCCGAGCTCAACTTCTTTGGATCATCATCTCAGCAAGCCGAACAAGAGTTCGACATCGCGAAGGATAAATCATCACCAACATCACCGCCCCACGGATTACACGGAGCGGGCACACCGGCGTCGCCGCACGGTCACTTCATCAAGCCGGCATTGACCACGTCACGACCTGCATCGGCAGGGCCGCACTGTTGCTTCTTCAAGCCGGTGTCCATCATGCCGACCTACTTTGACTCATCGAATGACATCGAGGCTTCGACATCTCGGCTGGACCGAGGGCTTCGCCATCTCTTCATCAACCTACTCCGGAGACTTCGGCGTCACTAGCCGACCAGCTCCGTCACGTTAACTAGACCGAGGGCTTTGCCTCGGCGAGCCAACCTTTGCCAGCATCGCCATGCCGTCGCTTTATCGCCCATCAGGCAATGGGTGTGCGGATCAAGTCCTAATTTAGGGAATCACCTTTCTTCGGATTGCTACAACAAATAAACCAGGCGCTATTAATCCTAGTATTTTTTGCTTGTTTGGGTTCATTTTTCCCAAGGAATTATTACTATGGTTTGTCCATCATATATACACAGGTCTATCAAATGGTGGCCGCATTAAAAACAGTCGCGTGGTGGTTCGGTCAGTTTCCATACATAGTTCGGCGAACGCCGCATCCGGAGCCTGGACCGCCCTGCAAATTCAAGCTTTGTCACGCCGTCACTGCGTCACGCTAACGCCCTGCATCGACATTGGCTTCGGCGCCATGCCACATTTGTTTAAATAAATTATTTTTGCATAAAGCAATTATGCAAGGATTATATATATATATATTATTATTTCTGGACCGCACTGTTTTATGTGTGCAGGTAATCGATTTTCACTGCGTTAGGTGGTCACTACTCCGGAGTGCCGAACTCCTTGCTCGGACACCTCGGGCCTGGGGGCTGGGACCTCGGCCATGCCGAGGACTGCGAACCTTGTCGGATTTGTCACAGATCAATGGGCGTCTTCGTCCCGCCACAAGCCCGAATCGCGTCATCAACACCGAGCACATTAACCAGCTAAGTTGCTTTCATGCTAAAAAACTTTCAGTTTTAAATTTTGTTCGGTTCGACCAAGCATTATACTTTTTGGCACAAAGTTGTTTGTGACAAAGTTCCTTGCCAAAACTTTGTTTGTGACGCGCATATTCAAATACCTCGTTTATTTGGGGGCTCCCTTGATGGAGCTTTTCCTCTTGCATATGATTATACTTGTACGGCTTCGTTCCTTGTTCGTGTATTACGCCACAATATGCACCATATTGACATAAGCGATTTGCAAGCTGGGTTGCCTCACTCCTGTGTTTACCCCTACGTTCCCGATTGTTCGGCTAGGGAGTAAAGGGAGCACCTCTACGATTGTCATGACCGGGTCATCCGAGCTCTGACCTCAGACTGGGTGAAGCCAAAAGTTAGCGCTCTTATTGTTTTCAATCATGGTCGGCACACAACGGAACTCATGAGTATAAAAAATCTATTGCACAAGTCTCATAGTAATAATGAGCACCGAAGAAAGGTATCGGTGGGGGTACTATTTTCTTCGAAGATGCTTCTTACACTTCGTCAGTAATATAGCATAAGTTCCCTGAGCGCGCTTTGTCTGTTACAGCCTTATGGCCTGATTGCCTGGTCATCGGAAACACCGTCGATACTCTCGACAGGTGGAGTACATGACACTTTTCGGCCCTTGGCCGAAGAGGGAGAAGCCGACGGTCGGTTAAGACGCGTTTGAAGTTCGGGTGAACACAGATATGATATAAGTACTTCGGTACATACAATCAGTATACATAAAACTCTTTTACCCAAGTCACTTGGGGGCTCTTAGAATTTATATGAGCTATTTTATAGTAAATGTTTTTTCTTCTTGGTCGTTGCAAAGTCTTTTTCTACCGCTCCTTTTTCGACTCGAGTGTATGGTCAATAGCCGGATAGCCTGTCTTCTCTCTGAAAGCCGCTTGAGTTTAGTTTGCTAAACTGACCTCGGAGAAGTACTCCGCCTTTGTGATAAAGAGCTTGAAGCCGTAGGCTGACCCGCGTGAAGTCTTGAGATCGGATGTGTCATGTTAAAGCACGACAGAAGCACTTTTTTCTAAAGTCCAATTTTCAGATTGGCACCGAACACTTGATCTTATTTGGACGTCAGGTTTTCGCTGGCGTTTTTTGGTTTTCCAAGCTTATGGCACTTTTAAACTATTTGTGTGTTTTCAGCACAAGTCTCGCAGTGCAACGCCGGACACCTTTAGAGATTCGGCAAAAACACTCTCGGATATTGCCATATATGCATCGGTTTCGAATTGTGTCTTCGGTCAATAGTTGGGTTGCCCGGCTCATGTGCTTGCCTCCTACGTTCCGCTTTGTTCGGCTAGGTGTGCAAAGGGAGAACCACTGCGATTGTGCTTCCAGCTCGCATGGTTAAGCACCTTAGTGGAGAAATCCGAAAATTGACTGTCACAATAGGCGTAAACTGGTCAGCGATCCGATGACTATGTTAAATGACAGACCATTCATAACATTGGTCGAAGTGTTTACGGCTTGACCTCGGATGTCGCTGAACACTAACCGGAGGCTCATAGCTAGCTTCCCCAGTTTAAAGCTCCTATGACTAAGCGAAAGTTATAAACCCCGCATATCTAATTGCCTCATTTTCGTTAACACAACCGCCTTCGGGCACCGAGACATCGGCTAAGGGTTGTTTTGTTATTGCGGAAACACCCTGCGTAGTATCTAAGGGGTAGAGGCTGATGATGGGCCACTTTCAACTGATAAATGGTCGCAATGGAGTCAAAATAATGATGTAAAGTACTTGGATACATAGAATCATTACACATAATCTGCGGTTTTACTCTGGATATCGATCCTTAATTCGGCCACCCGTGCCCACATTAAGGTTCAGGGGCTACTGGGCTTTGCGCTCATTATTTAAAAATATTAAAGGGGCACATCGATCCCCTGATCCGGTGTTGCCACCCGACCAGTGTCTCGGGGGCTACTGCGTTGGCAATCCAGTGCAGAAAATTTAAGTGCAATATAGCTTTCGAGGAGATTATGATCCTCGGGATTGGTCGGCTGCACCCAACCTGAGTCTCGAGGACTTTGCACACCGCTTTTTTTGTCCCGAAGTATTCTGCCGAGCTAGGAGTTGATCCTCAGGAAAATTTTGCAAATCAACCTGAGTCTCAGCGGCTACTGGGATCAGCGGTCTTAAGTCATCCTTCAGGTGCATCTCGGGTTTTAGACCGATACACACCTTGAGGGCTACTGGCTATATATCTCGGCAGAGAATAAATTGCACCAATCAAAAATATTGACAAAAAATCGACCCATAGTCGGGGTGGTGCACCACCCCGGAAGCAGTCCGGCATAGAGCTCGGGCGCTAGTGGCTGGCTCCATAGAGGGCATTTCCAGCATTAAGCTCAGCTAAACTCCTTTAACTTTTTTGAACCAAGGTGATTTATGACACCTGGGATATAGTCCGGCGTTGGAGCTCGGATATAGTCCGGCATTGGAGCTTGGACATAGTCCGGCGCTGGAGCTCAAATACATTCCGGCGTTGGAGCTCGGAAGAGGTCCGACATTGGTACTCGTCTACAAAAGATACCTCGAATGCAGTCCGGCGTTGGAGCTCGAACGCAAGAGGACACTGCCTCCCGGGAACAACTTCAAAACCTGAGGTGTGGCATAAAAATAACAAGGCATTGATAAAGGCCGGAAACTTAAAGGGGCTCCTCGGATACCCGACGTGTAAACTCTTCGGATGCACTTCGGCGATCCTCAAGATCGAAGATGAGAAGATTTGTTGAACCAGTTTTCAAGACCGACGACCGAAGATGAAGAACAGTTCGGAAGAATCGAGGAGCGAACCTAACTTGAAGACCGGTTCAGGGGGCTACTGACAGTGTCCTGGACTAGGGGGTACTCACCACGCCATCTCCCGATCTGTTAGATTGGGCTGAGGACCCCTGAGGGAGTCCTGGATTAGGGGGTCTCCGGACAGCCGGACTATATCTTTCGACCAGACTGTTGGACTATGAAGATACAAGATTGAAGACTTCGTCTCGTGTCCGGATGGGACTCTACTTGGCGTGGAAGGCAAGCTAGGCAGTACGGATATGGATATCTCCTCCTTTGTAACTGACCTTGTGTAACCCTAACCCCTTTCCGGTGTCTATATAAACCGGAGGGTTTTAGTCCGTAGGAGAACATACAATCATACCATAGGCTAGCTTCTAGGGTTTAGCCTCTCCGATCTCGTGGTAGATCAACTCTTGTAATACTCGTATCATCAAGAATAAATCAAGCAGGACATAGGGTTTTACCTCCATCAAGAGGGCCCAAACCTGGGTAAAACATCGTGTCCCCTGCCTCCTGTTACCATCCGCCTTAGACGCACAGTTCGGGACCCCCTACCCGAGATCCGCCGGTTTTGACACCGACATTGGTGATTTCATTGAGAGTTCCTCTGTGTCATCGCCGTTAGGCTTGATGGCTCCTACTATCATCGATAGCGATGCAGTCTAGGGTGAGACTTTTCTCCCCGGACAGATCTTTGTGTTCGGCGGCTTCGCACTACGGGCCAACTCGCTTGGCCATCTGGAGCAGATCGAAAGTTACGCCCCTAGCCACCAGGTCAGGTTTGGAAGCCTAAACTACACGGCTGATATCTGCGGAGACTTGATCTTCGACAGATTCGAGCCCCTGCCTTGTGCGCCACGCGGTCACGATGAGTACGATTTAACTCTACCATCGGACAGTGTTCAAGAAATCGCACCGGCAGCCGCTCCGACCCTCAAAGTTGCGCCATCCATGAACGGATGGATAGGCCCCGCCACGGAGGCCGTCCCCTCTGCGGGGATTGAGCCGAATATCAACCTTACCCTTTACGAGAGCCGTGTTGCCAAACTGCCGGATCCTTCTCCGGCCACGGACTCCGAACCTCCTGCGCCCGTTCCTGTCGAATCCGATTGGGCGCCGATCATGGAGTTTACCTCCATGGATATTTTTCAGCACTCGCCCTTCGGTGACATACTGAACTCATTAAGGTCTCTCTCCTTGACAGGAGAGTCCTGGCCGAACTATGTCCGGCAGGATTGGGATGCGGATGATGAAGAAATTCGCCGCCCACCCACCACCCACTTAGTAGCCACTGTCGATGACTTAACTGACATGCTCGAATTCAACTCCGAAGACATCGATGGTATGGACGACGATGCAGGAGACGAACAGGAACCATTGCCCACAGGGCACTGGACGCCCACTTCATCACATGACGTATACATGGGGGACACACCCAAAGAAAATAACGACGAGGAACGGAAGGATGCAGCGAAGGGTTGTTCCCTCGAGAAGCGGTCAAAGCGGCGGCGTAAACGCCGCTCCAAATCCCACCTCGGCAGAAATAACGATCATATAGACCCAGCGATAGAGCAGGGTGAACCATCGCCCGACCAGGGCAACACGGGGAATCAAACCGAACAACCCGACTCCGTCGAAGATAACAGTCTGGACGACACCACACCGGACAGGCGCCAGGAGCAACATAACGCCCACCAAAGGCTTGTTGCCACGGCGAGGAGCATGAAAAAATAGAAGCAAAGGCTCAAGGCTGCACAAGACACACTCAAGATCAAATGGAGTGAAGTACTCAAAACTGCAGCGAAGTACGGCAGTAACCGCCACACCAAGAGCTATCCGAAGCGAAAGTAGCTACCTGAATTTGATGAGGAGGCCTTAGATCCTCCACAATTAAAAAATAAAATGGCCATCCGGTCGGATAGACGACCTCATAGCCAACATAAAGCGGCAAACGACGCTGCACACAAACCAGTACGTGATCCGCGTAAGGGCTCGCATCAAAAGGATGGCGCAACCAGATCCATCTATGGACCACGCAAGCGCGCTCCAACATACAATGCAACACAACAAACATCCGAACACCACGGTACACCAAAATACAGGGGTGCCGCACACCCTCTATGTTTCACCGACGAGGTGCTGGATCATGAATTTCCAAAGGGATTCAAACCCGTAAACATAGAGGCGTACGACGGAACAACAGACCCTGGGGTCTGGATTGAGGACTACATCCTCCATATCCATATGGCTCGAGGAGATGATCTCCACGCCATCAAGTACTTACCCCTCAAGCTCAAAGGGCCAGCTCGACACTGGCTTAAAAGCCTCCCCGAAAACTCCATCGGAAGCTGGGAAGAGCTCGAAGACGCCTTTCGGGCAAATTTTCAAGGGACATATGTCCGACCACCGGATGCAGATGATTTAAGTCATATAACTCAACAGCCCAGTGAGTCAGCCTGAAAACTTTGGAACAAGTTCCTCACTAAAAAGAACCAAATAGTCGACTATCCGGACGCTGAAGCCTTAGCAGCTTTCAAGCATAGCGTTCGAGACGAATGGCTTGCCAGACACCTCGGTCAAGAAAAGCCAAGAAGAATGGCAGCATTAACAAGCCTCATGACCCGTTTTTGAGTGGGCGAGGACAGCTGGTTAGCCCGATGCAGCACCAGCGACCCAAGTACATCCGAAGTCAGGGATGGAAATGGGAAATCACGACGCAGCAAGAATAAGCGCCGGAATAAAGAAGACAGCTCGAAGAGCACGGCGGTAAACGCCGGATTTAGAAGCTCTCGGCCAGGCCAGCAGAAGCCGCCCTCCAAAGGTAACAGAGACGAACTGTCCAGCCTAAACAAAATTCTAGACCAAATATGTCAGATCCATAGCACCCCTAATAAACCTGCAAATCATACCCACAGAGAATGTTGGGTCTTCAAACAGTCCGGCAAGCTCAACGCCGAACACAAGGGGTAGGATACACCAAGTGAAGACGAGGACGAGCCTCGCAAGCAAAGCACAGGGGAACGGAAGAAATTCCCACCAGAAGTCAAAACAGTCAATGTGTTACACGTGATAAAAGGGAGAAACAAAGCGGCACCTTTAGAGAAACATGCCCCAGGGCCTATCACCGCGGAGCTCCACCACTGGTCGTCCCAACCGATCACCTTCGACCATCGGGATTACTCGGCAAGTATCCAGTGTGCGGGATGGGCTGCTTTGGTATTAGATCCAATAGTTGACGGATACCACTTCACACGAGTCCTGATGGACGGCGGCAGCAGTTTAAATCTGATATATCAGGACACAGTCCGCAAAATGGGGATGGACCCAACAAAAATTTGCCGCAGCAATGCTACCTTTAAAGGAGTAACGCTAGGCCCGGAGGCTCATTGCAGGGGCTCCCTATTACTAGAGGTTATATTCGGCTTCCCCGATAACTTCCGCAGCGAAAATTTAACTTTCCACGTTGCTCTGTTCCAAAGTGGCTATCAAGCACTACTCGGACGCGAAGCTTTCGCTCGCTTTAATGCAATACCGCATTACGCTTCCCTCAAGCTCAAGATGCCCGGTCCACGCGGCATCATTACAGTAAATGGAAATGTTGAGCGCTCCTTGCGCGCCAAAGACGGTGTGGCCGCCTTGGCCGCCGCACACTAAACGGCCTCACCAACTCAAGCATTTGACAAGTCGTTAAGACCACAGACGCGGTTAGACAAGTCCAGCACAGCTATACGTAATTAATACAGGTTTGATGGCCATACCCCTATTACAATACAAGGGGCTCAACGCGCGCGCAAAAGTGGCAATAAGGCTCACCCTTACTCAATTTCAACTATATATTGTTTATTTAGTATAACTTAACTTTTGCACGGCAATTAAGTTCCTCTCTTTTTCAGATGACCATCGTGCTACACCCGTCCAGGATATGGCACAACGGAGACACGGGCGCAGATGTGCAGCAGGGACCCGTTCCAAGGATTCTTTGTAGATTAAAACCATGTGTAAACCTTTTTTACTGTCTCTTGTTGATTTACATCCCTCGGATTCTTAGTATAATCGAGAAGGATGCTGATGTCTTGGCATGTGGCCACGCCAGAATAATGCACGTACCTGGACACCAGGGGCTTCTTACAAAGGGTACTGTTTAGACCCGGTTTACACCATAAAGACCGAATACCTTAGGGAGTGTTCGGCGTCGCGAGTTTGGCCTTATATGCATCAGCTCCGAATCATGTCTTTGGTCAGATGTTGGGTTTGCCCGGCTCCTGTGTTTTGCTGCCTTACGTTCCGCTCTATCGGCTAAGGCGGCACCAGGAGAACTACTGCGATTGTGCCCTGGTTCATCCGGACGAGCACCTCAGTAGAGAAAGCCGAAAACTGACTGTCGTGATATAGCGTGAGACTGGTCAACCACTCGATGACCTATTGGAATCTTCGGGATTCCTCCGCATTAACGAAGGGTCGTTTCCCGGCCAAGCATGTACGCACCCCGAATCCGGATGAGTGCGGAGCCACCGGGGGCATATAGTAGCCCCACTGTCAAACTCCTATGGCTAAGTGAAAGCGTTAAAGCATTATAGTCCGGTTGCCTAGTTCGATGCGCTATCACCTCCTTAATAGGACCAAGACGTTGGATTAAGTGTGAATACGCGTCTTCTGCGAACACCCCCGCATTATATGCGTGGGGGCTGAAGCCGATGACTGCAATCTTTCAGGTTATATACATGTATACATAAACGGCCGCATAGGAGGCATCGCAATACTTTCGAGCAAAAGTATAAAAACAGCCTTGATAAATGCAATAAAACATTGTTTTTACAATAGGAATACATGTCACTCAAACATAACATTCTTCGAGCACTGGGCCTCTATCGAACGAGCGCCCTCAAGAACTTCTTCAAAATAGTGCTTGGCAGCCACTCGGCCTATGGCCGAACCCTGCGCCATGACAGTGGTGGCATCCATCTCCGCCCAGTATGTTTTGACATGGGCAAGGGCCATCCGAGAGCCTTCTATGCATGCCGACCTCTTCATCGCATTAATGTGTGGCACCGCACCAAGGAACTGCTGCATCAAGCTAAAATAGTTGTTCGGCTTTGGCCTTCCCGGCCACAGATGATCCACGACAGACCTCATGGCGAGTCTGGACAATCTATTGAGTTCAGCCCATTCGGCAAGCTGATCAGTCAATGGAAACGGAAGCTCTGGAACGTTAAATTGCGACCAGAACAGCTTGTCCACTTCACGATCTGTTTGATCTCGGAAGTATTCGGCCGCATCGACAGCGCTCGCCGCTAAGTCCAGATATGCGTCGGCCGAACTCCACAGCCGATCCAGAGGGGCATACCGCGGATCTCCGAACTTCCTCCGCAGCATAAAGGGCTTCCCAGCCACAATGTCCCCGGCTTCACGCAGTTCCTCCTTCTTCGCTCTCATTGCAGAGCGGGTGTCTTTGGTCGCCATTGTGGCCTTTTCAAGGTCCGTAGCCTTCGCCCGGTTTTATTCTTCAAGAAACTAGCAGCGGTCGGCAGTGTCTTTTAACTTCACAGCCATTTTGGCCATTTTCTCTTTACTCTCGCTATGAGCGGCCTTCTCGGCTCTCAACTCTTCGACCGCCTTCAAAGCGGCCGCATTACTACTCCTTGCTTGCCCCTTGGCTCGGGCAAGCTCCGCCCGCAGGGCCTCCACGGTGGTAGCTCCATCTGCAGTCACAACATATTAAAGATACTGGCATCACGCTGCTCTTACTATGTGACATCCACTATAAATATCACCTACCTTGTGCCTCGTCAAGCCGCTTGTTAACAAGCTCGATGTCGGCATCCGCCGCATCCAGTCGCCGCTTTAGTTCGGCAACCCCATCAGTCCGGCTGGCCACCAGAGCTTCAAACACCTTCACATAAAGGCGGTCTGGTTATTACCTGGGACTATGATCCTCTGTCCGCCGCCGTTCTCGACGACAACCAGAGTCTCTGGGGCTACTATCTACACAGGGCACACCTACAATGTGCGGTACCATCACAAACGTATATCATTTCACGTACCTCAAAGCCCGTCAGTAGACTCATAAAGGCTTCATGCAACCCGTTTTCGGCGGACGAAATCCTTTCAATCACCGTACACATTAATGTACGGTGCTCTTCTGAGATAGTCGCTTGCTCTAGCAGACCCTTCAGTACGTCCGATTGCATACCAGATGGTGCAGGACTCTTTTGATTGCTCTTCAAGAGCCGGATACTGAGGGCTTCGGGTGACCATGGGATTACCTTCTGGCCTTGCCGGATCCGGAGAAACTCTCCGTGATGACACTTCAAGGTCGCCCGCTTCTTGAGCCGGGGAGTCCGAGGGAGGCGTTTCGCTTTCCATCATCTCCGGAAGAAGATCCCCCAAAGATGAGCTCTGCTGAGAAGGGCTCGGATCCGAACTGCAAGATAAATGCTTCGGTTATCTTCCTCAGAAGTAAGGTAGTATATCTTCACTATTGAGTACTTTTTGATTACTTACAACTCGTTAGAGGGCTGATCCCCGCACGGACGTTGTGCGGCAATAGCACCCTCCGAGGCGGGATCCTCTGGTGGAGTTTTCTTCTCCCGTTTGGAAACCTTGGTTTTTGGATCATCAGAGGTAGTCCCCTTCCTTCCCCGGGGCGAGGGAATATCAGATTCCTTCCCTTGGTTATCCTCCCTCATGGAGGCGCTCGTTCCCTCGGTTGGAATAGGTAGCGGTGGAGGCCCGCTTTCGCCCTCTTTATTCCTCCCTTCATCTTCCTTTGAGGGCACCGAGCAAGGTGCTGGCTCGAGCATATTTTCCAGCACCGGATTGTCCAAGCCTTCGGGAAGGGGGGCCGAACACCGGATCATCTTCGCCTTTGTTATCCAGTCCTGGTCAAAAAACGATTCTTCAGAATGACGTCGTGATAAATGAAAGACAGTGTGTTCGACTAGAGGATTACTTACTTGGGCCGCAGTGCGGTTGCTGCTCAGGCCCACGTCCTCGGAGGTGTCCGGACACTCTATTTGGGGTCCGAAGAACGACTTGTACATCTCCTCGTGCGTCAGGCCGAGGAAATTCTGAATAGCGTGCGGTCCTTCTGGGTTGAATTCCCACAAGCGGAGGGGCCGGCGTTTGCAAGGCTGGACTCGACGAACCAGCATGACTTGCACTACCATAACCAAACTAAAATCTCCCTCGAAGAGATCACGGATGCAGCTCTGCAGTATGGGCACATCCTTGGCTGGACCCCAGCTCAGCCCCCTGCTGATCCATGACATCAGTTGTGGTGGAGGGCCCGAGCGAAAGGCGGGGGAAGCTACCCAATTGGCACTTCTGGGAGCGGTGACGTAGAACCACTCCCATTGCCATAATCCGGACACCTCTGGAAAGGAACTCTTTGGCCACGGAGCTCCAGCGATCTTGCTTATTAATGCCCCTCCGCACGCTGCATGTTGCCCCTCAACCGTCTTCGGCTTCACATCAAAGGTCTTGAGCCATAGGCCGAAGTGAGGGGTAATGCGGAGGAAGTCCTCACATACGACAATAAATGCCGAGATGTGGAGAAAGGAATCCGAGGCTAGATCGTGGAAATCAAGCCCGTAATAGAACATCAAACCCCTAACGAAGGGATCCAGAGTGAGGCCTAGTCCTCGGAGGAAGTGGGAGATGAACACGACGTCTTCATTGGGTTCAGGAGTAGGGACGACCTGCCCTCGGGCAGGCAGCCGATGTGAAACTTCGGCGGTCAGGTATCTTGCCTCCCTCAACTTCTTGACATCCTCTTCCGTGACGGAGGAAGGCATCCACCGGCCCTGGAGGCTAGATCCGGACATGATTGGAGATTCGAAGCACCTGACCTGGGTTTTGGGTGTTAGAACTCGAGGAGGGGGGAGGATTCGATTGAGCACGGGAGGGAAAAAGTAAAAGCCTTGTCCCTTTATAAAGAGGGTGAATATCAAGCGTCCTCCTCGTAGTCGTTTGGGACTTGCCTAAAATCTAGGAGTCCTAGGCGCGGTTGGGTTACCCCGCGACCGTATTGATGAGAATCCCGTAATAAGGGGGACACGATCTCTGTTTTGACAAGACGTGTCAAGAAGCTACCTCGCGTTATGTGCGGGGCTAGTTAAAGAAAAACGGTTCGAATAATCGCCGAGCCATGGCATGATATCATGTTGCCAAAACGTGTCAGCAGATTAGATTTGTGGAAATATTATTCTCTCTATGGTGGTATGTGGAACTTATTTGCAGGGTCGGACACTATCCTTTTATTCGAACTCTTTTGTGGTGTATCCGGAGGAGGAACCCGCCTTGCAATGCCAAAGACAACACTGCGCGCCGGACTCATCGTCATTGAAGCCTGGTTCAGGGGCTACTGAGGGAGTCCTGGATTAGGGGGTCTCCGGACAGCCGGACTATATCCTTCGACCGGACTGTTGGACTATGAAGATACAAGATTGAAGACTTCGTCTCGTGTCCGGATGGGACTCTACTTGGCGTGGAAGGCAAGCTAGGCAGTACGGATATGGATATCTCCTCCTTTATAACCGACCTTGTGTAACCCTAACCCCTTCCGGTGTCTATATAAACCGGAGGGTTTTAGTCCGTAGGACAACATACAATCATACCATAGGCTAGCTTCTAGGGTTTAGCCTCTCCGACCTCGTGGTAGATCAACTCTTGTAATACTCGTATCATCAAGAATAAATCAAGCAGGACGTAGGGTTTTACCTCCATCAAGAGGGCCCGAACCTGGGTAAAACATCGTGTCCCCTGCCTCCTGTTACCATCCGCCTTAGACGCACAGTTCGGGACCCCCTACCCGAGATCCGCCGGTTTTGACACTGACAACCCCCATGGCCGTATACTCATGGGCCAGTTCGGATAGCTGCCGCATACAAGGAAGATTCCACAAGACTTGGCGATCAAGACAAGGACTTCTCCCCACCGGCGTATTCGGCTAGGACTCTTGTTATCCTAGGCCTCTGGTGCATTATATAAACCAAGGTCAGGCTAGTCGATATATATATACATACAATCATACCATAGGCTAGCTTCTAGGGTTTAGCCTCTACGATCTCGTGGTAGATCAACTCTTGTAATACTCATATCATCAAGAACAATCAAGGAGGACGTAGGGTATTACCTCCATCAAGAGGGCCCGAACCTGGGTAAACATCGTGTCCCCTGCCTCCTATTACCATCCGCCTTAGACGCACAGTTCGGGACCCCCTACCCGAGATCTGCGGATTTTGACACTGACAGCTATACATGTTAATCTTCTCACTTAGCTGCCCAGACGGCCAGACATATGGTACCTACTCATCAAAACAACAAACGATGTGCATATAAATTTATGAATTCAATTTCCAAAGCAACCAAATGAACCTACAATGTATGAAGCTCACGCAACAAGAGAGAATACACCTTACTCTGGATCCACATATCCGAATGTCACACGAGCTCCCCTTGACTCTAAAGGGACATCAACCATTGACTTCGATAGGACGAAATCTATAGGTTTGCTCCCATGTTGTTGTCAAACAGGATTCTACTACTATTTTGATCTTGATGGACAATGGTTAGGGTACATTATGTATGGATATACTCTATACTTTAAATTTAAAATATTCAAGAAAACAAAAGAAATTTTGTAAATACTTTGATTACATGTAGCAAACTCCGCCTATGTTGTCTCAACATAGCCGGTCCCAAGCCCGGGTAAAGGAGGAGGGTTGTGATAGGCTTGGAGAGCCAACGTAAAAACTCAGCCACTCTTATGGAGATGAAACCCAAAAGATTTTCGTTGGGGCGTAACCCTCTCAGCGACGCGCTACATCGGAACCCGGGTGTGGTGGAAAATGGGCAAGGGTTTGGCCGTCACCCCCAAGGTGGCGCGCTGTATCTTGATCCGGATACGGTGGCAAGTGAGCGAGGATCGGGTCATCGCATCCTTAGTGGCGCGCTACATCGGCGCCCGGATGTAGTGGAAAATGGGCAAGGGTCTTCGCATTTGACTCGACGAGTGCGAAGGGTAAGGAAGCTAGCCGAGCCTAGGAGGATTCGCTTAGGTAGCTGGTACGTAGGGTCTCTGACAGGGAAGCTTCGGGAGCTAGTTGATGCAATGGTGAGGAGAGGTGTTGATATCCTTTGCGTCCAAGAAACCAAATGGAGAGGACAGAAGGCGAAGGAGGTGGAGGATACCGGCTTCAAGCTGTGGTACACAGGGACGGCTGCAAACAGAAATGGCGTAGGCATCTTGATCAACAAGAGCCTCAAGTATGGAGTGGTAGACGTCAAGAGACGTGGGGACCGGATTATCCTGGTCAAGCTGGTAGTTGAGGACTTGGTTCTCAATGTTATCAGCGCGTATGCCCCGCAAGTAGGCCACAATGAGAACACCAAGAGGGAGTTCTGGGAAGGCCTGGAAGACATGGTTATGAGTGTACCGATTGGTGAGAAGCTCTTCATAGGAGGAGACCTCAATGGCCACGTGGGTACATCTAACACAGGTTTTGAAGGGGCGCACGGGGGCTTTGGCTATGGCATCAGGAATCAAGAAGGAGAAGATGTCTTAAGCTTTGCTCTAGCCTACAACATGATTGTAGCTAACACCCTCTTTAGAAAGAGAGAATCACATCTGGTGACTTTTAGTAGTGGCCAACACTCTAGCCAGATTGATTTCATCCTCTAAAGAAGAGAAGATAGGCGTGCATGCCTAAACTGTAAGGTGATACCTGGAGAGAGTGTTGTACCCCAGCATAAGCTGGTGGTTGCTGACTTCCGCTTTCGGATTCGTGTCCAGCGGGATAAGCGTGCCAAAGTCGCTAGAACGAAGTGGTGGAAGCTCAAGGGGGAGGTAGCTCTAGCGTTCAAGGAGAGGGTCATTAAGGAGGGCCCTTGGGAGGAAGGAGGAGATGCGAACAATGTGTGGACGAAGATGGCGACTTGCATTCGTAAGGTGGCCTCGGAGGAGCTTGGAGTGTCCAGGGGAAGGAGAAGCAAAGATAAGGATACCTGGTGGTGGAATGATGATGTCCAGAAGGCGATTAAAGAGAAGAAAGATTGCTTCAAACGCCTATACCTGGATAGGAGTGCAGACAACATAGACAAGCTGTTCAATGGGGAGAATGAGAGTTCTACCATTGAACTGGACGACTCCTTTGATGAGACCAGCATGCGTTTTGTGCGGCGAATCCAGGAGTCTGAGGTCAAGGAGGCTTTTAAAAGGTGAAAGGAGGCAAGGCGATGGGCCCTGATTGTATCCCCATTGAGGTGTGGAAAGGTCTCGGGGACATAGCGATAGTATGGCTAACCAAGCTTTTCAACCTCATTTTTCGGGCAAACAAGATGCCAGAAGGAATGGAGATGGAGTATATTAGTACCAATCTTCAAGAACAAGGGGGATGTTCATAGTTGTACTAATTACCGTGGAATTAAGCTGATGAGCCATACAATGAAGCTATCGGAGAGAGTCATTGAGCACCGCTTAAGAAGAATGACAAGCGTGACCAAAAATCAGTTTGGTTTCATGTCTGGGAGGTCGACCATGGAAGCCATTTTCTTGGTACGACAACTTATGGAGAGATATAGGGAGCAAAAGAAGGACTTGTATATGGTGTTCATTGACTTGGAGAAGGCCTATGATAAGATACCGCGGAATGTCATGTGGTGGGCCTTGGAGAAACACAAAGTCCCAGCAAAGTACATTACCCTCATCAAGGACATGTACGATAATGTTGTGACAAGTGTTCGAACAAGTGATGTCGACACTGATGACTTCCCGATTAAGATAGGACTGCATAAGGGGTCAGCTTTGAGCCCTTATCTTTTTGCATTGGTGATGGATGAGGTCACAAGGGATATACAAGGAGATATCCCATGGTGTATGCTCTTTGCGGATGATGTGGTGCTAGTTGACGATAGTCGGACGGGGGTAAATAGGAAGTTAGAGTTATGGAGACAAACATTGGAATCGAAAGGGTTTAGGCTTAGTAGAACTAAAGCCGAGTACATGATGTGCGGTTTCAGTACTACTAGGTGTGAGGAGGAGGTTAGCCTTGATGGCCAGGTGGTATCTCAGAAGGACACCTTTCGGTATTTGGGGTCAATGCTGCAGGAGGATGGGGGTATTGATGAAGATGTGAACCATTGAATCAAAGCCGAATGGATGAAGTGGCGCCAAGCTTCTGGCATTCTCTGTGACAAGAGAGTGCCACAAAAGCTAAAAGGCAAGTTCTACAGGACAGCGGTTTGACCCGCAATGTTGTATGTCGCTGAGTGGTTGGCCGACTAAAAGGCGACATGTTCAACAGTTAGGTGTGGCGGAGATGCGTATGTTGAGATGGATGTGTGGCCACACGAGGAAGGATCGAGTCCGGAATGATGATATACGAGATAGAGTTGGGGTAGCACCAATTGAAGAGAAGCTTGTCCAACATCGTCTCAGATGGTTTGGGCATATTCAGCGCAGGCCTCCAGAAGCTCCGGTGCATAGTGGACGGCTAAAGCGTGCGGAGAATGTCAAAAGAGGGCGGGGTAGACCGAATTTGACATGGGAGGAGTCCGTTAAGAGAGACCTGAAGGATTGGAGTATCACCAAAGAGCTAGCTATGGACAGGGGTGCGTGGAAGCTTACTATCCATGTGCCAGAGCCATGAGTTGGTTGCGAGATCTTATGGGTTTCACCTCTAGCCTACCCCAACTTGTTTGGGACTAAAGGCTTTGTTGTTGTTGTTGTTGTTGTACTTTGATTACATGTAGCAAAACAATTGGACAAAACCTTATGTTCTTTTCAAGTAGGATATGAGTTGTTTTTCCCTCTAGAGACACGAGCGACTAGACAACCTTGCCATTGCCGCCGGGAGAGCCAAACCTTCGGGCGCCGTCCTCTGGCGGCTCCCCTCCTCCGACGACCTCTCAGTCGTCGGTGGTGAGGAGGGTCGCCGGATCCCACGCGTGCAGATTATTTAGCTTTAGGTTTAGACCCTAGTAGCTTAGTTGTTTGGTTGTCCATCATCTTGGCTTCGGCGGCGGCAGTGCCGACGTTGAATGAATAAGTTTCAGGTCCTTCCCCGATAAGGCGATTGATCCTATGGTTGGGGTGAATTTGGAAACCAGTTTGTTCAAGCAAGGATGGCATGGTGGTGGCATCCTCGTGGTGGACCTGTGTCCTCGGCCTTCGCGATTGCAACGACGTTTGCTCCAGAGCCGACGCGGAGCTTGAGTGGTAGTCCAGGAGCCGATGCAGGTTGTGGTCTGCATCGGCGGCATCTGGAAGATGGTGGATCGTGTGTCGGGTTCGAGTTCGTGGATAGTAGATGTAGTTTTCTCCTCCAACGTCTTAGTCGTGTGGGGGGTGCCAGATCTAGAGTTCGATGGCGTGTCCGGGGTGTTTCCTCGGTCTGATTCGTTCAACGATAATGGTTTTGCCTTTGGTGAGGCACCATGGAGGTCCACAAAGCTCTATATCAAGGATAGAGCCACTTCAAACTCGGGTGTGAAGGTGATTCGTCATTGTTTTCTTTGGTGGCTGTTTTGGTGGTGCCAGAGGCAAGTGACGTGCATTGGTCAAGCTCAGAGGATTCTTCGGTCTTGACTGTAATCTTATTTATTGGCTGGTGTTCCTTTGCGCTTTGCTGTCCTTTCAGTTTTGCCCGATAGGTGTGTACATGGCTTGTACTATGATCCTTATAATATAAATGAGACACGTATTATCATGCAAAAAAAAGTAAGAGATGAATTAGGTGATGCCTTACATTGCAAGGTTCATTGCTGACTTAGCACCACAAGATTTTTTTTCTCTGCACTCGATATAGGCAACGGTGCCGATAGATTGAGGTCCTTCTAGCTTTGTCGGCTAGCCTTTGGATTCTCTTCCCTCACGCCTGCTGCTCTGGCTGCGGATGGCAGGGAGGTGTATCCTAATGCCTTTGGCTCCGGGAAAGTTGTTTAGGTTAGGGTTTTTTCTTACATGGGCGGCGTTTAGGCAGATGACAATGTCTCACCTTCTAGGCAGATGCCGAGATGGCAGGAAGGTGCATCTTTGTCGGTCATAGTGATCGTTCGATAGTCCAATGAGTTTGATGTAATTTTAGTTATGTTAAGATGCTTTGTACTTCTAATAAACATTTTCTTTATAAGTTTCGGACCCATTGCAAAGCTGAAGGGTAGCATCTGAAGTGCACTTCAAGTTTAGTGACATGGTACATATCTCGCTTACGTTTTCAGTACCGGCGTTTGCATATATATCACTTGTTTTACTGTATTATTTTTATCTTAAATTACTTGTTTTAGATTTGTTCAGATACAGATGTATCTACACACTAAGACAAGTAATCCTGGCCGGAGGGAGTACTTCCCATGTTTGCTCCCAATTGTTTTTAGTTGGCATTTTAGCAGTGGGCACTTGCCCCGCTCGGCATGGTGTAATGTACTGCACTGCAGTAGTACGAAGCTCTACGTATGATTTGTTTAACTCCACCCCATGTGATCCACTCCGCACTCCTCAATTGTTCACACCGTGTTTAAATTCGTGATCCGTCAGGGTGCGGTACACGCACACACGGCTCCATTCAAGGTGAGGTAATCCCGGGAGCACACAACCACCCCTGGAATTTCATACTCCTACTTAATTAACTGTGGCCGCCAGCGCAAAAAGAAGGTAACTGTGGCTGCTTGTGCAAAGGACAGAAGAGAGAAAACTACCCCACAAAATATGAGAAAGGACGGAAAACTACAGCAACGCAACGCGACATGGGGTGGAAGACATCCAAAAGGGTTTTGCTTCACCTCCAAGCGGAAGGTAAAGGCCATTGAGAAATAGACCGGTTTCACCCTTTTGCTCCACTTGTCTGACCCACAACCGATTAGCACCTCGCAGCCGATTATCATCTGCTCTCCGGAGAACAGATACGTTCTCCGCTTCTTTCCATTCTTATTTGTCTGCTGGTGCGAGGTCAGAATCCACAGCACTGGCTGATGAGGCTCCAAGGTCAGCTGCCTCTAATATAAATGGCTGGAAGGTCAACTGCCAGAGCCAAGTACTAGACGGCAGAGTATTGTTTTACCTAGTTGAGGAGTACTACTGATTATTATTATTTTCGAGAGTAGAGTGGACATGAATATCCAACTGGAATAAATAAGAAAGCATTTGATTACTTGAGTGGCTTGCTTGCCTGTAGTAGTGATGCCTTCACCAAATGCTCCCCTGCTGACTAACAGCCGAATCAAGCAAGGCACAGGTTCAGGGCAAGCACTCGCCTTCCTACTCATGTTTTCAGTATTTCTCACACCCCACAACGACAGGTGATGTGCTTGTTTATTTTTCTCATTTGAAGCTTTGGCGACAAGCTCGGCGCTACTGCGATATGCAGGGCGTCGCTGCCAGGCAAAAGTGACAAATCTAACCTATGAACAAAACTATTTCACAAACTGAACTATGTTGAAAAAAAATTCACCCAACTGACCTTTTTGTGTAGCGCCCGACATGTAGGCGTCACACTACATTGTGCAACGTCTAGCTCTCAGGCATCACACGCCTCTCCAGTGTCGCACCCCAAACTGCCTGAAAAATGTTAACTTAATGTGCAACGCCTGAGAGCTAGGCGCTACACTAGTGACTGGTATATTTAAGTCTTTCACCCAACGTTACAGTGTGGACACACTATAAACAGGGCAAGCCTATGCATGCATGGCACGGTGTGGACCCGGCGCAAAACTTTTGTCGACTTACCATGCTCATATATAATATACTTGTACCACTTTTCTCATGCATGCATGTATGAAAGCACATGCCCATCGAGACGTGCCGCGTGTCGTACCTTCGCCTGACTTTGTGCATGGATTTGCATTTCACATGCTGCGTAACGCCTACACACTAGGCGCTACACTATACAATGTAGCGCCTAACTCTCAGGGGTTGCATATTGACTTAACATTTTTTAGGTAGTCTGAGGTACGATACTGGCTAGACGTGTGACGCCTGAGAACTAGGCGTTGCATAGTATAGTATGACGTTTAGATATCGGGCGCTACATAAAAAGATTAGTTGGATGAAAAAATCTCAATACAGTTCAGTTTGTAAAATAGTTTCATCCATAGGTTAAATTTGTCATTTTTGCCCGCTGCCAGGCTCTGAGCAAGGAGCATGTGCCTTTCGGCACGGTAGCTCACGCCAAACTCCACAATGGATCATCAAATCGTCTGCAAAATCTGGATCGTAACAGTTCGGACATTTGGTCATCATAATTCTTCAGACAACTTTAGAAGTTCAAGATCGAACAAATCAAAACCAAATTAAAAAGGTTTGAGGGAGTTTGGACGTCCGTCACCTCGAACTTCGACATCCCGGCCAAACAAAATACCCTGCCCAGGGCCCTTTTTACCCACACGCTCCCCTGCAACATGGAAGTGATTCATGATCGCGAGGTCACTACAATGACCATTTCATTTGTTTTGCTCAATGTTCGTCTGACGATGATGCCCGACGACATGTCATCGTCGTGAATCCGAAGGAACAGGCAAGTCTACTCGTCGGGATGGTCCATTTAATCCCAAGCCCCATGAAACAAAAATGTTGTCAGCTCGGATCATCAGCAGCCAACTAAACATGCCATGGCAACTCTTCGCATCAGCAGCCAACTAAACATACCATGGCAACTCTGCTCATCAGCAGCCAACTACCCCGGTAAACATGCCACAGCAAGCAAAACAAGAAGGCAAATAATTTCCCTGGACGACCCGGTATCGTTCAGTAAAGTAGTTATATCATATACTAGCACCAAAAGGGTAAGAACCCTAACATGGAGAACTTGAGAACAACCAGAAACGAATTCTTCTGCTGACTGACAATCACAAACATCGTGCCTGCCTACTGCTGTGCGCACTGCACCCGCTGGCCGCCGCCGCCGGGCATGTCCTCATCCTCGTCGTAGGCCTCCTGTGCCTGCTGCTGTTGCCGCCTCCGCATCTCCTCCTCAATGTCGATGTCATAGGCCATCGTCTCCTCGCACTCGTCCAGCTCCATGTCCGTGTACTGCGACGCCGGCTTGGGCGGGAGGACAGTCTCGAGCGCCTTGCACTGGTCCAGGCTCAGCGAGTCAGGGAAATCCACCGTGAAGTGGATGTACAGCTTGCCCTTCATGAACGGCCTCTGGTACATGGGCATGCCCTCATCGTTGATCGCCTTGAATGAATCTGTAGAAACATTTGGATAGATGATGAGCATCAGTTGAATACCTATCTGAGCCAAATCAGATGATCATTCCAGGTTGAATTCATCAACACTTACCAGGCTTGACCACTTCGCCAGGGTTGGACTTGATGAGCAGCTGCCTGCCGTCCAAATGAGCCAGGACATACTGGAAGCCACACAGGGCCTCAGTCAGGGTCAGGGTGTGCTCGTAGAAGAGGTCATCACCCTTCCGCTTGAATTTGGGGTGCTCCTTCTGCTGGAGGACGAAGATTATGTCTCCAGTAACGGTATCAGGCTGCATGACACAAGCAGACAGATCAGGCAAGGTAACAGGCACAACACATACAGAAAAACATAGTACTCATACTGAAGTTCGACGCATACCGCTTCATCCGCCTCGCCGGGGAAGGTGATCTTCTGTCCATGCTGCATTCCCTTCTCAACCACCACCTCCAGGACTTTCTTCTCATGCACCACCTTCTCACCTTTGCACTGCCCACAGCGATCCTTATCGCTGATGGTCTCCCCACTTCCCCTGCACTCGTTGCAAGGCTGCTGCATTTGCTGAATCATTCCTGGTCCCAGCTGCCTTATCTGCACCTTGTAACCAGCACCTTGGCAGCCGGCACACTTCATGGAAGCCCCAGACTTTGAACCCTTGCTGCAGGACAAACGAGCACAATTAAAATTCAGAACTTCATGAGCCGGTAAATTCGAGGTTACACGCACAAGGGTTAAAACAACTTACCCATTGCACTTGGAGCAGAGCACATTGCGGGCAAGAGAGAGCTTCTTTGATGTTCCATTGTACAACTCCTCAAGGCTAACCTTGAGAGGATGAACCACATCCTCACCCCTGCGCTGCCTCCTGCCCCTACTGCTCCCGCCACCTGTAGGACAATGCAATGGTTAAGTCAGATCAAAATACAGGCAGACCACAATGGCAACCAGAATGGTTAAGTTGGTCACATAAGATTTACCTCCGAAGGGGTTGCCGCCACCACCAAAGAATGACTGGAAGATGTCGAAAGGATCATGCATTCCTCCACCTCCCATTCCCTCCTTGAGGGCATCCTCACCATACTGGTCATAAATTTCTCTCTTCTCAGGATCACTCAGGACCTCATAAGCCTGAGCTAGCTCCTTGAACTGCAATATGACAAATCGTTAATAAGCCAGCTCAACCAGAAAACAACATCTGACGCAAACAGGTTATAACCAGGCAAGGCATCAGTACCCACTACCCAGCAAAGCTTGACTGACCCAAGCACCAGTACACAGCTTTAGTTTAGCTAGGTTGATACTCCCTCCGTTACATAGCCTATATTTGGAATCTCTAAAAGGTCTTATATTTAGAAACGGAGGGAGCACATGTCAATAGGAATTAAATAAGTTACTCACTCCATTCCATAATATAAAAGTGTTTCGTATACTACACTAATGTGTTTTTTACACTATACTATCTCAAAAACGATCTTATATTATGGGATGGAGGGAGTATGTGCCTAGTAAAACATTGCATAATGTCTCAACAAATGCATTGGTCATTCTATTTTTAATCATCGTCAACTATTGAATTGCTCACTGACAGTTGCGAACAGTAGGCAATTTAACATACACACGGATTACTCCTACATCATCATCAATTCAACAAAACCTACCTGCATATGCTACAAGCTTCTCATGAATTGCTCAATTAACATCTAAAATCATACGTTATGCTAATTTCAGGTATGTGAACAATTACAGAAACGCATGTATAACAGTATAAGGACGATTTCAAGGATTCCTTGCCGAATGTTAAATCAACTAAATGTTCGTTTTAAAGCCGACCGCAATCATCACCACGCATAATTCTTCCCCCGCCCAAACCTACCTATCAAACACACATCCACGAATTCCCGTCGAATTCTACATCCCCGCGGCCCCGGGCCAGATCCGCCTGCCGTACCAAATCTACCAGCCTAGTAATCCCTATCGGGAAAAGATCGGTAGTAGAGGGATGAGAGATCCGGCGGGCGCTCACCTTCTCGGGGTCGCCGCCCTTGTCGGGGTGGTTCTTGATGGCGGCCTTGCGGTAGGCCTTCTTGAGGTCGTCCTGGGAGGCGTCCTTGGGCACGCCCAAGATCTCGTAATAGCGCGTGCTGTCGCTCTTCTTCGGCGGCCCGCGCCCGAACATCGCGCCGAAAATCCCAAGCTCCGCGGAGAGGACGAAGACGAAACCCTAGCTGGTTGATCCGGTGGAAGCGAGGTCGCCGGTCGGGATCGGTTTGTGAGGAGAGGTGGGGGAGGGGGGGCGGTCCTAGTTATAGCGGAGCGCGGGACGGGTGGTCTGGAGTGAACGCTCTCGAAGATGCGGGAGGACGGGGGAGAGGCGGGCGCGGGCCGTCGGATCCGGATCGGGCGGTGGTTGGAGGGGAGGGCCGAGCTTCCAGATGCTTCCGGGTTGTTCTGGCGAAAGGACCGGGAGGGCTGGGGCGACGCGGGTTCGGGGAAGGGGAGCGCGTGGTTGAGTTTGACTCCGGTAAAGAGGACCGACCTGGGTACTGTCACGGTGCGGACGCCGTGTGGATGCGGGTCCGGTACGGCTACGGTGGAACCCGATAGGGAGATCCTCGCTCCAAAGATCCGGTAAACATCGATTCGACAAGGAAGTACCCGTATGTTATAGCAATCGCGCTTAGATCACAAATGAAAGATGGGTATTGAAAATCTTAAAAATCCATAGGTTCCCAATTTTAAAAGAACTGCATCCAAGATAGCGGATCCAGCCGTAGGTGCCTCTATATGGGCTTCGGGTAACCAAATATGACGGTGCCTCAATATGGGCTTCCGGTAACCAAATATGACCACATTGACGGCAAAAGAGGTGAAAAAAGCAATCCATAGAAAAATTTGACGCCGCTCATCAAATTCAGTGGTTAATAAAATAGAAAGGTGCGGGTTCGGGGAAGGGGAAGGTGTGGTTTAGTTTGACTCCGGTAAGAGGACCGACCTAGCGACTTGGGTGCTATAGCGGTGTGGGCGCGGGTGCGGCTGGATCTTATTTGGCGCCTTCAGTGTCTGTTTTTACTAACCGACGCACCCACCTTTTGTGCGAACCAACTTGTGGTTGGATGGTTGGAGGGACTGTGGTATCTCTAGCCCACCAAGATTCAAATCTTGATGTTCACATTTATTTCTGAATTTATTTCAGAATTTCCGGCGATGCACATTCAGTGGGAGTAAATCTTAAGATGATATGTCAGCTCAGTCTTTCGGAGGTGCTGTAGAGTGTGCGTGTATGCGTTCATAGAGATGAGTGTATGTGCGTGTATATGAGCGCCTGTGTCTGCCAATGTTCAAAAAAGACGCACCCACCTTTCATGTTGGGCTCGATCCATTTACTTTTTTTTCTTTCTCCTTAGCTCTGTACGCTCGCAGGGGACCTCCTATATGACGCATGAGGTGCTAGAGCATGAGGCGCTCCCCTAGCGCTGTGGCGTGCACCCCCGCGGCCCGGGAGCTGTTGGGCCGGCCCATGCGCGGGGCGGGGCGCCTCCTTTTTTTCATTTTCCTTGTTAATTTTTTTATTCTACACTAAATAATTTGGGATTCGTTTTCAAATTTTAAAACATTTTGAACTGTGAATTTTCATAAAACAGTTCTTGAATTCAAAAATGTTTGCGATTTAGAAGAATGAACATCTTTTATTTGATTGTTTTTTTAATAATGATGAACATTTTTTATATTTCATGAACAAATTTGGAATTTGATAAAAAATTGAAAATGACGAACAAATTTCGAATTTGGTGAACATTTTTTTAATCCACTGAAGAAAGTTTGAATTTGATGAACATGTTTTAGATCCTGACAAACAAAAAATAAATTCGATGAACATGTTTTGAATTAGTGAGCTTTTTTTACATTGATGAACATTTTTGAATTTAATGAACAATTCTTTTTGCAAATTTGAGAATAAAAAAGGCAAGAGAAAGTGAAAATTTGAAAGAAAAAAAACAGGAAAAAAAAAGAAAATACGAAAGAAGAAAAAAATGAAATCACTAATTGAGGAGTACCCCTTCCAAAGATCACTCCCACTACTCCAGGTTGCGACAAGTGGTGTGCTGCACGTACGCCACTTGTCCCAACCTGAGAGTTTTTCCTTTTTTCATAGATCCGTTTATTTAAAACATTATATGTCTTAAACCATGCGTCCAAATCTCAAACCGTTTTCACCCTTGAATTCCTCGCATCAAATTCCTCAAAACTAAATCCCATATTGACAGGTTTTGAACCTTTTTTTTATGAAAAAGCAGACAAAAAACCAAACCATGAGCAAGTTTTCCCCCTTTTCAGAAGCCGTTTCCGAGAGGCAGGCCGTGCCTTTTGCGAAAGCAAATCAATGCCTCTCATGAAAGCAAAATCATGCCTTTCATGAAGAAAAAAGAGAAAACGTGCGCCTTTCGCGGAAGTAAAATCATGCCTCTCATGAAAAAAAACATGTTTTTTCTGTTTCTGAGAGGCACAGCCTTGCCTTTCATCAAAAAAAAGAATATATATACATATTTTGTTTTCGAGAGGCTCAGCCGTGCCTCTCACGGTAGCAAAACCATGTCTCTCATGAAAGCAAAACCGTGCCTCTCAAGAAAGAAAAAAAAAAGAAAAAATGTTTTTTTTTTTCGTTTTTCGTGCCTCTCGCGGAAGCAAAATCGTGCCTCTCCCGGGAGCAAAACCATGCCTCTCGTGAAAAAAAATATTTTTTTCCTCCACAAAAGAAATACATTTTTTTCATCGAAAAGTTAAGAAAGACCGATAGAAATTTGAAAAGTAAAAAAAACATCTAAAAAAGCAGAAACACGTTCGAAAAAATAAAAAATTCGAAGTGAGCGACCAGAGTGCAACATGTGGCGGCGTCGGCGCGCTCTCAGCTTTTTTTTAAAGGTAACTAGGGGCTTTATTCATAGTTTATGAGTTGGGGAATACAAGCAATGTCGGGCAAAACCCCTAGCCACATATGGCGACCCACCGCAAGAGACGCAGCTCCTTTAGCAAGCGAGTGGGCCTCAAAATTATTTTCTCTATGCTCGAAACGGAAAATAACAGAAGCAAAAAGGTCGGGGAGGCTCCCGAAGGAGCGTTCCTCAACTAATTGCTTTCAGAAAAAGAAAAAAAAGAAAGGAAAAATAACCGAAAACTGGCCGGCCCATAGACGCCCAGTACGCATGAAAACTGGCCAACGCGCCGTATAGGATCCCGCCGCTCGCAGCATGGGCGCATTCGTTAAGCCGCTGCGAATCAACCTGTGGTTGAGATGGTTAGGTGGACAATGGTATCCCCAATCCAAATCCTGATACTCGCATTATTTCTGAATTTATTTCAGTATTTCCGGCGATGCGCTTTCAGTGGGAGGAGACGTTCCCGTCGACGACGAGGCGCCTACGGTGACTTCGTAAATCTCAAGATGATATGCCGGCTCAGTCTCTTGGAGGTGCTCATAAGGATAGGGTGTGCGTGTGTGCATTCATAGGGATAAGTGTATGCGCGTGTATATGAGCGCTTGTGTCTGTATTGATGCTAAAAAAAAAAGCCGCTGGTGCAGCCCGGCTGTGGAATGGAAAGCTTCTACTCCAGTAACTTCCCAGTCCACTTTGCCCGAACTGGCTGAAGCTATGGCAGTGAGGCATGCTCTATCCTTTGCTCTTCAAGTTTGTTTTGATGATTTGATCCTTGCTTCTGACTGTCAGACTCTCACATCCAAGATTAATGCTTCACTTCGATCCTGACCGATCTCATATTGCTTCGGTAGGTCAGGACATCAAGTTGAAGGCTCGTTTCTTTGGGTCTATTTTCCTTTATTCATGTTTCCCGAGTCTGTAATGTTGTCGCTCATGTTCTCGCCCAGTCTGCGGTTCATGAAGCTAGCGCTGTATGGGTAGGCGAGGTGCCGAGTTGTATTCGGCAACTTGTTTGTACTGAATCTGTTGTTTGATTAATGTAGCGCTGGCTTGTTTTAAGAAAAAAACTTTCCAGTCCACTTTTTCTTTTTTAATTCGGTTTTCCTTTTGGTTTTTCTTATTCTTTTGGTTTTTATTTTTTGTCAACATTCCAAAACCTGTGACTTTTTTTTCAAATGTGCGAACTTTTTCAAATGCATGAATCTATTTATATTTTGTGAACTTTTCCAAATTTATGAACCCTTTCAAATCTTTGAACATTATTTTAAAGAACTTATAAAAAATTGTGAGGAGGGAACCATCCGATAGGAAGTTCCTCGCTCCAAAGATCCTTGGTGCACATCGCTTCAATCTATGGATTGGGCGACCCCATGAGAGCCCATTTTAAATCGTTCGGCCAAATGCATATAGTTATATTCTACTAAAATTGATGTAAAATAGTGAGGCTAAAGTCATCATCAAATAAAATATGTTTTATACATATATGGTCAAACCATAATAAGATATAAGAAACATCTATGATTAAGTTGACTTCTTCAACACCAGCGCCTTCAAAATGAATAAGAGCATCTCCAACACAAACCCTCAAATCGCATGCAAAAGTCTGGACTGAGCTGTTCGGACGCAGTTTACCATCCAACGTCGTTCCACATCGGTGTGCGGACTAGTCTGCGCGTCTGTTCTCTCGCATACCAGAAGCAAACTAGGGGGCTTTGCATGAGTCCAGACCTGCATACATAGGACTCTGACACCCCATGCCCACTCAAAACCACACCCGGACCCCACATCTTCATCGCTTTCCCCTTTATCTGCATCCTTGGCCGACACCACTTTTGTACCACCCCGGCCGCCTTCCAAGCCCATGCCTAACCTTCGCGACCTCTGTTGCTTTTCCTACGTCGTCGTTCCACACCTCTCGTCTACTCGTCGTGCAGGCACCATCCGCTGCTACGGATGTCGTTCATGGGGTCACCACGCTCAAATTTATTGAAAAAAATCTCCCTTCTTTGAAGCAATAGATTCAGACATGGAGTATATCTACGAGCATTATTTTGAATCGTGCAACGACTCGTTCGACATGGGGGATTATGCGGATGAAACTGCAATGATGCAGGCAGTCCTTACAGACGCAGAGTATGCGGTAGAGAATGTTCTCAATTTTAAGGGACCGATCAAGGGTCATCACGCGCTGAATCGGAATAGGACACTGGACATTTGACGCTTATGGATGACTATTTGGTCCCGATGCCCTATTTGCGGACAATTTTCGTTGGCGCTTTTGGATGAGAAAAATTGTGTTTGACCGCCACTACAATGGTATTCAGGGGTACAATGACTATTTCATCTTGAAGAAGTATGTCGTGCGAAGAATTGGATTCTATGGTACGAGAAGTACACGGCTATGGCACAACCACAAATCCTTGGGACGAGTACCTCCTCATCAAACCCTTCCAAAAATAGTGAGTCATCCGGCTGCGACATAACTTGGGACAAAGCCTTTTGAGTGTCAATACTTATTACACAATAACCCGGTCCAGACTCCCTCTTCCTCAGAAGCAAGCCTATAAAGTCACTTACTAAGCAAACATTTCTTCTTAAAGATCCTCAATGCGTAGACCCTCCTGTTCCTTAGTCTGGCACAAGATATCCCGCCTCTTATGGTGATACTTAGCCTTATTTTTATCAATATGTCAGAAAAACTGAGAAATATAAAAATCAAGCATTTTTCGCTCCCCTGTGGCATTCAAACAATGAGAGTAAACACAGGCAAACTTGTAAGCCTCAATTCATGAGAATCAATCATCCACACTATGACATTAGCTTTCCTTTACAATAGCTAAGCTTCTTTTAAAAAATGTACTCAGTAAATTTCTATTTTTATTAGCTAGTTTGCGATGATGAGTTGGTATCCCGAGATAACTAAACGGGAGCTTAGCAATCTCACAACCAAACAACTGCTTATAATCATTCTCTTCTTCTTTGGCGCATCTAAAACAGAATGGTTCGCTCTTGTGAAGATTAATTTTAACCCCTGACAATTGCTCTAAAAGACACAACACCAATTTCATACTTACAGCCTTATTCATACCATGCTCTAGTAAAAGAAGTATTATGTGAAAAGTTTTGCTTGACCCAGTGTTATATTACCAAAATCAGTCGTATCAATTTGATCGGCGCACTTCATAATTTACTCGATCTTCTACAAACATGACAGCTAAACCCGCAATTTTTTTCGAAATCAAACCCACAAAAAAATGTTAATACACATATTCATATAATCTTCTCACGATTTGACGTTTTCTGTTCGCTAATAAATTAAGTGAGTCAAGGGTTGTCAAGTGCTGAATCGAAACATGCCACGGGGGCATTTGACGTTTATGGACGACTATTTTTCCCCCGATGCCCTATTCGCGAACAATTTTCTCTGGCGCTTTCGGTTGCATAAAAATATGTTTGATCGTCTCTACAATAGCGTCCAAGCATACAATGACTATTTCATCTTGAAGAAGGATGTTGAGGGGGAAAAAAGATTCTCTAGCTACCACAAGTGCATTATATCACAACCATAGACCCGTGGGACAAGTACCTCCTCCTCAAACCCTTCCAAAAGGGTGAGTCGTTTGGCTGCGCCGTAACTTGGGACAAAGCCTTTGAGTGTATATACTTATTAAGCAATAATCCGATCCAGACTCCCTCTTCCTCAGAAGCAAGCCCATAAAGTCACTTGCTAAGCAAACATTTATTTTTAATATGAAGATCCTCAATGCGTAGACCCTCTTGGTCCTTAGGCCGGCACAATATATCCTGCCTCTCAAGTTGATACTTACCCTTATTTTTATCAATCTATCAGAAAAATGAAGAGAGATAAAGATCAAGTATTTTCCTCAACCCTATTGGCATTTCAAAGAACGAGAACATAAACATAGGCAAACTTGTAAGCCTCAATTCATGAGAATCAGTCGTCCACCCTACGACATTACCTTTCCTTTACAACAGCTAAGCTTCTATTCAAATATGTCCTCAGTAAATTTCTATTTTTTATTAGCTAGCTTGCAATGATTAGTTGATATCCTGAGATAACTAAACGGAAGCTTAGCTTTCACAACCAAACAACTGCTTATAACTATTCTCTTCTTCTTTGGTGCGTCCAAAACAGTATCGTTCACTCTTGTGAAAATTGATTTTCACCCATGACAATAGCTCAAAAGGACACAACACCAATTTCATATTCACGGCCTTGTCAATTTCATGCTCCACTAAAAGAAGTATTATGTGAAAAGTTTTGCTTGGCCCAGTGTTATCTTACCAAAATCAGTCATATCAATTTGACCGGTGCACTTTGTAATTTACTCGATCTTCTACAAACATGTCGGCTAAACCCACAAAAAATGTTAATACACATATTCATATAATCTTTTTGATGATTTGACGTTTTTTGTTTTTGTTAACAAATTAAATGGGCCAAGTCATACTAGAATATAACGGAATGCAGTGCTTTGTGGCGATTGTAGTGGGGGGCAATACACTCATCTTTTAGCTCCACACGAGATGTGCTTAATTAGGTGCACGCTTGGCCGCAAATTACTCGCGATTATAGGGGGACCAATACGATACACTCATCTTTTAGCTCCACACAAGAGTAGTGGAGGTGCATGTTCATGATGGTGGGTACGTCACAGAATTTAGTCCCTCCACTAGCTAGCTACCACTACTAGTATTTAAAGTGAGCTAGGGAGTCCTGGGTAGCCAAGAGCTAAGTGCTTGCTGCGCGCCCTCCATAAGCTAGCTTAGCTTCTTGCAGCGGCCGCCCGCCATGGCCAAGCTCGCCGCGCAACTGAAGAGCAAGTTCTTCGGCCTCGTCGGCCGCTTCACCGTCTGCGGCCGCGCCGGGCACAAGGACGCACTAGGTAAGCATAACATGCAGTACATGCAACAAAACTAGAATTCCTCCTCGCCTAGCTAGGTGATGACCGTCTCAATCGTGTGTCGTCTTTCTGCAGCTGCTGGTGAGCTCAAGGCAGCATCATCTGAGGTATATATGCTCATCAAGTCATGGTGATAAACTCTAATTTCCTTTTTTGTGGAGAGAGGAACTCTAATTTCCTCTCCTGCACGCGAGCTTAATTTTTGATGGGTTTCGCTAGTGATCGATGGGAGGTTGATTTGAACTGGCAAAACCTAATCAGTTTTCAATCTGTGGATGGGTGAAATAACGTTTGGTTGTTGCACGCGATTACCTGCAGCATGTTGAGATCAGGTCAAGAGGAGGTTCACCAGGCAAGTCGGCAGGGTCCGTGCCTCGTAGCCACTAAGCGTCGTCCAATCAACTGCTCGGCCGATGGACCTTTGGGTTATTTGGATCCTAAGTAATTCACGAATCAATCACGAAGCAGTCTCCAGATTGAAGCTCCCTATATTTTCTGCATTTCTTCCTTGGTACTATCATGTCACGTAAATCAATAGCCTAAGCATAGCTTTTGGTCTTACGACTTTGCTATTTTGTCGGCGTGTTTTTGCGTATATGTTAGGTTGGCTGCGTGCATCCTTATTATGCAAAGGCCGGATGTGTGCTCATTGTGCTATGTATCTTCTTGATGCTTCATTTTGAGTCAATAAAAATCATCCTTCGTTGATTTTTTTTTGTTTCGGACATAATTTACCTCGGTACGTGCTCATATGCTCCCTAATTTCCATAGATTGCTAGCGTCCTCATATGAGGTAATTTCCATAGATTGCTAGCTATCTCGACATTCCGAGTTTACCGTGTTTATGTTGTAAATGAACATGTACCCGCTTGATGATGATGTTCTTGTTTGTAATAATTTTCTTAATCAGTGGCTTAGCCAGGATTTTTAAATCAATCAAGGTGGTCTACTTGATAATTACTTTTCAAAAGATACAACAAGCCAACAAATCAGTATAGGATATATCAATGAAATAACAGAGTTCCATTAATCAATCTCAGTTGCAGCGACCCACATGGCCACAATGATCAACTTTTATTTTTTAGAACAAAGACGCAAGCTGCGTCTGGCTTTATAAATTAGGGTTTTTATCATTTATGCCACTAGTTATATCTCACTACTCAGTTTTTCCATTAGAAGTTACAGCCACTTAAAAATGTCATCGATTCGTGAGATGCTTACTCAAAAATGCCATTAGATATATTGTAGCGATCCAACCTCAAACGGTCGAATCTCTGTGCATAAGTGTCATCCCTGGATCGGTAATGCTGACACACACAGTACTTCGAAGGATTTATAACAGAGTAGCAATCACACACTTATTACATCGATAGTCTCAAGAGAAAACTTATTACAATAAATATGGCTTAAGGCCATCTAAATAAGATAACAGCGGAAGACTTGGAAGATAAAGTGAGTCCATCAACTTCAACGGCATAGCTGAGTGCACGACAACGACCTAGCGCACCGTACTCTTCGTCTGAAAAGTCTGCAACATGATATGTTGCAGTTCGAAACGGGTCAGCACATGAAATATGCTGGCAAGATAACACAGTGGAGCAATGAACAAGTAAAGACTACCACTACATGCATATGAGGATGGTGGAGGCTCTACGGTTTTAATGTTTTTGCGAAAAGCCATTTTTCCCTACAACAAAGGAATATGTTTTATTTAACTATCATGATAGTTGTTAAACATTGAGAAGGTTCCTCCAACTCAATCACAATTAAATAGTATTAATAACCCAACAAATTAAGTAATAGAGTGATGAGATCAACATGATAATCCAAGATCCAGATACTCAAGATGTCCATAACTGGGGACACGGCTAACCATGATTAGTTTGTACACTTTGCAGATGTTTGCGCACTTTTCCCCACAAGACTTGATCTCCTCCGTTGGATTTTCTCGCACTACGTGATGTTTGAGAAACGGATGATCGAGACACAGTCTTTCAGAAGCATTAACTCTAACCCCGGGTAGACCGTACCAACCTACATCCCCTACATCTGCTAGCCTACCACTGGAAGAGGTCATGCAACTTACTCCACTATGCTAGAGTCCATAATAGCTTATAGCTGCACACAGAAGTTTCTAGCATGAATAAATCTTATGATCCCTTTGAGCCTGGGTGGCGAACCATAGGATGATCACACGGGTACTCCGGGATATCCTAGGACAACACTGGATTCTCCAGGTGCCCGCAACTAATCCACTCAAATGTGTATTTAAGTAGCCACCTTAAGTTAACCATTAATTAACAATCTCACATCTGTCATGGATACACTTAAACCCAATCCACGTCTATGAGCATAGCATGGCGATATAGGTATAACATAGAAGTAACTCCCAAGGGTTTGATAATAAAAGGGCAATAGGTTCTACCTCATCATCTACTTCCCAAAACCCACATGTTAAGAAATCCTACTCATGCAATGTTTGAGGGTTGTAACCAATGCATAAAAACTGTGTAAGAAAGGAGTATGATCAAAGTGTTACTTGCCTTGCTGATGATCCGCAAAACCTAGTGACTCGTAGTAGCACGCTGCACACTTCGGGAATTCTATCACAAACAAACAATAGCATACATAAGCACTCAAGCAAATATGCAAGGATAAAACTTCAAATAAGAATATCCAAACTGAAAATTCAACTGAAGAGCTTCAATTTGCAAAAAGAATCAATCGAATCGGAGCTACGTAACTGAAACTACAATCAAAAGAACTTCGAATTCAAATCTTCTTGAAACCAAAATTTAAATTGTCAAAACCATGTTCAAGTTGATTAACTAGAAAGAGGGCTTCGAGACGAAGATTTTGGCGTTGGTTTCACTGGATTTGGACAAACGGTTTAGAAACAGCGAGGGTTTGAAGTTCAGGAGCTAATCTGCGATAAAAATAATCACGGATAGGTCCCTGGCCGAAAATAAAATAAAAAGAAAAGACTAACGAACGAACGTTCACTGTCTAAACCTAACCGGCGAACAACGTTCGTTAAAACGAACGAACGGAAGAACGTCCGCTAAATAAAATAAACTGACGAAAACCGATCTAAGAAATTAAACCGGAAAACTAAAAAATCGAGGTTAACCGAAGAAAAACCGACCGGTCAAACGGGCGGGGTCAACGGCGGTGGCTCCGGCGAGATCCGGTGCGGCGTCGGCGTCGGCAATGGCGGCGACGACGCGGGGTGGCGCGGGGCTGCGGGGTGTGGTGGCGGCGGCGGCGCGGGCGGCGACGCGACAGCGGATCAGCGGCGACGGCAGGAGGCGAAGCGGGCGGCGGCGGCTTCGGCTTGGGGTCCTAGGGGGCCCCGAGCTCGTCTTTTAAGGGGAGGGAGGCGGCGGCTTGCTGGAGGGGGCATGCCCTCGGGAGGCGTGTCCGAGGCGGACACGGCCGGCGGCGGCGGGGCGGACTCCTGCTGCGGGGGAAGGCGGCGACGCGCACGGGCGGGCCGGCTCGGTTGGGCCTTCGGCCTAGTCGGGCGAAGAGTTTTTTGTAAAGATTCCGCCGAGAAAAAAATCTTAAATAAATAAAAATAAAAATCTAAAAATGCCAAAACAAAATTTCACCGTCTAAATAAAATATTTAGAACATAGTGAACATTTTCTTGACCTAAAAATGCATAATTTTCTAATTCAAATAAATAACAATAAAATCCAAATAAAATAATTTATTCGATTTTAATGTTTTTCCTGCAATATTTCTTTTGTTTTGGAGAAGTTATATTATCCCCTCTCATATATTTTGATATTGAAATATTTTTAGAGAGAAAAATAATTAAAACCAAAGTGATCCACTTCTCAATATTTGAGAAAATTCAAATATGAAAACAATAAAATCCCATCATTCCGTTAGATGTTTGCTCAATAATGCCAAAACCAAATAAAATATGATATGCATATGATGACCTATGTATAACATTCCAAATTGGAAATTTGGGATGTTACATATATAAAAAATGCCATCATTCCGTTAGATGTTTGCTGAATAATGCCATTAGACATTGTTATTTTCATGTCAAACTTGTTGACCATCCAATATGACAAAAAAATGCCTAGACCCACATTTCAGTTCTCTCTATCTCACAATCACAAATGTGGCCCCACTTGTGAGGAGTAAGTAAGCGAATAATTTTACAGAAAAATAAGAACGCTGTTGGGATCAAGTGGGTCCCACACTTTATTATAGTGAGATAGAGGGAGAGCCGGGATGTTGGTCCTGTTGGGGAACGTTGCAGAAAACAAAAATTTTCCTACGGTTTCACCAAGATCCATCTATGAGTTCATCTAGCAACAAGTGATCGGATTGCATCTACATACCTTTGTAGATCACACGCGGAAGCGTTCAAAGAACGGGGATGAGGAAGTCGTACTCGACGTGATCCAAATCACTGGAGATCCTAGCGCCGAACGGACGGCACCTCCGCGTTCAACACACGTACGGTCAGCGTGACGTCTCCTTCTTCTTAATCCAGCAAGGGGAAGGAGAGGTTGATGAAGATCCAGCAGCACGACGGCGTGGTGGTGGATGTAGGGGTCACCGCAGCAGGGCTTCGCCATTCTACTGCGAGAGGGAGAGGTGTAGCAGAGGAGAGGGAGGCGCCAAGACTCAAGGGTGCGGCTGCCCCTCCCTTCCCCCCTTTATATAGACCCCCTAGGGGGTGCGCCAGCCCTAGGAGATGGGATCTCCTAGGGGGGGCAGCGGCCAAGGGGTGGAGTGCCCCCCAAGCCAGGTGGTGCGCCCCCCACGCTAGGGTTCCCAACCCTAGGCGCATGGGGTGGGCCAAGGGGGGCGCACCAGCCCAATATGGGCTGGTTCCCCTCCCCACTTAGCCCATGGGGCCCTTCGGGATGGGTGGCCCCACCCGGTGGTCCCGGTACAATACCGGTGACCCCCGAAACTCTCCTGATGGCCGAAACTGCACTTCCTATATATAATTCTTCAACTCCGGACCATTCCGGAACTCCTCGTGACGTCCAGGATCTCATCCGGGACTCCGAACAACTTTCGGGTTACTGCATATTCATATCTCTACAACCCTAGCGTCACCGAACCTTAAGTGTGTAGACCCTACGGGTTCGGGAGACATGTAGACATGACCGAGATGGCTCTCTGGTCAATAACCAACAGCGTGATCTGGATACCCATGTTGGCTCCCACATGCTCCTCGATGATCTCATCGGATGAACCACGATGTCGAGGATTCAAGCAACCCCGTATACAATTCCCTTTGTTAATCGGTACGTTACTTGCCCGAGATTCGATTGTCGGTATCCCAATACCTCGTTCAATCTCGTTACCGGCAAGTCACTTTACTCGTACCGTAATGCATGATCCCGTGACCAGACACTTGGTCACTTTGAGCTCATTGTGATGATGCATTACCGAGTGGGCCCAGAGATACCTCTCCGTCATACGGAGTGACAAATCCCAGTCTTGATCCGTGTCAACCCAACAGACACTTCCAGAGATACCCGTAGTATACCTTTATAGTCACCCAGTTACGTTGTGACGTTTGGTACACCCAAAGCACTCCTACGGTATCCGGGAGTTACACGATCTCATGGTCTAAGGAAAAGATACTTGACATTGGAAAAACTCTAGCAAACGAACTATACGATCTTGTGCTATGTTTAGGATTGGGTCTTGTCCATCACATCATTCTCCTAATGATGTGATCTCGTTATCAATGACATTCAATGTCCATAGTTAGGAAACCATGACTATCTGTTGATCAACGAGCTAGTCAACTAGAGGCTTACTAGGGACATGTTGGTGTCTATGTATTCACACATGTATTACGATTTCCGGATAACACAATTATAGCATGAATAAAAGACAATTATCATGAACAAGGAAATACAATAATAATCCTTGTATTATTGCCTCTAGGGCATATTTCCAACAGGTCCATAGGTATTTATGCCATTATAACATGTCAAAGAGATTTGAGATCACAATAATGATGTGAAGTGGCATTTTTGAGCATGTATCTAACAAAGCGATGGTATTTTTTAGCAGTTGAAATTCCTAGTGGCGAAACTGAGTAGTGGGACACAATTGGTGACATAAATGATAAAAACCCTATAAATTAATAAAGCCCGCAAATTAGGCAAAGTGATATAGGTTCGATAACTCAAACAAATAAAACAAGGTTAAAACGATGGGGTGCATAGCCGAAGGCCCATAATAGAGCACACAGGCTCGAGAGAACAGAAGGAGACTGCTACCTAGGCAGCAACCGGAGGGGAGTGTGTGATGTTGTGGATATGTCGAAGCTTGTCCATCGCCTGCTGCATAGCATAAATGTCTTAACGCTTCCCTCCGGTTGCATTCTTAGAGCAATGCCAACAAGAGAGTCCAACACTGAAGGAATAGGAGGCATTAGAACATGCAACTAGCTGGAGATTCAATAGTAGGTCTGTTTCTTATGTGCCATAGAGCCCATAGCAGCGCCCAAAGGACTCTCTTGTCCGCATTGCTCTAAGAATAGTTACCAACTCCGTGCCCAAGGAGGGATTCTAACCCGTATCAGTGGCAGCTCTCACCTCACTCCATGTGAAGCGAGCTAAGTGGCAGCAAAAAACAAGACGTGATTCACATCCTCCGGAATAGCACAGACCATGACCATGTGATTTCCGTTCTAGGGGCCGTTAGGCTTGGCAACATTGGTAGATGTAGGTAATGAAGGAAATATGCCTTAGAGGCAATAATAAAGTTGTTATTTTATATTTTCTTATATCATGATAAATGTTTATTATTCATACTAGAATTGTATTAACCGAAAACTTGATACATGTGTGAATACATAAACAAAACACCGTGTCCCTAGTAACCCTCTACTAGATGGTTAAGTTTCCTAACCATAGAAATGTGTTGTCATTTGATGAATGGGATCATATCATTAGGAGAATGATGTGATGGACAAGACCCATCCGTTAGCTTAGCATATTGATCGTTCAGTTTTATTGCTATTGCTTTCTTCATGTCATATACATATTCCTTTGAGTATGAGATTATGCAACTCCCGGACACCGAAGGAATGCCTTCTATGCTATCAAACGTCACAATGTAACTGGGCGATTATAAAGATGCTCTATAGGTATCTCCGAAGGTGTTTGTCGGGTTGGCATAGATCAAGATTAGGATTTGTCACTCCGAGTATCGGAGAGGTATCTCTGGGCCCTCTCGGTAATACACATCATAAGAAGCCTTGCAAGCAATGTGACTAATGAGTTAGTTCTGGGATGATGTATTACGGAACGAGTAAACATACTTGTCGGTAACGAGATTGAACTAGGTATGAAGATACCACGATCGAATCTCAGGCAAGTAACATACCAATGACAAAGGGAATAACGTATGTTGTCATAACGGTCCGACCGACAAAGATCTTCGTAGAATATGTAGGAACCAATATGAGCATCCAGGTTCCGCTATTGGTTATTGACCGGAGAGGTGTCTCGGTCATGTCTACATAGTTCTCGAACCACTAGGGTCCGCACGCTTAATGCTCGATGATGATTTTGTATTATATGAGTTATGTGATTTGGTGACCGAATGTTGTTCGGAGTTCCGGATGAGATCACAGACATGACGAGGAGTCTCGAAATGGTCGAGAGGTAAAGATTGATATATAGGACGATGGTATTCAGACACTGGAAGTGTTTCGGGGGTACCAGGTACATATCGGGTCACCGGAAAGGTGTTCCAGGCACCCCCGGCAAACATATGGGCCTAATGGGCCAAGAGGGGAAACGCAGCAGCCAACATGGGCTGCTGTGCCCCCATATAGGCCAAACCTGGAGGGGAAGGAAAGAGGGGAAGAGAGAAAGTAAGGGGAGGGATTCGGCCTCCCCCTTCCTTCCCTCCTCTCTCCTTCTTCCTTGCCCCTCCGGGAATTATGGTAAGGCGGGGATAGGACTAGGTCCTCAAGTAGGATTCCTCCTACTTGGGCGCCCCCTTGGCTGCTCCCTCTCCCTCCCACCTATATATATGAGGGGGGAGGTGCCTAGAACACACACCAACAATTGTTAGCCATGTGCAACGCCCCCTCCACAGTTTACGCCTACGGTCATATCATCGTAGTGCTTAGGCGAAGTCTTGCGTGGATCACTTCACCATCACCGTCACCACACTATTGTGCTAATGAAACTCTCCCTCGACACTTTGCTGGATCAAGAGTATGAAGGACGTCATCGAGATGAACGTGTACAGAACTCGGAGGTGTCATACGTTCGGTGCTTGATCAGTCGGAACGAGAAGAAGTTCGACAACATCAACCGCATTGTCAAACGCTTCCGCTTCGAGTCTACGAGGGTGCTTGGACACACTCCCGCCTTCTCGTTGCTATGCATCTCCTAGATAGATCTTGCATGAGCGTAGGAATTTTTTTGAAATTGCATGCTACATTTCCCAACAGTGGCATCAGAGCCAGGTCTATGCGTAGATGATATGCACGAGTAGAACATAAACAGTTGTGGGCGGTGATAGTCATAATGCTTACCACCAACATCTTATTTTTATTCGGCGGTATTGTGGGATGAAGCGGACCGGACCAACCTTACATGACCACCTTCATGAGACCAGTTCCACCGGCAGACATGCAACTAGTTTTGCATAAAGGTGGCTGGCGGGTGTCTGTTTCTCCTACTTTAGTTGAATAGAATTTGACTATGGACGGTCCTTGAAGAAGGTTAAAACAGCAAACCTGACGAAACATGGTTGTGGTTTTAATGCGTAGGTAAGAGCGGTTCTTGCTAGAAGCCCGTTGCAGCGACGTAAAACTTGCAACAACAAAGTAGAGGACGTCTAACTTGTTTTTGCAGGGCATGTAGTGATGTGATATGGTCAAGACATGATGTGATATATATTATCGTATGAGATGATCATGTTTTGTAAAAGTTACTGGCAACCGGCAGGAGCCTTATGGTTGTCGCTTTATTGTATGAAATGCAAACGCCATGTACTTGCTTTACTTTATCACTATGCGTTAGCGATAGTTGTAGAAGCAATAGTTGGCGAGACGACCACGACACTACAATGGAGATCAAGGTGTCAAGCCAGTGACGATGGAGATCATGATGATGCTTTGGAGATGGAGATCAAAAGGACAAGATGATGATGGCCATATCATGTCACATATTTTGATTGCATGTGATGTTTATCTTTTATGCATCTTATTTTGCTTAGTACGGCGGTAGCATTATAAGATGATCCCTCACTAAAATTTCAAGGTATAAGTGTTCTCCCTGAGTATGCACTGTTGCGACAGTTCATCGTGTTGAGACACCATGTGATGATCGAGTGTGATAGACTCTACGTTCACATACAACAGGTGCAAGAGAGTTTTGCACATGCAGAATACCAGGGTTAAACTTGATGAGCCTGGCATGTACACACATGGCCCCGGTGAACGAAATATGCCCTAGAAGCAATAATAAAGTTGTTATTTTATATTTCCTTATATCATGATAAATGTTTATTATTCATGCTATAATTGTATTAAACAGAAACTTGATGCATGTGTGGATACATAGACAAGACACCGTGTCCTTAGTAAGCCTCTACTAGACTAGCTCATTAATCAATGATGGTTAAGTTTCATAACCATGGACATGTGTTGTCATTTGATGAACGGGATCACATCATTAGGAAAATGATGTGATGGGCAAGACCCATCCGTTAGCTTAGCATATTGATCGTTCAGTTTTATTGCTATTGCTTTATTCATGTCATATACATATTCCTTTGACTATGAGATTATGCAACTCCCGGATACCGGAGGAATACCTTGTGTGCTATGAAATGTCACAACATAACTGGGTGATTATAAAGATGCTCTACAGGTATCTCTGAAGGTGTTTGTTGGGTTGGCATAGATCGAGATTAGGATTTGTCACTCCGAGTATCGGAGAGGTATCTCAGGGGCCTCTCGGTAATACACATCATGATAAGCCTTGCAAGCAATGTGACTAATGAGTTAGTTACAGGATGATGTATTACGGAACTAGTAAAGAGACCTGCCGGTAACGAGATTGAAGTAGGTATGAAGATACCGACGATCGAATCTCGGGCAAGTAACATACTGATGACGGGGAGTAACGTATGTTGTCATTACGGTACGACTGATAAAGATCTTCGTAGAATATGTGGGAACCAATATGAGCATCCAGGTTCCACTATTGGTTATTGACTGGAGAGGTGTCTCGGTCATGTCTACATAGTTCTCGAACCCGTAGGGTCCGCACGCTTAACATTCGATGACAATTTGTTATTATATGAGTTATGTGATTTGGTGACCAAATGTTGTTCGGAGTCCTAGATGAGGTCACAGACATGATGAGGAGTCTTGAAATGGTCGAGAGGTAAATATTCATATATAGGAAGATGATATTCGGACACCGGAAGTGTTCCAGGGGTACCGGGTACATATCGGGTCAACGGAAGGGGTCCGGGCAACCCCCGGCAAAGATTTGGGCCTATTGAGCCAAGAGGGGAAACACAGTAGCCATCATGGGCTGCTGCACCCCCATGTAGGCCGAATATGAAGAGAAAGGAAAGGGGGGAAGAGAGAAAGGAAGGGCAGGTATTCGGCCTCCCCCTTCCTTCTCCCCCTCCTCTTTCCTTCTCCCTCCGGAAAACAAGGAAAGGGGGGGATTGGGGTGGGAGCCCAAGTAGGACTCGGCCTACTTGGGTGCCCCCTGGCTGCCTCTTCCCCCTCCAACCAATATATATGTGGGGAGGGGGTGCCTAGAGGACACACAAACATCTGTTAGCCGTGTGCAGCGCCCCCTCCATAGTTTACACCTCCGATCATATTCACATAGTGCTTAGGCGAAGCCCTACATGGATCACTTCACCATCACCATCACCACGCTGTCGTGCTGACAGAACTCTCCCTCGACATTTTGCTGGATCAAGAATTTGAGGGACGTCATCGAGTTGAACGTGTGCAGAACTCGAAGGTGCCGTACATTCGGTGCTTGATCGGTCCGAATGTGAAGAAGTTCGACTACATCAACCGCGTTGTCAAACGCTTTCGCTTTCGGTCTACGAGGGTACATGGACACACTCTCCTACTCTTGTTGCTATGCACCTCTTAGATAGATCTTGCGTGAGCGTAGGATTTTTTTTTGAAATTGCATGCTATGTTTCCCAACAGTGGCATCCGAGCCAGGTCTATGCTTAGATGATATGCACGAGTGGAACACAAAGAGTTGTGGGCGGTGATCATCATACTGATTACCACCAATGTCTTATTTTGATTCGGCGGTATTGTTGGATGAAGCGGCATGGGCCAAGCTTACATGACCACGTTCATGAGACCGGTTCCACCGACAGACATGCAACTAGTTTTGTATAAAGGTGGCTGGCGGGTGTCTGTTTCTCCAACTTTAGTTGAATCGAATTTGACTGCGGCCGGGCTTTGTTGAAGGCTAAACAAAAAACTTGATAAATCACCATTGTGGTTTTGATGCGTAGGTAAGAACGATTCTTACTAGAAGCCCGTAGCAACCACGTAAAACTTACAACATCAAAGTAGAGGACGTCTAACTTGTTTTTGCAGGGCATGTTGTGATGTGATATGGTCAAGACATGATGTGATATACATTATTGTATGATATGATCATGTTTTGTAAAAGTTATCGCCAACTGGAGGAGCCTTATGGTTGTCGCTTTATTGTATGAAATGTAAACGCCATGTAATTGCTTTACTTTATCACTATGCGTTAGCGATAGTTGTAGAAGCAATAGTTGGCGAGAGGACCACGACGCTACGATGGAGATCAAGGTGTCAAGCCAGTGATGATGGAAATCATGACAGTGCTTTGGAGATGGAGATCAAAGGCACAAGATGATGATGGCCATATCATGTCACATATTTTGGTTTGCATGTGATGTTTATCTTTTATGCATCTTATTTTGCTTAGTACGGCGGTAGCATTATAAGATGATCCCTCACTAAAATTTCAAGGTATAAGTGTTCTCCCTGAGTATGCACCGTTGTGATAGTTCGTCGTGCCGAGACACCATGTGATGATCGAGTGTGATAAGCTCTACGTTCATATACAACGGGTGCAAGACAGTTTTGCACATGTGGAGTACTTGGGTTAAACTTGATGAGCCTAGCATGTACAGACATGGCCTCGGAACACTGGAGACCAAAAGGTCGAACGTGAATCATATAGTAGATATGATAACATAGAGATGTTCACCATTGAAAATTACTCCATCTCACGTGATGATCAGACATGGTTTAGTTGATATGGATCACGTGATGATATGTCCATTTTTCATCATGCTTTTATATCGATATTTATTGCATTATAGCCTGTTATTACACATTATGTCACAATACTTATGCCTATTCTATCTTATTTTACAAGGTTTACATAAAGAGGGGGAATGCCGGCAGCTGGAATTCTGGACTGGAAAAGGAGCAAATATTAGAGACCTATTCTGCACAGCTCCAAAAGTCCTGAAACTTCACGGAAGTTATTTCGAGAATATATAAAAAATACTGAGCGCAAGAAGTACCAGAGGGGGGTCACCCACCAGCCACGAGGGTGGGGGGCGCGCCCTACCCCCCTGGGCGCGCCCCTGCCTCATGGGCCCCCTGGTGGCCCTCCGATGCCCATCTTCTGCTATATGGAGTCTTTCATCGATGAAAAAATCATAACCAAGCTTTTGGGACGAGACTCCACCGCCACAAGGCGGAACCTTGTCGGAACCAATCTAGGGCTCTGGCAGAGCTGTTCTGTGGGGACACTTCCCTCCGGGAGGGGCAAATCATGACCATCATCATCACCAACGATCCTCTCATCGGGAGGGGGTCAATCTCCATCAACATCTTCACCAGCACCATCTCGTCTCAAACCCTAGTTCATCTCTTGTATCCAATCTTTGTATCCAAACCTCAGATTGGTACCTGTGGGTTGCTAGTAGTGTTGATTACTCCTTGTAGTTGATGCTAGTTGGTTTACTTGGTGGAAGATTATATGTTCAGATCCATTATGCATATTAATACCCCTCTGATTATGAACATGAATATGCTTTGTGAGTAGTTACGTTTGTTCCTGAGGACATATGAGAAGTCTTGCTATTAGTAGTCATGTGAATTTAGTATTCGTTCGATATTTTGATGAGATGCATGTTGTCATCCCTCTAGTGGTGTCATGTGAACGTCGACTACATGACACTTCACCATTGTTTGGGCCTGGAGGGAGGCATTGGGAAGTAATAAGTAGATGATGGGTTGCTAGAGTGAGAGAAGCTTAAACCCTATTCTATGCGTTGCTTCATAAGGGGATGATTTGGATCCATATGTTTCATGCTATGGTTAGGTTTACCTTAATACTTCTGTTGTAGTTGTGGATGCTTGCAATGGGGGTTAATCATAAGTGGGATGCTTGTCCAAGTAAGGACATCACCCAAGCACCGGTCTACCCACATATAAAATTATCAAAGTACCGAACGCGAATCACATGAACGTGATGAAAACTAGCTTGACGATAATTCCCATGTGTCCTCGGGAGCGCTTTACTTCATATAAGAGTTTGTCCAGGCTTGTCCTTTGCTACAAAAAGGATTGGGCCATCTTGCTGTACCTTATTTACTTTTATTACTTGCTACTCATTATAAATTACCTTATCATAAAACTATTTGTTACCGATAATTTCAGTGCTTGCAGAGAATACCTTACTGAAAACTGCTTATCATTTCCTTCTGCTCCTCGTTGGGTTCAATACTCTTACTTATCGAAAAGGCTATGATAGACCCCCTATACTTGTGGGTCATCAAGACTCTTTTCTGGCGCCGTTGCCGGGGAGTGAAGCGCCTTTGGTAGGTGGAATTTGGTAAGGAAAAATTTATATAGTGTGCTGAAATTTACTGTCACCTGTTACTATGGAAAGTAATCCTTTGAGGGGTTTGTTCGGGGTATCTTCACCTCGTTAGGAGCCACAATTAGTTACCAATAATGCTAGATCTACGTACGTCTACGAACAGTTTTACGTAAACTACCTAATTAAACCCCCTCCTGATTTTCAGGGGTGTGGGCCCCAGCCTCCCCCAATATCCAATAAAAACTCCCCAAGTTGATGATTACGTTAGTCACGTAATAGTCATTACGTAGATGTAGCATTACTCATTAGTTACCCCTCAACCTACTGAACCTACTGAAAATGTTTACTTTGAAATTCCTTCGGGTATGATAGAGAAACTGCTAGCTAATCCTTTTGCAGGAGATGGAACATTGCATCCCGATTTACACTTAATCTATGTGGATGAAGTTTGTGGATTATTTAAGCTTGCAAGTATGCCCGATGATGTAATCAAGAAGAAGGTCTTCCCTTTAATTTTAAGGGAGATGCATTGACATGGTATAGGCTATGTGATGATATGGGATCATGGGACTATAAGCGATTGAAATTGGAATTCCATCTGAAGTTTTATCCTATGCATCTTGTTCATCGTGATCATAATTATATATATAATTCTTGGCCTCGTGGGGGAGAAAGCATCGCTCAAGCTTGGGGGAGGCTTAAGTCAATGTTATATTCATGCCCCAATCATGAGCTCTCAAGATAAATGATTATTCAAAATTTTATGCTCGGCTTTCTGACAACAATCGCTCCATGCTCGATACTTCTTGTACTGGTTCCTTTATGATGAAGACCATTGAATTCAAATGGAATTTATTGGAGAGAATTAAACGCAACTCTGAAGATTGGGATCTCGAGAAGGTAAGGAGACAGGTATAACACCTAAGTTTGATTGTGTTAAATCTTTTATGGATACCGATGTTTTCCGTAAATTTAGCACTAAATATGGACTTGACTCTGAGATAGTAGCTTCTTTCTGTGAATCCTTTGCAACTCATGTTGATCACCCTAAGGAGAAGTGGTTTAAATATAATCCTCCCATTGAAACAAAATTAGTTGCACCTATTAAAGTTGAATAAAAAATTATCACTTATGATGATCCTGTTGTTCCCACTGCTTATGTTGAGAAACCACCTTTCCCTATTAGAATAAAGGATCATGCTAAAGTTTCAACTGTAGTCAACAAAAGTAATATTAGGGCACACAAACCCTGTTGGGGATATTACTGCTGGGCGTAAACCGGCCTATCTGGGCCGGATCAACTTCATCAGTAGCTCCAAAAGTGATAAAGCCCAAGAAGGCAGATGAGGGCCTAAGGCCCATAGCCGGTTCAAGACTGGTAGCTGTAAACCGAAATTTGTATATAAACTTGTATTGTAAGATAGGAATAAGGAGAGGCCAACCTGGATACGAATATCGACCGGAGTCGGGACTCTGTGAACCGACGGGAGTCACCCGTGTATATAAGGGGACGACCCGGCGGCGGTTCAAGGACAACAGACAACAACTCGAGACATAGGCGAAGCTTGTTTGCTCCCTAGTCATCGAAACCCCATCAATTCCATCACAACTAGACGTAGGCTTTTACCTTCATCGAAGGGGCCGAACTAGTATAAATTCTCTTGCGTCCCTGTGTCCGCTTTAACCCCTTCAAGCTAACCCGTCGAGATGGCTCCACGACTAAGTCCTTTCTCTAGGACATCTGCCATGACAAAACCACGACAGTTGGCGCCCACCGTGGGGCTATCACACGATGGTTTCCGGTTCTTGGAGGGCCGCTTTGAAGGACTCGAGGGCTACGCTGTAGGCCGGATGACTAAGAGTCGTCGCGGCAAGCTCTACATCGACGATGCAGGCTGGGGCCCGAGGCCGGCTCAATTGAGTACGGGTATCGAGTCCCCTTTGGTAGCATTCCCGTTTTCATCGGCAAGATCGGTGAATCGGGCCCTGAGCCGGACATCTGCACCGACCTCGTCGAGATGGCTCAGCGTGCGCGATCCGCCCGGGTTAAACCGGCCATGAAGCGTGCCTTCATGGGAGTCATCCATGGAGGAAGTTATGAGGATGGATCGGAATCTCGCAGCGATGCCGTCATTTGTTCCGATGACGAGTCATCGACCGGAGAAACCGAATCTCTTTATCAGCTTCAAGACGGCCGGATTGGGGGCTGTTCCGATGGCGACAGTATTCCGGACCCCTCTGATCTGCCCAACCGGGTTGGAATATTCATGACTGGCACACAAGCATCGCTTCATTCTTCGACCGCTGCGGCAACGACCTCTGGTTCAGCAGTGGCAAGGGCTGCCGGGGCAGGAGGCCCTGTGCGCCCACCGGCTCAGGTTCTATCAGAACTATTTGATGCGTTGGCAGTGCTTATGGTGGAGGTTAATCCGCCGGATTAGGACGTTCACAACGCGGAGATTGCAAAGGTAAAGGAACAGATCACCCAGGCCAAGGCGAATCTGGCAGCTAAGGACACCAGGATGGCCGCAGAGCGGGCCGCTTTAGACGCACAGGCCTATAGGCTTATGTTGGACCAGAGCGCGTCGCATGAAGTCATGAGGAGGAAGCACCGATCCCTCTTACCTCCGGTTTTTGAGGCCAGAGACCTTTTCAACACTCCAGGACCAAGAGCCGGCTATCTGCTGGAGGGAAACCGAGCAGAAGCCCCTGCGGCCGGTGCACCGGTTCAGCCTTGTCAGATGGACCCGCCTCATCAAAACACAGTTATACCTCAGGCTGCTTTAACACCTCCGGGTCACTACCCCAACCCAATGGACAATCTTGTTGCCGCTGCTGCACGGCTGGAGGCCATTCCAATTGAAGGTAACTCGCCGCAGGTAGTAGAGACACGACGGGTCAAGGAACTTCTGAGGACAGCTTTGGCCCAACAGGAAGCGTACTCGTATAGCCGCGACCGGATCCACTCGACCCCCCGTCCAAGCCGGAGCTATAGCAGACATATGGATGAACCAGCAGTGTCGAGTAATGAACGACATGGGGCACCCCGTGACAACAACCCGGCGGGTGGTGCTGATAACGCTCAGGGAGTGGTGGACCGGGACCGCGCCCGCAGGGAGGCCGAGTTAGCCACACAGCATCAGGCTCGGCAGCTCACGCCGGTTCGTCCAACCATCTCGACTGAACCTGGTGTTACTTCTAGTTCTTTGGGGGTGCCTTGCCTTATCCCCGCTTTACACAACGTACGCCTGCCCAAGGATTTCAAAGGCCCGCGCAAGGTACCAAATTACACGGTGGATCAACCTCTAGAGACATGGGTGGAGAGCTATGAGATGGCCATGGAGATGCTTGATGTGGATGACACGGCGTGTGCAAAATACTTCACCATGATGCTTGAAGGAACGGCCCATACTTGGTTAAAAAGCTTGCCGGCTAATTCTATCAGTTCATGGGCCCAATTACGAGCCCAGTTTATCAGCAATTTCAAGGATACCTGTAAACAGCCTATGTCGATAGTGGACTTAGCTGCATGCGTCCAGGAAGAAGGAGAATCAACGACTCATTGGGTGCACCGGGTTTCACAAGTGTTGCATTCCTCAGACCGCATCAACGCTGACACCGCAGTATTAACCCTAGAAGGCAACTGCCGGTTTGGGCCCCTGAAGCTGAAATTGGGACGGATGAAGCATCATTGCACTGACATGGGGACCCTCATGGCTGCTTTGGTGAAATATGCTGATTCTGATAGTACCAAGGATCCCGAATCTGATGATGACAAGACAGGGAAAGGGAAGAAGAACAACAGCTCCAAAGGTCAGCAGCATCACTGGGCAGGCAATGGTGATGGAGGCAAGCGTAAAGCAGATGGTAACATGGACTTTGTGGCTAATACCAACGCACAGGACGATGGCCAGCGACGCAAGGGTAGACCGAAAAATCGTAATGGAGCACCCAACCCTAACCCAAACCGCCTAAACCATCTGCTAAGCCAGCCCTGTCCAAGACATGGGACGAAGGAGGCGCCAGCAAACCACCTTTGGAAGGATTGCTTTATTATGCAGGAGTTCAAGAATTCTAATAATTTCCGGTATGATCACGAATCTGGCGGTGGCTCAGGATCCGGGCCGGGTTACGGTGGAGGAAGTTCCGGTTCAGGATTCAATGGCAATCCGGGCGGACATAATGGTCAAAATAGTCAGAACAACCAGGGTGGTTACAACCAACAGTAGCAACAGTCAGGTTACCAGAGCAACCCAAAGCAGTTGAGTAGTGGGCAGTACCATGTCTTCACCACTAGCTTGTACAAGCGAGACTGGAAGGTTCAGAGGCAGGCAGTCAACTCTGTTGAACTGGCCATACCCCGTTATCTGCGTTGGTCTGAACAGCCAATCATATGGAGCAGAGAGGATCACCCACCCCAGGTCGATAATCCGGGTCAGTTGGCTCTGGTGGTGGCGCCTCAGGTGGGAGGTTACAAGTTCACCAAGGTGCTCATGGATGGAGGGAGCAGCATTAACATCCTATACTATAAGACCTTCCGTCGTATGGGACTAACAGATAAGAATCTCAAACCGTCTAATACAGTATTCCATGGTGTAGTGCCTGGCAGATTAGCATATCCCGTTGGTAAGATAGCTCTGGAAGTGGCCTTTGGGGATGATCATGATTCCAGGTCGGAGACTTTAACGTTTGAAGTGGTGAAAATCCAAAGTCCATATCATGCCCTGTTTGGGCGACCGGCCTACGCCAAGTTTATGGCTCGGCCCTGTTATGTGTATTTGCAGCTCAAGATGCCGGGTCACAAGGGGACAATAACGGTTCACGGAAGCCGCAAAATCGCTTTGGAATGCGAGGAAGGAGATGCGGCTTATGCAGAGTCGGTTTGTGCCATCAAGGAGTTGAAGTATTATAAAGACAATGTTGATCCGGTGGACATGACTCCGTTGAAGAAGCCAACTACGGAGCATGATCCGGCCCTGAAGTTCAAATCGGCAGCAGAAACTAAGCTTGTTGACTTCGTACCTGGTGATTCGTCCAAGCAGTTCAGCATCAGTGCCAACTTGGATCCGAAATAGGAAAGTGCGCTCATCGAGTTCATCCGTGAGAATCGGGACATTTTTGCATGGAAACCCTCTGACATGCCGGGTGTACCGAGGAAACTCGCTGAGCACACACTTAATGTGGATCCTAAGTATAAACCGGTGAAACAGTTCCTCCGCCGGTTTAACGAAGAAAGACGCAAGGCAATTGGAGAAGAGGTAGCCAGGCTCTTACCAGCTGGCTTTATTGTTGAAGTTTTTCACCCTGAGTGGCTTGCCAATCCGGTGCTGGTCCTCAAGAAAAACGGCACCTGGCACATGTGTGTGGATTACACAGATCTTAATAAGGCTTGTCCAGCAGATCCTTTTGCCCTCCCCCGTATTGACCAAATTATTGATGCTACGGTGGGCTGTGAGCGTTTAAGTTTTTTGGATGCATATTCTGGCTATCATCAGATTAAAATGGCAGTTAAGGACCAGGAGAAGACGACATTTATAACTCCCTTTGGAGCCTTCTGCTATGTGTCTATGCCCTTCGGGCTCAAGAGTGCCCAAGCAACTTACCAACGGTGTGTACAAAATTGTCTTCACAAGCAGATTGGCCGTAATGTACATGCTTACGTGGATGATATCGTGGTTAAGTCCAGGGAGAAGGAGATTCTGATTGATGATTTGAAGGAAACCTTTGATAACCTGAGAACATACAAGATGATGCCTAATCTGGACAAGTGTGTCTTTGGTGTACCGGCGGGCAAGTTATTAGGCTTCTTGGTGTCCAATAGGGGAATTGAGGCTAATCCGAAGAAGATCACATCAATCACCTCCCTCGCTAAACCGAAGTGTATCAATGATGTTCAGCGCCTGGCAGGCCAGATTGCTGCGTTAAGCCAGTTTATCAGTCGCCTCGGTGAGAAGGCAATCCCTTTGTATCAGATGTTGAAGAAGACGGATCAGTTTGTCTGGAGTTCTGCTGCTGATGAAGCGTTTGAGGACTTAAAACGACAATTGGCCAATCCGCCTGTGCTCGCTGCTCCCATTGACAAGGAGTCGTTGCTGCTATATGTTGCTGCTAATGCTCGGGCAGTCAGCGTGGCTATTGTGGTAGAGCGAAAGGAGGCAGGTAAGGAGCATCCGGTTCAACGTCCGGTCTATTATATCAGCGAGGTGCTCATTGAGTCCAAGCAAAGGTATCCACATTGGCAGAAGCTGGTGTATGGAGTTTTTATGGCAAGCCGGAAGCTTAAACAATACTTCCAAGGGCATCCAATTACAGTGGTCAGTTCTGCTCCTTTGGGAGATATCATCCAGAACCGGGAAGCAACTGGCCGGATTGCAAAGTGGGCTATAGAGTTGGGTTCGTACGGTTTGAAGTACGTGCCTCGGACAGCGGTTAAGTCTCAAGCACTTGTTGATTTCATCAATGATTGGACGAAAATGCAAGCACCTGAAGAAAAGACGGATCATACGTATTGGACCATCCATTTTGATGGATCTAGGCAATTGGAAGGCTCAGGGGCTAGAGTCGTATTAACTTCCCCACGAGGTGATAAGTTTTATTATGTTCTCCGCTTAATGTTCCCTTGCACTAACAATGCAGCTGAGTATGAAGCCTTGCTCCATGGTCTCCAGATGGCTAAGGAGATGAATCTAATCGAGTTAAGTGCTTCGGTGACTCGGACCTTGTGGCTCAGCAGGTGTCTGGCACTTGGGACTCCAAGGACCCACTCATGGCAGCATATCGTCGTGAGGTGGATATTGTTGCAGGTTATTTCAGAGGCTATCAGGTGGACCACGTGGACCGGCGGAAAAATGAAGCGGCGGACGCTTTAAGCCGGCTGGGCTCTCAGCGCAAACCGGTCCCGCCCAATGTTTTTCTGGATGTGCAGCACAACCTGTCGGTCAAGATCCCTGGTGAAGAGGATTTGGCTATTCCTGATCCGGAGGCTCAATTGGTGGCAGCTCTTCATGTTATTCTGGATTGGACGCTTCCTTACCTGGCGTACAAGAACCGGGGTGAGTTGCCAGAGGATGAGATTCTGGCCCGGCAGATAATCCGGCGATCCAAGTCCATGGCTATTATCAACGGCGAGTTGCATCATTGCAGTGTATCAGGAGCTTTTCAATGTTGCGTGTCTCCTGAAGAAGGCCGTGAAATTTTGCGTGAGATCCACGAAGGAGATTGTGGTCACCACGCCGGTTCAAAGTCTCTGGTGGCTAAAGCGTTTCGCCATGGCTTCTATTGGTTAACTGCTCATGCTGATGCGGAGGATCTGGTCAGACGATGTGATGGTTGCCAAAGGTTTTCAAGACGTGTTCATGTACCGGCTCAAGAATTGAGAATGATTCCAATTACTTGGCCGTTTGCGACTTGGGGGCTGGATATGGTTGGGCCTTTCAAAAGGTCCAAAGATAAGAAGACCCACCTCCTGGTGGCGGTTGATAAGTTTACAAAGTGGGTGGAGTCAGAACCTATTAGCAAGTGTGATGCGGCCATAGCGGTTCAGTTCATCAAAAAAGTGATTTTCCGGTTTGGCTTTCCACACAGTATCATCACAGATAATGGTACCAATTTGTCCAAAGGTGCCATGAAGGAGTTCTGCGAACGGGAGCACATCCGGCTCGACGTCTCATCAGTGGCACATCCACAGTCCAATGGTCAAGCAGAAAGGGCTAATCAAGAGATCTTGAGAGGCATCAAGCCCCGGCTTATGGTTCCTTTGCAGAGAACACCGGGTTGTTGGGTAGAAGAGTTACCATCTGTGTTATGGAGCATCAATACTACACCCAACAGATCAACAGGATACACACCGTTCTTCATGGTTTACGGAGCGGAGGCGGTTCTCCCCAGTGATATCCGTCATGATTCACCCCGTGTGGCGGCATATGTTGAAGCGGACAATGAGACAGCACGGCAAGACGCTTTGGACCTGTTGGATGAAGAACGTGACATAGCAGCTGCCCGCTCGGCGATTTACCAACAGGATCTTCGTCGTTATCACAGTCGCCGAGTCAGAACCAGAACCTTTCAGGAAGGAGATTTGGTGCTTCGGCTCATCCAAGATCAGACTGATATGCATAAGCTATCCCCACCTTGGGAGGGGCCTTTCGTGGTCAGCAAGAATCTGCACAACGGGTCATACTATCTGATCGATATTCGAGAGCATAAGGACCCACATACATCAGAGGAGGAGACTAACAGGCCGTGGAACATAGCTCATCTTCGGCCTTACTATACCTGAGCCATTGGCTCTACTTATGTACATAGTACGATGTATATATTAACTATAATAAACCGTAACCTCAGCTAAAAGCGGGGTATCTGTTCTTTTACATCATGTGTGGTTACATGGAGTTATTCTAAAGCGGCCTCCGGTTTACCCCTTGAGTTCGCTTTGCTAAAAGCATCGTGTTATATCACTTGGAGGATTGGTCGTGTCCGAACCAATACCATGCCTCTTGATAGGCGAGAGCCACCAGATCACTTGGGGACTTGGTCATGTCTGAACCAGTCATGCCTCTTGATCGGCCTAAGGCCACAGAATCACTTGGGGGCTTGGTCGAACCCGAACCATGACCATGCCATTTGGTCGGCATAAATGCCACGGTTTCATTTGGGGACCTGGCTGACTAGAACCATAGTTACACCTAACGGGAGCTTGGTCGTGTTTTGGCCATGGTAACACCATTTGATCAACTTAAATAAACCTTTTTTGGCAAACGGTTTTGTCATTGCTTTTGCTTCACACTTTTCTTTGAAGGGGGATTTTTTTTGCTTTTTATTGCGTTTTTTTAAACCGACAAAGTTTTTTAAATCAATTGCCGAAACACAGTTCACGTCAATCCGGGGGCTATTTGCCCGGTTTGATCCTTGTTGTTAACATCCTCCTATGGAGTAACACGGTGTTTATTATAATCCGGCATGTTTACATGGTAAAACCAGCGTCATATATATACAGGAGCTGTTATCTCCTCCAACAGTGTGGGTTTGCAAAACTCCGCTTCAAGATTGGCCAAGCCAACTTCACGCTCAACGATGGCAGGTATTATGTATCTCAAAAATTTGATCATATACTTCAAATTTTGTTTTGGATGTTTTGATTTCATATATGCAGACATCATATTCCGCTTGACGGTACAACCGCGGTGGCACTTGACGAATTTTTCATTTCAGAAAGTGTTTGGGAAGGTTCATTACCACAGGAAGAACAAATTAGGCACGAAGGCATATCAACATCAAAGGTATCAGCTAGCCTATTACAAGGCAACATGGTGCCCATAATAATATAATTGTTTTTTCGCAAAGGAGAGGCAGTTTTCAAACCGGCTTCCGGTTCAAGCTTGGTCACCAGCCTGGCCTGATGGTTGTGGGTCATCCTGCGCCGCTTCAGCCTCCATTTCTCTACCCAGTGGCTGGAAATCCACAGTTGTCCAGTCGATTCCCATTAACGCTTGAAAAACAGCTTCATCATGGATCAACAATGACGGGTCAATATCGGGAGCGTAAGTATGCTTACGGATTGGAGGGATCAGATTTTCCGATTCATGGATTGGTGCGGCTATTCGCTTGTTCTGGCTGTCATATTGGGCTTGATAATGAGACAAGTCTGCTTCCTCAGCCAATTGACAAGCTAGCGGACGTACCTCCCAGTTTATTGCTCGCAGATCCGCTTCACCAAATTCTGACCCGTCTTCCTTCAAGCTGGGATAGCCCTGAGCCGCTTCAATAGGATCAAAATCCGGCACCCAGGCTTTTGCTCGGATTAAGGCATTGATTGCACCGGTTCGAGCAGCAGGTTTCTTCAGCTCTTCAACCCGGGCAGGAAGCACCGACTGTTTCATCAGAGTATCTTGAATCAAAGTGGGCGCCGGTTTGTTATGAGATGCGGTACAGATGATCCGTTGGGCACCAGTATACAATTGTTCAACCAATGTATAGGCGGCTTTCAGTTTCTTCCGCACATCTGACCCCAAGTGACCAATGCGTGTCCCCGAAATACCATAAAGGGTTAATAAACCGACGACTTTGTAAGGAGGCAGAGCCAATTCAGAAGGCAAAGTGGCTTACCAAAGATAGCAGTAGTCATGGCATGCACGTGCCGCTTTATGCTGGTCAGTTCATCCGCCACTGGTTTTAGTGCAGCCTCGACATCCTCTGCTCGTTTGATCAAAGCGGACTTTTCAGTGGCCCAATCCGCCCGCTTCTTCTTGAAGCTCTCCTTAAGCTGTTCCATGGCGCTTAAAGCGCTGGCCAATTCCTCTTTTGCTTTGGAGGTTTCAGCCTGTTGGGTTTTCAGGTTTTCTTGGAGATCGGTGACTTGGTTTTCTTTCGTCTTCAGCTCCGCCTGCATGCATACAGATATATGCTTCAACAACTCGGTATAAGGATTCAAGTACCAATCACATAACAAGTTATGCACTTAGTACGTGGGGGCTAATGCATATTCGATCTTCATCTTTCAATTGCTTACAACGTCCCAAGATCAATACAAGTATTCAACTTGGCACTTGGGGGCTAATGGCTATTTGCTCGTATATATTCTGATGCGGCAATTTCAATTACTTGAAGTACCGGTTTAACTACGTTAAGTTGAACCGGCCCTTGGGGGCTACATCAGCGAATTTCAAAGCATCAAGATTTATATTGGTAAGTCCCGGTTTGAAAGAATATTACAAACCGGCCCTTGGGGGCTAGGAGAATCAGCAAGAATGGAAGCATACAAGCAGGAAGGAGCATATGGAAGTTACCTCATATTTCTCTTTCATCATATTAACCAGACCGGCTTCATAATCGCGACTGGTATACAACCGGTTCAGATAGCCGGAATGGATATCTTGGGCATTCAGAGCAGCATAAGTTGTCAGATCAGCGTTCCACTTGCCTTTGCCAAAGGCAGCAAATCATTCCTTGGCAGAATGTTTGGATAAAGTGACATGATTGCTTGGCTCAGTATGGCCAGTGCCAGTAATGACAACCTCATCATCCTGGGTACCGCCGGTTTGCACTGGGGCTGTTGGCTTGTTAGTGGGTTTTGCTGGACTGGTGGAGCTTTCAATCTGGATGGAACCTGTGGGCTGATTGACAGGACCTGAGGCGTCAGTAGGTCTCTCTTCAGCAATAAGATCATCGTCTTGCTGTGGTGGATCATTGGGTATATCCTCAGGAATAGCTGCTTCAAGATTGGGTGTCTTGCCTGGTTCAAGAATGACATCTTCTTCGGCCGCTTTGTCCAGGCGGGCCTTCTTGCTTGGCCTAGGTTTGGCCCTGAGGAGAATAACAAAATCAAATACAACATATGTTCTAAGGCGATGTACTGCAAACATCACAATAAGTATAGCTTACCCAAGCACCGTTTTGAGCGGTGGGAGCTGAGTAGCCGATGACTCGCCAGAAGATGAGTGGGAAGTAACCTGGTAATCGGAGTCAGACAGATTAAGAGGTTGACGAAAGCAGCCTGCTTTAGGACAAGCACTGACAAGCAAATTAGAGACCTCTGAATGGCATTTCCGAACCAGACTATTCGGTAAACCGGCGGAGGTAACTACCTGGCCGCTGTGCTGGGTGGTGCGACGAGCTTCGTGTTGTTGGGTCTTCATAAGAAGTTTAGGATCCAAATAAGCAAGAGGATGAGAAAATTTAACTTTCCGGTTTGCCTGACGGATTTTTTGTGAAGGCAAAGTTTCTGAATCGGAAGAGAGAATAATTACCTCTGCAACATCCGCGTGGCTGGCTTCGGCATCATCCTGACAAATATCATTATCAATAAGACGCATGAAAAATAAACCAAGTGAGTCAAGCTCTACCTCAAAGTCCGGATTATCCACCTCATCATCAGGGGCCGGATTAGAAGATGCAGTGGTTCTTTTCCTGTGGGTAGTCTTCTTCACAGCTTTAGTCTTTTGCCATGTTGCTCTTTCCTGTTTGTCTGGTTTTTCTGGTTTCTCCTGCGGCAGTTTTTTGCTCCAAAACAGATCATTGCCCTGATTACACAGACACTGATATTAAACAAAGACCAGATATATCGTTAACAGATTCAGCAAAAAGAAAAATCAAAGTCTTACAGCTGGCGGTTTGTTGGTGGCGCAGAAGGGAAGCAGGCCGTTTCTAGCACAGGCGTGTTCCGGTTCATTCAGCATCTTATTCATAGCTTCTGTGACTTCTTCATCGGTGAGCTAGATTTTGGAATGTCGCAGTGGGTCATCAACACTGCCAGTATACTCGCACATCAAACCGGAGTGCTGACTAAGGGGAAGTATGCTCCATGATATCCAACAGCGAGCGAGATCAACCCCTATTAAACCGTTGGCCATAAAGGCTGTGAGCTTTGACAGTTGAGGAGCATATTTACTTCTCTCCTGTGCAGTCAATCTTTGTGGAAAAGGGTGTGTATTGCTGAGCCGCTCCGGTCGAAAGCCAGGCAAGGGATTCTCACCAGCAGGGGGGGTGTCTTTGCAGTAGAACCATGTCTGATTCCATTCTTTGGGGTGGCTATGCAGTTTGGCGTGAGGGTATGTGACCTCTTTCCTCTTCTGAATCGCCACACCACCCAACTCCGTATTGGAGCCATCAGTAAACTCAGTACGGTGGTTTAGATGGAAAAGGTCTCTGAACAATTCCACTGTGGGCTCCTCTTGAAAGAATGCTTCACAGAGCACTTGGAAGTGACACATATTTGTAACAGAGTTGGGGCCAGTATCTTGTGGATGGAGCTGGAAATCGGCTAAAACATCCCGGTAAAATTTGGAACCGGGCGGTTTAAAGCCCCGGGCTAAGTGATCTACGAAAACAACAACCTCTCCTTCTCGAGGTGTGGGAGGGCATTCTTTGCCAGGAGCCCTCCAATGGATGGTATCTTTGCTGCCTAAAGCACCAATCAGGACTAAATCGTCCAGTTCAGCCTCTGTGACGCGAGAAGGAACCCAATTGCACTCATACACTTGCTTGGCCATGATGGAATCTACAAGGTAGAAGATCCCGGTTCAAAAATGCATTTGGTCAAGATACATTGGAATGGGCACTGTTAAACCGGAAACAGAACTATCTGAACCGGAGTTTTTTTTGAAGCAACAAGCATCTGGCGGTTCAATAAGGGGACTAATGGCATATACTGGTTTGGAAAAAATTTCTATGAGGTTAAACTGCCTGATCTAGGCATTGCGGATGGACAAGTACACAGAAACAGGTTTCACAAGATTTCCTTATGGCATTGGATCTGAAGCAAATTCAGAAAAGAGATAAATACTTAGAGGTTCAAAGGAGCAGTACCGAACCAATGAGCAAAACATTCATATAGATCTATGGTTTTGAGATGCATAAGTGAAGGCGAAGGTCAAACAACTACCATTGCACAGAGTAAAGATTTGCGGATTCGGCTAAAGACCTATCGTATGAGCAAGAGGTAGAAGATGAACACTGAAGAACTACGAAACCCTAGGTCAGATCTGCGGGGGAAAGGATAGAAGATTTACCGAAGCTGAGGAAGATGCGGAAGGTTGCCGTGATGCTCTGGTGCGTTCAGGTTGATGCAACGGCCAAGGATGAGGCAGAGGTCGACGGCGGCGGCGGAGCTCCGAGGCGGGCGACGCGAGGAAGACGAAGAAGGAACAGAAGGAGAAAAGAAATGACCCTTCGGTCCTATTTATAAGGCGAAAGAACATGAGTCAGGCGCGACAATCAAGGGGCCACGAAACGGAGCTGTCGCCTCGATTTCCGCCGATCTATTAAACAAAGAAGCGTAATGGATAGCTTCATTATGACAGATGACGTCACTCCAGTTTGCAGTAATCAGAGAAGATGACATCATGGTGGTTTACCAATTTAAGAGAAGACGTCGAAGATGAAGTTTTTGTTAAAGGATTGACATGAACCCGTTCAAATCAATCTGTGGCCTAATGTTGGGGATATTACTGCTGGGCATAAACCGGCCTATCTGGGCTGGGTCAACTTCATCAGTAGCTCCAAAAGTGATAAAGACCAAGAAGGCAGATGAGGGCCTAAGGCCCGTAGCCGGTTCAAGACTGGTAGCTGTAAACCGGAATTTGTATATAAACTTGTATTGTAAGATAGGAATAAGGAGAGGCCAACCCGGATACGAATATCGACCGGAGTCGAGACTCTGTGAACCGACGGGAGTCACCCGTGTATATAAGGGGACGACCCGGCGGCGGTTCAAGGACAACAGACAACAACTCGAGACATAGGTGAAGCTTGTTTGCTCCCTATTCATCGAAACCCCATCAATTCCATCACAACTAGACGTAGGCTTTTACCTTCATCGAAGGGGCCGAACTAGTATAAACTCTCTTGCGTCCCTGTGTCCGCTTTAACCCCTTCAAGCTAACCCGTCGCGATGGCTCCACGACTAAGTCCTTTCTCTAGGACATCTGCCGTGACAAAACCACGACAAACCCCCTGAGCAAGTTAAAGTTGAACCTAATATTGCTATGGTTAAAGATCTCTTGGCCGATAATATTGATGGGCATGTTATTTACTTTTGTGATGAGACTGCTAGAATTGCTAAACCTGGTGCTAAAGATAAACATAGACCTGTGGTAGGCATGCCTATTATTTCTGTTAAAATAGGAGATCATTGTTATCATGGCTTGTGTGATATGGGTTCTAGTGCTAGTGCAATACCTATTTACTTATATAAATAAATTATGCATGATATTGCACCAGCTGAGATAGAAGATATAGATGTTACCATTAAGCTTGCTAATAGAGATACTATTTCACCAATTGGGATTGTTAGAGACGTTGAAGTCTTGTGTGGGAAGGCTAAATATCCAGCTGATTTCCTTGTTCTTAGTTCCCCTCAAGATAGCTTTTGTCCCATTATATTTGGTAGACCCTTCTTGAATACTGTTAATGCTAAGATAGATTGCAAGAAGGATGTTGTTACTATTGGTTTGGGTAATATGTCTCATGAGTTTAACTTCTCTAAATTTCGTACACAACCCCGTAATGAAGAATTGCCTAGTAAAGATGAAATTATTGGTCTTGCGTCTATTGCTGTGCCTCCTAATGATCCTTTATAACAATATTTGCTAGACCATGAGAATGATATGTTTATGAATGAAAGAAGGGAAATAGATGAATTATTCTTTAAACAGGGACCTATTCTGAAACATAACTTGCCTATTGAAATCCTAGGGGATCCTCCTCCACCCAAGGGTGATCCTGTGTTTGAGCTTAAACCATTACGTGATACTCTTAAATATGCTTATCTTGATGAAAAGAAGATATATCCTGTTATTATTAGTGCTAACCTTTCAGAGCATGAAGAAGAAAAAATATTGAAAACTCTGAAGAAGCACCGTGCTGCTATTGGATATACTCTTGATGATCTTAAGGGCATTAGTCCCACTCTATGTCAACACAAAATAAATTTGGAGAAGGATGCCAAACCAGTTATTGATCACCAACGACGGCTAAATCCTAAGATGAAAGAAGTGGTAAGAAAGGAAATGTTAAAGCTCCTTGAGGCAGGTATAATTTATCCCGTTGCTGATAGTCAGTGGGTAAGTCCTGTCCATTGCGTTCCTAAGAAGGGAGGTATTACTGTTGTTCCTAATGATAAAGATGAATCGATTCCACAAAGAATTATTACAGGTTATAGGATGGTAATTGATTTCCGCAAATTAAATAAGGCTACTAAAAAAGATCATTACCCCTTACCTTTTATTGATCAAATGCTAGAAAGATTATCCAAACATACACATTTTTGCTTTCTAGATGGTTCCTCCAGTTTTTCTCAAATACCTGTGTCAGCTGATGATCAAGCAAAGACCACTTTTACTTGCCCTTTCGGTACTTTTGCTTATAGACGTATGCCTTTTGGTTTATGTAATGCACCTGCTACCTTTCAAAGATGCATGATGGCTATATTTTCTGACTTTTGTGAAAAGATTTGTGAGGTTTTCATGGACGATTTCTCCGTTTATGGATCCTCTTTTGATGATTGCTTGAGCAACCTTGATCGAGTTTTGCAGATATGTGAAGAAACTAATCTTGTCTTGAATTGGGAGAAGTGCCACTTTATGGTTAATGAAGGTATTGTCTTAGGGCATAAAATTTCTGAAAGAGGTATTGAAGTTGATAAAGCTAAAGTTGATGCTATTGAAAAGATGCCATGTCCCAAGGACATCAAAGGTATAAGAAGTTTCCTTGGTCATGCCGGTTTTTATAGGAGGTTCATTAAGGACTTCTCCAAAATTTCTCGATCTCTGACTAATCTATTACAAAAAGATATTCCTTTTGTCTTTGATGATGATTGTGTAGAAGCATTTGAAATACTTAAGAAAGCATTGATTTCTGCACCAATTGTTCAGCCACCTGATTGGAATTTACCCTTTGAAATTATGTGTGATGCTAGTGATTATGTTGTAGGTGTTGTTCTAGGGCAAAGAGTTGATAAGAAATTAAATGTTATTCAATATGCTAGTAAAACTCTAGACAATGCCCAGAGAAATTATGCTACTACTGAAAAAGAATTTTTAGCAGTTGTTTTTTGCTTGTGATAAGTTCAGACCTTATATTGTTAATTCTAAAGTAACTATTCACATTGATCATGTTGCTATTAAATTCCTTATGGAAAAGAAAGATGCTAAACCTATACTTATTAGATGGGTTCTCCTGCTACAAAAATTTGATTTGCATATTATTGATAGAAAGAGAGCTGAGAACCCCATTGCAGACAACTTGTTTAGGTTAGAAAATGTTCTTGATGACCCACTACCTATTGATGATAGGTTTCCTAATGAACAATTAAATGTCATAAATGCTTCTCGAACTGCTCCATGGTATGCTGATTATGCTAATTATATTATTGCTAAATTTATACCACCTAGTTTCACATACCAGCAAAAGAAAAAGTTCTTCTATGATTTAAGGCATTACTTTTGGGATGACCCACATCTTTATAAAGAAGGAGTAGATGGTGTTTTTAGACGGTGTGTACCTGAGCATGAACAGGAACAGATCCTACGCAAGTGTCACTCTGAAGCCAATGAAGGACACCATGCTGGAGATAGAACTGCACATAAGGTATTGCAATCCAGTTTTTATTCGCCTACTCTCTTCAAGGATGCCCGTAAGTTTGTCTTGTCTTGTGATGAATGTCAAAGAATTGGTAATATTAGTAGACGTCAAGAAATGCCTATGAATTATTCACTTGTTATTGAACTATTTGATGTTTGGGGCTTTGATTATATGGTACCTTTTCCTTCCTCTAACGGGTATACACATATTTTAGTCGATGTTTATTACGTTACTAACTGGGTAGAAGCTATCCCAACTAGTAGTGCTGATCATAACACCTCTATTAAGATGCTTAAAGAAGTTATTTTCCCGAGGTTTGGAGTCCCTAGATATTTAATGACTAATGGTGGTTCACACTTTATTCATGGTGCCTTTCGTAAAATGCTTGCTAAGTGTGACGCCCGGATAATTAGGCTACAGTAATCCCACGTTAATGATGCCACGTCACCTCGATTATTGTTGCTAATCTCGCGTTAGTTCGAAACCGGTTCGAATTCAAATTCAAAATCAAGAAAACAATAAGATATTTTCAAATATTAAAACTAAAATGTTGGGGTGTTGACAAATAAGGGTAACTATTGTGGAGAAACCCCAATTTTATAAAAGGTTTAAGTGCACTAAAATATTTAAAACAACAACAAAACATTTAACTAACTACCCGTTTCAATTTGATAAAATATTAAACTATTTGTTTTATTGCCAAAAACTTATGGGGCAGTGGCATACTTATTAAAACTAAATTAGGAACGAGTGGTGTAGTTTATAAAACCAAATTCAAAAGGAAACTAAAATAAAACAGTAAAACAAAATTATAAAATAATACAAAAATAAAATAAAAGGAAAACAGCTTTACCCCCCCCCCCCCCCGTCCGACTAGGCCTTGGCCTAGTTGGTCGTGTAGCCGAGTGGCCTGCCGGCCCACCCCATGGACTACTTAGGCCATCCCCCACTACCGAAACCCTAGTCCAACCACTACCCCACTCCCCCCTCTCTTCCCTGTTCCCGCCTGGATCGGGATCGGGCAACCCCCGTCACCCTCCCCGCCCGATCTCGCGCCGCCCTGCGCCCCCGATGACGGTGCCTCCTCCCTGGAGCCCCCCGCTAGCCGACGCCTCGCCGTCCCAGCGGCGTTCACCGCTGCTCCCCCTGGCCCCGGCGAGCACAACCGCGCGCACGACCTCAACGCCGCCACGGACCACCATCGTCACGGTTCTCTCCGTCGCCGGCGCTCCCCATCCCCGTCGCCGATGCCTCCCCACTGGACCTCGTCGACTCCTCGACCCCCACTGCCTCGTGCCCTGCAAAACCCCGTGAGCCTTGACTTCCTCCCCCACTTCTCTTTGCGGATCGCCGTGGCCGAGTGACAGAGCTCGCGCTCCGGCCACGCTCGCCGGTGCCTCACCCACGCCATCGCCGCGTGCACGCACGCCTCACAGCCACCACTCCTCGGCATCGCCTCCGCCTCTATGATCGCGCGCTCACCGCGTCGGCTGCTGCACCCCGCGCCCCGTCTCACCCGCTCACCGCGCACATCCACGGCCCCACTCGCGCCCACTGCTGCCGCTGCCCCGCTCGCTTCGTCGCCGCGGCCACCCGCAGCCGCCACCGCGCCACTGGCCGCCGTCGCTCCGGCCAGCCAGCCCCGACTCCGCCCGTCCCCGTTGCTCACCGCACCGCCCGGGGCCACGCCTTCCCCCCGCATGCTCATTGCCGCCTGCCGCAGTCGCCGCTCGCGCCCGTCTCCCACTGCACGCGTTGCTGCTCGTCGAGGCCACCGGCTCACGCGCCCACAACCCCGCCCATCGCCTGCCTCTGCTCACCGGCCGGCGTCCGCTGCTGCCGGCCCGCGCCCGCGGATCCCACTCCCCCTCCGCTCGTCGGCTGTGTCTGGAGGCTCGCCCGGTGACCTTGCCCCGCAACGGGCGGATTACGCCCACAACGCCCATTCGGGATGTGCCCGGCGCCCGACCCGCTGTGGCCCCTGGGGCCAATGACAAGTGGGGCCCTGCCCCTGAACGTTTTAAAAAAAGAAGAATAAAAAAATATAATTAGAGAAATAAAATAATTAATTAGTTACTTAATTAACTTATTTTAATCATGTTTAAATTAACCTAATAATAGATTACCCTAATTAAATACTGTTAATTAACCTAAGTCTATGACCATGGGGACCCACTGGTCAAATTGACTAGTCAACAGTCAATGCTGACTAGGATGTTGACTTTGGCTGGCCCCACCAGTCAGTCTCTGCTGACTGGGTAGTTGACCAAGTCAACTGGGCCCACTGGTCAGCCACACAAGCCCATCTGTGGGTACACTTCTGTGTACCCATAGCAAATTAATATTTAATTTTCGAATTAAAATATTTTAGAAATTGTTTAAAACTTAGGAAAATTAATATAAAATAAACCGTAGCTCGGATGGAAAAACTTTGTACATGAAAGTTGCTCAGAACGACAAGATGAATCCGGATATGCAGCCCGTTCGTCCGCCACACATCCCTAGCATAGCGAACACGCAACTTTCCCCCTCCGATTCATCTGTCCGAAAACGCAAAACACCGGGGATAATTTCCCGGATGTTTCCCCCCTTCACCGGTACCACCTCGTATCGCGTTAGGGCACACCTAGCATCACGCTTTGTCATGTCATGCATCATCATGCATTTGTTTGTGTTATATTTATTGTTTCTTCCCCCTCTTCTCTCGCTAGACACCGAGACCGACGCCGTTGCTACCCAGTACGACTACGGAGTTGACGACCCCTGTCTCTTGCCAGAGCAACCAGGCAAGCCCCCCCTTTGATCACGAGATATCACCTATTCTTCTCTATACTGCTTGCATTAGAGTAGTGTAACATGTTACTGCTTTCCGTTAATCCTATCCTGTTGCATAGCCTGTCCTTGCTACTACTGTTGTTACCTTTACCTGCTATCCTACTGCTTAGTATAGGATGCTAGTGTTCCATCAGTGGCCCTACACTCTTGTCCGTCTGCCATGCTATACTACTAGACCGTGATCACTTCGGGAGGTGATCACGGGCATATACTATATACTTTACACTGTTACATTACCTGTGGTACTGTTCGGAGTTAGGGGCTGAAGGGGCAGGGGGCTCCATCCCGGTAGAGGTGGGCCTGGGTTCCCGACAGCCCTCGACTGTTACTTTGAGGCGGAGCGACAGGGCAGGTTGAGATCACCTAGGAGAGAGGTGGGCCTAGCCCTGGTCGGCGTTCGTGGATACTTAACACGCTTAACGAGATCTTGGTATTTGATCTGAGTCTGGCTACTGGCCTATACGCACTAACTATCTACGCGGGGACAGTTATGGGCACTCGACGTCGTGGTATCAGCCGAAGCCTTCGTGACGTCAGCGACTGAGCGGCGCACGCCGGGTTGGACCGCGTAACACAACTTCCTTTGTAATGGAGGTTGCTAGGTCTGCTCTCCGGCCGCGTTCGCAACATGCAAGTGTGCAATGGGCGATGGGCCCAGACCCCTGTGCCATAGGATTTAGACCGGCGTGCTGACCTCTCTGTTGTGCCTAGGTAGGGCTGCGACGTGTTGATCTTCCGAGGCCGGGCATGACCCAGAAAAGTGTGTTCGGCCAAATGGGATCGGGCGTGTTGGGTTATGTGGTGCACCCATGCAGGGAAGTTAATCTATTCGAATAGCCGTGATCTTCGGTAACAGGACGACTTGGAGTTGTACCTTGACCTTATGACAACTAGAACCGGATACTCAATAAAACACACCCTTCCAAGTGCCAGATACAACCGGTGATCGCTCTCTCACAGGGCGACGAGGGGAGGATCATCGGTTAGGATTATGCTATGCGATGATACTTGGAGGACTTCAGTCTACTCTCTTCTACATGCTGCAAGACGGAGGCTGCCAGAAGCGTTGTCTTCAATAGGACTAGCTTTCCCCCTCTTATTCTGGCATTCTGCAGTTCAGTCCACCGTTGTGGCCCTTTACACATATACCCATGCATATGTAGTGTAGCTCCTTGCTTGCGAGTACTTTGGATGAGTACTCATGGTTGCTTTCTCCCCCCTTTTCCCCCCTTTTATTTCTTTCTGGTTGTCTCAACCAGATGCTGGAGTCTAGGATCCAAACGCCACCGTTGACGACGACTCCTACTACACCGGAGGTGCCTACTACTACATGCAGCCCGCTGACGACGACCAGGAGTAGTTAGGAGGATCCCAGGCAGGAGGCCTGCGCCTCTTTCGATCTGTATCCCAATTTGTGCTAGCCTTCTTAAGGCAAACTTGTTTAACTTAAGTCTGTACTCAGATTTTGTTGCTTCCGCTGACTCGTCTACGATCGAGCTCTTGTATTCGAGCCCTCGAGGCCCCTGGCTTGTTATATGATGCTTGTATGACTTATTTTATTTGTAGAGTTGTGTTGTGATATCTTCCCGTGAGTCCTTGATCTTGATCGTACACGTTTGCGTGTATGATTAGTGTATGATTGAATCGGGGGCGTCACACTAAGTATGACGTTAATCATAGAATTGCATCTCCTTATCACCCACAGTCTAGTGGTCAAGTAGAATTGAGTAATAGAGAGCTCAAATTAATTTTGCAAAAGACTGTTAATAGCTCTAGAAAGAATTGGTCCAAGAAACTTGATGATGCATTATGGGCCTATAGAACTGCATATAAAAATCCTATGGGTATGTCTCCGTATAAAATGGTTTATGGTAAAGCATGTCACTTACCTCTTGAATTAGAACATAAGGCATATTGGGCTATTAAAGAGCTCAACTATGACTTCAAACTTGCTGGTGAGAAGAGGCTTTTTGACATTAGCTCACTCGATGAATGGAGAACCCAGGCTTATGAAAATGCCAAGCTGTTTAAAGAAAAAGTTAGAAGATGGCATGACAAAAGGATACAAAAGCATGAGTTTAATCTAGGTGATTATGTATTGTTATACAACTCTCATTTAAGATTTTTTGCAGGAAAACTTCTCTCTAAATGTGAAGGTCCCAACGTTATCGAGGAGGTCTATCATTCCGGTGCCATAAAAATCAACAACTTCGAAGGCACAAATCCGAAGGTGGTGAAGGTCAAAGAATCAAACATTATATCTCAGGTAATCCCATAAATGTTGAAACTAATATTATTGAAACTGTAACCCCGGAGGAATACATAAGGGACACTTTCCAGAATGTTTCAGACTCCGAAAAGGAATAGGTATGTGGTACGGTAAGTAAACCGACTCCAAAACAGTTCTAATGGCAATTTTTCTCTGTTTTGGAATATTTAGAAAAATAGGAAAATAAGAAGCAGTCCAGGAAGGACACGAGGCTTCCACGAGGGTGGGAGGCGCGCCCTACCCCCTGGGCGCGCCCCCTGCCTCGTGGGCACCTTGTGCGCTCTCCGGACTCCGTTTTCTTGCATGATACTTCTTTTGGTCGGTAAAAATTCATTATATAATCTCCCGAAGGTTTTGACTACCGTACCACACAAATATCCTCTGTTCTTGTTTCGAGCTATTTTTTGTCAGGGTTGTTAAGGCCAGGCATCATGTCGTCCCCCTCCTCCAACAATGGTGACAACGATGCTTGGCTAATGAAGATAGAGCTGAAGAGGGAAGAACCTATGGAGATCAACAAGGATGAAGGGATCAAGAAGGCCATGGAGGACCAAGTTCCGGCAGCAGAAGACATCCTTCAACTTGATCACAATCTTCTTACCCCAACTGAGATCGAAGCTTTCAAGATGATTGAGTTAGCTCGTATACAAAACAAGTATCTCACATGTGAAAATATTTTGTTGAAGGAGCATATCATCACACTCAAGGGCATTATCCGCAAGTTGGAGGACCTCCTACGCTCGATGTGTGACTATCCATCATCACCAACACCCTCTTCACCGACAAAGAAGGAGATATAAACACATGAGTATGGGCACTCCCCTTGGCAACTGCCAATCTTGGGGGAGTGCCCCGGTATCGTATCACCATCACAACTTTTATCTTTACCGTTTTTTAGTTTGATCCTTTTGATAATATCTTGATCTAGTAGAATAAAGTTTTAGTACGATCTAGTTGTGAGTTTTGCTTTATGATCCATGAGCTATATATAATAAAGCTTAGTGTTGAGTCAAGGGCTTTATTATTTTGCTATGATCTTGAGGGAATAAAATAAGAGAAGAAATAAAAAGAAACAAAGAGATCATATGGATCTTATGGAAAGTAATGAGCTCACATATAAAGAGTATGGTGAATAAAAGTTGTTGAGAGTTGACAAACATAGTTTTGGTCATCGTTGCAATGAATAGGAAGTAATAAAGAAAGAGAGGTTCACATATAAATATACTATCTTGGACATCTTTTATGGTTGTGAGCACTCATTAGGTATGACATGCTAAGAGTTGACATTGGACAAGGAAGACAACGTAATGGGTTATGTTTTCTTACATATGAGATAAATTATCTTGTCATGGATCATCCAACATGTTGAGCTTGCCTTTCCTTCTCTTGCTAGCCAAGTTCTCTGCACCAAGTAGAGATACTACTTGTGCTTCCAAATATCCCTAAACCCGTTTTTGCCATGAGAGTCCACCATATCTACCTATGGATTGAGTAAGATCCTTCAGGTAAGTTGTCATCGGTGCAGGCAATAAAAATTGCTCTCTAAATATGTATGACTTATTAGTGTGGGAGAAAATAAGCTTTATACGATCTTGTGATGTGGAAGAAATAAAAGCGGCGGACTGCATAATAAAGGTCCATATCACAAGTGGCAATATAAAGTGACGTTCTTTTGCATTAAGGTTTTGTGCATCCAACCATAAAAGCGCATGACAACCTCTGCTTCCCTCTGTGAAGGGCCTATCTTTTACTTTTATCTTCTACCTTATATAAGATTCATGGTGATCTTCACCTTTCCTTTTTACATTTTATCCTTTGGCAAGCACAATATGTTGGAAAGATCCTGATATATATAGCGAATTGGATGCGAGTCTTCATGAACTATTATTGTTGACATTACCCTTGAGGTAAAATGTTGGGAGGCAAAACTATAAGCCCCAGCTTTCTCTGTGTCCGATTAAAACTTCATACCCATAAATATTGCATGAGTGTTAACAATTGTGAAAGACTAAAAGATGGTTGAGTATGTGGACTTGCTGAAAAGCTCTTATATTGACTCTTTCCTATGTTATGATAAATTGCAATTGCCGCAATGACTGAGATTAGAGTTTGTTGGTTCTCAATGAAGTTTATGATTCATACTTGAAATTGTGATTTAATTGTTACTTTAGCATAAGAGATCATATGACAATATATGTATATGGTGCTGTTCTAAGAACGATCATGATGCCCTCATGTCCGTATTTTATTTTTTATCGACACCTCTATCTCTAAGCATGTGGACATATTTTTCGATTCCGGCTTTCGCTTGAGGACAAGCGAGGTCTAATCTTGGGGGAGTTGATACGTCCATTTTGCATCATGCTTTTATATCGATATTTATTGCATTATGGGATGTTATTACACATTATGTCACAATACTTATGCCTATTCTCTCTTATTTTACAAGGTTTACATAAAGAGGGGGAATGCCGGCAGCTGGAATTCTGGGCTAGAAAAGGAGCAAATATTAGAGACCTATTCTGCACAGCTCCAAAAGTCCTGAAACTTCACGGAAGTTATTTCTAGAATATATAAAAATACTGAGTGCAAGAAGTACCAGAGGGGGGTCACCCACCAGCCACGAGGGTGGGGGGCGCGCCCTACCCCTAGGCGCCCCCTGCCTCGTGGGCCCCCTGGTGGCCCTCCGATGCCCATCTTCTGCTATATGGAGTCTTTCGTCGAGGAAAAAATCATAAGCAAGCTTTCGGGACGAGACTCCGCCGCCATGAGGTGGGACCAATCTAGGGCTTCGGCAGAGCTGTTCTGTGGGGACACTTCCCTTTGGAAGGGGGAAATCATCACCACCGTCATCACTAACGATCCTCTCATCGGGAGGGGGTCAATCTCCATCAACATATTCACCTCAAACCCTAGTTCATCTCTTGTATCTAATCTTTGTATCCAAACCTCGGATTGGTACCTGTGGGTTGCTAGTAGTGTTGATTACTCCTTGTAGTTGATGCTAGTTGGTTTACTTGGTGGAAGATTATATGTTCAGATCCATTATGCATATTAATACCCCTCTGATTATGAACATGAATATGCTTTGTGAGTAGTTACGTTTGTTCCTGAGGACATGAGAGAAGTCTTGCTATTAGTAGTCATGTGAATTTGGTATTCGTTCAATATTTTGATGCTCCTTCTCTCTTTTTCTCTAATTTTTTTGTTTGGGCCTTCTTTCTTTTTTTCTTTTTGGCCTTTTTTTATTTTTCGTCCGGAGTCTCATCCCGACTTGTGGGGGAATCATAGTCTCCATCATCCTTTCCTCACTTGGGACAATGCTCTAATAATGATGATCATCACACTTTAATTTCTTACAACTCAAGAATTAGAACAAAATATGACTCTATGTGAATGCCTCCGGCGGTGTACCGGGATGGGCAATGATGCATGAGTGACATGTATGAAGAATTATGAACGGCGGCTTTGCCACAAATACGATGTCAACTACACGATCATGCAAGCAATATGATAATGATGAAGCGTGTCATAATAATGGAATGGTGGAAAGTTTCATGGCAATATATCTCAGAATGGCTATGGAAATGCCATAATAGGTAGGTATGGTGGCTGTTTTGAGGGAGGTATATGGTGGGTTTATGGTAACGGCGAAAGTTGCACGATACTAGATAGGCTAGCAATGGTGGAAGGGTGAGAGTGTGTATATGTAACATCCCAAATTTTCAATTTGAAATGTTATATATAGGTCATTCATGCATATCATATTTTATTGCATCATCGTTCCGCAATCCTTGAAATCCTAAGCAACTCAAGGACCCTCGGAGAGAGTTCGGGATTTCCCAGTTTTCATCTTTGATTTTTATCAAATAATGAAACGAGGATTTCTGATTTTAATAATTTTTCTCTCTGAAAAATATTTCATTTTTAAAATAAATGAGAGGAGATAATATGACTTCTCCAAAATAATTGAAATATTGGAGGAAGAATATTAAAATCATTTATTTGATTTTATTTGGATTTTATTTGCAATTAGAAAAATTTCACGTTTTTCAAAATTGCATTTTAGGGCCAAGAAAATGTTCATCTCGTTCTAAATATTTTATTTAGACGGTGAAAATTTGTTTTGGAATTTTAGATTTTTATTTTATTTTCTAGGATTTTATTTCTGTCGGCAAAATTGTTTTAAAAAAAAAATCTCCCCACGACGACTGGGCCGAAACCCAGCCGGGCCGCCGGCCCAATCGCCGCTGCCGCCTTCCGCGCGCGAGCGCCGCCGCCGCCGACTCGAACAGAGTCCGAGCCAGACTCCTCCTGCCGCCGTGCCTTGCCCCCTCCCCCAGTCGCCCCCCTCCTTATATACGCGCCACCCCGGCCCCCCACCACCACACCACCACCACCGCCGCCGCAGCCGCCCACGCCGCCCGCATCCGCCGCCGAGCCCCGCCGCCCCGCCGCCCAAACCCCGGATCGCCGGAGCCCCTCGCCGAAGGTACCGCGCTGGACCCGAGCCGCCAGTTTTTTTAAAAAAACCGTTCGGTTTTTTTAGAAACCCTAGTTTGTTTTTTTAGATCGGTTCACCGGTTTTCTCGGTTCTTCTAATTAGCGGACGTTCGTCCGTATGTTCGTTTTAATGAACGGTTTTCGCCCGTTAGTTACAGTTAGCGAATGATTGTTCGTTAGTCTGTTCGTCAGTTTTCTTTTTATCGGATTAATCTGCGATTATTTTCGATCGCGATTTCTGATCTAATCTTAGTTTCTGTTTATCTTTTCGCTCGTTAGTCGGAATTAGGCGATTCAAGCGCCTAGATCTTCGTCTCGAGACCCTCTTTTTGTTTAACCAACTTGCACAAGTTTTTGCTACTGTAAAATTTGACCTAAGTCCAGATTTGTAAACGGATCTTGTTTCTTTCGCTGTTTGAGTTTCGTTGCTCCATTTGATTTGATTCTTTTTGCATACCGGAATTCTTAAGTTGAACTTTCTGGTTAACCTCTCTTATTGGAGTTTTTCTTGTGCATCTTTGCTTGTTGCTTATGTATGTTATTGTTTGTTTGCGATAGAACACTCGGAGTGCGAAGCGTGTTACTACGAGTCTCTAGGTTTCACGGATCGTCAGCAAGGCAAGTAACACATTGATCATACTCTTTTCATACCCAGTTTTTATGCATTAGTTCCAATCCTCAAACATTGCATGATTAGGATGTCATTAACTTGTGGGTGGGGAAGTAGTTATTGCGGTAGAACCTATTGCCCTGTTACTATCAAACCCTTGGGAGTTACTTCTACGCGTTGTTTATATGGCTATGCTATGCTATGCTCGTAGACGTGGTTTGGGTTTGAGTGAAATCCATGACAGATGTGAGATTGTTAATTAATGGTTCAACCTAAGGTGGCAACTTAAATTAACATCTGGGTGGATTGAGGCACCTGGGGAACCCAGTGTTGTCTGGTTTTTTTTTGAAATCCCGAGGTACCCGTGTGATCTTCCTATGGACTGCCACCCAGGCTCAAAGGGAAGTGGGATGATTCATGCTAGAAACTTCCGTGTGCAGCCACAAGCTATTATGGGCTCTAGCATAGTTGAGTAAGTTAAGTGAAGCTCTTGAAGAGGTAGATCAGCAGGTAGTGGGTTTTGTAGGTTTGGTATGGTCTACCCGGAGTAAAGAGTTAATGTTTCTGAAAGACTATGTCTTGGTCATCCGTTTCTCAAACACCATGTAGTGCGAGAAATCCAATGGAGGCGATCGGGTCTTGTGGGGAAAAGTGCGCAAACGTCTGCAGAGTGTACAATCTAATCATGGTTAGCCGTGTCCCCGGTTATGGACAAATTTGAGTATCTAGTACTTGGGTTATCACATGTATCTCATCACTCTTAATTAACATTGTTGGGTTGTTAACTACTTTAATTTGGGATTGAGTTGCGGGTACCTTCTCAATATTGTTCAACCACCATGATAGTTAAATTAAAATCTATTCCTTTGTTGTAGGGAAAAATTGGCTTTACGCAAAACTATAAACATAGAGCTTTCCACCAGCCAAATATGCATGTAGTGATACCATTATTCTGTTCTTGCTCTACGGTGTTACTTTGCCAGCATATTCCATGTGCTGACCCGTTTTCGGGCTGCAACATATTATGTTACAGACTTTTCAGACGAGGAGTAGGGTTCGTTAGGCCGTTGCCGTGCAGCTCAGCTATGTCGTTGGAGTTGATGGACTCACTTTATCTTCCAAGCCTTCCGTTGTTATCGCATTAGATGGCCTTAAGCCATATTATTGTAATAAGTTCTCTCTTGAGACTTTTCAATGTAATGAGTGTGTGATTGCTACTCTGTTATAAATCCTTCGAGTACTGTGTGTGTCAGCTTTACCGATCCAGGGATGACACTGAAGCACAGAGACTTGACCATATGAGGTCGGGTTGCTACAAGATGGTATCAGAGCACACGCTGAGTGTAGGACACGACCACTAAGATAAAAACCCTAGGCCACTATTCTCTCCTCATTTCTGACTCCTCTCCATTTTCTACTCTTTAGGATGACGGAGATGAAGAACAAGTTTGCACAACCGGATGAAGACACACCTTTTGGACGCCACTTGAAGGAAGTCACTAGGTACTTGAACATTGGAATACCAAGCTTCACCGGGACCTACAACGCCACCTTACCAGAAGAGGAGCGCTGGATGATTCAAGTACAAGTTCCAGGAAGGACGTTCTCGCCAACTTCTAAACCCATAGAATTTTCCTTCGACGCACCAACCTGGAGTTTAGGAAAGAGTATGGCAGCTCACATTACCATGGGACGCATTGGAGAAGTCTACAACAGGGAACTCGAGGACACTATCTACCAAATATGTGGGCACCGAGATGAGCAATGGGAAGTAATCAACACCAGGAAGGATAGATCCATTGCAGCTTTCATCCAGGAGTTAAACCAGCACATTCGACATCAGGAGAACCAGATGTGCGCAGACATGATAGATTTGAAGAAGGCGAAGACTAGGATCATCGAGCTGGAGGAAGAACTCAAGTTTAGACACGATGGATATGAGGAGGAAATCAAGACACTACTGGAGAAGAATGACGACCTAGTTAAGAAGATCAGAGTATTCATGGGAGATCCCACACCAGTAGAAGAAGACGAAGATGTGACGCCCGGATAATTAAGCTACATTAATCCTCTGTTAATGATGCCATGTCACCACTATTACTCTTGCTAAACCTCACTTGTCTCAAACTAAGATCAAATTCAAATTCAAAATAACAAGTCAGATTATAATTTCATAAAGCAGTGAATTAAAAATGTTAAAAAGGTTGTAAATATTCACTAACAAATTAAAAACAATAAACATCATTTTGGGAATGTTTATATGCCTCTAAGATAATTAAAACAGGAACAAACAACATTTAAATTAACCTTTTAAAAGTAAACAAATATTAATACTTTTCAAAATGACTTGAAATTTCTTGTGCAACTCAATTATATGACCCAATATTTATGTGCCAAGTTTCATGTTCACCAAAATTCATTTTCTATCTAAACTAAAGGCAAAGTAGAGGAGAACTAAATAAACAGAATAAAATAAAAGGGAAAATAGAAATAAAAGAAAGGAAAAGAAGACTCACTTTGCACTCGGCCTAAGTGCATAGTGCAAAGGCCCGGTGCACAACACAGCCCAGCCCACCTAATGGGTCACCCTCTACCTCTGTTCACCTGAGGCGCGATGGCCGCCGTTCGACCGCCCGCGGCCATGGATGGCCACACGGCGGCCATCCGCCGCTCCCCCATCGCCTACTAGGTCGCCTCCGACCTAACCCCTAACCCTAGCGCCCCCAGTACCACACTCCCTCGCTCCCCCTCACCCTTCTCCTCCATCACCGAGCGCAGCCACTGCCGCGCGCCCGTCGATCCCGCGCTCCCCGTCGACCCCTCGTCTCGCCCTGATGATGTAGCGCTCCGCCTTCGTCCTCCGTGTCGTCCGGTCCAAGCCATTGGAGCCGGGAGCCACCGAGACAAGCCCGGCGACCTCTTCTCCCCGTACGGCCATCTTCGACTCCGGCGATGATTCCGGTGACGACACGCTTCCCCGAGCCCACTTGTGCACACCTGCAGGGCCCAGTGAACAGCCGCATCGAACCCCCCTCTCCCTTCTCCTCCCTGTGTATCGTAGTTAGCTTCCACGCGTGCTCGAGCTCCGGCCACCGTCGCTAGACACCGCCGCCGACGCTGCGGGCCGTTTCAACGGCCACCGCTGCCACCATTCGACGCGGTGCGATGCCCGCGTTCGAATACACCAGGTTCCACGCCAAAAGAGCCCCCAAAGCCCACTTCTCCTTGAGCCAGCGAACACCGCCGCCGCCCCTGCTCGTCGCCGGCGCCACTCCGGCCAGCCCTCGAACCCACCGATGCACCAGCTGGAAGCACGCCGCCCTCTGCACCTGTAGGTGCTCGCAGCGGTCCAAACGATCCCCGGTGGCCATTTTCCGACCGTGGCCGAGCCGCGCCGCCGTCCTGGAGGTCGCCGCCGGCGCGCCAACGGCGTCCACCAACGTGGACGGCCTGGGGCCACCCCCCTGGGTCGCTGACCCATGGGCCCCAGGGGCCCGGCCAGCTTGTTGACCCGGTCCACCATGCTGACTGGACCGACCCATGCAACTGACAGTTGGGGCCTACAATCCCCTAATTAACAAAGTTAATTAAGCTAACTTAATTAATACAATTAGACACTGATAGGTGGGCCCCGTCTAATTAATTAACTTAGTTAGTTTAGGTTAACCTGTGTTAGCCCTACTCTCTATGACAGGTGGGACCCACTGGTCAGTTTGACTAGTCAGCGGGTCTGTTGACCTACTGATGTCATACTAACACTCTGCTGACATCACAATTCTTTTCTGTTATTTTTCCATAGTTTCTGAAAGTGCTTTAATCTTTGAAAAATCATATAAAATAAACCGTAGCTCGGATGGAAAAACTTTGTACATGAAAGTTGCTCAGAACGACGAGGCGAATCCGGGTACATAGCCCGTTTGTCCGCCACGCATCCCTAGCATAGAAAACACGCAACTTTCCCCCACCGGTTCAGCTGTCCGAAAACGCGAAACACCGGGGATAATTTCCCGGATGTTTCCCCCCTTCACCGGTACCACCTCGTACCGCGTTAGGGCACGCCTACCATCACGCTTTGTCATGTCATGTATCGTCATGCATTTGTTTGCATTGTATTTATTGTTTCCTCCCCCTCTTCTCTCGCTAGACACCGAGACCGACGGCGGTGCTACCCAGTATGACTACAGTGTTGACGACCCCTCCTTCTTGCCAGAGCAATCAGGCAAGCCCCCCCCTTGATCACCAGATATCGCCTACTCTCCTCTATAGTGCTTGCATTAGAGTAGTGTAGCATGTTACTGCTTTCCGTTAATCCTATTCTGTTGCATAGCCTGTCATTGTTGCTCCAGCTGTTGATACCTTACCTGCAATCCTAAATGCTTAGTATAGGATGCTAGTTTACCATCAGTGGCCCTACATTCTTGTTCGTCTGTCATGCTATACTACTGGGCCATGATCACTTCGGGAGGTGATCACGAACATATGATATATACATATACTGTTACATTACTTATGATATTGTTCGGAGATGGGGGGCTGAAGGGGCAGGTGGCTCCATCCCGGTAGAGGTGGGCCTGGGTTCCCGACGGCCCCCGACGGCCCCCGACTGTTACTTTGTGGCGGAGCGACAGGGCAGGTTGAGACCACCTAGGAGAGAGGTGGGCCTGGCCCTAGTCAGTGTTCACGGATACATAACACGCTTAACGAGATCTTGGTATTTGATCTGAGCCTGGCTACTGGCCTATACACACTAACCATCTACGCGGGGACAGTTATGGGCACTCGACGTCGTGGTATCAGCCGAAGCCTTCGTGACGTCAGCGACTGAGCGGCGCGCGTCGGATTGGACTGGAATGCCTGCTAGGCTAGGTCTGCTTTCGGCCGCCCTCGCAACATGCAGGTGTGCAATGGGCGATGGGCCCAGACCCCTGCGCCATAGGATTTAGACCGGCGTGCTGACCTCTCTATTGTGCCTAGGTAGGGCTGCGACATGTTGATCTTCCGAGGCCGGGCATGACCCAGAAAAGTGTGTCCGGCCAAATGGGATCGAGCGTGTTGGGTTATTGGTGCACCCCTGCAGGGAAGTTAATCTATTCGAATAGCCGTGATCTTCGGTAACAGGACGACTTGGAGTTGTACCTTGACCTTATGACAACTAGAACCGGATACTTAATAAAACACACCCTTCCAAGTGCCAGATACAACCGGAGGTCGCTCTCTCACAGGGCGACGAGGGGAGGATCATCGGTTAGGATTATGCTATGCGATGTTACTTGGTGAACTTACCATCTACTCTCTTCTTCTGCTGCAAGATGGAGGTTACCAGAAGCGTAGTCTTCGATAGGACTAGCTATCCCCCTCATATTTCGGCATTCTACAGTTCAGTCCACATATGATACCCTTATTCCATTTGATACCAATGCATACATATGTAGTGTAGCTCCTTGCTTGCGAGTACTTTGGATGAGTCCTCACGGTTGCTTTGTTCCCCCCTTTTCCCCCTTTCTATACCCGATTGCTGCGACCAGACGATGGAGCCCAGGAGCCAGACGCCATCGTCGACGACGACTCCTACTACACTGGAGGTGCCTACTACTATGTGCAGCCCGCTGACGACGACCAGGTGTAGTTTAGGAGGATCCCAGGCAGGAGGCCTGCGCCTCTTTCGATCTGTATCCCAGTTTGTGCTAGCCTTCTTAAGGCAAACTTGTTTAACTTATGTCTGTACTCAGATATTGTTGCTTCCACTGACTCGTCTATGATCGAGCTCTTGTATTCGAGCCCTCGAGGCCCCTGGCTTGTAATATGATGCTTGTATGACTTATTTTATTTGTAGAGTTGTGTTGTGATATCTTCCCGTGAGTCGCTGATCTTGATCGTACACGTTTGCGTGTATGATTAGTGTACGGTCAAATCGGGGGCGTCACAAGTTGGTACTAGAGCCGACTGCCTGTAGGAATCCCCCTTCCACACTCCTTGGCCGAAGTCGAATCTAGACATTGCAAAACTTTTTACTAGCATGGCTGTGTGCCTTACGGGCCCACGTCGCCATTTGGGTGGTATTAGATCTTTTACTCCTCAATCCTTACTCTGGGACTCTGATCTCTCTTCTATTCGAGTTAAAATGAATTTACTAACTCTGACTCTAGGTTCTCGTAACTACTTCCACCTTGAGAGCACCTTATCACGATGATCGTCTACTGCACCAGAAGATTCCGAAGTTACTCTTAGATGTTATCTCGAGACTTTGTGCGCACCACTTTTGTTATTCCCGACTTTCGAAAATTCCTTATGGATGACTACTTACACTAGCCATTCGTACAATCATTCCCCGTGACCTTGTTATTATAAGATACCACGAATTCCTCTCATTGTTCCGAGAATACTTTGAGCATACTGCCTTGCAGTTCCTTGCCACATGAATACCAATGTGGATAATTCCTCGCTCTTACCGAGTATCCGCTCATCCCATTTGATTCAAGTATTTCACAAAAGTCTTCGAAATACCATTCGATCTTTCGAAAATCCTCATCCGACTATTACTCTTGGAATTCTTGCTTGCTTGCATTATGATTAATCTCATAGGTCTGGTAGTATTATTGGCATCCTTTGTCATTATCATTTCGAGCCCGATGATTCAATAGGTTGCGAATGCTCGCAATCCTCAATCAGATCCTGAAATTCATCCTTCCGGCTCAGACGCCATTTTAAACATGAGCTGGTTCTCGCCAATCAATTACCTTCAGTTGTGCCCCTGAGTCTATTGAACTTATCCATCCTTGATCAGAGCGTCTGTTTCTAATCCTTCGCTTTGTAAATCATAATTCCTTTGCAATTGAGCTTTGAATTAGTCAGTTGTTTCTATAATCTGATGCCTTTGCATTCTTTCTTCCTCTGGTTGAGTACTGATGCTCACATCAGATCCCTTGTGGACCACCAGATCCTTTGTTGGATTTATCCGACAAAGTCCTTCATATTCAATGAGCTTGTGATCCTTTCCTTGGATACATAATGCCTTTGATAAATTGTATCCTCTGCTTTCTCACGCATGCTCTACTATCGAGCTTGTGTTATTTATTCGTGAAAATTGTGGTATATGCTCCTAAGATGCCCCGATGGATTGAACCTATGCCTTCCCCAAACTGTATGAACCAGAAAGTTTTCTTGAGTCATACTCTTTTGTTGTTTTGCCAGATATAATTTCTACACTACAGCTCCATCAAAAGCGAGAAGTAAAATGAAAGGTTATGCATTGAAGATGTGGGAGTCGACCTTGAACCCTATGTTCATGCCCATGGACCCAATGTATACCTTATCATGGAAGCTTCTCTTAAAATAAGTATCCCCTTGTTATAAGTTCATCTTGTATCTGTGGACTTGGTTCCAACCATGTTTCTCCTTGATTCCATTTCTCATGCAAGTTTGAGCACTTGTCTTCTGTAGAGCATTACCCTAGTCCAACCTCTACCTTGATCTGTCATCGAGTATTACCCCCTGGTATCTCGAGGTTATCATGGAACTGCATAACCTCTTATGAGTTCTTCATCAGGTGCTACCTTCTCACTGATTCCAATTTTTCATGGGCTCTGAGTTACTAAACACTCAAAGACACTGATAACTGACTCAAGACCACACCGCGATTAAACATCTCTTGATAACCTTCATTACTTACGAGTTTGAACTCGATCACGTCATTCCTAGCCTGCTTGGCTATATCCTTGTCGTGCCGATTTTAACTGTGCTACCTGGTCCTTCTTCCCGGAGCTCAATTTTTGATGATGGGCTAAGCTTACGTCGATTTTCCTCATCATATCATTTCTCCTTGGACAACAATCTCGATTTCGAGTTTGTGTCGTATATGTGGTTCCAATAATCTTTCGTTGGATCAGTCATGTTGCTTGATGTAGTCATTGTTTGATTGCTTCTTCGTGGAGCCTCTCGACAAAATTTGTCATGATCATTATCAACATCTTGACTCCTTCCAGGATATCAATCGAATTCATGATGAGAAATACCATCCTTGCCCTCGATGATTTGTCATATCATCGGCCACTTTATTGCCTTACCTCCAACACAAACATGATCATGTTTTGTGCTATACCTTGAGTTCCTTGCTATCCAGCGTTTGTTCCTCTTTACCTTGGAATATGACCATATTTTATGTCAAGTATGTTGTGAGAATTTCACCACCTCTTGTGAATTATTGATGCAAGTGATGCTTCTCACCATCACCATTCCTTTCATGGCCCCCATGTTCCAACCAGAATACCGACAAATGGATTGTGATGTGAAAAATTCGAAACTTCTAGCAACCCAATTGCTTGTAAGTTAATGAACGATAGATACATTCTTTGTGTATTGGATATCGAATCACCCTCCTATCATTGATCTTGCTACCTAAGCCCATAATTCGGGTGCACCGTTCAACCAATGTCTAAATTGTGTATGTTTTCCTCGAGTATACATCATTATATCATTTGAGCTGACAAACGTTATCTCCTTGTTCACATAATTGAGGGAACCCATGTTTTTGGAAATCTCAATGAATTGTCACCGAGTCCATCAACCACCTCCTCATCCTCTTCTCGGTTTTAATGATGGACTCTTGTTTCGGAACTTGCTTCCATAGTCCATTTCCCGAGAATCTTACAATGTCATCTCGTCAATTTGTGTTGCACATTTTCTTATCAGGAATCCCGTGTCTGATGTTATCTTGATACCAATCAGATCTGAATCTCGGTCAGATATGATGGTTGGGACATATTTTCAAGAGTTATAACATTGATCCTCATATGACCCAGTAAGGTGATGTCATGCACACCTGACCGGAGGACCAAGTGTTATAGTTTCCTTTTTAACAAGGTTAACCATTTTTCCATGAGGAAATTGAATGCCTTGTTTAATAAGTTTATCCCGATGGATCCTTTGTGTATCCAAAGTCTGACCTTTGCTTGGAGACCATGTCAATGCTATCTCGAAGCATGTCTGTGGTACTCCGATTTTCAACAAGAACATTTGAAGCCCAATGTTAAATGTTTCCTGCTCAATTATCCAAACACCGCTGTATGGGTAATGTCATGAAATTTCTCTCCCCTTACCTAAAGAGTTTTCTACATTATATCCTGTCATGGATATCATGCTCTGCTTGTCCTTCCGAAGGATATACCCTTGAAATATGTGTTTAAACACATTTTCCTTTCCATTGTTCTGTTTAATCTGATAATCACATTTTCCTTTCCATTGATTTGTTTAAACCTTCTTGTGATCTATATTATATAAGCAGTAATATATCCCTGCTTATGAAAACACCTCGTTGTACCACTCTATCAGAAAAACCCTGTTACTTTTGTTGATGACATTCTGTAACCACCGATGGACGAGAACTTTGCCTATAGGTCCGCCTCGTTTCAACGAGCAGGAAAATGGTTCTCTTCGTCCCTCACCCTTGGTACTGATATTGTTGCCGACATAACTGATAGGCTATCCACTAACATACCTTGCTTACATGATCGTGCAAGACGTCATCGCCCTTCCTACCTTTAACCCACATGGTGGGCCCATAACACACATGTCCCCAGGATCGAAACCTGACTCTCCTGTACACCCTGTTGTCAAAGTTATTCCTCGCGCTTGACTTCTTATGTTATTCATGAGCCACCTGCCTAGTAATCTATTCTGGTATCAGACGCAATACTTATTCCCATTGCTCTAAACCCCTTTCACATGTCGTTTCAGGCATCGAACGATTGCCTATGCGTTTGAAACTTCTACTTTGCACCTTCTCACTTTGCTCTCGATAATTTCTTAAGTTTCAATTCGAGAGTTACTTTTCGCCACGTTCCCTTATGATTATCTACCGGATAAGCAACCATGCAGAGTTCCATTCTTCCGGTATACCCCTTATTCTTTCGTAAGTACGATGGAGTTTCCAAAGAGAGGATGCCAACTTCATCATGATGACCGAAGTAGAGGAATGAATACATCAATGTAATGGATCGACCTCTTCAAGAAGAGCAACCAAGACCGAGAAGATTCGTTAGAATTTCGTAACCAAACGTTTCCCCCTTAGTCCCCCTCTTAAATCTCGGGACGAGATTTCTTGTAGTGGAGGAGAATTGTGATGCCCGGATAATCAAGCTACATTAATCCTCTGTTAATGATGCCATGTCACCACTGTTACTCTTGCTGAACCTCACTTGTCTCAAAGTAAGATCAAATTCAAATTCAAAATAACAAGTCAGATTATAATTTCATAAAGCAGTGAATTAAAAATGTTCAAAAGGTTGTAAATATTCACTAACAAATTAAAAACAATAAACATCATTTTGGGAATGTTTATATGCCTCTAAGATAATTAAAACAGGAACAAACAACATTTAAATTAACCTTTTAAAAGTAAACAAATATTAATACTTTTCAAAATGACTTGAAATTTCTTGTGCAACTCAATTATATGACCCAATATTTATGTGCCAAGTTTCATGTTCACCAAAATTCATTTTCTATCTAAACTAAAGGCAAAGTAGAGGAGAACTAAATAAACAGAATAAAATAAAAGGGAAAATAGAAATAAAAGAAAGGAAAAGAAGACTCACTGTGCACTGGGCCTAAGTGCATAGTGCAAAGGCCCAGTGCACAACATAGCCCAGCCCACCTAATGGGTCACCCTCTACCTCTGTTCACCTAAGGCGCGGTGGCCGCCGTTCGACCGCCCGCGGCCATGGATGGCCACGCGGCGGCCATCCGCCGCTCCCCCATCGCCTACTAGGTCGCCTCCGACCTAACCCCTAACCCTAGAGCCCCCAGTACCACACTCCCTCGCTCCCCCTCACCCTTCTCCTCCATCACCGAACGCAGCCGCTGCCGCGCTCCCCGTCGACCCCTCGTCTCGCCCTGATGATGTAGCGCTCCGCCTTCGTCCTCCGTGTCGTCCGGTCCAAGCCATTGGAGCCGGGAGCCACCGAGACGAGCCCGGCGACCTCTTCTCCACGTACGGCCATCTTCGACTCCGGCGATGATTCTGGTGACGACACGCTTCCCCGAGCCCAGTTGTGCACACTGCAGGGCCCAGTGAGCAGCCGCATCGAACCCCCCTTTCCCTTCTCCTCCCTGTGTACCATAGTTAGCTTCCATGCGTGCTCGAGCTCCGGCCACCATCGCTAGACTCCGCCGCCGACGCTGCGGGCCGTTTCAACGGCCACCGCTGCCACCGTTCGACGCGGTGCGATGCCCGCGTTCGAATACACCAGGTTCCGCGCCAAAAGAGCCCCCATAGCCCACTTCTCCTTGAGCCACCGAACGCCACCGCCGCCCCTGCTCATTGCCGGCACCACTCCGGCCAGCCCTCGAACCCACCGATGCACCAGCTGGAAGCACGCCGCCCCCTGCACCTGTAGGTCCTCGCGGCGGTCCAAACGGTCCCCGGTGGCCATTTTCCGACCGTGGTCGAGCCGCGCCGCCGTCCTGGAGGTCGCCGCCGGCGCGCCAACGCCGTCCGCCAACGTGGACGGCCTGGGGCCACCCCCCTGGGTCGCTGACCCGTGGGCCCCAGGGGCCTGGCCAGCTTGTTGACCCGGTCCACCATGCTGACTGGACCGACCCATGCAACTGACAATTGGGGCCTACAATCCCCTAATTAACCAAGTTAATTAAGCTAATTTAATTAATACAATTAGACACTGATAGGTGGGCCCCGTCTAATTAATTAACTTACTTAGTTTAGGTTAACCTGTGTTAGCCCTACTCTCTATGATAGGTGGGACCCACTGGTCAGTATGACCTGTTGATGTCATGCTGACACTCTGCTGACCTGCTGATGTCATGCTGACACTCTGCTGACGTCACAATTCTTTTCTGTTATTTTTCCATAGTTTCTGAAAGTGCTTTAATCTTTGAAAAATCATATAAAATAAACCGTAGCTCGGATGGAAAAACTTTGTACATGAAAGTTGCTCAGAACGACGAGGCGAATCTGGGTACCCAGCCCGTTCATCCGCCACGCATCCCTAGCATAGAAAACACACAACTTTCCCCCTCCGGTTCAGCTGTCCGAAAACGCGAAACACCGGGGATAATTTCCTGGATGTTTCCCCCCTTCACCGGTACCATCTCGTACCGCGTTAGGGCACGCCTAGCATCACGCTTTGTCATGTCATGTATCGTCATGCATTTGTTTGCATTGTATTTATTGTTTCCTCCCCCTCTTCTCTCGCTAGACACCGAGACCGACGCCGCTGCTACCCAGTACGACTACAGTGTTGACGACCCCTCCTTCTTGCCAGAGCAATCAGGCAAGCCCCCCCTTGATCACCAAATATCGCCTACTCTCCTCTATACTGCTTGCATTAGAGTAGTGTAGCATGTTACTGCTTTCCGTTAATCCTATTCTGTTGCATAGCCTGTCATTGTTGCTCCAGCTGTTGATACCTTACCTGCAATCCTAAATGCTTAGTATAGGATGCTAGTTTACCATCAGTGTCCCTACATTCTTATCCGTCTGCCATGCTATACTACTGGGCCGTGATCACTTCGGGAGGTGATACGGGCATATGATATATACTTATACTGTTACATGACTTATGATACTGTTCGGAGATGGGGGGCTAAAGGGGCAGGTGGCTCCATCCCAGTAGAGGTGGGCCTGGGTTCCCGACGGCCCCCGACTATTACCTTGTGGCGGAGCGACAGGGTAGGTTGAGATCACCTAGGAGAGAGGTGGGCCTAGCCCTAGACGATGTTCGCGGATACATAACACGCTTAACGAGATCTTGGTATTTGATCTGAGTCTGGCTACTGGCCTATACACACTAACCATCTACGCGGGGACAGTTATGGGCACTCGACGTCGTGGTATAAGCCGAAGCCTTCGTGACGTCAGCGACTGAGCGGCGCGTGCCGGATTGGACTGGAACACCTGCTAGGCTAGGTCTGCTTCCGGCCGCACTCGCAACGTGCAGGTGTGCAATGGGTGATGGGCCCAGACCCCTGCGCCATAGGATTTAGACCGGCGTGCTGACCTCTCTATTGTGCCTAGGTAGGGCTGCGACATGTTGATCTTCCGAGGCCGGGCATGACCCAGAAAAGTGTGTCCGGCCAAATGGGATCGAGCGTGTTGGGTTATTGGTGCACCCCTGCAGGGAAGTTAATCTATTCGAATAGCCGTGATCTTCGGTAACAGGACGACTTGGAGTTGTACCTTGACCTTATGACAACTAGAATCGGATACTTAATAAAACGCACCCTTCCAAGTGCCAGATACAATCGGTGGTCGCTCTCTCACAGGGCGACGAGGGGAGGATCATCGGTTAGGATTATGCTATGCGATGTTAGTTGGTGAACTTACCATCTACTCTCTTCTTCTGCTGCAAGATGGAGGTTACCAGAAGCGTAGTCTTCGATAGGACTAGCTATCCCCCTCATATTTCGGCATTCTGCAGTTCAGTCCACATATGATACCCTTATTCCATTTGATACCAATGCATACATATGTAGTGTAGCTCCTTGCTTGCGAGTACTTTGGATGAGTACTCACGGTAGCTTTGTTCCCCCTTTCCCCCCTTTCTATACCCGATTGCTGCGACCAGACGATGGAGCCCAGGAGCCAGACGCCACCGTCGACGACAACTCCTACTACACTGGAGGTGCCTACTACTACGTGCAGCCCGTTGACGACGACCAGAAGTAGTTTAGGAGGATCCCAGGCAGGAGGCCTGCGCCTCTTTCGATCTGTATCCCGGTTTGTGCTAGCCTTCTTAAGGCAAACTTGTTTAACTTATGTCTGTACTCAGATATTGTTGCTTCCGCTGACTCGTCTATGATCGAGCTCTTGTATTCGAGCCCTCGAGGCCCCTGGCTTGTAATATGATGCTTGTATGACTTGTTTTATTTGTAGAGTTGTGTTGTGATATCTTCCCATGAGTCCCTGATCTTGATCGTACATGTTTGCGTGTATGATTAGTGTACGGTCAAATCGGGGGCCTCACAGAAGAACCCAAGGAGATTCGCCCCGAGGACTACATCATCATCGATGACACCGATTCAGATCCTAGTAAGGATGAATTTGAAGACGAAGCTGGAGCAGACATCATGGAGTCTTCCACCGATCAAAATTTCTAGATGACCACCATATATTATTAGTATTCCCCCATGTAATCAGTAGTGGTTGAGCACTTTTGCGATAGTTCTAGACCGCTTGTATGCCCTTGCTTGATTGATTGAGTGAAATGATTGTGTTTGTCTCATGTGCATATGGGTAGTGCTTTCTCATTAGACCTCATTCTATTCTGATCTCTCCCCTCTAAACCCATCAGATGCCTCCGAGACGTGACACCGGTTTTGCTTTCCCGCCGGAGCTCACTCAGTTGATCCAGCAGCAGAATACCCTGATGCAGTTGTTAGTTCAGAACCAAGGCAACAACAACAACAACAATCCACCACCACCACTGGTTGACAACCTAGCCCATTTTCTAAGGTTATAGCCGCCGGTGTTTTCCAGTAGCATCGAGCCTATAGTTGCTGATGATTGGCTACGTCGTATTGGAAGGGAGTTGACCACCGTAGGTTGCACAAATGCTGAGAAGGTGCGCTTTGCCGCACACCAGTTGGATGGACCAGCAGCCTCATGGTGGGAGAAATACACGGCAACTTTTCCTGTAGCCAATGTCACTTGGGACCAGTTTCAGCAAGCTTTCCGCATAGCCCATGTCTCAACTGGAGCCATGCAGATGAAGAAGCGGGAGTTCCGCAACTTACGCCAAGGGAACCGTACTGTGGCTCAGTACATGGATGAGTTTAGCAAGTTATCTCACTATGCCCCTGATGACGTGGCCACAGATGCCGCGAATCAGGAGAAGTTTATGGAATGGCTAAATGATGAGATGAGCATGCAGTTGATGGTAGCAACCTTCAACAACTACCAGGAGTTGGTAGATAAGGCTCTTATGATTGAAGGGAAGCAGCAGCAGATTGAGAGCCCTAAGTGGAAGTACGGACAAGGGAAGTATAACTCAAGAGCTCAGCAGAAGCCTCGCCTAACCCCGAACTCGGGAGGACTTGTTCATAACCATGGAGGTCACAACCACACTGGAGGAGGATCGCATAACCACAATGGTGCTAAGAATGGAAATGGGAACGGAGCTAACAACAATCAGAACCGCTCCAACCCAGCCACACCCGCCAAAAGAGACCTAAGTCAAGTTACTTGCTTTAAGTGCAGGAAGACAGGGCACTATGCCAATGATTGCCCTGAAGGAAGGAATGGAAACAGAAATGGGAGCACTGGGAAGAAGCCTAATCCATTCAACAAAGGACAAGTTAACCACGTTAACGAGGAGGAGGTTGAAGAGCAGCCGGACGCAGTAATAGGTAAGTTTTTGGTTAAGTCATTTACCGCTCTTATTCTTTTCTATACTGGTGCATCGCATTCATACATATCAAGGGGATTCATGGATAAGTTTAAACTACCAACCCAAACCCTTAGGACCCCTCTCCTAGTGAGTTCACCCGGAGCAGAGTACATGGCTAGCCGATGGTGCGACCAGATAACCCTAACCATTGGCACACATGTTTTTCCGTCCGACCTAATTATATTGGAGTCACAAGGATTGGATGTGATATTAGGTATGGACTGGATGTCAAGGTATGGAGGAAGTTTTGACTGTGCTAGTAAGTCGATTTATCTCACCACCCCGGAGGGAAAAAGGATTAAGTATGTATCTAGGCATGTGCCTAGGAGGAGCCAAGTGAATGCCCTCACGGGAGTTGTTCAGGAGGAAGTGCCTGTAGTAAAGGACTACCCGGATGTTTTTCCATAAGAGTTACCAGGCATGCCATCGGATAGAGACATTGAGTTTTTGATAGATCTATTGCCAGGTACAGGGCCAATATCCAAGAGACCCTATCGGATGCCCGCAAATGATCTGGAGGAAATTAAGAAACAGATCAAGGAGCTATTGGAGAAAGGTTACATTCGAAGAAGATCGTCACCTTGGGGAGCCCTAGTACTTTTGGTGGAGAAGAAGGATAAATCCCTAAGGATGGTTGTTGATTATCGAGCTTTGAATGAAGTGACAATTAAGAACAAGTACCCAATGCCGATGATCAATGATCTGTTTGATCAGTTGCAAGGAGCCAAAGTGTTTTCGAAGATCGATTTGCGATCGGGATACCATCAGTTGAAGATTTGAGAGAAGGATATACCAAAGACAGCGTTCACCACACGGTATGGATTATACGAGTATACGATCATGTCGTTTGGACTGACTAACGCCCCTGCCTATTTCATGAGCATGATGAACAAGGTGTTCATGGAGTATTTGGACAAGTTTGTTGTGGTGTTTATTGATGATATTATGGTATACTCGAAGAATGAAGAGGAGCACAAGGAGCATTTGTGGTTAGTTCTCGAGAAACTCAGGGAACACCAGTTGTATGCTAAGTTCAGCAAATGCGAATTTTGGTTGAAGGAAGTCGGGTTCCTTGGACATGTTATATCAGGGGAAGGAATATCAGTAGACCCCAGCAAGGTTCAGTCAGTCACTGAATGGTTGGCACCCACTTCAGTTAGCAAGATCCGCAGTTTCCTTGGACTCGCAGGATACTACCAAAGATTCATTGAGAATTTTTCCAAGATTGCGAAGCTAATGACTGAACTATTGAAGAAGGATACTAAGTTTAAATGGACAGAAGATTGCGAGGCAAGTTTCTAGGAGTTGAAGAAACATTTGACTACAGCCCCAGTGCTAACACTGCCAGATATACATAAGGATTTCCAAGTGTATTGCGACGCCTCTCGCTTAGGACTTGGATGTGTGCTTATGCAGGATGGAAGAGTTGTTTTGTATGCCTCACGACAACTAAAACCTCATGGGTTGAACTATGCCACGCATGATTTGGAGTTAGCAGCAGTAGTGCATGCATTGAAGACTTGGAGGCATTACCTTATTGGAAACCGTTGTGATGTGTACACGGATCATAAGAGTTTGAAGTACATTTTCACCCAAAAGGAGCTGAACCTTAGGCAGAGGAGATGGTTGGAGCTTATAAATGATTACAATATGAAGCTACACTATCATCCAGGAAAAGCCAATGTCATAGTAGACGCTTTGAGCCGGAAGAGTTATGCTAATATCCTTGAAAGTAAGGGATTGCCGAAGGAGTTAGCAGAGGATATCATGGAACTTCAATTGGAGATTGTTCCAAGAGGTTTCATTACAACAATGGAGGTTCAGTCTACATTGTTGGGCAAGATTCGAGAAGCTCAGAAGGATGACAAAGAGATTGCCGAGATAAAGGAGAAGATGATCAAAGGAAAGGCCAAAGGTTTTTGTGAGGATGAGCACGATACCTTATGGTTTGAGGACCGAGTTTGTGTGCCCAATAACCCAGAGATCAGGAAGTTAATACTTCAGGAAGCTCATGACTCACCATACTCGATACACCCCGGAAACACCAAGATGTATTTGGATTTGAAGGAACGTTTCTGGTGGACTGGTATGAAGAACGATATTGCCGAGTATGTAGCCGTATGTGATGTATGTCAGAGAGTGAAGGCAGAGCCTCAGAAGCCAGCAGGACTGTTACAGCCTATGCCGATATCCGAATGGAAGTGGGATAAACTTGGCATGGACTTTATCACCGGATTGCCCAGAACCAAAGCAGGATATGATTCGATATGGGTAGTAGTTGATCGCTTGACCAAAGTGGCTCACTTTATCCCAGTGAAAGCCACATATACAAGTGCGAAGTTGTCCAAGATATATATGTCCAGGATCGTATGTCTGCATGGAGTTCTGAGGACCATCGTATCAGATAGAGGAACACAGTTTACCTCAAAGTTTTGGCATCAGTTACACCAGACTTTGGGAACAAGATTGGAGTTCAGTACAGCGTTTCACCCGCAGACGGATGGACAGACCGAGAGAGTCAGCAAGATACTAGAAGACATGTTGATAGCCTGTGCGCTAGATTATGAATCTAGCTGGGATGACAATTTGCCTTACGCAGAGTTCTCATACAACAATAGCTACCAAGCCAGTTTGAAGATGGCACCGTTTGAAGCCATGTATGGACGCAGGTGCAGAACGTCATTGATGTGGGATGAGGTAGGAGACCGGCACTTGTTTGGACCAGACTTGATCAAGGAGTTTGAGGAGAAGGTTAAACTGATTCGTGATAGACTGAAGATTGCTCAGTCCAGGCAGAAGAGTTATGCAGATTCGAAACGCAAGGAGGTAACATATGAAATTGGAGACATAGCATATTTGCGAGTATCACCTTTACGAGGAGTGAAACGTTTTGGAGTTAAGGGAAAGTTAGCCCCGAGATTTGTAGGACCGTATCATGTTTTGGAACGGATGGGAGAAGTTGCCTACAAGTTGGAGTTACCTGAGGGATCGTCAGGAGTTCACGATGCGTTTCACGCTTCACAGTTGAAGAAGTGTCATGCTGAGATGGCCGATATACCTTTAAGAGATACAGTACCCTTGGAGGCGATTCAGTTGGACGGTGATTTGACTTATGAGGAGAAGCCAGTTAAGATTCTTGAGTTTGCCAGCTGAGTCACCCGCAGCAAGGTTATCAAGTTTTGCAAGGTTCAGTGCAGCCACCATACCGAGGATGAAGCCACCTGGGAACGAGAGGATGATCTCCACAAAGACCACCCACACCTATTTTCTAGCCACCTGGGAACGAGAGGATGATCTCCACAAAGACCACCCACACCTATTTTCTAGCCAACCCGAATCTCGAGGGCAAGATTCATCTTAAGCGGGGTAGGTTTGTAACATCCCAAATTTTCAATTTGGAATGTTATATATAGGTCATTCATGCATATCATATTTTATTGCATCTTCGTTCCGCAATCCTTGAAATCCTAAGAAACTCAAGGACCCTCGGAGAGAGTTGGGGATTTCCCGGTTTCATATTTGATTTTTATCAAATAATGAAACGAGGATTTTTGATTTTAATAATTTTTCTCTCCAAAAAATATTTCATTTTTAAAATAAATGAGAGGAGATAATATGACTTCTCCAAAATAATTGAAATATTGGAGGAAAAATATTAAAATCATTTATTTGATTTTATTTGGATTTTATTTGCAATTAGAAAAATTGCACGTTTTTCAAAATTGCATTTTAGTGCCAAGAAAATGTTCATCTTGTTCTAAATATTTTATTTAGACGGTGAAAATTTGTTTTGGCATTTTTAGATTTTTATTTTATTTTCTAGGATTTTATTTCTGTCGGCGAAATTGTTTGAGAAAAATAATCTCCCCGCGCCGACTGGGCCGAAACCCAGCCGGGCCGCCGGCCCAATCGCCGCCACCGCCGCCGATTCGGACAGAGTCCGTGTCGGACTCCTCCTACCGCCGTGCCTTGCCCCCTCCCCCAAGTCGCCCCCTCCTTATATACGCGCCACCTCGGCCCCCCACCACCACACCACCACCGCCACCGCCGCAGCCGCCCACGCCGCCTGCCGCCCGCGCCGCCGCCGAGCCCCGCCGCCCCGCCGCCCAAACCCTGCCTCGCTGGAGCCCCTCGCCGGAGGTACCGCGCCGGACCCGAGCCGCCAGTTTTTTTTAAAAACCATTCGTTTTTAGAAACCCTAGTTCGGTTTTTTATATCGGTTCGCCGGTTTTCTCGGTTCTTATAATTAGCGGATGTTCGTCCATACGTTCGTTTTAACGAACGGTTTTTGCCCGTTAGTTACAGTTAGCGAACGCTCGTTCGTTAGTTTGTTCATCAGTTTTCTTTTTATCGGATTAATCTGTGATTATTTTCGATCGCGATTTCTGATCTGATCTTAGTTTCTGTTTATCTTTTCGCTCGTTAGTCGGAATCAGGCGATTCAAGCGCTTAGATCTTCGTCTCAAAACCCTCTTTCTGTTTAACCAACTTGCACAAGTTTTTGGTACTGTAAAATTTGACCTAAGTCCAGATTAGTAAACGGATCTTGTTTCTTTCACCATTTGAGTTTCATTGCTCCGTTTGATTTGATTCTTTTTGCGTACCGGAGTTCTTAAGTTGAACTTTCTGGTCAACCTCTCTTATTTGAGTTTTGCTTGTGCATCTTTGCTTGTTGCTTATGTATGTTATTGTTTGTTTGCGATAGAACACCCAAAGTGCGAAGTGTGTTACTACGAGTCTCCAGGTTTCACGGATCGTTGGCAAGACAAGTAACACATTGATCATACTCTTTTCATACCCATTTTTTATGCATTAGTTCCAATCCTTAAACATTGCATGATTAGGATGTCATTAACTTGTGGGTTGGGAAGTAGTTGTTGCGGTAGAACCTATTGCCCTGCTACTATCAAACCCTTGGGAGTTACTTCTACGCGTTGTTTATATGGCTATGCTATGCTATGCTCGTAGACGTGGTTTGCGTTTGAGTGAAATCCATGACAGATGTGAGATTGTTAATTAATGGTTCAACCTAAGGTGGCAAATTAAATTAACATCTGGGTGGATTGAGGCACCTAGGGAACCCAGTGTTGTCTGTTTTTTTTGGAAATCCCGGGGTACCCGTCTGATCTTCCTATGGACCGCCACTCAGGCTCAAAGGGAACTGGGATGATTCATGCTAGAAACTTCCGTGTGCAGCCACAAGCTATTATGGGCTCTAGCATAGTTGAGTAAGTTACGTGAAGCTCTTGAAGAGGTAGCGAGGGAGTCATGGATTAGGGGGTGTTCGGATAGCCGGACTATACCTTCGGCCGGACTCCTGGACTATGAAGATACAAGATTGAAGACTTCGCCCTGTGTCCGGAAGGGACTTTCCTTGGCATGGAATGCAAGCTTGGCGATACGGATATGTAGATCTCCTACCATTGTAACCGACTTTGTGTAACCCTAGCCCTCTCCGGTGTCTATATAAACCGGAGGGTTTTAGTCTGTAGGACGAAGGACAATCATAGCATAGGCTAGCTTCTAGGGTTTAGCCTCCTTGATCTCGTGGTAGATCTACTCTTGTACTACCCATATCATCAATATTAATCAAGCAGGAGTAGGGTTTTACCTCCATCGAGAGGGCCCGAACCTGGGTAAAAGCATCGTGTCCCTTGTCTCCTGTTACCATCCGCCTAGACGCACAGTTCAGGACCCCCTACCCGAGATCCGCCAGTTTTGACACCGACATTGGTGCTTTCATTGAGAGTCCCTCTGTGTCATCACTTTTAGGCCCGATGGCTTCTCCGATCATCAACAGCGATGCGATCCAGGGTGAGACCTTTCTCCCTGGACAGATCTTCGAATTCGGCGGCTTTGCACTGCGGGCCAATTCACTTGGTCATCTGGAGCAGATCGAAAGCTACGCCCCTGGCCATCAGGTCAGATTTGGAAGTTTGAGCTACACGGCTGACCTCCGCGGAGACTTGATCTTCGATGGATTCGAGCCGCAGCCGAGCACGCTGCACTGTCACGATGGGCATGATCTAGCTCTGCCGCCGAACAGTGCCCTGGAGGCCGCACCCGCATCAGCTCCGACCCTTAATTTGGAGCCAACTGCGCCAATCGAGGATGGGTGGTTGGACACCACCTCGGGGGCTGCAATCTCTACAGCGATCGAGCCGAACACCAGCCCTATTCTCTGCGAAGCCCGTGACTCCAAGGAGCCGGACTCCTCTCCGGACTCCGAGCCCTCCGCGCCCCTACCGATCGAACCCGATTGGGCGCCGATCATGGAGTTCACCGCCGCAGACATCTTTCAGCACTCGCCCTTCGGCGATATTCTGAATTCACTAAAGTCTCTCTCTTTATTAGGAGAGCCCTGGCCGGACTATGGTTTGCAAGGTTGGGATGCGGATGATGAAGAAATTCAAAGCCCACCCACCACCCACTTCATAGCCACTGTCGATGATTTAACCGATATGCTCGACTTTGACGGTATGGACGCCGATGTAGGAGACGATCAAGAACCAGCGCCTATAGGGCACTGGGAAGCCACCTCGTCGTATGATATATACATGGTGGACACCCCAAAAGAAGGCAATGGCGATGGAACAGCGGAGGATGACCCCTCCAAGAAGCAGCCTAAGCGCCGGCGTCAGCGGTGCCGCTCTAAATCCCGCCAAAGCAAAAACGGTGATTCCGGCACGGGAGATAATAACACCCCGGACAGTGCCGAAGATAACCACCTCCAGCAAGATTCATCACAGGAGGATGGAGAAGACAGCCCTCATGAGAGAGCGGCAGACAGAGAGGTCGAGGACGATAATTATATGCCTCCCTCCGAAGACGAGGCAAGCCTCGACGACGACGAATTTGTCATTCCTGAGGATCCCGTCGAGCAAGAGCGTTTCAAACGCAGGCTTGTGGCCACGGCGAGCAGCCTTAAGAAAAAACAAGAACAGCTTAGAGCTGATCAAGATTTGCTAGCCGACAGATGGACTGAAGTCCTTGCGGCCGAAGAGTATGAACTCGAACGCCCCTCCAAGAGCTACCCAAAGCGCAGGTTGCTCCCCCGATTAGAGGAGGAAGCACCTAAACCTAGATCACCAGTGCATGATGCGGCCGACCGGCCACCCCATGGCCGCGACAGAGAGGCCTCTCGGCCCTCCACTCAAGCCGCACCCCGGCGCCGCTCAAAAAATACCAAGGCACGGGAAAATGCACCAGACCTGCGAGATATATTGGAGGACAAGGCAAGGCAAACAAGATCGATCTACGGATCGCATGGGCGCCCCACGGCACGAGACGATAATCATCACTCCGGATACAGTAAATCCGGCCGGGCCGAACACAATAGACAAAGCTCGTTTGAGCTGCGTCGTGATATAGCCCAATACAGAGGCGCCGCACACCCACTATGCTTCACAGATGAAGTAATGGATCATCAAATCCCCGAGGGTTTCAAACCCGTGAACATCGAATCATACGATGGCACAACAGATCATGCGGTATGGATCGAGGACTATCTCCTTCATATCCACATGGCCCGCGGTGATGACCTACACGCCATCAAATACCTCCCACTCAAGCTTAAAGGACCAGCTCGACATTGGCTTAACACCTTGCCAGCAGAATCAATTGGTTGTTGGGAGGACCTGGAAGCCGCATTCCTTGACAATTTCCAGGGCACTTATGTGCGACCACCAGACACCGATGACCTAAGCCACATAATTCAGCAGCCAGAGGAAACGGCCAGACAATTCTGGACATGGTTCCTAACCAAGAAAAATCAAATCGTCGACTGTCCGGACGCAGAGACCCTAGCAGCCTTCAAGCATAACATCCGCGACGAGTGGCTTGCACGGCACCTAGGACAGGAAAAGCCGAAATCTATGGCAGCCCTCATGACACTTATGACCCGCTTTTGCGCGGGAGAAGACAGTTGGCTAGCTCGCAGCAATAACATGACCAAGAGCCCTGGTAATTCGGATACCAAGGACAGCAGTGGCAGGTCGCATCGCAACAAGCAAAAGCGCTGCATTAACGGCGACAATACTGAGGATACGACAGTTAATGCCGGATTCAGAGGCTCTAAACCCGGTCAGCGGAAAAAGCCATTCAAAAGAAATACTCCAGGCCCGTCCAGTTTGGACAGAATACTCGACCGCTCATGCCAGATACATGGCACCCCCGAAAAACCAGCCAATCACACCAACAGGGATTGTTGGATGTTCAAGCAGGCAGGCAAGTTAAATGCCAAAAGCAGAGACAAGGGGCTGCATAGCGATGACAAGGAGGAGCCCCGGCCGCCGAACAACAGTGGACAGAAAGGTTTTCCCCCACAAGTGTGGACGGTGAACATGATATACGCAACCCACGTCCCCAAGAGGGGGCGGAAGCGTGCGCTAAGGGACGTATACACGATGGAGCCAGTCGCCCCAAAGTTCAACCCATGGTCTTCCTGCCCGATCACTTTTGATCGAAGGGACCACCCCACTAGCATCCGTCATGGCGGATTCACCGCATTGGTTCTAGACCCAATTATTGACGGATTTCACCTCACTAGAGTCCTTATGGACGGCGGCAGCAGCCTAAACCTGCTTTACCAGGATACAGTGCGGAAAATTGGCATCGATCCCTCGAGGATTAAACCCACTAAAACGACCTTTAAAGGCGCCATACGAGGTGTAGAGGCCAACTGTACAGGCTTATTTACACTTGAAGTGGTCTTCGAATCTCTAGAAAATTTCCGAAGCAAGGAGTTAATCTTCGACATAGTCCCGTTCCGCAGTGGCTATCATGCACTGCTCGGGCGAACCGCATTTGTCAAGTTCAATGCGGTGCCCACCTCGCATACCTCAAGCTCAAGATGCCAGGCCCTCGAGGAGTCATCACGGTCAATGGAAACACCGAACGCTCTCTCTGAACGGAGGAGCATATAGCGGCTATCGCAGCGGAAGTACAAAGCAGCCTCTCAAGGAAATTCTCCAGTCCGTCCATTAAACGTCTGGACACCGTCAAGCGCACCCGGAGTAACCTATAACAACACCGCCTGGCACGTTCCGAGCAAGCGTAGCAATGCGGCCCCAACCCCAGCCCTCGCGAACTTGCGAAACCAGTGTTGCGCGTACATAACTACGCTCCGGAAATACCATGGGCAAAGGGGGAGGGGTACCATCACGGCACACCCGAATCACGGCTTAAACCGCACTAGGGGCTGCCGACTTCTTCATTTTCTCTTACTTTCAGGACTCCACTCTTCGGAAGGCCTGTCCGGCAGTACAATTGCCGCACAAACGATACAACAACCAGGGGAGCAGAAAGCTACGCCGCACTATGGAACTCTAAGGTGGTCTCTATAACGAGCAGTATACCTGTTTCACATACCATTCCGCACCTCGCCCCTGGAAAGGACATGTTAAATAGTCCCATCTTTTGCTTATCGCACTATTTGTATCGTTCTGGTTTGATCGCAGCCTTTTTAAATAAACAATGCATAGCTTCCGTCTATTATTGCATTACTCTTTTTTACGAATATATGTTCATTAATGACATGTTGCACCCATACACTTTGGTACGGCCAATACGCCAGGGGCTTAAGTACCCCACAATACGGTGTGAGAAGTCCGCACACTTTCACAAGTGCGGCACCCCGAACTTATAGCATTATATGCATCGGCTCCGAATCATGTCTTGGGTCAATAGTTGGGTTTGCCCGGCTCCTATGTTTTGGTACCTTACGTTCCGTTATATCGACTAAGGTAGCACTAGGAGAACTACTGCGATTGTGCCCCAGTTGAGTTGGGCTAAGCACCTCAGTAGAGAAAGCTAAAACTGACCGTCATGATGAGGCGAGAGCTGGTCGCTGTTCGAGAGGTTTTCGAGTCCCTAAAGACTTATGCCGCTTAGAGCGAGGAGTCGGCTTTGTCTGGCCTAGGCGTGGATAGCGCCCCAAACTCGGTCTTCCGAACACTAGGGGCTTCACCGAAATTTAAAATTATAGAATTATATGGCTAAGTGAGAGTGTTCAAGCATTATAGTCCGATTGCCTTGTTCGTTGTGTTGAGCGCCTCCCTCGAAGGACCCAAGAATGGGAAAAAGAGTGCTCATGTTTATCCCGAACACCCCAGCACTTGTGGCATGGGGGCAGAAGCCGACGACTCGCCATCTCTCAAATTTGATAAACGGCTGCACAAAAGGTAATATTTTAAATTCAAAAGCGTTGCTTAGCGCATATGAACAAGTTTTCAGCGTATAGGATCACAAATGCGAGTTTACTCAAAAATTACATCTTTGGAGCATTCATCCACTATAAGGCGGGCACCCTTCAAGACGCCCTCATAATACGCTTCCGGGACGCGATGCTCCTTGCCCGGCGGCGGCCCGTCCTTCACCAGCTTCTCCGCATCCATCTTGCCCCAGTGCACTTTAGCACGGGCAAGCGCCCTACGGGCACCTTCGATGCAGACGGAGCGCTTGATTAATTCAAGCCGTGGAAAGCCATCCACCAGCCGCCTCACCAGCCCGAAGTAGCTCCCTAGGCAGAGCCTCTCCAGGCCAAAGCCGAACTATGAGGCCCTTTATGGCCTGTTCGGCCACCTTGTGGAGCTCGACCATTTGCTTCAGCTGGTCGCTCAAAGGCACAAGGTGTCCGGCCTCAGCATACTGAGACCAGAACACCTTCTCCATCGAGCTACCCTCCTCGGATCGGTAGTAGGCGGTGGCATCAGACGCACTGCGGGGCAAATCTGCGAATGCTCCTGGAGAGCTCTGGACTCGGGTAAGTAACAAGTAATTCACTTTCACGTGCTTGCTTTGCATAATGAATGCCTTACCCGCCGCTATCTTCTTCATCGCTTCAATTTCTTGGAGGGCTTTCTGGGCTTCGGCCTTGGCAGACTTCGCACTTTCGAGGGCTGCCGCAAGCTCGGACGCTTGCGTCTTTGAGTCAAGCTCCAAACTCTCGTGTTCTTTCACGAGAGCCTGGAGCTCTTTCTGCACCTCCTCCACCCGCGCCTCCTGCTTCCCTCTCTCTGTGTGCTCCGCACCCGCTCTGTTTTCGGCCTCGGACAGCGCTTTCTTAAAGGTTGCCACCTTGGTCGTGGCCCCTATAATAGCACGTTGATCCTGTCATTTTTTGCAACCACATCTTCTCTATATACTTGCGCAAGGTATTACTTACCTTCCTTATCCTCGAGTTGCCTCTTGGCATGGCCGAGCTCGTTCTCAGACCGCGCGAGGTTTTGCTTCAGCGTATCCACCTCCGCAGTCAGTGCGGCAGAGGCCAGCAGTGAAGCCTGCATACGCATATTGACTTGATTATGTTAGACTCCTACGAATGTTATTAGATCCTCTATTCGACTTTTCTTCCCGAACGCCGAACAGAGCATCAGGGGCTACTGTCTATGCGGTAATATTTTTACATCTTCTTTACTTACCTCAAAGCCTGTTAGAAGGCTGGCACAGGCTTTAGTCAGTCCGCTCTTGGCGGACTGAACCTTCTGGATCACCGCACTCATAATAGTGTGGTGCTCCTCGTCGATGGAGGCGTCGTTAAGCACCTCCAGCAAATTGTCCGGTGCCTCCGGTTGGACGGAGGTCACCGGCTCGGTAGGCTTGCTCCTTTTGGAAGGAGGCTGCCTACCGGAGTCCGGAACCGTTGATGGTTCCGGCGTGGTGTCCGACTCAAGGCCGGACTCGAAGCCCTTGGGGGTTTTATCCCCTTTGTGCCTGGAGTCCGGGAGGTCGCCTTGCGGCGCCTCCAGGACCACCTCCTCCTGGCTTGGAACCCGTTGGGACAGCACCTCGGTGTCGTCCGTAGGGTGGGGGGAGGTAGAGGGCGGAAGTGAATTCACGTCTGACGAATCCAGGGAGCCACTCGACGACTCGTCGAGCCCGGCCTTGGGCGGACTGCATAGTCATATTCGGCGTAAGGAGGAGCTGTGCAAGAAATGAACACTATGAATTGCTCTGGTGTCCGAATATTTACGATCTCGCCAGGGGCTTGGTCTTGTGCGGCCACTCCTCTTTGCCGTCATCGGCGTTGGTGGAGTAGTCCGGACGAAGGGTCTTCCCCTTCTTGGACCCTTCGGCCTCCCCAGTTGGGGTGGCCTTCCTTTTCTTCCCTCCCCCCGCTAGAGGGGGAGAGGTCTCTTCTTCCTCCTCCTCATCTTCACGGGAGGAGTGCGTCTTGGATTCGTCGGATGATGAATCCGACACCTCCAGGCGCCGGGCACTCTTTCGAGTCCCCGTGGCCTTCTTCTTGGCCTTCTTCTCCGGCACCACATAGGGTGCCGGAACCAGCAGCTTCGCCAAGCGAGCGTCCGCTGGGCCTTCGGGCAAAGGAGCCGGACAGTTGATCTGTCCGGACGTCTCCTCCCAATCCTGTTAAAGGTAAGGGAGCTTAGGTCCCGCATGGAGTCAAACTATGAAAAACTAATACCTTGTAAAAGGTAAAAACATCTTACCGCACTAGCGTGACGCTGCGTGCTGAATCCGCGATCCTCGGTAGCGGATGCGGGGGCCTCGGTGCCCTTGAAAAGCACCTTCCAGGCATCTTCGTACGTCGTGTCGAAGAGCCTGCTCAGAGTTTGGTGCTGCGCCGGGTCGAACTCCCACAGGTTGAAAGCCCGTTGTTGACACGGGAGGATCCGGCGGATGAGCATAACCTAGACTACGTTGACAAGTTTGAGCATCTTGTCCACCAGGGTTTGGACGCATGTTTGGAGTCCGGTCAGCTCTCCTTTTTTACCCCACGACAGGCCCGTCTCTTTCCAGGAGGTGAGCCGCATAGGGGGTCCGGATCGGAACTCGGGGGCTGCGACCCATTCAGGGTCGCGCGGCTCGGTGATGTAAAACCACCCCGATTGCCACCCCTTTAGGGTCTCCACGAAGGAGCCCTCGAGCCATAGGACGTTGGGCATCTTGCCCACCATGGCGCCTCCGCACTCCGCCTGGGTGCCGCGCGCCACCTTTGGCTTCACATTGAAAGTCTTGAGCCATAGGCCGAAATGGGGGCGGATGCAGAGGAAAGCCTCGCACACGACGATAAACGCCGAGATGTTGAGGACAAAGTTCGGGGCCAGATCGTGGACATCCAGGCCATAGTAGAACATGAACCCCCGGACAAATGGGTGGAGAGGGAAGCCCAGTCCGCGAAGGAAATGGGGGAGGAACACCACCCTCTCATGGGGCCTAGGGGTGGGGATGAGCTGCCCCTCTTCGGTAAGCCGGTGCGCAATGTCATTAGACAAGTATCCGGCCTTCCTCAGTTTTTTGATGTGTCCCTCCGTGACGGAGGAAACCATCCACTTGCCTCCCGCTCCGGACATGGCTGGAGAAGGTTGAGGTGGGGTGTGCGGACTTGGGCGCTGGAGCTCGAGTGCGCGAAAATGGATAGGCAAAGGAGGAAGAAGGCGTGGATGAAAAGGTGGATCCTTATCCCCTTATATGGGCGGACGCGACTATGCGTCCCCACCAGCCTGGTAAAACTCGCTTATCTCCCAAGCGCCATAATCAATGGCGCGGTTGGGTTACCCACGCCCGTATTGATGAGAATCTTGGAATAAGGGGACACGAGCTCTGCTTTGACAAGACGTGCCAAGGAAACTGCCTCGCTAAACGCACTGAGGTGGGACAGTAAAACGATTCGAATAAAGACTTGGCCGTGGTGTGATGTCGTGCTACGGAATACGTCAGCATATTAGATTTGTGTAAATATTATTCTCTCTATGGCAATATGTGGAAACTTGTTTTGCAGAGCCGGACACTACCTTTGTGTTCAAAATCTTCTATGAAGTACTTGGAGGAGGAACCCGCCTTGCAATGCCGAAGACAATCTACGCGCCAGACTCGTCGTCATTGAAGCCTGGTTCAGGGGCTACTGAGGAAGTCCTAGATTAGGGGGTGTCCGGATAGCCGGACTACTTCGGCCGGACTCCTGGACTATGAAGATACAAGATAGAAGACTTCGTCCCGTGTCCGGAAGGGACTTTCCTTGGCGTGGAAGGCAAGCTTGGCGATACGGATACGTAGATCTCCTACCATTGTAACCGACTCTGTGTAACCCTAGCCGTCTCCGGTGTCTATATAAACCGGAGGGTTTTAGTCCGTAGGACGAAGGACAATCATACCATAGGCTAGCTTCTAGGGTTTATCCTCCTTGATCTCGTGGTAGATCTACTCTTGTACTACCCATATCATCAATATTAATCAAGCAGGAGTAGGGTTTTACCTCCATCGAGAGGGCCCGAACCTGGGTAAAAGTATCGTGTCCCTTGTCTCCTGTTACCATCCGCCTAGACGCACAGTTCGGGACCCCCTACCCGAGATCCGCCGGTTTTGACCCCGACAGGTAGATCAACAGGTAGTGGGTTTTGTAGGTTTGGTATGGTCTACTCGGAGTAAAGAGCTAATGTTTCTTAAAGACTGTGTCTCGGTCATCCGTTTCTCAAACACCATGTAGTGCGAGAAATCCAACGGAGGCAATCGGGTCTTGTGGGGAAAAGTGCACAAACCTCTGCAGAGTGTACAATCTAACCATGGTTAGCCGTGTCCCCGGTATGGACAAATTTGAGTATCTAGTACTTGGGTTATCACATGTATCTCATCACTCTTAATTAACATTGTTGGTTTGTTAAATACTTTAATTTGGGATTGAGTTGGGGGTACCTTCTCAATATTGTTCAACCACCATGATAGTTAAATTAAAATCCATTCCTTTGTTGTAGGGAAAAATTGGCTTTACGCAAAACTATAAACATAGAGCTTTCCACCAGCCAAATATGCATGTAGTGATACCATTATTCTGTTCTTGCTCTACGGTGTTACTTTGCCAGCATATTCCATGTGCTGACCCGTTTTCGGGCTGCATTGTATTATGTTGCAGACTTTTCAGACGAGGAGTAAGGTTCGTTAGGTCATTGCCGTGCAGCTCAGCTATGCCGTTGGAGTTGATGGACTCACTTTATCTTCCAAGCCTTCCGCTGTTATCGCATTAGATGGCCTTAAGCCATATTATTGTAATAAGTTCTCTCTTGAGACTTTTCGATGTAATGAGTGTGTGATTGCTACTCTATTATAAATCCTTCATGTACTATGTGTGTCAGCATTACCGATCCAGGGATGACACTGAAGCACAGAGACTTGACCATCTGAGGTCGGGTTGCTACAGTATAATCTATGGACTCAACATTAGTCATAAAGAACTCACATACTTATTGCAAAAATCTATCGTTATCAAAACAGAGTATTACGCATATGCTCCTAGGGGGATAGATTGGTAGGAAAAGACCATCGCTCGTCCCCGACCGCCACTCATAAGGAAGACAATCAATAAATAAATCATGCTCCGACTTCATCACATAACGGTTCACCATACGTGCATGCTACGGGAATCACAAACTTCAACACAGGTATTTCTCAAATTCACAACTACTCAACTAGCATGACTCTAATATCACCATCTCCATATCTCAAAACAATTATCAAGTATCAAACTCCTCATAGTATTCAATGCATTTCTATGAAAGTTTTTATATTAAGGAAAATTTCCATGTTGTTCTAAAGGACTCTCAAAATAATATAAGTGAAGCATGAGAGACCAATTATTTCTATAAAATAAAACCGCCGCCGTGCTCTAAAAGATATAAGTGAAGTACTAGAGCAAAAACTATATAGGTTAAAAGATATAAGTGAAGCACATAGAGTATTCTAATAAATTTCAAATCATGTGAGTCTCTCTCAAAAGGTGTGTACAGCAAGGATGATTGTGATAAACTAAAAAGCAAATACTCAATTCATACAAGACGCTCCAAGCAAAACACATATCGTGTGGTGAATAAAAATATAGCTCCAAGTAAAGTTACCGATAGACGAAGACGAAAGAGGGGATGCCCCGAGCTTAGGCTTTTTGGTGTCCTTGAATTTTACCTTGGGGTTCCATGGGCATACCCAAGCTTAGGCTCTTGCCACTCCTTGTTCCATAATCCATCAAATCTTTACCCAAAACTTGAAAACTTCACAACACAAAACTCAAAATAGAAAATCTCGTGAGCTCCGTTAGCGAAAAAAACAAAACACCACTTCAAGTACTATAATGAACTCATTATTTATTTATATTGGTGTTAAACCTACTGTATTCCAACTTCTCTATGGTTTATAAACTCTTATACAAGCCATGGATTCATCAAAATAAGCAAACAACACACGAAAAACGGAATGTGTCAAAAACATAACAGTCTGTAGTAATATGTAGCTAACGCAAACTCTGGAACCCCCAAAATTCTAAAATAAATTACTGGACGTGAGGAATTTATCTATTAATCATATTCAAAAAGAATTAATTAAATAGCACTTTCCAAATAAAAATGGCAGCAATTCTTGTGAGCGCTAAAATTTCTGTTTTTTACAGCAAGGTCAAAAAGACTTCCCCCAAGTCTTCCCAACGGTTCTACTTGGCACAAACACTAATTAAACATAAAAAACACAACCAAAACAGAGGCTAGATAAATTATTTATTACTAAACAGGAGCAAAAAGCAAGAAATAAAAATAAAATTGGGTTGCCTCCCAACAAGCGCTATCGTTTAACGCCCCTAGCTAGGCATAAAAGCGAAGATAGATCTAGGTATTGCCATCTTTGGTAGGCAATCCATAATTGGATCTCATAATAGATTCATATGGTAATTTAATGTAATTTCTAGGGAAGTGTTCCATGCCTTTGATTAATGGAAATTGGAAGTTAATATTCCCTTCCTTCATATCAATAATTGCACCAATCGTTCTAAGGAAAAGTCTACCAAGAATAATAGGACATGAAGGATTGCAATCTATATCAAGAACAATGAAATCTACGGGAACATAGTTCCTATTTTCAACAATAAGAACATCATTAATTATTCCCATAGTTTCTTAATAGTGGAATCCGCAAGGTGCAAATTTAAAGAACAATCATCAAAATCACGGAAACCTAGCAAATCACACAAAGTTTTTGGAATCGTGGAAACACTAGCACCCAAATCACACAAAGCATAACACTCATAATATTTAATTTTAATTTTTATTGTAGGTTCCCACTCATCATAAAGTTTGCTAGGGACAGAAACTTCCAACTCAAGTTTTTCTTCATAAGATTGCATCAAAGCATCAACGATATGTTTAGTAAAAGCTTTATTTTGACTATAAGCATGATGAGAATTTAGCACGGATTGCAACAAGGAAATACAATATATCAAATAGCAATTATCATAATTAAATTCCTCGAAATCCAAAATAGTGGGTTCATTGCTATTTAAAGTTTTAACCTCTTCAATCCCACTTTTAACAATTTTTGCATCAAGATCTAAAAACTCCGAATTTTTGGAACGCCTTATAGGTAAAGGTGGATCATCTTCAGTCCCATCATTATCAAGATTCATATTGCAAAACAAAGATTTAATAGGGGACACATCAATAACTTTTAGATCTTGATCTTTATTATCATGAAAACTAGAAGAACACGCCTTCACAAAGCAATCTTTCTTAGCACGCATCCTAGCGGTTCTTTCTTTGCACTCATCAATGGAAATTCTCATGGCTTTGAGAGACTCATTGATACCATGCTTAGGTGGAATAGATCTAAGTTTCAAAGAATCAACATCAAGAGAAATTCTATCAACGTTCCTAGCCAATTCATCAATATTAAGCAATTTTTCTTCAATAAAAGCATTGAAATTCTTTTGCGAAGTAATAAATTCTTTAATATTAGATTAAGAATCAGAGGGCATCTTATTTTAATTTCCATAAGAATTGTTGTAGGAATTACCATAATTATTAGAGGAATTACTAGGAAATGGCCTAGAATTAAAATTACCTCTATACGCGTTATTACCAAAATTGTTCCTACCAACAAAATTCACATCCATAGATTCATTATTATTCTTAATCAAAGTAGACAAAGGCATATCATTAGGATCAGTAGGAGTAGTCTTATTAGCAAACAATTTCATAAGTTCATCCATCTTTCCACTCAAAACATTAATTTCTTCTATCGTATGCACTTTTTTATTAGTAGATCTTTCGGTGTGCCATTGAGAATAATTAACCATAATGTTATCTAGGAATTTAGTAGCTTCTCCAAAAGTGATTTCCATAAAAGTGCCTCCCGCGGCCGAATCTAAAATATTTCTAGAAGCAAAATTCAATCTGGCATAAATTTTTTGTATAATCATCCAAAGATTCAAACCATGTGAAGGGCAATTACGTATCATTAATTTCATCCTCTCCCAAGCTTGTGCAACATGTTCATGATCAAGTTGCTTAAAATTCGTAATATCATTTCTAAGAGTAATGATTTTAGCGGGAGGAAAATACTTAGAGATAAAAGCATCTTTGCACTTATTCCATGAATCAATACTATTTTTAGGCAAAGACGAAAACCAAGATTTAGCACGTCCTCTAAGGGAAAAAGGAAATAGCTTCAATTTAACAATATCATTGTCCACATCTTTCTTCTTTTGCATATCACACAAATCAACAAAGCTATTTAGATGGGTAGCGGCATCTTCACTAGGAAGGCCGGCGAATTGATCTTTCATGACAAGATTCAACAAAGCACCATTAATTTCACAAGATTCAGCATCGGTAAGAGGAGCACTCGAAGTGCTAAGAAAATCATTGTTGTTGGTATTGGTAAAGTCACACAATTTAGTATTATCTTGAGCCATCGTGACAAGCAGGCAATCCAACACACGAGCAAACAAGAAGCAAGCAAAAAGGCAAATAGAAAAAGGAGAAGGGGAACGGGAAAAGAGAGGGCGAGAGGAAAAGAGGGCGAATAAAACGGCAAGGGTGAAGTGGGGAGAGGAAAATGAGAGGCAAATGGCAAATAATGTAATGCGAGGGATAAGAGTTTGTGATGGGTACTTGGTATGTCTTGACTTGACTTGACTTGGCGCGAATCTCCCCGGCAACGGCGCCAGAAATCCTTCTTGCTACCTCTTGAGCACTGTGTTGGTTTTCCCTTGAAGAGTGTTGGGGATATTACTGCTGGGCGTAAACTGGCCTATATGGGCCAGGTCAACTTCATCAGTAGTTCAAGAGTGCTAAAGCCCAAGAAGACAAATGAGGGCCTAAGGCCCGTGGTCGGTTTTAGACTTGTAGCTGTAAACCGGCATTTGTATATAAACTTGTATTGTAAGTTAGGAATAAGAAGAGACCAACCCGGATACGAATATGGACCGGTGTTGGGACTCTGTGAACCGACGGGCGTCACCCGTGTATATAAGGGGACGACCCGGCGGCGGTTCAAGGACGACAGACAACAACTCGAGACATAGGTGAAGCTTGTTTGCTCCCTAGTCATCGAAACCCCATCAATTCCATCACAACTAGACGTAGGCTTTTACCTTCATCGAAGGGGCTGAACTAGTATAAACTTTCTTGCGTCCCTGTGTCCGCTTTAACCCCTTCAAGCTAACCCGTCGCGATGGCTCCACGACTAAGTCCTTTCTCTAGGACATCTGCCGTGACAAAACCACGACAGTTGGCGCCCACCGTGAGGCTATCGCATGATGGTTTAAGGTTCTTGGAGGGCTGCTTTGAAGGACTCGAGGGCTACGCTGTAGGCCAGATGACTAAGAGTTGTCGCGGTAAGCTCTACATCAACGACGCAGGCTGGGGCCCCGAGGCTGGCTCAGTTGAGTACGGGTACCGGGTCCCCTTTGGTGGCATTCACGTTTTCATTGGCAAGATCGGTGAACCGGGCCCTGAGCTGGACATCTGCACCGACCTCGTCGAGACGGCTCAGCATGCGCGATCCGCCCGGGCTAAACCGGCCATGAAGCGTGCCTTCGTGGTAGTCATTCATGGAGGAAGTTATGAGGATGGATCAGAATCTCACGGCGAGACCGTCGTTTGTTCCGATGAAGAGTCATCGACCGGGGAAACCGAATCTCTTTATCAGCTACAGGATGGCCGGATTGGGGGCTGTTCCGATGGCGACAGTATTCCGGACCCCTCTGATCTGCCCAACCGACTCGGAATATTCATGGGACGAAGGAGGCGCCAGCAAACCACCTTTGGAAGGATTGCTTCATTATGCAGGAGTTCAAGAATTCTAATGCTTTTCAGTATGATCACGGCTCCGGCGGTGGCTCAGGGTCCGGGCCGGGTTACGGTGGAGGAAATTCCGGTTCAGGATTTAATGGTAATCCGGTCAGACATAATAATCAAAATAGTCAGAACAACCAGGGTGGTTACAACCAACAGCAGCAACAGTCAGGTTACCAGAGCAACCCAAAGCAGTTGAATAGTGGGCAGTACCATGTTTTCAGCACTAGCTTGGACAAGCGAGACCGGAAGGTTCAGAGGAGGGCAGTTAACTCTGTGGAACCGGCCGTGCCCCGTTATCTACGCTGGTCTGAGCAACCGATCATATGGAGCAGAGAGGATCACCCTCCCCTAGTTGATAATCCAGGTCAGTTGGCTCTGGTGGTGGCACCTCAGGTGGGAGGTTACAAGTTCACCAAAGTACTCATGGATGGAGGGAGCAGCATTAATATTTTATACTATGAGACCTTCCGTCGTATGGGACTAACAGATAAAAATCTCAAACCGTCTAATACGGTGTTCCACGGTGTAGTACCTGGCAAGTCAGCATATCCTGTTGGTAAGATAGCTCTGGAAGTGGCCTTTGGAGATGATCATGATTCCAGGTCGGAGACATTGACGTTTGAAGTGGTGAAAATCCAAAGTCCATATCACGCCCTATTTGGGCGACCGGCCTACGCCAAGTTTATGGCACGGCCCTGTTATGTGTATTTGCAGCTCAAGATGTCGGGTCACAAGGGGACAATAACGGTTCACGGAAGCCGAAAAATTGCTTTGGAGTGCGAGGAAGGAGATGCGGCCTATGCAGAGTCGGTTTGTGCCACCGAGGAGCTGAAGTATTATAAGGACAATGTTGATCCGGCGGACATGACTCCATTAAAGAAGCCAACTACGGAGCATGATCCGGCCCTGAAGTTCAAATTGGCAGCAGAAACTAAGCTTGTTGACTTTGTACCTAGTGATTCGTCCAAGCAGTTCAGCATCAGTGCCAACTTGGATCTGAAATAGGAAAGCGCGCTCATCGAGTTCATCCGTGAGAATCGGGACATTTTTGCATGGAAGCCCTCTGACATGCCAGGTGTACCGAGGCAACTCGCTGAGCACACCCTTAATGTGAATCCTAAATACAAACCGGTGAAACAGTTCCTCCGCCGGTTTAACGAAGAAAGACGCAAGGCGATTGGAGAAGAGGTAGTCAGGCTCTTAGCAGCTGGCTTTATTGTTGAAGTTTTTCACCCTGAGTGGCTTGCCAATCCGGTACTGATCCTTAAGAAAAACGGCAGCTGGCGCATGTGTGTGGATTACACAGATCTTAATAAGGCTTGCCCAGAAAATCCTTTTGCCCTCCCCCGTATTGATCAAATTATTGATGCTACGACGGGTTGTGAGCGTTTAAGTTTTTTGGATGCATATTCTGGCTATCATCAGATCAAAATGGCAGTTAAGGACCAGGAGAAGACGGCATTCATAACTCCCTTTGGAGCCTTCTGCTATGTGTTTATGCCCTTTGGGCTCAAGAGTGCCCAGGCAACTTATCAACGGTGTGTGCAAAATTGTCTTCACAAGTAGATTGGCCGTAATGCTTATGTGGATGATATCGTGGTCAAATCCAGGGAGAAGGAGACTCTGATTGATGATTTGAAGGAAACCTTTGATAACCTGAGGACATACAAGATGATGCTTAATCCGGACAAGTGTGTCTTTGGTGTACCGGCGGGCAAGTTATTGGGTTTTCTGGTGTCCAACAGGGGAATTGAGGCTAATCCGGAGAAAATCATAGCCATCACTTCCCTGGCTAAACCGAAGTGTATCAATGATGTTCAATGCCTTGCAGGCCGGATTGCCACGTTAAGCCGGTTTATCAGCCGTCTTGGTGAGAAGGCAATCCCTTTGTATCAGATGTTGAAGAAGACGGATCAGTTCGTCTGGAGTTCTGCTGCTGATGAAGCATTTGAGGACTTAAAGCGGCAATTGGCCAATCCACCTGTGCTCGCTGCTCCCATTGACAAGGAGCCGTTACTGCTATATGTGGCTGCTAATGCTCGTGCGGTCAGCGTGGCTATTGTGGTGGAGCGAAAGGAGGCAGGTAAGGAGCATCCGGTTCAACGTCCGGTCTATTATATCATCGAGGTACTTATTGAGTCCAAGCAAAGGTATCCGCATTGGCAGAAGCTGGTGTACGGAGTTTTTATGGAAAGCTGGAAGCTTAAGCAATATTTCCAAGGGCACCCAATTACGGTGGTCAGTTCTGCTCCTTTGGGGGATATCATCCAGAACCGAGAAGCGACTGGCCGGATTGCCAAGTGGGCTATAGAGCTTGGGCCGCACGGATTGAAGTATGTGCCTCGGATAGTGGTGAAGTCTCAAGCACTGGTTGATTTCATCAATGATTGGACGGAAATGCAAGCACCGGAGGAAAAGTCGGATCACACATATTGGACCATCCATTTTGATGGATCCAGGCAATTGGAAGGCTCGGGGGCTGGAGTCATATTAACTTCCCCACGAGGTGATAAGTTTTGTTACGTTCTCCGCTTAATGTTTCCTTGTACTAACAATGCAGCTGAGTACGAAGCCTTGCTCCATGGTCTTCGAATGGCTAAGGAGATGAACCTAAGTCGAGTTAAGTGCTTCGGTGACTCGGACCTCGTGGCTCAACAAGTGTCTGGCACTTGGGACTCCAAGGACCCACTCATGGCAGCGTATAGTCGTGAGGTGGACATTGTTGCAGGTCATTTTAAAGGATATCAGGTGGACCACGTGGACCGATGGAAGAATGAAGCGGCAGACGCTTTAAGCCGGCTGGGCTCTCAGCGCAAACCAGTCCCGCCCAATGTTTTTTTGGATGTGCTGCACAACCCGTCAGTCAAGATCCCTGTGAAGCGGATTTGGCTATTCCTGATCCGGAGGCTCAATTGGTGGCAGCTCTTCATGTTATTCCGGATTGGACGCTTCCTTACCTGGCGTACAAGAACCGGGGCGAGTTACCAGAGGATGAGACTCTGGCCCGACAGATAATCCGGCGATCCAAGTCCATGGCTATTATCAACGGCGAGTTGCATCATTGCAGTGTGTCAGGAGCATTTCAACGCTGTGTGTCTCCTGAAGAAGGCCGTGAAATTTTGCGTGAGATCCACGAAGGAGATTGTGGTCACCACGCCGGTTCAAAATCTCTGGTGGCTAAAGCGTTTCGCCATGGCTTTTATTGGTTAACTGCTCATGCTGATGCGGAGGATCTGGTCAGACGATGTGATGGTTGCCAAAAGTTTTCAAGACGTGCTCATGTACCGGCTCAAGAATTGAGAATGATTCCAATTACTTGGCCGTTTGCGACTTGGGGGCTGGATATGGTTGGGCCTTTCAAAAGGTCCAAAGATAAGAAGACCCACCTCCTGGTGGCGGTTGATAAGTTTACAAAGTGGGTGGAGTCAGAACCTGTTAGCAAGTGTGATGCGGCCACAGCGGTTCAGTTCATCAAAAAAGTGATTTTCTGGTTTGGCTTTCCACACAGTATCATCACAGATAATGGTACCAATTTGTCCAAAGGTGCCATGAAGGAGTTCTGCGAACGGGAGCACATCCGGCTCGATGTCTCATCGGTGGCACATCCACAGTCCAATGGTCAAGCAGAAAGGGCTAATCAAGAGATCTTGAGAGGCATCAAGCCCCGGCTTATGGTTCCTTTGCAGAGAACACCGGGTTGTTGGGTAGAAGAGTTACCATCTGTGTTATGGAGCATCAATACTACACCCAACAGATCAACAGGATACACACCGTTCTTCATGGTTTACGGAGCGGAGGCGGTTCTCCCCAGTGATATCCGTCATGATTCACCCCGTGTGGCGGCATATGTTGAAGCGGACAATGAGACAGCACGGCAAGACGCTTTGGACCTGTTGGATGAAGAACGTGACATAGCAGCTGCCCGCTCGGCGATTTACCAACAGGATCTTCGTCGTTATCACAGTCGCCGAGTCAGAACCAGAACCTTTCAGGAAGGAGATTTGGTGCTTCGGCTCATCCAAGATCAGACTGATATGCATAAGCTATCCCCACCTTGGGAGGGGCCTTTCGTGGTCAGCAAGAATCTGCACAACGGGTCATACTATCTGATCGATATTCGAGAGCATAAGGACCCACATACATCAGAGGAGGAGACCAACAAGCCGTGGAACATAGCTCATCTTCGGCCTTACTATACCTGAGCCATTGGCTCTACTTATGTACATAGTACGACGATGTATATATTATGATTAAATATAATAAACCGGAACCTCAGCTAAAAGCGGGGTATCTGTTCTTTTACATCATGTGTGGTTACATGGAGTTATTCTAAAGCGGCCTCCGGTTTACCCCTTGAGTTAGCTTTTTAAAAGCATCATGTTATATCACTTGGGGTTTGGTCGTGTCCGAACCAATACAATACCTCTTGATAGGCGAGAGCCACCAGATCACTTGGGGACTTGGTCACGTCTGAACCAGTCATGCCTCTTGATCGGCCTAAAGCCACAGAATCACTTGGGGGCTTGGTCGAACCCGAACCATTGCCATGCCACTTGATCGGCATAAATGCCACGGTTTCATTTGGGGACCTGGCTGACTAGAACCATAGTTACACCTATCAGGAGCTTGGTCGTGTTCGGCCATGGTAACGCCATCTGATCAGCTCAAATAAGCCTTTTTTTGCAAACGGTTTTGCCATTGCCTTTGCTTCACACTTTTCTTTGAAATATATTTCTTTCTTTTTATTGCGTTTTTAAACCGACAAAGTTTTCAACCGGTTCACACTGTCAATTGACGGAACACGGTCCATTTTTAATCCGGCGACTATTTTCCCGGTTTGATTTTTTTAACAGCCTATTATGGAGTAACACGGTGTTTATTATAACCCGGCACGGTTTACATGGTAAACCGGCATCATATATATATAGGAGCTGCTATTTCCTCCAACAATGTGCGTTTATAAAACTCCGCTTCAAGATTGACCAAGCCAACTTCACGCTCAACGATGGCAGGTATTATGTATCTCAAAAATTTGGTCATATACTTAAAAAAATTCGGATGTTTTGATTTCATATATGCAGACATCATATTCCGCCTAACGGTACAACCGCGGTGGCACTTGAAGATTTTTTATTGCAGAAAGTACTTTGGAAAGTTCATCACCTAAAGGAAGAGCAAGTGGCAGCGATTATGCACGAAGGCATATCAACATCAAAAGTATCAGCTAGCCTATTACAAGGCAACACGGTGCCCACAATAAGATCATTGTTTTTCGCAAAGGAGAAGCAGTTTCAAACCGGCTTCCGGTTCAAGCTTGGTCACCAGCCTGGCCTGATGGTTGTGGGCCATCCTGTGCCGCTTCAGCTTCAGTTTCTCTACCCAGCGGCTGGAAATCAACAGTTGTCCAGTCGATTCCCATTAATGCTTGAAAAACAACTTCATCATGGATCAGCAATGATGGGTCAATATCGGGAGCGTAAGTATGCTTACGGATTGGAGGGATAAGATTTTCCGCTTCATGAATTGGTGCAGCTATTCGCTTGTTTTAATTGTCATATTGGGCTTGATAATGAGACAAGTCTGCTTCTTCAGCCAATTGACAAGCTAGCGGACGCACCTCCCGGTTTATTACTCGCAGATCCACTTCACCAAACTCTGACCCGTCTTCCTTCAAGCTGGGATAGCCCTGAGCCACTTCAATAGGATCAAAATCCGGCACCCAAGCTTTTGCCTGGATTAAGGCATTGATCGCACCGGTTCGAGCAGCAGATTTCTTCAGCTCTTCAACCCGGGCAGGAAGCACCGACAGTTTCATCAGAGTGTCCTGAATCAAGGTGGGCGCCGGCTTGTTGTGGGATGCAGTACAGATGATCCGCTGTGCACCAGTGTACAGTTGTTCGACCAATGTATAGGCGGCTTTCACTTTTTTCCGCACATCTGACCCCAAGTGACCAATGCGTGTCCCTGAAATATCATAAAGGGTTAACAAACCGGCAGCTCTGTAAGACGGCAGAATCAGTTCAGAAGTCAAACCGGCTTACCAAAGATAGCAGTAGTCATGGCATGCACGTGCCGCTTTATGCTGGTCAGTTCATCCGCCACCGGTTTTAGTGCAGCCTCGGCATCTTCTGCTCGTTTGATTAAAGCGGATTTTTCAGTGGCCCAATCCGCCCGCTTCTTCTTGAAGTTCTCCTTAAGCTGTTCCATGGCGCATAAAGCGCTGGTTAATTCCTCTTTTGCTTTGGAGGTTTCAGCTTGTTGGGATTTCAGATTATCTTGGAGATCGGCGACTTGGCTTTCTTTCGTCTTCAGCTCAGCCTGCATGCAGACAGTTATATGATTCAGCAAAACGGTATAAGGATTGAAGTACCAACCACATAACAAGTTATGCACTTGGCACTTGGGGGCTAATGCATATTTGATCTTCATCTTTCAATTGCTTACAAAGTCCCAAGATCAATACAAGTATTCAACCTGGCACTTGGGGGCTAATGGCTATTTGCTCGTATATATTCTGATGCGGCGATCTCAATTACTTAAAGTCCCGGTTTAACTACGCTAAGTTGAACCGGCCCTTGGGGACTACATCAGCGAATTTCAAAGCATTAAGATTTATATTAGTCAGTCCCGGTTTGAAAGAAGATTACAAACCGGCCCTCGGGGGCTAGGAGCGTCAACAAGAATTGAAATAGACAAGCAGGAAAGAGCATATGGAAGTTACCTCATATTTATCTTTCATCATATTAACCAGACCGGCTTCATAGTCACGACTGGTATACAGCTGGTTCGGGTAGCCGGAATGGATATCTTGGGCGTTCAGAGCAGCGTAAGTCGCCAGATCAGCATTCCACTTGCCTTTGCCAAAGGCAGCAAATTCTTCCTTGGCAGAATGTTTGGACAAAGCGACATGATTGCTTGGCTCTGTATGGCCAATGCCAGTAATGACAACCTCATCATCCTTGGTATTGCCGGTTTGCACTGGGGCTGTTGGCTTGTCAGTAGGCTTTGTTGGACCGGTGGATTTCTCAATTCGGATGGAGCTTGTGGGCTGATTGACAGGATTTGAGGTATCAATAGGTCTCTCTTCACAAATAAGATCGTCGTCTTGATGTGGTGGATCATTGGGTATATCCTCAGGAATAGCCGATTCAAGATCTGGTGTTTTGCCCGGTTCAAGGACGGCATCCTCTTCGGCCGCTTTGTCCAGACGAGCCTTCTTGCTTGGCCTAGGCTTGGCCCTGAAAGGAATAACAAAATCAAATACAGCATATGTTCCAAGGCGATGTGCTGCAAATATTATGATAAGTATAGCTTACCCAAGCACCGTTTTGAGCGGTGGCAGCTGAGTAGCCGATGACTCGCTAGAGGATGAGTGGGAAGTAACCTGATAATCGGAGTAAGATGGATTAAGAGGTTGACGAAAGCAGCCCGCTTTAGGACAAGCACTGACAAGCAAATTAGAGACCTCTGAACGGCGTTTCCGAACCGGACTGTTCGGTAAACCGGCGGAGGTAACTACCTAGCCGCTGTGCCGGGTTGTGCGATGAGCTTCATGCTGTTGGGTCTTCATAAGAAATTTGGGATCCAAATAAGCAAGAGGATGAGAAAATTTAACTTTCCGGTTTGTCTGACGGATTTTTAGTGAAGGCAAAGGTTCTGAATCGGAAGAGAGAATAATTACCTCTGCAGCATCAGCATGGCTGGCTTCGGCATCATCCTGACAAATATCATCATCAATAAGACGCATGAAAAATAAGCCAAGTGAGTCAAGCCCTACCTCAAGGTCTGGATTATCCACATCATCATCAGGGGCCCGATTAGAGGATGCAGTGGTTCTTTTCCTATGGGCAGTCTTCTTCACAGCTTTAGTCTTTTGTCGGGTTGCCCTTTCCGGTTTGTCTGGTTTTTCTGGTTTCTCCTGCGGCAGTTTCTTGCTCCAAAACGGATCATTGCCCTGGTTACACAGACACTGATATTAAACAATGACAAGATATATCAACAGTAGATTCAGCAAAAAGAAAAATCAAACTCTTACAGCTGGCGGTTTGTTGATGGCACAGAAGGGAAGCAGGCCGGTTTTAGCACAGATGTGTTCCGGTTCATTCAGCATCTTATTCACAGCCTCTGTGATTTGTTCATCGGTGAGCTGGATGTTGGAATGTCGCAGTGGATCATCAACACTGCCAGTATACTCGCACATCAAACCGGAGCGTTGACTAAGGGGCAGTATGCTCCATGATATCCAACAGCGGGCGAGATCAACCCCTGTTAAACCGTTGGCCATAAAGGCTCTGAGCTTCGACAGTTGAGGAGCATATTTGCTTCTCTCTTGGGCAGTCAACCTTTGCGGAAAGGGGTGTGTATTGCTGAGCCGCTCCGGACGAAAGCCAGGCAAGAGATTTTCACCAGCAGGGGAGGTGTCTTTGCAATAGAACCATGTTTGATTCCACTCTTTGGGGTGGCTGTGCAGTTTGGAGTGAGGGTATGTGACCTCTTTCCTTTTCTGAATCGCCACGCCACCCAACTCCGTATTGGAGCCGTCAGTAAACTCAGTACGGCGGTTTAGATGGAAACAGTCTCTGAACAATTCCACTATGGGCTCCTCTTGAAAGAACGCCTGACAGAGCACTTGGAAGTGACACATGTTTGTAACAGAGTTGGGGCCAGTATCTTATGGATGGAGTTGAAAATCGGCTAAAACGTCCCGGTAAAATTTAGAACCGGGCGGCTTAAAACCCCGGGCTAAGTGATCTACGAAAACGACGACCTCTCCTTCTTGAGGTGTGGGAGGGCATTCTTTGCCAGGAGCCCTCCAATGGATGGTATCTTTGCTGCCTAAGGCGCCGATCAGGACTAAATCGTCCAGTTGAGCCTCTGTGACGCGAGAAGGAACCCAGTTGCACTCATATACTTGCTTGGCCATGATGAAATCTACAAGGTAGATGATCCCGGTTCGAAAATGCATTGATTAAGGTACATTGGTATGTGCAATGTTAAACCGGAGACTGATCTATCTAAAACCGGAGTTTTATGAAGCAACAACAACTGGCGGTTCAACAAGGGGACTAATGGTATATACCGGTTTGGCAATTTTTTCTACACAGTTAAACCGCCTGATCTAAGCATTGAAACAGCTGAGATTGCGGATGGATAAGTATGCAGAAACAGATTTCACAAGATTTCTCTACAGCATTGGATCTGAAGCAAGTTCGGAAAATAAGAAAAATATTCAAAAGCTCTAAGCAGAACAGTATTGAATCAATGGGCAGAAATATATGTGAGATCTATGGTCTTGGGCATGAAACTAAAGGCGGATACTAAAAGCTACCGCTACACAGAGCAGGGGTTCACAGATGCATCCAGGAGCTAGTATATGAACACGAACAGGTGATGAACACTGTAAGAACACGAAACCCTAGAACAGATTTGTGTTGAGAAGAGCAGAAGGCTTACCAAAGTTGAGGAAGACGCGGAAGGTTGCCGCGGTGCTCTGGTGCGTTCAGGTTAATGCAGCAGCCAAGGTTGGTGCAGAAGTTGACGGCGGCGGCGGAGCTCCGAGGCTGGCGACGCGAGGAAGATGAAGAAGAAAGGCACGAAGGGGAGAAAAGAAATGACCCTTCGGTCCTATTTATAAGGCAAAAGGACATGTGTCAGGCTCGACAATCAAGGGGTCACGAAACGGAGATGTCGCCTCGATTTCCGCAGATCTATTAAACAAGGAAGCATAATGGATAAGCTTCGTTATGACAGGTGACGTCACTCCGGTTTACAGAAATCAGAGAAGATGACATCATGGCGGTTTACCAATTTATGAGAAGATGTTGAAGATGAAGTTTTTGCTAAAGGATTGACATGAACCCATTCAAATCAATCTGGGGCCTAATGTTGGGGATATTACTGCTGGGCGTAAACCGGCCTATATGGGCCGGGTCAACTTCATCAGTAGTTCAAGAGTGCTAAAGCCCAAGAAGACAGACGAGGGCCTAAGGCCCGTGGTCGGTTTTAGACTTGTAGCCGGCATTTGTATATAAACTTGTATTATAAGTTAGGAATAAGGAGAGACCAACCCGGATACGAATATGGAGCGGTGTTGGGACTCTGTGAACCGACGGGCGTCACCCGTGTATATAAGGGGACGACCCGGCGGCGGTTCAAGGACGACAGACAACAACTCGAGACATAGGCGAAGCTTGTTTGCTCCCTAGTCATCGAAACCCCATCAATTCCATCACAACTAGACGTAGGCTTTTACCTTCATCGAAGGGGCCGAACTAGTATAAACTTTCTTGCGTCCCTGTGTTCGCTTTAACCCCTTCAAGCTAACCCGTCGCGATGGCTCCACGACTAAGTCCTTTCTCTAGGACATCTGTCGTGACAAAACCACGACAAAGAGGAAAGGGTGATGCAGCAAAGTAGCGTAAGTATTTCCCTCAGTTTTTGAGAATCAAGGTATCAATCCAGTAGGAGATCATGCTCAAGTCCAATGCACCTACACAAACAAATAAGAACCTCACAACCAACGCGATAAAGGGGTTGTCAATCCCTTCACGGTCACTTACGGAAGTGAGATCTGATATATATATGATAAGATAATATTTTTGGTATTTTTATGATAAAGATTGTAACACCCCGAGTATCATGCTACAGTAACCCCCTGGGTTCAATCTAATCTTTTTTCTAAACAATGCATGATCATCCTTGATCCTATCTCTTTTCGATTTCCCCTTGAATTCAAAATCAATTACTAAGTGAAATTCAAAATTTCACAAACATGAGATCTAAAATGTTCATCATGTGGCAGATAATCATTTGTTACGATTGGTGGTGGACCAACATTTTTATAAGGTGTTTCACTGCCCTAAACTAAATAAAACAGTGTCCTAGTCGTTAGTTTAATTAACTTTCTAATTGGTAAAAATACTAAACTACTTTATTTTGGTGCCAAGTTAATTATAGCAGCGGCCTAAGTTAAAATGGTATTTTAGATGCAAGATTAGTTTTTATAAAACTATTTTGCTTTCTGAAAATAAAAGAAAACATAAAAGTTAAAAAAACATGTAAAAGAATTGGTGAGAGAGAGAGCCTCCCCTTGCCTTCCCTGGTCCTTGGCCCATCCAAGTCGGCCCGACCTTTTCCCCCACAGGTCGCCTTCTTCCCCTGTAGCCCCGACCCGAGCCGCGTTGGGCGTGCTCCCATCGCACCACCTCGACGCCGTCACCGTGAGAGGATAAGGCCCGGGACGCCTCGGTCCTCTCCCCCGCGCCTCACTCTCTCCTCTGTCGCTCCGCTTCCCTCTGGGCTCACCCCAGATCCCCTCCTCCCCACGCTCACTTGCTTCCTCTCCCGCCATGGCCGCCTCGACCGACGCCGTCGCGAGCTCGCCCACGTAGGGGCTGTTGCTGCCTCGCCTCGTCCCCGTGCTGGAGCGATCCGCCCCCGTCCGCTACTTCATCCGCGCCGACAAACGCGAGACAGAAAGCGCCACCGCAACGCCTACGCCATCTCCTCCGTCCCCGGACGCCGCCGCCCTCGTCGTCGACTCCGGCCACCCCGACCCCCATCGAGCCCACTGCCAACCCCCTACGGCTCTCGGTGAGCCACGCCCTCCCCTTCTTCCTTCCTCTGTTGCAGTGCTCTCCCACGATGCCTGCTGTCGCGCTCGCGCCCGTCCCCTTGACGAGGCCCCATGCGCGCGTGGCCATGCCCCGTGCTGTTGCCTGCTAGTGCGCCGACCGCCTAGCCGCAGTCCCTGCCGAGCCTCGCCGTAGCCGTAGCCGCTCGCGCCCGCCTGCGCTCACCACTGCCCCGACTGCAGCCTGCTGCTTCTGCTCCGCTCCGCTGCCCCGCGCCGCGACCCCCGTGCCCGTCCTGGCCGCCCCTGTCTCGCGGCTTCGCTAACGCCGCCCACTGCCTGCGCCCGCCGTGCCCCCGCCAGCGCCGCATCCGACGCTTGCCCGCCGCGACCGCGCTTCCGCCGTTGCACCTACGCCTCGTGCCCGTTGCCGCGCGCCTTGCTGCTTCGTTGCTACAGCCCCGCGAGCGTTCGCCGTTGCTCGCCGCGCGCACCTCCCCTGGCCGTCGGCGCCCCACTGTGCCGGCCGGGTCCGCCACTGCCCGACCGAACCGCCCTGCACACACCGCCGCCCCGGCCAGGGCTCCTGCTGTGTGTCGGCCGGCCCCCTGTTTTGATTAGGGGGATAACCCCTTATCTTTTTAAAGTTAACCCCCTCCCACTAATTAGCTTATTTAGGTTTAACTAAAATTTGGTTAAGTTAATTAAAACCCTCCCTGTGACACTGACAGCATGGCCCCACTACTGATTTAGGTTAAATAAAAACATCTGAAAATATTGTTAAATACTCCAAGTGCATGACACCTAGGGCCCGCGTGTAAGTTTGACCAGTCAACAGTCAACCGTTGACTGTTGACTGGGCTGCTGACTAAACGCCCCTGGACCCACCTGTCATCCACTGTGGCTAGCTCACAGTGGGTATAAAAGGTTCATTCTGTCTTTATTTCCGAATTTAAAAATATTTCAGGAATTATAGGAAATGTCTAAATCTTTGAAAAATCGTAGAAAATTAACCGTAAGTCAGATGAAAAAGTTTTCTACATGAAAGTTGCTCAGAAAAGCGAGGCGAATCCGAATACGTGGTCAGTTTACCTGTCAAATGCCTCTAACTATCTGAACATGGAACTTTTCCCCTCCGGTCATCTGTCTGACACAGGTCCGGAACTGGGAATACATTCCCGGTTGAATTTCCTCCTTCACCTATATCGTGTAGCCATACGTTAGATCACACCCGGCACAGCATATTGCCACGTTATGCTTTGTGATACTATGTTTGCATTATATTTACTGTTTCTTCCCCCTCTTCCCTCCGGTAGACCCTGAGACCGATGCCGCCCCTGTGATCGACTACGTCGACGACGACCCTTCCTTGCCAGAGCAACCAGGCAAGCCCCCCCCCTTTTGATCATCCCGATATCGCCCATTCCATTCTCTCATGCTTGCATTAGTTTTTGCTACTGTTATTGTTTGCTCCTATTCTGATGCATAGCCTGCTTTTGTATCCTACTTATTGTTACCTACCTGCTTATCCTAAAATGCTTAGTATACGTTGGATAGTGACCCATCAGTGACCCCCATCTTGTCCTTGTTGCCCCTGCTTCATCATCGAAGACCCGATCAACGGGATTGAAGACCAGGCACCGCACATCACTTTCCTCTTAGTTGATCGACACTACTGGGTTACTATCGAGTGCCGAGGGTGAGACCTCTACAGCACTTCTGAAGTTAACCCTGTAGTGTAGCTATTCGATCGTGGTCATCGAGGGTGATTCTGCCTTAACCACTTCCGATACGACTCTGTCGTGCAACCCCTCAAGTGTGAACCTCGAGGGTGGTTCCTCTTACGTTCACCTTGATGATTACATTGAGTGGAATTCACCGGGGGTGATTCCTCGGGTTTTCCCCTTGATGTTTGGACACACAGTTACTATGGTTACTATGACTTTACACTGAACCATGTTACTAAAGACGGGTCGGCCCTGAGGGGTACCCGCGCGAGCTTAATTGTGAGTGATGTGGAGACGGGTTGACCTGGAGGGTGCCCGCGAGATAATTACGAGGCATGGCCGGGCATTCCTAGCCCTTGCCGCAAGTCCTCGAGACGGGGCAACAGGGTCACATCTTTCGTGAGTCTCTGCTTGTTACCGCGCGTTCCTAATCCACTACGATTTGGATATTTGATCCGAGGGGCCTCTGGCCTGATAGCACTAACCAGCACGTGGGCATAGTATGGGCGTTCTGCATCGTATACATCAGCCGAAGCTTAATAGACGTCAGCGACTGAGCGGCGCGCGCCGGGTTGGACTGGTAAGCACCTACCTTGTTGAAGGAGGTACCTAGGTCTGCTCACCGGCCGCCCACGCAATGTGCAGGAGTTCCCGGGGAGATGGCCCATGACCCTTGGGGGCATAGGTTTAGTCCGGCGTGCTGGCCTCTCTATTAAGCCTAGGTCGGGTTGCGGCGTATTATTTGGCCGAGGCCGGGCATGACCCAGGAAAGTGTGTCCGACCGAAGTTAATCGAGCATGGTGGGTAAGTTGTTGCACCCCTACAGGGAAGAAAACATCTATCGATAGCATGTCCTATCGTAACGGACACTTGGAGTTGTATCCCGATCGATACAACTAGAACTGGATACTTGTGATGAGAATGGGTTGGTGATGAGAATTGGAATGTGTTGACACTTGGATAGTATGGCTCTGGGATTTCTTTCTCGCAGGGAGTCGAGAAAGGATCTCTGGCCGAGGTTGATAACACTTCTACTACTTTACTTTATGCTACTCTACTCCCTCCCGTTGCTGCAAGATGGTGGTTTCCAGAAGATGCTAGTCTTCGATAGGCTAGGTTTTCCCCTTCCCTTCTGGCATTCTGCAGTTTAGTCCACAGATACATCCCATATTCCTTTGATACAGATGCATACTTAGTTTAGATCTGATGTAAGTCTTGCGAGTACTTTGGATGAGTACTCATGGTTGCTTTGCTACTTCTTTTTCCCCCATACCCGATTGTTGCGACCAGATGACGGATCCCAGGAGCCAGATGACACCACTGATGACTACTGCTACCCCGAGGGTACCTACTACTACGTGACGGCCGCTGACGACTTGGAGTAGTTAGGAGGCTCCCAGGCAGGAGGCCTTGCCTTTTCGATCGTTGTTGCTTTTGTGCTAGCCTTCTTAAGGAAAACTTGTCTAACTTATGTCTGTACTCAGATATTGTTGCTTCCGCTGACTCTTGTGTTTTCGAGCCCTCGAGGCCCCTGACTTGTAATATAAAGCTTGTATTATTTTAATTTGTGTCTATAGTAGTGTTGTGATATCTTCCCGTGAGTCCTTGATCTTGATTGTACACATTTGCGTGTGTGATTAGTGTACGATCAAATCGGGGGCGTCACAAAGATGCAAAGTAAAATAAACGACAAAAGAAATAACTAAGTGTTGGAAGACTAATATGATGGAAGATAGACCCGGTGGCCATAGGTTTCACTAGTGGCTTCTCTCAAGAGCATAAGTATTACAGTGGGTAAACGAATTACTGTCGAGCAATTGATAGAATTGAGCATAGTTATGAGAATATCTAGGTATGATCATGTATATAGGCATCACGTCCGCGACAAGTAGACCAAAACGATTCTGCATCTACTATTATTACTTCACACATCGACCGCTATCCAGCATGCATCTAGAGTATTAAGTTCATAAGAACAGAGTAATACTTTAAGTATAATGACATGATGTAGAAGGATAAACTCATGCAATATGATATAAACCCCATATTTTTATCCTCGATGGAAACAATACAATACGTGCCTTGCTGCCCCTGCTGTCACTGGGAAAAGACACCGCAAAATTGAACCCAAAGCTAAGCACTTCTCCCATTGCAAGAAAGATCAATCTAGTAGGCCAAACCAAACTGATAATTGGAAGAGACTTGCAAAGATAAACCAATCATACATAAAAGAATTCAGAGGAGAATCAAATATTGTTCATAGATAAACTGGATCATAAACCCTCAATTCATCGGATCTCGACAAACACACCGCAAAATAAGATTACATCGAATAGATCTCCAAGAAGATCGAGGAGAACTTTGTATTGAGATCCAAAGAGAGAGAAGAAGCCATCTAGCTAATAACTATGGACCCGTAGGTCTGAAATAAACTACTCACACATCACCGGAGAGGCCATGGAGTTGATGTAGAGGCCCTCCGTGATCAATGCCCCCTCCGGCGGAGCTCCGGAAAAGGCCCCAAGATGGGATCTCTCGGGTACAGAAGGTTGCGGCAGTGGAATTAGGTTTTCGTGGTGCTCCTGGATGTTTGGGGGGTACGTGGACTTATATAGGAGGAATAAGTACATCGGTGGAGCAACGAGGGGCCCACGAGGGTGGAGGGCGCGTCCAGGGGGTAGGAGCGCCACCTGCCTCGTGGCTTCCTCGGTTGTTTCTTGATGCCCACTCCAAGTCTCCTAGATCACGTTTGTTGAGAAAATCACGTTCCCGAAGGTTTCATTCCGTTTGGACTCCGTTTGATATTCCTTTTCTTCGAAACCCTAAAATAGGCAAAAAATAGCAATTTGGGCTGGGCCTCCGGTTAGTAAGTTAGTCCCAAAAATGATATAAAAGTGTAAAATAAAGCCCATTAACATCCAAAATAGAAAATATAATAGCATGGAGCAATCAAAAATTATAGATACGTTGGAGACGTATCAATAACCAATAGCGGAACCTGGATTCTCATATTCGTTCCTACATATTCTACGAAGATCTTTATTGGTCAAACCGCATAACAACATACGTTGTTCCCTTTGTCATCGGTATGTTACTTGCCCAAGATTCAATCATCGGTATCATCATACCTAGTTCAATCTCATCATCGGCAAGTCTCTTTACTCATTCCGCAATGCAACATCCCATGGCTAACTCATTAGACACATTCCTTGCAAGGCTCATAGTGATGTGCATTACCGAGAGGGCCCAGAGATACCTCTCCGATACACGGAGTGACAAATCCTAATCTTGATCTATGCCAACTCAACAAACACCATCGGAGACACTTGTAGAGCATCTTTATAACCACCCAGTTACGTTGTGACGTTTGATAGCACACAAGGTGTTCCTCCGGTATTCGGGGGTTGCATAATCTCATAGTCTGAGGAACATGTATAAGTCATCAAGAAAGCAATAGCACAAAAACTAAACGATCATTATGCTAAGCTAACGGATGAGTCTTGTCCATCACATCATTCTCTAATGATGTGATCCCGTTCATCAAATCACAACACATGTCTATGGCTAGGAAACTTAACCATCTTTGATTAACAAGCTAGTCAAGTAGAGGCATACTAGGGACACTCTATTTGTCTATGTATTCACACATGTACTAAGTTTCCGGTTATTACAATTCTAGCATGAATAATAAATATTTATCATGATATAATGAAATATAAATAACAACTTTATTATTGCCTCTAGGGCATATTTCCTTCAGAATGTCAGGGTAGTACAATCGCTTGAATCAAGTGGGAGTTAAGCTTCCAGATAAGATAGTGATTGACAGAGTTCTCTAGTCAATATCATCAAGTTACTAGAACTTCGTGATGAAAGATAATATGCAAGGGATGATGAAAACGATTCCCAAGCTCTTCACGATGCTGAAATCAGCGAAGGTAGAAATCAAGAAATAGCATCAAGTGTTGATGGTTAACAAGACTACTAGTTTCAAGAAAAAGGGCAAGGGAAAGAAAGGGAAACTTCAAAACTAATGGCAAGAAAGTTGCCACTCCCATGAAGAAGCCCAATGCTATACCCAAGCCTGAAACTGAATGCTTCTACTGCAAAGGAAATGGTCACTTGAAGTGGAACTGCCCTAGATACTTGGTGGATAAGAAGGATGGCAAAGTGAACACATGTATATTTGATATACATGTTATTGATGTCTACTTTACTAGTGTTAATAGCAACCCCTCGCTATTTCATACTGGTTCAGTTACTAAGAGTAGTAACTCGAAACAGGAGTTGCAAAATAAACAGAGACTAGTTAAGGGCGAAGTGACGATGTGTGTTGGAAGTGATTCCAAGGTTGATATGATCACCATCGCACACTCCCTCTACCTTCGAGATTTGTGTTGGACCTAAATAAATGTTATTTGGTGTTTGCGTTGAGCATGAATATGATTGGATCATGTTTATTGCGATATAGTTATTCATTAAAGTCAAAGAATAATTTTTGTTCTATTTAGATGAATAAAACCTTCAATGGACATACACCCAAATGTAAATGCTTTATTGAATCTCGATCATAATGATACACATATTCATAATATTGATGCCAAAAGATGCAAAGTTGATAATGATAGTGCAACATATTTGTGGCACTGCCGTTTAGGTCATATTGGTGTAAAGCACACGAAGAAACTCCATACGGATGGACTTTTGGAATCACTTGATTATGAATCATTTGATACTTGTGAACCATGTCTCATGGGAAAGATGACTAAAACTCCATTCTCCGGAACAATGGAGCGAGCTAATGACTTATTGAAAATAATACATACCGTATGCGGTCCGATGAGTGTTGAAGCACGCGGTGGGTATCGTTATTTTCTGACCTTCACAGATGATTTGAGTAGGTATGGGTATATCTACTTAATGAAACACAAGTCTGAAACATTTGAAAAGTTCAAAGAATTCCAGTGTGAAGTGGAGAATCATCGCAACAAGAAAATAAAGTTTCTATGGTCTGATCGCGGAGACGAATATTTGAGTTACGAGTCTGGCCTTCATTTAAAACAATGTGGAATAGTTTCACAACTCACGCCAACTGGAACACCATAGCGTAATGGTGTGTCCAAACGTCGTAACCGTACTTTATTAGATATGGTGTGATCTATGATGTATCTTACCAATTTACCACTATCATTTTGGGGTTATGCACTAGAGACTGCTGCATTCATTTTAAATAGGGCACCATCTAAATCCGTTGAGACGACACTGTATCAACTATGGTTTGGCAAGAAACCTAAGATGTAGTTTCTTAAAGTTTGGGGTTGCGATGCTTATGTGAAAAAGCTTCAGCCTGATAATCTCAAACCCAAATCGGAGAAGTACTTCTTCATAGGATACCCAAAAGAAACTGTTGGGTACACCTTCTATCACAGATCCGAAAGCAAGATTTTTGTTGCTAAGAATGGATCCTTTCTAGAGAAGGAGTTTCTCTCGAAAGAAGTGAGTGGGAGGAAAGTAGAACTTGATACGGTAATTGTACCTTCTCTTGAATTAGAAAGTAGCTCATCACAAAAATCAGTTCCAGTGATGCCTACACTAACTAGAGAGGAAGCTAATGATAATGATCATGAAACTTCAGATCAAGTTACTACTGAACCTTGTAGGTCAACCAGAGCACGTTCCGCACTAGACTGGTATGGTAATCCTGTTCTGTAAGTCATGTTACTATACCATCACGAACCTACGAACTATGAGGAAGCAATGATGAGCCTCATATTCCAATAAATGTCTTGAGGCCATGAAATCTGAGATAGGATCCATGTATGAGAACAAAGTGTGGACTTTGGTGGACTTGCCCGATGATCAGCAAGCCATTGAGAATAAATGGATCTTCAAGAGGAAGACTAACGTTGATGGTAGTGTTACTATCTACAAAGCTCGACTTGTCACAAAAGGTTTTTCGACAAGTTCAAGGTGTTGACTATGATGAGATTTTCTCACTCATAGCGATGCTTAAGTCTGTCCGAATCATGCTAGCAATTGCCGCATTTTATGAAATCTGGCAAATGGATGTCAAAACTACATTCCTTAATGGGTTTCTTAAAGAAGAATTATATATGATGCAACCGGAAGGTTTTGTCAATCCTAAAGGTGCTAACAAAGTGTGCAAACTCCAGCCATCCATCTATGGACTGGTGCAAGCATCTCGGAGTTGGAATATACGCTTTGATGAGGTGATCAAAGCATATGGTTTTATACAGATTTATGGTGAAGCCTGTATTTATAAGAAAGTGAGTGGGAGCTCTGTAGCATTTTTGATATTATATGTGGATGACATATTGCTGATTGGAAATGATATATAATTTCTGGATAGCATAAAAGGATACTTGAATAAGAATTTTTCAATGAAAGACCTCAATGAGGCTACTTAAATATTGGGCATCAAGATCTGTAGGCATAGATCGAGACGCTTAATAGGACTTTCACAAAGTAAATACCTTGGCAAAAAAATTGAAGAAGTTCAAAATAGAACAGTCAAAGAAATGGTTCTTATCTGTGTTGCAAGGTGTGAAGTTGAGTAAGACTCAAAACCCGACCATGGTAGAAGATAGAGAGAGAATGAAAGTCATTCCCCATGCCTCGGCCATAGGTTTTATAAAGTATGCCATGTTGTATACCAGACCTATTGTATACCTTGCCATGAGTTTGGCAAGGGGGTACAATAGTGATCTAGGAGTAGATCACTGGACACCGGTGAAAAATTATCCTTAGGTACCTAAAGAGGACTAAGGAAATGTTTCTCGGTTATGGAGGTGATAAAGAGTTTGTCATAAAGAGTTACGTTGATGCAAGCTTTGACACCGATCTGGATGACTCTGAGTCTCGATCTGGATACATATTGAACGTGGGAGCAATTAGCTAGAGTAGCTCCATGCAGAGCATTGTAGACATAGAAATTTGCAAAATACATATGGATCTGAATATGAGAGACCCGTTGACTAAACTTCTCCCACAGGCAAAACATGATCACACCTTAGTACTCTTTGGGTGTTAATCACATGGCGATGTGAACTAGATTATTGACTCTAGTAAACCCTTTGGGTGTTGGTCACATGGCGATGTGAACTATGGGTGTTAATCACATGATGATGTGAACTATTAGTGTTAAATCACATGGCGATGTGAACTAGACTATTGACTCTAGTGCAAGTGGGAGAGTGAAGGAAATATGCCTTAGAGGCAATAATAAAGTTATAATTTTATTTTTCCTTATATCATGATAAATGTTTATTATTCATGCTAGAACTGTATTAAACGGAAACTTGATACATATGTGGATACATAGAAAAAAACACCGTGTCCCTAGTATGCCTCCACTAGACTAGCTCGTTAATCAATGATGGTTAAGTTTCCTAACCATGGACATGTGTTGTCATTTGATGAACGGGATCACATCATTAGGAGAATTATGTGATGGACAAGACCCATCCATTAGCTTAGCATATTGATCGTTCAATTTTATTGCTATTGCTTTCTTCATGTCATATACATATTCCTTTGACTACGAGATTATGCAACTCCTGGATACCGGAGGAATACCTTGTGTGCTATCAAACGTCACAACGTAACTGGGTGATCATAAATATGCTCTACAGGTATCTCTGAAGGTGTTTGTTGTGTTGGCATAGATCGAGATTAGGATTTGTCACTCCGAGTATCGGAGAGGTATCTCTAGGCCCTCTCGGTAATACACATCATGATAAGCCTTGCAAGCAATGTGACAAATGAGTTAGTTATGGGATGATGCATTACGGAACGAGTAAAGAGACTTTCCGGTAACGAGATTGAACTAGGTATGAAGATACCGACGGTCGAATCTCGGGCAAGTAACATACCGATGACAAAGGGAATAACGTATGTTGTCATTACGGTACGACCGATAAAGATCTTCGTAGAATATGTGGGAACCAATATGAGCATCCAGGTTCCGTTGCTGTTATTGACCGGAGAGGTGTCTCGGTCATGTCTACATAGTTCTCGAACCCATAGGGTCCGCACGCTTAACGTTCGATCACGATTTTGTATTATATGAGTTATGTGATTTGGTGACCGAATGTTATTCGGAGGCCCGGATGAGATCATGTACATGACGAGGAGTCTCAAAATGGTCGAGAGGTAAAAATATTCATATATAGGACGATGATATTCGGACACCGGAAGTGTTCCGGGGGTACGTGGTACATATCGGGTCACGGGAAGGGGTTCCGGGCAACGCCCGACAAAGATTTGGGCCTATTGGGCCAAGAGGGGAAACACTGTAGCCAGCATGGGCTGTTGCGCCCCCCATGTAGGCCGAATAGGAAGAGGAAGGAAAGGGGGGAGAGAGAAAGTAAGGGGAAGGATTCGCCCCCCTTCCTTCTCTCCCCCTCTTCTTTCCTTCTCCCTCCGGAAAACAAGGAAAGGGGGTCGAATTGGGTGGGAGCCCAAATAGGACTTGGCCTACTTGGGTGCCCCCTGGCTGCCTCTTCCCCCCCTCCAACCTATATATATGTGGGGAGGGGGCACCTAGAGGACGCACAAACATCTGTTAGCCGTGTGCGGCGCCCCCCTCCCCAGTTTACACCTCCGGTCATATTCACGTAGTGCTTGGGCGAAGCCCTGCGTGGATCACTTCACCATCACCGTCACCACGCCGTCGTGCTGACAGAACTCTCCCTCGACACTTGGCTGGATAAAGATTTCGAGGGACGTCATCGAGCTGAACGTGTGCAGAACTCGGAGGTGACGCACATTCGATGCTTGATCGATCGGAACGTGAAGAAGTTCGACTACATCAACCACGTTGTCAAATGCTTCCGCTTTCGGTCTACGAGGGTAAATGGACACACTCTCCTCCTCTCGTTGCTATGCATCTCCTAGATAGATCTTTAGTGAGCGTAGGAATTTTTTTGAAATTGCATGCTATGTTTCCCAATACTATATATATGAGGGCCCAACCAAAAAAACACTATATATATGAGGGGGAAGTGCCTAGAACACACAACAACATCTGTTAGCCGTGTGCGGCGCCACCCTCCACATAATACAACTCCGATCATATCTTTGTAGTCCTTAGGCGAAGCCCTGCGCGGATCACTTCACCATCACCGTCACCACGCCGGCGTGCTTACGAAACTCTCCCTCGACACTTTGCTGGATCAAGAGTTCGAGGGACATCATCGAGCTGAATGTGTGCAGAACTCGGAGGTGCCGTACGTTCGGTGCTTGATCGGTCAGAACGAGAAGAAGTTCAACAACATCAACCAGGTTGTCAAACGCTTCTGCTTTTGGTCTACGAGGATATGTGGACACACTCTCCCCCTCCCATTGCTATGCATCTCCTAGATAGATCTTGCGTGAGCATAGGAATTTTTTTTGAAATTGCATGCTACGTTTCCCAACAGTGGCATCCGAGCCAGGTCTATGCGTAGATGATATGCACGAGTAGAACACAAAGAGTTGTGGGTGGTGATCGTCATACTGATTACCACCAAAGTCTTATTTTGATTCGGCGGTATTGTTGGATGAAGCAGCCCAGACCAACCTTACATGGCCACGTTCATGAGACCGGTTCCACCGACAGACATGCAACTAGTTTTGCATAAAGGTGGCTGGCGGATGTCTGTTTCTCCAACTGTAGTTGAATCGAATTTGACTGTGGTCGGTCCTTGTTGAAGGTTAAAACAACAAACTTGATAAATCACTATTGTGGTTTTCATGCATAGGTAAGAACGGTTCTTGCTAGAAGTTTGTAGCAGCCACGTAAAACTTGCAACAACAAGGTAGAGGACGTCTAACTTGTTTTTGCTGGGCATGTTGTGATGTGATATGGTCAAGACATGATGTGATATACGTTATTGTATGAGATTATCATGTTTTGTAAAAGTTACTGGCAACCGGCAGGAGCCTTATGGTTGTCTCTTTATTGTATGAAATGCAAACGCCATGTACTTGCTTTACTTTATCACTATGCGTTAGCGATAGTTGTAGAAGCAATAGTTCGCGAGACGACCACAACGCTACGACGGAGATCAAGGTGTCAAGCCGGTGATGATGGAAATCATGACGGTGCTTTGGAGATGGAGATCAAAGGCACAAGATGATGATGGCCATATCATATCACATATTTTGATTGCATGTGATGTTTATCTTTATGCATCTTATTTTGCTTAGTATAACGGTAGCATTATAAGATGATCCCTCACTAAAATTTCAAGGTATAAGTGTTCTCCCTGAGTATGCACCATTGCGACAATTCGTCGTGCCGAGACACCACGTGATGATCGGGTGTGATATGCTCTACGTTCACATACAACGGGTGCAAGACAGTTTTGCACATGCGGAATACTTGGGTTAAACTTGATGAGCCTAGCATGTACACACATGGCCTCGGAACACTGAAGACCGAAAGGTCAAATATGAATCATATAGTAGACATGATAACATAGAGATGTTCACCATTGAAAACTACTTCATCTCACATGATGATCGGACATGGTTTAGTTGATTTGGATCACATAATCATTTAGATGACTCGAGGGATGTCTATCTAAGTGGGATTTCTTAAGTAATATGATTAATTGAACTTAATTTATCATGAACTTAGTCCTGATAGTTTTTGCACATCGATGTTGGAGATCAATGGCCCGTGCTACCGTTCCCTTGAATTCTAATGCGTTCCTAGAGAAAGCTAAGTTGAAATATGATGATAGCAACTACATGGACTGGGTCTGTAACTTGCGGATTATCCTCATTGCTGCACAGAAGAATTTTTTCCTTGATGCACCGCTAGGTGAAAGGCCTGCTGCAGGAGCAGATGCTGATGTTATGAACGTCTGGCAAGCTCGATCTGATGACTACTCGATAGTTCAGTGTGTCATGCTTTACGGCTTAGAATCAGGACTTCAAAGACGTTTTGAACGTCACGGACCATATGAGATGTTCCATGAATTGAAGTTAATATTTCAAGCAAGTGCCTGAGTTGAGAGGTATGAAGTCTCCAACAAGTTCTATAGCTGCAAGATGGAGGAGAATAGTTCAGTCAGTGAACACATACTAAGAATGTCTGGGTATCATAACCACTTGACTCAGCTGGGAGTTAATCTTCCATATGATAGTGTTATTGACAGAGTTCTTCAACCACTACCACGAAGCTACAATGGCTTCGTGATGAACTATAATATGCAAGGGATGGATAAGACAATTCCCGAGCTCTTCGCTATGCTCAAAGCTGTGGAGGTAGAAATCAAGAAGGAGCATCATGTGTTGATGGTTAACAAGACCAATAGTTTCAAAGAAAAAGGCAAGGGAAAGAAGGGGAACTTCAAGAAGAATGGCAAGCAAGTTGCCACTCCTGTGAAGAAGCCCAAGTCTGGACCCAAGCCTAAAACTGAGTGTTTCTACTACAAAGGGACTGGTCATTAGAAGCGGAACTGTGCCAAGTATTTGGCGGATAAGAATGATGGCAAAGTGCACAAAGGTATATGTGATATACATGTTATTGATGTGTGCCTTACTAATGCTCATAGTAGCACCTGGGTATTTGATACTGGTTTCGTTGCTCATATTTGTAACTCGAAACGGGGGCTACGGATTAAACAAAGATTGGCTCAGGACGAGGTGACGATGCGTGTCGGGAATGGTTCCAAGGTCGATGTGATCGCCGTTGGCACGCTACCTCTACATCTACCTTCGGGATTAGTTTTAGACCTGAATAATTGTTATTTGGTGCCAGCGTTGAGCATGAACATTATATCTGGATCTTGTTTGATGCGAGACGATTATTCATTTGAATCAGAGGATAATGGTTGTTCTATTTATATGAGTAATATATTTTATGGTTATGCACCCTTGAAGAGTGGTCTATTTTTATTGAATCTCGATCGTGGTGATACACATATTCATAATATTGATGCCAAATGATGCAAAGTTCATAATGATAGTGCAATATATTTGTGGCACTGCCGTTTAGGTCATATTGGTGTAAATCGCATGCAGAAACTCCATGTGGATGGACTTTTGGAATCACTTGATTGTGAATCATTTGATGCTTGTGAACCATGCCTCATGTGCAAGATGACTAAGATTCCGTTCTCCGGAACAATGGAGCGAGCAACTGACTTATTGCAAATAATACATACCGATGTATGCGGTCCGGTGAGTGTTGAGGCTCGCGGCGGGTATCGTTATTTTCTGACCTTCACAGATGATTTGAGAAGATATGGGTATATCTACTTGATAAAACACAAGTCTGAAACATTTGAAAAGTTCAAAGAATTTCAGAGTGAAGTGGAGAATCATCGTAACAAGAAAATATAATTTCTACGATCTGATCGCAGAGGCGAATATTTGAGTTACGAGTTTGGCCTTTATTTGAAACAACGTGGAATAGTTTCACAACTCACGCCACCTAGAACACCACAGCGTAATGGTGTGTCCGAATGTCGTGACCATACTTTATTAGATATGGTGCGATCTATGATGTCCCTTACCGATTTACCACTATCATTTTGGGGTTATGCATTAGAGATAGTTGCATTCACTTTAAATAGGGCACCATCTAAATCTGTTGGGACGACACCATATGAACTGTGGTTTGGCAAGAAACATAAGCTATCATTTCTTAAAGTTTGGGGTTGCGATGCTTATGTGAAAAAGCTTCAGCCTGATAAGCTCGAACCCAATTCGGAGAAGTGTGTCTTCATAGGATACCCAAAGAAACTATTGGGTACACATTCTATCACAAATCCAAAGGCAAGATCTTTGTTGCTAAGGATGGATTCTTTCTAGAGAATGAGTTTCTCTCGAAAAAAGTGAGTGAGAGGAAAGTAGAACTTGATGAGGTAATTGTACCTTCTCTCCAATTGGAAAGTAGCTCATCACAGAAAACCGTTCCAATGATGCCTACACCAACTAGAGAGGAAGCTAATGATAAATGATCATGAAACTTCGGATCAAGTTACTACCAAACCACGTAGGTCAACCAGAGCACGTTCCGCACCAGAGTGGTACGGCAATCCTGTTCTGGAAGTCATGTTACTAGAGCATGACGAACCTACGAATTATGAAGAAGCGATGATGAGCCCAAATTCCGATAAATGGCTTGAGGCCGTGAAATCTGAGATAGGATCCATGTATGAGTACAAAGTGTGGACTTTGGTCGACTTGCCCGATGATCGGCGAGCCATAGAGAATAAATGGATCTTCAGGAAGAAAACTGACGCTGATGGTAATATTACTGTCTACAAAGCTCGACTTGTCGTGAAAGGTTTTTGACAAGTTCAAGGAGTTGACTACAATGAGACCTTCTCACCCGTAGCGATGCTTAAGTCTGTCTGAAACATGTTAGCAATTGCCGCATTTTATGATTATGAAATCTGGCAAATGGACGTCAAAACTGCATTCCTTAATGGATTTCTTAAAGAAGAGTTGTATATGATGCAACCAGAAGGTTTTGTCGATCCTAAAGGTGCTAAAAAACTGTGCAAGCTCCAGCGATCCATTAATGGACTATCGCAAGCATCTCGGAGTTGGAATATACACTTTGATGAGGTAATCAAAGCATATGGTTTTATACAGACTTTCAAAGAAGTCTGTATTTACAGGAAAGTGAGTGGGAGCTCTGTAGTATTTCTAATATTATATGTGGATGACATATTGTTGATTGGAAATGATATAGAATTTCTGGATGGCATAAAACGATACTTGAATAAAAGTTTCAATGGAAGACCTCGGTGAAGCTGCTTATATATTGGGCATCAAGATCTATAGAGATAGATCAAGACGCTTAATTGGACTTTCACAAAGCACATACCTTGATAAAGTTTTGAAGAAGTTCAAAATGGATCAGTCAAAGAAAGGGTTCTTGCCTATGTTACAAGGTGTGAAGTTGAGTCAGACTCAATGCCCCAGCATTGCATATGATAGAGAGAAAATGAAAGTCATTCCCTATGCTTCAGCCATAGGTTCGATCATGTACGCTATGCTGTGTACCAGACCTGATGTGTGCCTTGCTATAAGTTTAGCAGGGAGGTGCCAAAGTAATCTAGGAGTGGATCACTGGAGAGTGGTCAAGAACATCCTGAAGTAACTGATAAGGACAAATGATATGTTTCTAGTTTATGGAGGTGACAAAGAGCTCGTTATGAATGGTTACGTCAATGCTACCTTTGACACCGATCCGGATGACTCTAAGTCACAAACCGGATACATATTTATATTGAATGATGGAGCTGTCAGCTGGTGCAGTTCCAAGCAAAGCGTCGTGGCGGGATCTATGTGTGAAGCGGAGTACATAGCTGCTTTGGAAGCAGCGAATGAAGGAGTCTGGATGAAGGATTTCATATCCGATCTAGGTGTAATACCTAGTGCATCGGGTCCAATGAAAATCTTTGGTGACAATACTGGAGCAATTGCCTTGGCAAAGGAATCCAGATTTCACAAAAGAACCAAACACATCAAGAGACGCTTCAACTCCATCCGTGATCAAGTCAATGAGGGAGACATAGAGATTTGCAAAATACATACAGATCTGTTGACTAAGCCTCTTCCACGAGCAAAACATTATCAACACCAAGACTCCATGGGTGTTAGAATCATTACAATGTAATCTAGTGTTGGGGATCGTTGCAGAAATTAAAATTTTCTATGCATCACCAAGATCAATCTATGGAGAGACTAGCAACGAGAGTGAGGGGAGTGCATCTTCATACCCTTGAAGATCGCGATGCGGAAGCGTTACAAGAACGCGGATGAAGGAGTCGTACTCGCAGCGATTCAGATCGTGGTTGATTCCGATCTAAGCGCCGAACAACGGCGCCTCCGCGTTCAACACACGTACAGCCTGGGGACATCTCCTCCTTCTTGATCCAGCAAGGGGGAAGGAGAAGTTGGGGAAGATCTCTGGCAGCACGACGGCGTGGTGGTGGAGCTTGCAGTTCTCCGTCAGGGCTTCACCAAGCTCAACGGAGGAGGAGGGGTGTTGGAGAGGGGGAGGGCTACGCCTTGGATGTGGTGCTGCTGCCCTCCCTCCACCCCTCTATTTATAGGGCGAAGGGGGAAGGGGGTCGGCCCCTCTAGATGAGATCTAGAGGGGGGGCGCCGGCCAAGGGGAGGGGGCTTGCCCCCCAAGCCAAGGGGGCACCCCCTCTAGGGCCCCCCCAACCCTAGGTGCATGGGCCCTAGGGGGGATGGCGCCCAGCCCACTTAGGGGCTGGTTCCCTTCCACATACATCCCATAGGGCCCTCCGGGGCAGGTGGACCCCCGGAACCCCTTCGGTGGTCCCGGTACAATACCGATAAACCCACGAACACTTCTTGTGACCGTATGATGACTTCCCATATATAAATCTTCACCTCCGGACCATTCCAGAATTCCTCATGACGTCCGGGATCTCATCCGGGACTCTGCATACTATTTCCCATGACAACTCTAGCGTCACCGAACCTTAAGTGTGTAGACCCTACGGGTTCGGGAATCATGCAGACATGACCGAGACATCTCTCTGGCCAATAACCAATAGCGGGATCTGGATACCCATGTTGGTTCCCACATGTTCCATGATTATCTCATCGGATGAACCACGATGTCGGGGATTCAATCAATCCCGTATACAATTCCCTTTGTCTACCGGTATGATACTTGCCCGAGATTCGATTGTCGGTATCCCTATACCTTGTTCAATCTCGTTACCGGAAAGTCTCTTTACTCGCTCCGTAACACATCATCCCGTGATCAACTCCTTGATCACATTGAACTCATTATGATGATGTCTTACCGAGTGGGCCCAAAGATACCTCTCCGTCACACGGAGTGACAAATCCCAGTCTTGATTCGTGCCAACTCAACAGACACTTTCGGAGATACCCATAGTGTGCCTTTAAAGCCACCCAGTTACGTTGTGACGTTTGGCACACCCAAAGTATTCCTACGGCATCCGGGAGTTGCACAATCTCATGGTCTAAGGAAATGATACTTGACATCAGAAAAGCTTTAGCAGACGAACTACACGATCTTGTGCTATGCTTAGGATTGGGTCTTGTCCATCACATCATTATCCTAATGATGTGATCCCGTTATCAACGACATCCAATGTCCATGGTCAGGAAACCATAACCATCTATTGATCAACGAGCTAGTCAACTAGAGGCTCACTAGGGACATGTTGTGGTCTATGTATTCACACATGTATTATGATTTCCGGATAACACAATTATAGCATGAACAATAGACAATTATTATGAACAAGGAAATATAATAATAACCATTTTATTATTGCCTCTAGGGCATATTTCCAACAGTCTCCCACTTGCACTAGAGACAATAATCTAGTTACATTGTGATGAATCGAACACCCATAGAGTTCTAGTGTTGATCATGTTTTGCTCGTGGAAGAGGTTTAGTCAACGGATCTGCGACATTCTGGTCCGTATGCACTTTACAAATATCTATGTCTCCATCTTGAACATTTTCACGAATGGAGTTGAAGCGACGCTTGATATGCCTGGTCTTCGTGTGAAGCCTGGGCTCCTTGGCCAGGGTGATAGCTCCAGTGTTGTCACAAAAGAGAGCCATCGGGCCCGACGCATTGGGAATAACTCCTAGGTCGGTAATGAACTCCTTCAACCAGATTGCATCATGTGTTGCCTCCGAGGCTGCCATGTACTCCGCTTCAGATGTAGATCCCGCCACAACTCTTTGGTTGCAACTGCACCAGCTGACTGCCCCACCATTCAAAATATACACGTATCTGGTTTGTGAGTTGGAGTCATCTAGATCTGTGTTGAAGCTAGCATCAACGCACCCTTTACGATGAGCTCTTCGTCACCTCCATAAACAAGAAACATATCCTTAGTCCTTTTCAGGTACTTCAGGATATTCTTGACCGTTGTCCAGTGTTCCTTCCCGGGATTACTTTAGTACCTTCCTACCAAACTTATGGCAAGGTTTACATCAGGTCTGGTACACAGCATGGCATACATAATAGACCCTATGGCCGAGGCATAGGGGATGACACTCATCTTTTCTCTATCTTCTGTCGTGGTCGGGCATTGAGCCGTGCTCAATCTCACACCTTGCAATACAGGCAAGAACCCCTTCTTGGACTGATCCATATTGAACTTCTTCAATATCTTGTCAAGGTACGTGCTTTGTGAAAGACCAATGAGGCGTCTCGATCTATCTTTATTGATCTTGATGCCTAATATGTAAGCAGCTTCTCCAATGTCTAATACGTCTCCAATGTATCTATAACTTTTGATTGTTCCATGCTATATTATATTCTGTTTTGGACATTATTGGGCTTTATTATACACTTTTATATTATTTTTGGGACTAACCTACTAACCGGAGGCCTAGCCCAGAATTATTGTTTTTTTTGCCTATTTTAGGGTTTCGCAGAAAAAGAATATCAAACGGAGTCCAAATGGAATGAATTCTTCGGGAACGTTATTTTCGGAACAAACAAGATCCGGAGGACTTGGACCCTACGTCAAGACATCAACTAGGAGGCCAAGAGGTAGGGGGCGCGCCTACCCCCCAGGCGCGCCCTCCACCCTCGTGGGCCCCCTGTTGCTCCACCGACGTACTCCTTCCTCCTATATATATCTACGTACCGCCAAACTACCAGATACAGAGGCAAAACCCTAATTCCACCGCCGTAACTTTCTGTATCCACGTGATCCCATCTTGGGGCCTGTTCCGAAGCTCTGCCGGAGGGGGCATCGATCACGGAGGGCTTCTACATCAACACTATAGCCCCTCCGATGAAGTGTGAGTAGTTTACCTCAGACCTACGGGTCCATAGTTATTAGCTAGATGGATTCTTCTCTCTTTTTGGATCTCAATACAAAGTTCTCCCCCTCTCTTGTGGAGATCTATTCGATGTAATCTTCTTTAGCGGTGTGTTTGTTGAGACCGATGAATTGTTATGATCAAGTTTATCTATGAACAATATTTGAATCTTCTCTGAATTCTTTTATGTATGATTGGTTATCTTTGCAAGTCTCTTCGAATTATCAGTTTGGTTAGGCCTACTAGATTGATCTTTCTTGCAATGGGAGAAGTGCTTAGCTTTGGGTTCAATCTTGCGGTGTCCTTTCCCGGTGACAGTAAGGGTAGCAAGGCACGTATTGTAATGTTGCCATCGAGGATAACAAGATGGGGTTTTCATCATATTGCATGAGTTTATCCCTCTACATCATGTCATCTTGCTAAAGCATTACTCTGTTCTCTTGAACTTAATACTCTAGATGCATGCTGGATAGCGGTCGATGTGTGGAGTAATAGTAGTAGATGCAGGCAGGAGTCGGTCCACTTGTCTCGGACGTGATGCCTATATACATGATCATACCTAGATATTCTCATAAGTATGCTCAATTCTGTCAATTTCTCAATGATAACCCACAAGTATAGGGGATCGCAACAGCTTTCGAGGGTAGAGTATTCAACCCAAATTTATTGATTCGACACAAGGGGAGCCAAAGAATATTCTCAAGTATTAGCAGATGAGTTGTCAATTCAACCACACCTGGAAACTTAGTATCTGCAGCAAAGTTTTCAGTAGCAAAGTAATATTATAGTGGTGGTTGCAGCAACAAAAGTAAAGACAGCAAAAGTAATGTTTTTGGTATTTTGTTGTGATTGTAACAGTAGCAGCGGGAAAGTAAATAAGCGAGAACCAGTATATGGAAAACTCGTAGGCACCGGATCAGTGATGGATAATTATGTCGGATGCGGTTCATCATGTAACAGTCATAACATAGGGTGACACAGAACTAGCTCCAATTCATCAATGTAATGTAGGCATGTATTCCGTATATAGTCATACGTGCTTATGGAAAAGAACTTGCATGACATCTTTTGTCCTACCCTCCCGTGGCAGCGGGGTCCTATTGGAAACTAAGGGATATTAAGGCCTCCTTTTAATAGAGAACCAGAACAAAGCATTAGCACATAGTGAATACATGAAGTCCTCAAACTATGGTCATCACCGGGAGTGGTCCCGATTATTGTCACTTTGGGGTTGCCGGATCATAACACATAGTAGGTGACTATAGACTTGCAAGATCGGATCAAGAACTCACATATATTCATGAAAACATAATAGGTTCAGATCTGAAATCATGGCACTCGGGCCCTAGTGACAAGCATTAAGCATAGCAAAGTCATAGCAACATCAATCTCAGAACATAGTGGATACTAGGGATCAAACCCTAACAAAACTAACTCGATTACATGAAAATCTCATCCAACCCATCACCGTCCAGCAAGCCTACGATGGAATTACTCACGCACAGCGGTGAGCATCATGTAATTGGTGATGGAGGATGGTTCATGATGACGACGGCGACGAATCCCCCTCTCCGGAGCCCCGAACGGACTCTAGATTAGCCCTCCCGAGAGGTTTTAGGGCTTGGCGGCGGCTCTGTATTGTAAAATGCGATGATTTCTTCTCCCTGATTTTTTCTCATCGAAACTCAATATATGGAGGTGGAGTTGGAGTCGGAGATGCAACAGGGGGCCCATGAGGTAGGGGGCGCGCCCTAGGGGGGCGCCCCCCCCACCCTCGTGAGAAGGGTGTGGGCCCCCCGGTCTTCATCTTTGGCGAGGATTTTTTATTGTTTTTTCTAAGATGTTCCGTGGAGTTTCAGGTCATTCCGAGAATACTTGTTTTCTGCACATAAAACAACACCATGGTAATTCTGCTGAAAACAGCGCCAGTCCGGGTTAGTTCCATTCAAATCATACAAGTTAGAGTCCAAAACAAGGGCAATAGTGTTTGGAAAAGTAGATACGACGGAGACGTATCAACTCCCCCAAGCTTAAACCCTTGTGAGGGAGTCCTGGATTAGGGGGTCTCCGGACAGCCGGACTATCTCCATTGGCCGAACTGTTAGACTATGAAGATACAAGATTGAAGACTTCGTCTCGTGTCCAGATGGGACTCTACTTGGCGTGGAAGGCAAGCTAGGCAATACGGATATGGATATCTCCTCCTTTGTAACCGACCTTGTGTAACCCTAACCCTCTCCGGTGTCTATATAAACCAAAGGGTTTTAGTCCGTAGGACAACAACCACAACATACAATCATACCATAGGCTAGCTTCTAGGGTTTAGCCTCTCTGATCTCGTGGTAGATCTACTCTTGTACTACCCATATCATCAAAATCAATCAAGCAGGACGTAGGGTTTTACCTCCATCAAGAGGGCCCGAACCTGGGTAAAACATCGTGTCCCCTGCCTCCTGTTACCATCCAGCCTAGACGCACAGTTCGGGACCCCCTACCCGAGATCCGCCGGTTTTGACACCGACATTGGTGCTTTCATTGAGAGTTCCTCTGTGTCGTCGCCGTTAGGCTTGATGGCTCCTACTATCATCGATAGCGATGCGGTCCAGGGTGAGACTTTTCTCCCCGGACAAATCTTCATATTCGGCGGCTTTGCACTGGGCTAATTCGCTTGGCCATTTGGAGCAGATTGAAAGCTACGCCCCTGGCCATCAGGTCAGATTTGGAAGTTTGAACTACATGGCCGACATCCGCGGAGACTTGATCTTCGACGGATTCGAGCCACAGCCGGGCGCGCTGCACTGTCGCGATGAGTATGACCTAGCTCTGCCGTCGAACAGTACCCCAGAGGCTGCGCCCGCATCAGCTCCGACCCTTAGCTTCGAGCCAACTGCGTCAGTCGAGGAAGGCTGGTTAGACACCGCCTCAGGGGCTGCAATCCCAACGGCGATCGAGCCGAACACCAGCCTAACCCTCTGCGCAGCCCGTGACTCCAAGGTGCCGGACTCTTTTCCGGACTCCGAACCATCCGCGCCCCTGCCAATCGAATCCGATTGGGCGCCAATCATGGAATTCACCGCCGCGGATATCTTTTAGCACTCGCCCTTCGGCGACATTCTGAATTCACTAAGGTCTCTCTCTTTGTCAAGAGAGCCCTGGCCGGATTATGGCCAACAGGATTGGGATGCGGACGACGAAGAAATTCGACGCCCACCCACCACCCACTTCGTAGCCACTGTCGATGATTTAACCAACATGCTCGACTTCGACTCCGAAGACATCGACGGTATGGACGATGATGTAGGAGACGAACATGAACCAGCACCTATAGGGCACTAGAAAGCCACCTCGTCATATGACATATACATGGTGGATACACCCAAAGAAGGCAATGGCGACGGGATAGCGGAGGATGACCCCTCCAAGAAGCAACCCAAACGCCGACGTCAGCGGCGCCGCTCTAAGTCCCGCCAAAGCAAAAGTGGTGATACCGGCACAAGAGATAATAACACTCCGGATAGTGCCGAAGACAATAACAAACCCCTCCAGCAAGATTTAGAGCAGGAGGGTGGAGGAGCCAGCTCTCTCAGACGGAGAGGAGGAGGATGAAAATCACATGCCCCCCTCCGAAGACGAGGCAAGCCTCGGTGACGATGAATTCTCCGTACCAGAGGATCCCATCGAACAAGAGCGCTTCAAGCGCCGGCTCATGGTCACGGCAAATAGCCTGAAGAAAAAGCAGCAGCAGCTTCAAGCTGATCAAGATCTGCTAGCTGGCAGATGGACTGAAGTCCACGCGGCCGAGGAATATAAACTCGAGCGCCCCTCCAAGAGTTACCCAAGGCGCAGGTTACTACCCCAACTGGAGGAAGAAGCGTATGGTACGGCTGATCGGCCACCTCGTGGCCGCGATAGAGAGGCATTCCAGCCAAAAGCTCAGCCTCCTCCCCAACGCCATTCAAATAAAAAGGCATGGGGAGATACGCCAGACCTGCGAGACATATTGGAGGACAAGGCAAAGTATACAAGATCGATCTACGGATCACGAGGGCGCACCACTCTGCGACATGACAAACGTCACGCCGGATACAGTAAAAGCAAATCTGGCCGGGCCGAACACAGCGGGCAAGACCCATTCGAGCTGCGTCACGATATAGCCCAATACAGAGGCGCCGCACGCCCCTTATGCTTCACAGACGAAGTAATGGAACATCAATTCCCAGAAGGTTTCAAACCTGTAAATATTGAATCATATGATGGCACAACAGATCCCGCAGTATGGATTGAGGATTTCCTCCTCCACATCCACATGGCCCGCAGCAATGACTTACACGCCATCAAATACCTCCCACTAAAGCTCAAAGGACCAGCGCGGCATTGGCTTAACAGCTTGCCAGCGGACTCCATTAGCTGTTGGGAAGATCTGGAAGCCGCATTCCTCGACAACTTTCAGGGCACTTATGTGTGACCACCAGACGCCGATGATTTGAGCCACATAATTCAGCAGCCAGAAGAGGCGGCCAGGCAATTCTGGACTCGGTTCCTTACAAAGAAAAATCAAATCGTCGACTTTCCGGATGCGTAGGCCTTAGCGGCTTTCAAGCACAACATCTAAGACGAGTGGCTAGCCCGGCACCTTGGTCAGGAAAAGCCGAAATCTATGGCAGCTCTCACGATGCTCATGACCCGCTTTTGTGCGGGAGAAGACAGCTGGTTGGCTCGCAGTAATAACATATCAAAGAACCATGGTACCTCAGATACCAAGGACGGCAATAGCAGGTCACGTCGCAACAAGCATAAGCGCCGCATTAACAGCGAAAATACTGAGGATACAGCAGTCAATGCCGGATTCAAAGGCTCTAAACCCGGTCAGCGGAAAAAGCCATTCAAACAAAGTACGCCGGGTCCATCCAGCTTGGACCGTATACTCGATCACTCGTGTCAAATACACGGCACCCCAGACAAGCCAGCCAATCACACCAATAGGGATTGTTGGGTGTTCAAGCAGGCCGGCAAGTTAATTGCCGAAAACAAGGACAAGGTGCCGCATAGCGATGACGAGGAGGAGCCCCGGCAGCCGCACACTGGAGGACAGAAGAGGTTTCCCCCGCAAGTGCGGACGGTGAACATGATATACGCAACCCACATCCCCAAGAGGGAGCGGAAGCGTGCGCTCAGGGACGTATATGCGTTGGAGCCAGTCGCCCCAAAGTTCAACCCTTGGTCCTCCTGTCTGATCACCTTCGATCGCAGGGACCACCCCACTAGTATCCGTCATGGCGGATTCGCTGCACTGGTCCTAGACCCAATCATCGACGGATTTCACCTCACTCGAGTCCTTATGGACGGCGGCAGCAGCCTGAACCTGCTTTATCAGGACACAGTGCGCAAAATGGGTATAGACCCCTCAAGGATCAAACCCACAAAAACGACCTTTAAGGGCGTCATTCCAGGTGTAGAGGCCCATTGCACAGGCTCAACTACACTGTAAGTGGTCTTCGGATCCCCGGATAACTTCCGAAGCGAAGAGTTAATCTTCGATATAGTCCCGTTCCGCAGTGGTTATCACGCGCTGCTCGGGCGAACCGCATTTGCTAGATTCAATGCGGTACCGCATTATGCATACCTCAAGCTCAAGATGCCAGGACCTCGCGGAGTTATTACAGTCAATGGAAACATAGAGCGCTCTCTCCGAACAGAGAAGCACACCGCAGCCCTCCCAGCAGAAATGCAAAGCAGCCTCTCAAGGCAATCAACCAGTTCGGCGCTTCACAGCCCGGACACCTTCAAGCGCGCTCGGGGCAATCGGCAAATAGACCGCCTGGCGCGATCTGAGCTCGCGTAGCAATACGGCGGCCACCCCAATCCCAGCCCAGCGGCGAAACTCGTGTCGCGCGTACATAATAACGCATTAAAAATACCATGGGCACAGGTGGGGAGGGGGGCACAACTGCGGCACGCCCCAAGATGCGGCCTAAACCGCACTAGGGGCTTCCCGTTCGGTTATTTTTCTTTTTCTTTCAGGACCTTAATCTCTGGAAACACTGTCCGGCAGCACTATTGCCGAACACATGATGCAGCAACCAAGGAGGCAGACAGCTACGTTATACCACGGAATTCCTAGGTTGATTACAGTAACGAGTGAAATATTCAATTTAATATCATTCCTAAGCTTGCCCTTGGAAGGGACATAGTCCTACTCTTTGCTTATCGCACTATCTGTATCACTCTGCTTTAACGCAATTTTTTAATAAACAATGCATGACATTACGACTATTATTGCATTCTTGTTATATATATATATATGTTTTTATAAATGACGCCTTGCAACCGTACACTATGGTATGGCCAATACACCAGGGGCTTACGTACCCCACAATGCGGTGTGAAAAGTCTGAACACTTTCACAAGTGCGGCACCCCGAACTTATAGCATTATATGCATCGGCTCTGAATCATGTCTTTGGTCAAATGTTGGGTTTGCCCAGCTCCTATGTTTTGGTACCTTACGTTCCGCTCTATCAGCTAAGGTAGCGCTAGGAGAACTACTGCGATTGTGCCCCGGTTCTGCTGGGTTCAGCACCTCAGTAGAGAAAGCTAAAACTGACTGTCATGATAAGGCGAGAGACTGGTCGCTGTTCGGCGAGGTTTTCAAGTCCTTAAAGACTTATGCCGCTTAGAGCGAGGGGCCGGCCCTGTCCGGCTTAAAGGCGTGTATCGTGCCCCAAATTCGGCCTTCCAAATACCAGGGGCTTTGCCGAAATTTAAAATTATAGAATTCTATGGCTAAGTGAGAGTGATAAAGCATTATTAGTCCGGTTGCCTTGTTCGCTGTGATGAGCACCTCCCTCGAAGGACCCAAACATGGGAACAAGAGTGCTTAGGTTTATCCCGAACACCCCAGCACTCGTGGCATGGGGCAGAAGCCGAGGACTAGCCATCTCTCAGATTGGATAAACAGCCAAACAGAAGGTAATATTTTAAATTCCAACAAGCGTTGCATAACGCATATGAAACAAGTTTTCATACATACAGGATAAAACGAGCAAGTCTCATTCAAATATTACATCTTTTGAACACTCGTCCGCGATGAGACGGGCACCCGGCAGAACACCATCGTAGTACATCTCGGGGTGGCGGTGCTCCTTGCCCTCCGGCGGCCCCTCCTTGATCAGCTTCACGGCGTCTAGCTTGACCCACTGCAATTTCACACGGGCAAAAGCCCGGCGTGCACCTTCAATGTAGATAGATCGCTTGAGGACCTCCAGCCGCGGGCAGGCATCCACAAGCCGCCTCACTAGGACGAAGAAGCTGTTCAGAAGGGCGTCGCCAGGCCAGAGCCGGACTATAAAGCTCTTCATGGCCTGATCGGCCGCCTTATGTAGCTCGACCATCTGCTTCAGCTGGTCGCTCATTGGCACCGGATGTTCGGCCTCAGCATACTGAGACCAGAACAGCTTCTCCATCGAGCTTCCATCCTCGGCCTGGTAAAATTGTGCGGCAATGGACACACTGCGGGGCAAATCTGCGAATGCTCCTGAAGAGCTCCGGATCTGGGTAAGTAATCGGTAATTTACTTTTACATGCTTGCTTTGCATATAGAAAGCCTTACCCGCCGCTATCTTCTTCATCGCGTCGATCTCTTGGAGGGCCTTTTGGGCTTCGGCCTTGGCACTTTTTACACTCTCGAGGGCCGCGGCAAGCTCAGACTCCCGCGTCTTGGAGTCAAGCTCCAACGCCTCGTGCTTTGCCACAAGAGCCTGGAGCTCTTGCCGCACCTCGCCACCCGAGCCTCGTGCTTCTCTCGCTCGGCGCTTCACAGCCCGGACACCTTCAAGCGCGCTTGGGGCAATCGGCAAATAGACCGCCTGGCGCGATCTGAGCTCGCGTAGCAATACGGCGGCCACCCCAATCCCAGCCCAGCGGCGAAACTCATGTCGCGCGTACATAATTATGCATTAAAAATACCATGGGCACAGGTGGGGAGGGGGGCACAACTACGGCACGCCCCAAGACGCGGCCTAAACCGCACTAGGGGCTTCCCGTTCAGTTATTTTTCTTTTTCTTTCAGGACCTTAATCTCTGGAAACACTGTCCGGCAGCACTATTGCCGAACACATGATGCAGCAACCAAGGAGGCAGACAGCTACGTTATACCACGGAATTCCTAGGTTGATTACAGTAATGAGTGAAATATTCAATTTAATATCATTCCTCAGCTTGCCCTTGGAAGGGACATAGTCCTACTCTTTGCTTATCGCACTATCTGTATCACTCTGCTTTAACGCAATTTTTTAATAAACAATGCATGACATTACGACTATTATTGCATTCTTGTTATATATATATATATGTTTTTATAAATGACGCCTTGCAACCGTACACTATGGTATGGCCAATACACCAGGGGCTTACGTACCCCACAATGCGGTGTGAAAAGTCTGAACACTTTCACAAGTGCGGCACCCCGAACTTATAGCATTATATGCATCGGCTTTGAATCATGTCTTTGGTCAAATGTTGGGTTTGCCCGGCTCCTATGTTTTGGTACCTTACGTTCCGCTCTATCGGCTAAGGTAGCGCTAGGAGAACTACTGCGATTGTGCCCCGGTTCTGCTGGGTTCAGCACCTCAATAGAGAAAGCTAAAACTGACTGTCATGATAAGGCGAGAGACTGGTCGCTGTTCGGCGAGGTTTTCAAGTCCCTAAAGACTTATGCCGCTTAGAGCGAGGGGCCGGCCCTGTCCGGCTTAAAGGCGTGTATCGCGCCCCGAATTCGGCCTTCCGAATACCAGGGGCTTCGCCGAAATTTAAAATTATAGAATTCTATGGCTAAGTGAGAGTGATAAAGCATTATTAGTCCGGTTGCCTTGTTCGCTGTGCTGAGCACCTCCCTCGAAGGACCCAAACATGGGAACAAGAGTGCTCAGGTTTATCCCGAACACCCCAGCACTCGTGGCATGGGGGCAGAAGCCGAGGACTAGCCATCTCTCAGATTGGATAAACAGCCAAACAGAAGGTAATATTTTAAATTCCAACAAGCGTTGCATAATGCATATGAAACAAGTTTTCATACATACAGGATAAAACAAGCAAGTCTCATTCAAATATTACATCTTTTGAACACTCGTCCGCGATGAGACGGGCACCCGGCAGAACACCATCGTAGTACATCTCGGGGTGGCGGTGCTCCTTGCCCTTCGGCGGCCCCTCCTTGATCAGCTTCACGGTGTCTAGCTTGACCCACTGCAATTTCACACGGGCGAAAGCCCGGCGTGCACCTTCAATGTAGATAGATCGCTTGACGACCTCCAGCCGCGGGCAGGCATCCACAAGCCGCCTCACCAGGCCGAAGAAGCTGTTCAGAAGGGCGTCGCCAGGCCAGAGCCGGACTATAAAGCTCTTCATGGCCTGATCGGCCGCCTTATGTAGCTCGACCATCTGCTTCAGCTGGTCGCTCATTGGCACCGGATGTTCGGCCTCAGCATACTGAGACCAGAACAGCTTCTCCATCGAGCTTCCGTCCTCGGCCTGGTAAAATTGTGCGACAACGGACACACTACGGGGCAAATCTGCGAATGCTCCTGAAGAGCTCCGGATCTGGGTAAGTAATCGGTAATTTACTTTTACATGCTTGCTTTGCATATAGAAAGCCTTACCCGCCGCTATCTTCTTCATCGCGTCGATCTCTTGGAGGGCCTTTTGGGCTTCGGCCTTGGCACTTTTTACACTCTCGAGGGCCGCGGCAAGCTCAGACTCCCGCGTCTTGGAGTCAAGCTCCAACGCCTCGTGCTTTGCCACAAGAGCCTGGAGCTCTTGCCGCACCTCGCCCACCCGAGCCTCGTGCTTCTCTTGCTCGGTGCGCTTCTTGGCCGCTTTATCTTCGGCCTTGGTTAGCGCTTGCTTCAGGGTCGCCACCTCGGTCGTGGCCCCTGGCAAACATACGATGATCATGTCATTTTGCAATCGCGTCCTCTTTTATGTATACATAAGACAGGGTATTACTTACCCTTGTTCTCCTCGAGCTGCCTCTTGGCAAGGCCGAGCTCTTTCCTGGACCCCTCGAGGTCCTGCTTCAGTACGGCGACCTCCGTAGTTAGTGTGGCGGACGCCAGCAGCGAAGCCTGCATATGCATATTGACACACTTATATTAGACTCCTGCGATATTATTTGATCCTCTGTTCGGCTTTTCTTTGTGAACACTGAACAAAGCATCAGGGGCTACTGTCTATGCGGTAATATTTGTACTACATTTTAAAACACTTACCTCGAAGCCTGTTAGAAGGCTGGCACAGGCTTCAGTCAATCCGCTCTTGGCGGACTAAACCTTCTGGATCACCGCACTCATGATAGTGCGGTGCTCCTCGTCGATGGAAGCGCTGCGAAGCGCTTCCAGCAGATTGTCCGGCGCCTCTGGATGGACAGAGGTCACCGGCACAGGTGTCTTGCCCCTCTTAGAAGGAGGCCGCCTGCCCGAGCCTGGAACCGCTAGAGGTTCCGGTGCGGTGTTCGGCTGAGGGCCGAACTCGGAGCTCTCAGGGGCCCCATCCCCTCGGCTCCCGGAGTCCGGAAGGTCGCCTTAAGGCGCCTCCGGGACTGTCTCCCCTCGATCCGATGCCTCTTGAGACAACACCTCGGCATCATCAGGAGGATGAGGGGAGGTGGCGGTCGGGACTGGATCGCTATCCATGTCCGACAAGCCCAAGGAGTCGTCCGATGATACATCAATACTGGCTCGTGGCGGCCTGCATAATTGCGTTCGGCGTTAGGGAAAGCGGTGCGACAAAGGAATCCTATGAGTTACTCTGGTATCCAAATACTTACGATCTCCCTAGGGGCTTGACCCTGGGCAACCACTCGTCTTTGCCTTCGTCGGCGGCGGTGGAACCGTCCGGAAGGAGAGTCCTTCCCTTCTTGGATCCTCCAGCCTCCCCAGTTGGGGCGGCCTTCCTTTTCATGTCTCCCCCAGTCAGTGGGGGAGCATCTTCTTCTTCTTCTTCCTCGTCTTCGGGGGAAGAGTGCGCCGTAGAGTCATCGGACGGTGAGTCCGACGACGCCTGGCGTCGGGAACTCTTTCGGGTTCCCTTGGCCTTCTTGGTCTTCTCCGGCACAGTATAAGGGGCTCGGGTCAACATCTTCGCCAGAAGAGCATCTGCGGGACCTTCGGGCAAAGGAGCCGGACAGTCGATCTGTCCGGCCATCTTCTGCCAGTCCTGTCAAAGGTACGGGAGTTTAGATCCCGCATAGAGTCAATCTATATAAAAAATAAGTATCATGTGAAAGGTAAAGCAGCTTACCGCACTGGCTTGGCGCTTCGCGCTGAATCCGCGATCCTCAGTAATAGGGGGGTGTTGGGTAACGTAGTAATTTCAAAAAAATTCCTACGCACACGCAAGATCATGGTGATGCATAGCAACGAGAGGGGAGAGTATGATCTACGTACCTTGTAGATCGACAACGGAAGCATTTGGTTGATGTAGTCGTACGTCTCCACGGTCCGACCGATCAAGCACCGAAACTACGGCACCTCTGAGTTCTAGCACACGTTCAGCTCGATGACGATCCCCGGACTCTGATCCAGCAAAGTGTCGGGGAAGAGTTCCGTCAGCACGACGGCGTGGTGACGATCTTGATGTACTACTGCAGCAGGGCTTCGCCTAAACTCCGCTACAATATTATCGAGGACTATGGTGGAAGGGGGCACCGCACACGGCTAAGAATATGATCACGTGGATCAACTTGTGTCTATGGGGTGCCCCTTGCCTCAGTATATAAATGATGGAGGAGGAGGAGGCCGGCCAAGGCTAGGTGCGGCCAGGATGTGGAGTCCTACTAGGACTCCAAGTCCTAGTAGGAGTCCACCAAGAGGGGAGGAAGGGAGAAGGAAGTGGAGGAGAAGGAGAGGTGGCCGGCCCCCTTTTCCCTAGTCCAATTCGGACCAGAGGGGAGGGGGCGCAGCAGCCCCTTGGCCCTTTCTCCTCTTCCCACTAAAGCCCATCAAGGCCCATTGCTTCTCCCGTAACTACCCGGTACTCCGAAAAATACCCGAATCACTCGGAACCTTTCCGATGTCCGAATATAGTCGTCCAATATATCGATCTTTACGTCTCGACCATTTCGAGACTCCTCGTCATGTCCCCGATCTCATCCGGGACTCCGAACTCCTTTGGTACATCAAAACTCATAAACTCATAATATAACTGTCATCGAAACCTTAAGCGTGCGGACCCTACGGGTTCGAGAACAATGTAGACATGACCGAGACACGTCTCCGGTAAATAACCAATAGCGGGACCTGGATGCCCATATTGGCTCCTACATATTCTACGAAGATCTTTATCGGTCAGACCGCATAACGACATACATTGTTCCCTTTGTCATCGGTATGTTACTTGCCCGAGATTCGATCGTCGGTATCTTAATACCTAGTTCAATCTCGTTACCGGCAAGTCTCTTTACTCGTTCCGTAATACATCATCTCACAACTAACTCATTAGTTGCAATGCTTGCAAGGCTTATGTGATGTGCATTACCGAGAGGGCCCAGAGATACCTCTCCGACAATCGGAGTGACAAATCCTAATCTCGAAATACGCCAACCCAACATGTACCTTTGGAGACACCTATAGAGCTCCTTTATAATCACCCAGTTATGTTGTGACGTTTGGTAGCACACAAAGTGTTCCTCCGGCAAACGGGAGTTGCATAATCTCATAGTCATAGGAACATGTATAAGTCATGAAGAAAGCAATAGCAACATACTAAACGATCGGGTGCTAAGCTAATGGAATGGGTCATGTCAATCACATCATTCTCCTAATGATGCGATCCTGTTAATCAAATAACAACTCTTTTGTTTATGGTTAGGAAACATAACCATCTTCCATTAACGAGCTAGTCAAGTAGAGGCATACTAGTGACACTCTGTTTGTCTATGTATTCACACATGTATTATGTTTCCGGTTAATACAATTCTAGCATGAATAATAAACATTTATCATGATATAAGGAAAAAAATAATAACTTTATTATTGCCTCTAGGGCATATTTCCTTCAGGGGGACCTCAGCACTTTTGAACAGCACCCTCCAGGCGTCTTCATGAGTCGTGTCGAAGAGCCTGTTTAGAGTTCGGTGCTGCGCCGGATCGAACTCCCACAAGTTGAACTCCCATTGTTGGCACGGGAGTATCCGACGGATGAGCATAACTTGGACTATGTTGACAAGCTTGAGCTTCTTGTTCACCATGTTTTGAATACATGTTTGGAGTCCGGTCAGCTCTTTCGAACTACCCCAGGATAGGCCCTTCTCTTTCCAGGAGGTGAGCCGCGTGGGGATGCCAGATCGGAACTCAGGGGTCGCTGCCCATGCAGGGTCGTGCGGCTCGGTGATGTAGAATCACCCCGATTGCCACCCCTTTATGGTTTCCACAAAGGAGCCCTCGAGCCATGTTACGTTGGGCATCTTGCCCACCATGGCGCCTCCGCACTCCGCCTGGCGGCCGCCCACCACCTTCGGCTTGACATTGAAGGTCTTCAGCCATAAGCCGAAGTGGGGCTTGATGCGGAGGAAGGCCTCGCACACGACGATAAACGCCGAGATGTTGAGGATGAAGTTCGGGGCCAGATCGTGGAAATCCAGGCCGTAATAAAACATGAGTCCCCGGACGAAGGGATGGAGAGGGAATCCCAGTCCGCGGAGGAAATGGGTGAGGAATACTACCCTCTCATGGGGCCTGGGGGTGGGGATGAGCTGCCCCTCATCTGGGAGCCGGTGCGCGATGTCGTTGGGCAGGTATCCGGCTCTCCTCTGTTTCTTGATGTCTCCCTCCGTGACGGAGGAGACCATCCACCTGCCTCCCACTCCAGACATGGTTGGAGAAGGTTGAAGTGGGAAGTGTGGACCTGGGCGCTAGAGCTCGAGTGTGCGAAAATGGATGAGTAAGGGAGGAAGAAGGCGTGGATAGAAAGGTGAATCCTTATCCCGTTATATGGGCGGACAAAACTAAGCGTCCCCACTTTCCTGGTAAATCTCGCTTATCCCCCAAGCGCTGCAATTGATGGCGCGGTTGGGTTACCCACGCCCGTATTGATGAGAATCCCGTAATAAGGGGACACGGTCTCTGCTCTAACAAGACATGTCGAAAAACTGCCTCGCGTTATGTGCGGGGCTGATTAAAAGAAACGGTTCGAATAATCACCGGGCCATGATGTAACGTCATGCTGCCAAAACAAGCCAACAAATTAGATCTGCGAAAATATTATTCTCTCTACGGTGGAATGTGGAACTTATTTTGCAGGGTTGGACACTATCCTCGTATTCAAATTCTTCTATGATGTATTCGGAGAAGGAACCCGCCTTGCAATGCCGAAGACAATACTGCGCGCCGGACTCATCGTCATTGAAGCCTGGTTCAGGGGCTACTGAGGGAGTCCTGGATTAGGGGGTCTCCGGACAGCCGGACTATCTCCATTGGCCGGACTGTTAGACTATGAAGATACAAGATTGAAGACTTCGTCTCGTGTCCGGATGGGACTCTACTTGGCGTGGAAGGCAAGCTAGGCAATACGGATATGGATATCTCCTCCTTTGTAACCGACCTTGTGTAAACCTAACCCTCTCCAGTGTCTATATAAACCGAAGGGTTTTAGTCCGTAGGACAACAACCACAACATACAATCATACCATAGGCTAGCTTCTAGGGTTTAGCCTCTGATCTCGTGGTAGATCTACTCTTGTACTACCCATATCATCAATATCAATCAAGCAGGACGTAGGGTTTTACCTCCATCAAGAGGGCCCGAACCTGGGCAAAACATCGTGTCCCCTGCCTCCTGTTACCATTCGGCCTAGACGCACAGTTCGGGACCCCCTACCCGAGATCCGCCGGTTTTGACACCGACACCTTGCTTGTTGTCAAGCAATTAAGTTGACAAACTGAAAGAAAGAAAAACTTTTACAAACTCTGTTTGCTCTTGTTGTTGTAACTATGTCAAGCCAGCATTCAAGTTTTCAGCATAGATCATAACTAACCACACTTGCAATAATTCTCAGGTCTCATCATTACTCATATCAATTGCATAATCAACTAGCAAGTCATAATAATAAATCTCGGATGACAACACTTTCTCAAAACAATCATAATATGATATAACAAGATGGTATCTCGCTAGCCCTTTCTGAGACCGCAAAACATAAATGCAGAGCACCTTTAAAGATCAAGGACTGACTAGACATTGTAATTCATGGTAAAAGAGATCCAATCATAGTCATACCCAATATAAATTAACAGTGATGAATGCAAATGACGGCTGTGCTCTCCAGCTAGTGCTTTTTAATAAGAGGGTGATGACTCAACATAAAAGTAAATGGATAGGCCCTTCGCAGAGGGAAGCAGGGATTTGTAGAGGTGCCAGAGCTTGGTTTTGAAATAGAGATAAATTGTATTTTGAGCGGTATACTTTCATTGTCAACGTAACAACTAAGAGATGGCGATATCTTCCATGCTAAACACATTATAGGCGGTTCCCAAACAGAATGGTAAAGTTTATACTCCCCCTCCACCAACAAACATCAATCCATGGCTTGCTCGAAACAACGAGTGCCTCCAACATACATCAGGTCCCAGGGGGAGTTTTGTTTGCAATTAATTTTGATTTAATTTTCATAAAGCATTGGACTGGGCATCCCGGTGACCAGCCATTTTCTCGTGAGTGAGGAGCGGAGTCCACTCCTCTTGAGAATAACCCACCTAACACGGAAGATAAGGACAGCCTTTGTTGATACATGAGCTATTCGAGCATACAAAACAGAATGTTTATTTGAAGGTTTAGAGTTTGGCACATACAAATTTACTTGGAACGGCAGGTAGATACCGCATATAGGATGGTATGATGGACTCATCTGGAATAACTTTGGGGTTTAAGGGATTGGATGCACAAGCAGTATTCCCGCTTAGTACAGGTGAAGGCTAGCAAAATACTGGGAAGCGACCAACTAGAGAGCGACAACAGCCATGTACATGCAATAAAATTAATAAACATCGGATGCAAGCATGAGTAGGATATAATCCACCATGAACATAAATATCGTGAAGGCTATGTTGATTTGTTTCAACTACATGCGTGAACATGTGCCAAGTCAAGTCACTTAAATCATTCAACAGAGGATACCACCCCATCATACCACATCATAATCATCTCAATAGCATGTTGGCATACAAGGTAAATCATTATAACTCATAGCTAATCAAGCATGGCACAAGCAACTATGATCTCTAATTGTCATTGAAAACATGTTTATTCATAATAAGCTGAATCAAGAACGACGGGATCATCATATTTACAAAAACAAAAGAGGTCAAGTTCATACCAGCTTTTCTTATCTCAGTCAGTCCATCATATATCATCATAATTGCCTTTCACTTGCATGACCGAACGGTGTGAATAATAATAACAGTGCACGTGCATTGGACTAAGCTGGAATCTGCGAGCATTCAATAAACAGGAGAAGACAAGGCAATATGGGCTCTTGGTTAAATCAACAATAATGCATGTAAGAGCCACTTCAACAATTTAATTATGGTCTTCTCCTACTGACCCCCAAAGAAAAGAAAAGAAATAAAACTATTTACACGGGAAAGCTCCCAACAAGCAAAAGAAGAACGGGAATAATAGGTTCAGATCTGAAATCATGGCACTCGGGCCCTAGTGACAAGCATTAAGCATAGCAAAGTCATAGCAACATCAATCTCAGAACATAGTGGATACTAGGGATCAAACCCTAACAAAACTAAGTTAATTACATGATAGATCCCATCCATCCCGTCATCGTCCAGCAAGCCTACGATGGAATTACTCACGCACGGCGGTGAGCATCATGAAATTGGTGATGGAGGATGGTAGATGATGACGACGGCGACGAATCCCCCTCTCCGGTGCCCCGAACGGACTCCAGATCAGCCCTCCCGAGAGGTTTTAGGGCTTGGCGGCGGCTCCGTATCGTAAAACGCGATGATTTCTTCTCCCTAATTTTTTTTCTCATCGAAACTCAATATATGGAGGTGGAGTTGGAGTCGGGTGTGGGCCCCTCGGTGTTCATATTTGGCGAGGATTTTTTATTGTTTTATCTAAGATGTTCCGTGGAGTTTCAGGTCATTCCGAGAATATTTGTTTTCTGCACATAAAACAACACCATGGTAATTCTGCTGAAAACACCGTCAGACCGGGTTAGTTCAATTCAGATCATACAAGTTAGAGTACAAAAAAAGGGCAAAAGTGTTTGGAAAAGTAGATACAATGGAGACGTATCACTCAACAGTAATTTGTCTACCCACCGTGAATACTTATGCTCTCGAGAGAAGCCACTAGTGAAACCTATGGCCCCCGGGTCTATCTTCTATCATATTAATCTTCCAATACTTATTTATTTCCTTTTCCTTTTATTTTACTTTGCATCTTTATCATAAAAATACCAAAAATAGTATCTTATCATATCTCACTCTCGTAAGTGACCGTGTAGGGATTGACAACCCCTTACCGCGTTGGTTGCGAAGATTTATTTGTTTGTGTAGGAGCGAGGGACTCGTGCGTGGCCTCCTACTGGATTGATACCTTGGTTCTCAAAAACTGAGGGAAATACTTATGCTACTTTGTTGCATCACCCTTTCCTCTTCAAGGGAAAACCAACGCGAGTGCTCAAGAGGTAGCAAGAAGGATTCCTGGCGCCGTTGCCGGGCAGGTCTACGCAAAAGTCAACATACCAAGTACCCATCACAAAACCCTTATCTCCCGCATTACATTATTTTCCATTTGCCTCTCGTTTTCCTCTCCCCCACTTCACCCTTACCGTTTTATTCGCCCTCTCTCTCTATCCTCCCTCTCTTTCTCTATTTTCCTCTTTTTGCTCGTTTCTTGTTTGCTTGTGTGTCGGATTGCTTGCTTGTCGTTATGGCTAGTCCCCTATCTGTTCCTTTGTCCCCTGAGTTTGAAGTTCTTCACTTTAAACAAAGACAAGGAGAAAATTTAAAAGATGCTTGGTATAGGATGATGGAATCTTATCGTAATTGCACTTTAGAGGTGAATATTAGAATCCTGCTTCGTAGTTTTTATGTTGGACTAAATATGTCCCATAGACAACTCTTGGATTGTGTTGCCAAAGGAAATTTTATTGAAATTGATCCCAGTGTTGGGCTTGAAATCATAGAGGGTGTAGTGGGAACACTACCTCAATAAAAGGGGCCACAACATACCCAGGAAGAGACACAAGTTTTTGAAAAAAAATTGCGAAGTAACTAAGAATTTATAAAAGTCTCTTGAACCTCTTAAGAATGTTATCGGAAATATTCACCGCATGAATATGTTGATTACCCTTTGCAACAAGCGGTTGGATTCTTTAGATCTAAAATTTTCCGAGGGAAACGTAAAGAACCTCCCGGATTAGATATTGATTCCCCTAAAAAATTGAAAACCAAAGATGGCAATACCTAGATCTATCCTTGCTTTTATGCCTAGCTAGGGGCGTTAAACGATAGCGCTTGTTGGGAGGCAACCCAATTTTATTTTTATTCCTTGCTTTTTGCTCCTGTTTAGTAATAAATAATTTATCTAGCCTCTGTTTTGGTTGTGTTTTTTGTGTTTAATTAGTGTTTGTTCCAAGTAGAACCGTTGGGAAGACTTGGGGAAAGTCTTTTTGATCTTGCTGTAAAAAACAGAAACTTTAGCGCTCACAAGAATTGCTGCCATTTTTATTTGGAAGGTGCTATTGAGTTAATTATTTTTCAGATGATTAATAGATAAATTCATCACGTCCAGCAATTTATTTTAAAAAATTTGGGGTTCCAGATATTGCGTTAGCTACAGATTACTACAGACTGTTCGGTTTTTGACAGATTCTGTTTTTCGTGTGTTGTTTGCTTATTTTGATGAATCTATGTCTAGTAAAATAGTTTATAAACCATAGAGAAGTTGGAATATAGTAGGTTTAAGACCAATATAAATAAAGAATGAGTTCATTACAGTACCTTGAAGTGGTGTTTTGTTTTCTTTCGCTAACGGAGCTCACGAGATTTTCTACTTTAAGTTTTGTGTTGTGAAGTTTTCAAGTTTTGGGTGAAAGATTTGATGGATTATGGAACAAGGAGTGGCACGAGCCTAAGCTTGGGGATGCCCATGGCACCCCAAGATAATCTAAGGACACCTAAAAGCCAAAGCTTGGGGATGCCCCGGAAGGCATCCCCTCTTTCGTCTACTTCCATCGGTAACTTTACTTGGAGCTATATTTTTATTGGCCACATGATATGTGTTCTGCTTGGAGCATCTTGTATGATTCGAGTCTTTGCTTTTTAGTTTACCACAATCATCCTTGTTGTACACACCTTTTGAGAGAATGTAAGTGCATCTATTGCCACCCCTAGTTGGTTTTGGAGTATTGATGACAAACCTGGTTGAGGGACTAATGTGTTTGTGAGAATTGTAGGATAACACAGGTAGTAGTCCCTCATTGATTCGGTTTTCCTACCGGAGATGACCCCTAAAAATGTATGAAAACATTGAAGACAAAGGTGTTATGTGAAGATATTCACATTGACGACTATGACAAGAGAAGGCATTGAGTGAAGACTATGGAGCGCGAAGACTTAGTTGTTTCGTTGTTTCCTTCTATTCTTTGTTGAGTCATAGGAACCACCGTATTGTTAAGTAGGGTCCCAGTGAACAAAGTCAGAGTGACTGAAGTGATGCTTAACCAAAATCCTATGTCTTCGAGTAAGACAATGAGAGCAAATCTTATCCAGAGCTGGATGAGTCAGCTTTACTTGTAGCCCAAGTAAAGGTGTCGCGTGTGTTTGAAATCTGACCGTTGGAACATGTGTCAGTTCCTTAGTGACCCAGGGTCATTTCAGACAAATTAGGTCGGGTTGCCTAGTGGCTATAAATAGCCCACCCCCTACACCATAAATTGGTTGGCTACTCAGAGTTAGTGCACGGCCTTTGTCGTTTGAGAGCAACCCACCTCAAAGCCTTTGAGAGAAAAATCATTGCGAGGACAAAGCCCTAAACACCCAGAGCCAAAGAGTGTTAGGTATCACTGAAGTCTTCATGTCTGTGTGATCTGAAGACTTGTTACACTTGAGGACTATGAATCCTCCAGCCGGTTAGGCGTCGCGTTCTGAGCATCCAAGAGTCATTGTGGATTGTCGGTGAACGAAGTCTGTGAAGGTTTGGAAGTCTACCTTGAAGACTTACCAGAGTGATTGGGCGAGGATTGGGTGTCCTTAGATCAAGGGGAATAAGCTGAAGATACGGTCTTCTGAGTTAAATCTCAGCCTCCCTAACCAGACGTACAGTTGTCACAGCAACTGGAACTGGTCCAACAAATCATCGTCTTCAACGAGCAACTGGTTCTATCCTTCCCATCTCTTTATTTACAGTTGGTTCTTGTGAAGTCATTGCCTGTTTGCATTATCTATTTGTCTTCACTATGTGACTGCTTGTTCTGATTGGCTTCATACTGTCTTCCATCCCGATCCATACTGCCTAGCTGCTATTAGTCTTTGCGCTTTCACTTCATTTGTAACATCCCAAAATTCTAAATTTTGGAATGTTATAATAAATAGATTGATTGATTGTTTGATTGTTGTGTGATTGATTGAGTGAAATTCGAAACCTTTCGAAAGTTAAATGAGAGGGAATAAAAGGACTTTCCCAAACTTTCACCTTTTGCATTTTGATCTCCGTGAATTCAAATTCTTTTCAAATACAAAACCCTCGAGAGAAGATGACATGACTTCTTCCATTTAAATAAATGAAAAGGGTTTTGAAAAGATTTGAATTTCATTTGGAAATATTTTTAAATCAGAAACTTCAAGCAACTCAATGATTTTCATGGGAGAAGATAAAATGACTTCTTCAAATTATATGAAATATGAGTTGGGAGTTTAAAAGGATCAAAATTTAAAGTCCTTTTGGAAATTATTTTCAATTTGGAATTATTTGAGTTTTATTCAAATTATTTTTCTCCAAAAATAAAATATATGGAAAATAGGGTAACATGATTCCCTACATCAGAGAATTGGAGAGAAACTAATTTGAAATCATTTTGGTATTTTTAAAAAAATGATTTTTGGTGGATTTTATTATACCAGTAGCACTCTTTGAATTATCTGATTTTGTGTGGATTTTATTTGGCATTATAAAAATGTTCATCTTGTAGAAAATCTTTTTCTGAAAATTTTGATATATTATATGCCTATATAATATATATATGTTCTTTTCTGTTTTTATTTGTCTGAGAAAATGTTTTTAAAAAAACTTCTTAGCCAGACCGGGCCAACTGGGCCGAAGCCCGGCAAGCCAGCCCAGCCAGCCGCGCCGCTCGTCTCCGAGCTCGGGACAGAGTCCCGAGCGATCCCGCGCCGCCACCGAGTCCGACCAGGACTCTGTCCAGGCCGCCGCCGCCTTGCCCCCTCCTCCACGCAACGCGCCGCCCCGCCCACCTATATAAGTCGCCACCCCGGCCTCTTCTCCCCTCGCCTCGCATCTCGCGCCTCGTCGCCGCCGGCGAGATCCACCGCCTCGCGCCGCCACTCGCCGCACTGCTAGCGTCGCCACCTCGCGCCGCCACTCGCCGCACTGCTTGTGCCGCCGCCGCCGCACTCTGCCCGCGCCACCGTCGCACTCCACTCGCGTCACGCCGCCGTTTGTCGCCCGCACCACCGCGCCTCCTCCCCGCACCGCGTAGTTGCCTCGCCGCGCCGCATCCCGCCATCGCTGGAGTTCATCGCCGCCGCCACCGGTCTTTTTCTTTGAACCGGTAAAACCGCCCCGTCCGGTTTTTCTTTTAGTTCGGTTTAGTTGGTTTATTACTAAGTTTAATTATATAGCGAACGCTCACTAGTTTAGATTTGTAAGATCAGTTTTCGCTAGGATAGTCTCTGTAGCGAACGTTCGTTCGATATGTTTTTCTTTTTCTGTTTTAATTTAGTCCAGGGACCTAGATGTAATTATCTTTCTTACAGATTAGTCCTTCTGCTTCAAACGACCACATCTTTTTGCTCGTTAGTCCAAATCCAACGAAACCAACGCGCACTTCTTCGTTATGATCTCCTCTATCCAGTAATCAAACTCAAACATGTTTTTCAAATTTTAAATTTTGAATTAGATTAGATTTAGATTCAAACTTCGTTTGATCATAAATTGAGTTTCGTAGCTCCGTTTGAGTTGATTCTTTTTGCCAATCGAAGCTCTTGGCCTAAACTTTCTGATAAGGCCAAATTTATATAATTTTGGTACTGTTAGAAATTGTTTTATGTTGCAAGAGTTATTTGCTTGGTTTTGATGTTTTCCGATTCGTCTTCTTCGTTCTTTCTGATCTGTTGAGTGATTGCTTATGTGTGGTTACTATTGCTTGCTTACGATAGATTCACCGGAGTGTGACGAATAGAACTATCAAGAGTTTTGAGTGCGAATCATCTACATCAACATTGCAGGCAAGTTCACACTTTGATCATATCCCTTTTCATACCCGGTTTTTATGCATTAGTTTCAACCCTCAAACATTGCATGAGTAGGATTGATAACATGTGGGTATTGGGAAGTAGTTGATGAGGTAGGAACCTATTGCCCTGCATTCAAACCTTGGGAGTTACTATTACCTAATGCTTATACTGCTATGCTATGCGTAGACGTGGTTTGGGTTTGAGAGTATTCATGACAGATGTGAGATTGTTAATTAATGGTTTACTTAAGGTGGAAACTTTAACACACATCTGGGTGGATTGAGGCACCTGGGTATTCCAGCAATTGCCTGTTTAGGCACCTGGGTATTCCAGTGATTGCCTGTTTTTTTATGGACCGCCACCCAGGCTCAAAGGGATCATGAGATTATTCATACTAGAAACTTCCGTGTGCAGCCACAAGGTATTATGGGCTCTAGCATAGTTCATTAAGTTGTGTGAACTCTTACAGTGGTAGACTAGCATATGTAGGGGGTAGTAGGTGGTACGGTCTACCCACCGTAAGGTGCAAACGCTTCTGAAAGACTATGTCTTGGTCATCCGTCTCTCAAACACCATGTAGTGCGAGAAATCCAACGGAGGAGATCGAGTCTTGTGGGGAAAAGTGCACAAACCTCTGCAGAGTGTATAAACTAATCATGGTTAGCCGTGTCCCCAGTTGTGGACATCTTGAGTATCTAGTACTTGGATTATCATGTGAATCTCATCATGTGACTTTAATTAATTTTGTTGGGTTTTAATGATGATACTTAATTGGGATTGAGAGGGTGTCTACACTCTCAATGTTTAACAACCACCATGATAGTTAAATAAAATTTTATTCCTTTGCAGTAGGGAAAAATTGGCTTTTCGCAAAAACTTATAACCATAGAGCTTTTCCACCAGCCATATATGCATGTAGTGATAGCCATTATTCATCATTTCTCTACAGTGTGAATTTGCCAGTACATTCAATGTACTGACCCTTTGTGGCTGCAATGTCTCATGTTGCAGGAGTCTTACGACGAGTAAGTGATACGTTAGGGTTACGATTTCTACACTCAACTTTGCTGTTGGTGTTGATGGGAATCCAAAACCTTGTTACTTCCGCTATTTTGGATTGAGGTAATAGTTTTTACGTTATTTATACATGTGGTTTACCTGTGTTATAAATCCTCGAGTATTGTGTGTGTCAGCATATCGATCCAGGGATGACACTTAAGCACAGAGACTTGATCCATTCGGGTCGGGTCAATACAAGATGGTATCAGAGCACATGTTGACTGTAGGACGTGGCCCTAGAAACTGGCAAGCTCATATGAAGGATTTTCTCTAAAACTTTACTTTTCAAAAGGATCTTTTACCTCTCTTCTCTTCTGAGCTTATTCAAATATCCCCTTTTAGTGAGACCATACCCCCTTTTCCCTTTTGACCACACGAAGATTCGGCTAATGAGACCACTCTAAGAAGTACAAGATATCGGACAACTAAGACCATTCGGAATGAAGAGGATTTTACCATACATTATGATAATGGAAACTACAACTGTTGAAGACTCCGAAGACTAGGAGAATTTGAAGACTCTGAAGAATTTTCTAGATTTGTATGACCTAGGAAGAACACCCTTATGGAACTTGGCAGACTATGGAAACTGTCAATACCCGAGATCTAGGTGCGTTGGAGAAAGACCGGAACATGGAGCATTAGAACTCAAAGTGTTTGTAAATAAAACCCCAAGCCAGGAGATATCAATTATGGAATGAAAGCTCATGGCAGTAACATGGGCATAGACACGGCTAACCATGGAGTTATCGCCGCTTATGCTATTATCACCGTGCTGAGTTAAGCATGCATTTCTTCGGAAGGATTGGATAGTAGAAGGCTGATGGAGCACCTATCAGCAAGAGAGGAAGTTTTAACCTTAGCTGATGTAACACCGGGATCTGGAGTATTACATGAAGGATTTTAAGATGGACCTTTAGGAAGCTATATTTGACAAGGAGCATTTCGTGAAGAACTCAGGATCCAGAAGCTGAAAGTAGCCAAGCTAGAGGAGTAAAACCTTGAGATACATGAGATTTGTCAGGACCTGAAGGACAGTAGGACCATGGTTCAAGCCAAGGATGTTGAAATCCAGAAGTTTGGAACGCAACTCCAAAAATATTAAAGGACGTCACGAGAGACTTCGCGTCAATAGAGATGATCTGGCAAAAGAACTTGTGAAAGACAAGCACGATTGGAAGAAGCCATCGGAGACATGAACAAGACTTGAAGAGTTTGGCGATGTTGACTTTTAGAAGACCAAACCCCAGTTATGTCCCTACGTTAGATGCGACGATTGTGAGCTGTCATTTGTTTGATGTTTTTCCGACAGCCACAATAAAATCTGTCTTTCCAAAACTATTTGGTTGTATTGTCTGTATCCCTCTCTATCTCTCTTATCTCACCCCAACCCTTGGACCTAATAGAGGATGAATGGAGATGAGCATGTACTTTCTGGACCGATGAGTCAGTTGGAGACAGACCGATGGATTCAGAACATGGAGGATCACATGGAGAATAACCCTATAGTTGGACATGATATGACCCAGCATGCTCTTCAGTGTTTTGAAAGAGGAGCTGCTACTTGGTGGAGGATGTACCAAACCATGAAAGGATGGCAAGGAGTAACCACTTGGAAAGAATTTAAGTTGACTTTACCAAAGTCTCGGTTTGTGTCCCAGAAGTTGAAGCCTTATGGAAAGGATATGAATAAACCTTGTGCATGCAAGATTTGTGGAGAAATAGGACACACCCATAAAGAACACAAGGATGAATGCCCTAATTGTGAAGAAAGTCACCCAGATGAAGAATGCCCAATTAGGCAGATTACATGTTTCTTGTGTGAAGGGACTACCCACTACCCTACACAATGTCACATTTACCCCATGGTACGAAGAGCCGTACAGCAGAACAGAAGTAAAGAAAGGAGCCCTTATGGGAATTTTAGAAGAACCCGTGATGAAGGAAGATGTCGGGGACACACCCAAAGAAGAACCAATTAAGCCCTGCACCAAGTCATGCTATTCATGTGGAGAAGAAGGACACATCTTCCAGAATTATATGAATGGGGATCTAGTAGAATTCCCGACAGAGGAAGTAGAATACGACCCACGGGAAATAGAAGCCCTGATTGGAATGGAAAAGTCCAGCAAGAGAAACCGATTGGAGCCCGGGAGGAACCTGAGTCATATCACCTGTTACAGGTGCAAGGAGTCAGGGCACTACCTCAGTAGTTGCCCAAAGAGGAAGACTCAAGACTTGTCAGAAGTAATATGTTTTCGTTGTAATGGAGCAGGGCATTTTGCCAGAGAATGCCCCAAGGAGAAGGAGACTTGTGATAATTAGTTGTGAGAAGTATAGTAGTAGAAGTGAGAACATTTTCTTTTATATCGAGGTGTTGAGTTGAGATTGTAATCAATTGAGAATGAATAAAGTTAGCATCGTTGGTACTGATATGGATTTTATGAGTTGTTACTCTATGAAGAAGAATTTTGTCCATTTTGAGGATATGAGAAATATGGTCTATGGAAGATTTGTGCATTTTAAGGGTGGTAGTACCCTGTAAGAACCCTTGACCCCTGGAAAAGATAAGGATACTCCACTGAGTGGGTTTCGGACAAAATTAATACGAGTTTTGTCTCGATACGTGTGATACCCCAAGAGTATGAGGGATGAAGTTGGAGACCGTCAGTTGTTTGGACCAAATGTGATCAAGGAGTCAGGAGAGAATGTTAAGTTGATTCGAGATAGACTGAAGGAAGCTCAGTCCAGGCAGAAGAGTTATGCAGACTCAAAAACTCAAGGAGGTAGTCTATGAGATTGGAGATAGAGCATGTCTTCGTCCCCTCTGTGAGGAGTTAAACGATTAGGAGTTAAGGGAAAGTTAGCCCCGATATTTGTAGGACCATACCGAGTTTTGGAACGTACGGGAGAAGTGGCCAACAGGTTGGAGTCACTCGAAGGACTGTCAAGAGTTCATGATGTGTTTTACGCTTCCCAGTTGAAGAAGTGCCATGCATAGATGACCTATATTCCCCTATAAGGACGCTTGACCCTGGAAAGGATAATGATGTTCCACGAAGTAGAGTATGGACTTCATAAGTATAAATTTTATCTCGGTATGCGAGATATTCCACGAGGATGAAGAGATGAATTACTATTGGATATAAAGGAGGTAGAATGTTGGTAATATGGAGGAATTGCAACTCCATGATGAGTCTGAGTAATTATGTCCTAGTTCAGTGCCAATAGAAGGAAGGAAGACAGTACAATTGGATGGAATTAAGAATACTAGGAAGTTGAAAGTTGGAATAACGATCAGATGCCCCGAGGATGAGTTCAAGGTTACAAGTGATGAGATGGGCCATAACCCACAGGCCCCAGGACCTACCAAGAAGCAAGCACATTCTTGCTGAAGGAAAAACCCTGGAAGAGGATATACCTTTGTCGACCGATGATTTTATAGGAGTTTACGCAAAACCTGAGAGTTGTGAAGGAACGATAGATGTTTGTTTGGCTTGCAGAATCAATGGATTTATCCGAACTTGGTTCATCAACAAGAGGAATTCTGCAATGCTTGTGAGGATGACCGAGTGTTAGAATGCGAGATTCGCTAAACTGTATACAGGGTAATGATTTGGGTGCGGGATGGATTGATCACCATACCGACTTACTCTTATTATTCGCCTTGCTATATGGGATGGTAAATCTGAGTGACTTACCTATAGTAGAGAGACGACGGTATTAAACCTTGTTTGAACCTTAGAATGGTATAGCAATTTTCCCTGATACAAGGCAGCTTTTGCCAACCGTAGGTTATACAGTGAGGTTCAGCCCAGACCCATTTCCTGCAGGAGAAACCATAAATTGTTGACCACCATGAGACATCGATAGTTGTTTAGTAATGGCGCCAGACCCGTCAGCTAAGAAGACCCAGCCACAGAAGAACCTTACCAAAATGAAAGACAGAAGAATTGTGGTAAAGGTTATGCCACTACCCGACGTGCTCAGAGAAAGAATTTCCCCGAGGATCTGAGAAGACCGACACTGTTAACAATATGGATGAAGTATATGAGTTTTGATGGAACCGTAACCATGCTTCTAAGGGTGGTAGCACCCTAGACCCCCCCCCCCGTGTGATGATCGATGGATTTTGAGGAGACCGTCAAACCCTACCTTTTCTTGCTAGCCTCTCCGAATCTCGAGGACGAGATTCATTTTAAGCGTGGTAGGTTTGTAACATCCCAAAATTCTAAATTTTGGAATGTTATAATAAATAGATAGATTCATTGATTGTTTAATTGTTGTGTGATTGATTGAGTGAAATTCGAAACCTTTTGAAAGTTAAATGAGAGGGAATAAAAGGACTTTCCCAAACTTTCACCTTTTGCATTTTGATCTCCGTGAATTCAAATTCTTATCAAATACAAAACCCTCGAGAGAAGATGACATGACTTCTTCCATTTAATTAAATGAAAAGGATTTTAAAAAGATTTGAATTTCATTTGGAAATATTTTTAAATCATAAACTTCAAGCAACTCAATGATTTTCATGAGAGAAGATAAAATGACTTCTTCAAATTATATGAAATATGAGTTGGGAGTTTAAAAGGATCAAAATTTAAAGTCCTTTTGGAAATTATTTTCATTTTGGAATTATTTGAGTTTTATTAAAATTATTTTTCTCCAAAAATAAAATATATGGAAAATAGGGTAACATGATTCCCTACATCGCAGAATTGGAGAAAAATTAATTTGAAATCATTTTGGTATTTTTTAAAAAATTTATTTTTGGTGGATTTTATTAGACCAGTAGCACTCTTTGAATTATCTGATTTTGTGTTGATTTTATTAGGCATTATAAAAATGTTCATGCTGTAGAAAATCTTTTTCTGAAAATTTTGATATAGTATATGCCTATATAATATATTTGTTCTTTTCTGTTTTTATTTGTCTGATAAAATGTTTTAAAAAAATCTTCTCAGCCAGATCGGGCCAACTGGGCCGAAGCCCAGCAAGCCGGCCCAGCCCAGCCGTGCCGCTCGTCACCGAGCTCGGGACAGATTCCCGAGCGATCCCGCGCCGCCGCCTAGTCCGACCAGGACACTGTCCAGGCCGCCGCCGCCTTGCCCCCTCCTCCACGCAACGCGCCGCCCCGCCCACCTATATAAGTCGCCGCCCCGGCCTCCTCTCCCCTCGACTCGCCTCGCCTCGCATCTCGCGCCTCGTCGCCGCCGGCGAGATCTGCCGCCTCGCGCCGCCGCCGCACTCTGCCCGCGCCACCATCGCACTCCACTCGCGCCGCGCCGCCGTTTGCCGCCCGCACCACCGCGCCTCCTCCCCGCACAGCGTAGTTGCCTCGCCGCGCCACATCCCGCCATCGCCGGAGTTCATCACCGCCGCCGCTGGTCTTTTTCTTTGAACCGGTAAAACCGCCCCGTCCGGTTTTTCTTTTAGTTCGGTTTAGTCAGTTTATTACTCGGTTTAATTATACAGTGAACGCTCACTAGTTTAGATTTGTAACCATCAGTTTTCGCTAGGATAGTCTCTGTAGCGAACGTTCGTTAGATAGGTTTTTCTTTTTCGGTTTTAATTTCAGCCGGGGACCTAGATGTAATTATCTTTCTTATAGATTAGTCCTTCTGCTTCAAACGACCACATCTTTTTACTCGTTAGTCCAAATCCAACGAAACCAACGCCCACTTCTTCGTTATGATCTCCTCTATCCATTAATCCAACTCAAACATGTTTTTCAAATTTTAAAATTTGAATTAGATCAGATTTAGATTCAAACTTCATTTGATCATAACTTGAGTTTCGTAGCTCCGTTTGAGTTGATTCTTTTTGCCAATCGAAGCTCTTGACCTAAACTTTCTGATAAGGCCAAATTTATATAATTTTGGTACTGTTCGAAATTGTTTTATGTTGCAAGAGTTATTTGCTTGGTTTTGATGTTTTCCGAATCGTCTTCTTCGTTCTTTCTGATCTGTTGAGTGATTGCTTATGTGTGGTTACTATTGCTTGCTTACAGTAGATTCACCGGAGTGTGACGAATAGAACTATCAAGAGTTTTGAGTGCGAATCATCTACATCAACATTGCAGGCAAGTTCACACTTTGATCATATCCCTTTTCATACCCGGTTTTTATGCATTAGTTTCAACCCTCAAACATTGCATGAGTAGGATTGATAACATGTGGGTATTGGGAAGTAGTTGATGAGGTAGGAACCTATTGCCCTGCATTCAAACCTTGGGAGTTACTATTACCTGATGCTTATACTGCTATGCTATGCGTAGACGTGGTTTGGGTTTGAGAGTATTCATGACAGATGTGAGATTGTTAATTAATGGTTTACTTAAGGTGGCAACTTTAACACACATCTGGGTGGATTGAGGCACCTGGGTATTCCAGCAATTGCCTGTTTAGGCACCTGGGTATTCCAGTGATTGCCTGTTTTTTATGGACCGCCACCCAGGCTCAAAGGGATCATGAGATTATTCATACTAGAAACTTCCGTGTGCAGCCACAAGGTATTATGGGCTCTAGCATAGTTGATTAAGTCGTGTGAACTCTTACAGTGGTAGACTAGCAGATGTAGGGGGTAGTAGGTGGTACGGTCTACCCATGGTAAGGTGCAAACGCTTCTGAAAGACTATGTCTCGGTCATCCGTCTCTCAAACACCATGTAGTGCAAGAAATCCAACGGAGGAGATCGAGTCTTGTGGGGGAAAGTGTGCAAACCTCTGCAGAGTGTATAAACTAATCATGGTTAGCCGTGTCCCCGGTTATGGACATCGTGAGTATATAGTACTTGGATTATCATGTGAATCTCATCATGTGGCTTTAATTAATTTTGTTGGGTTTTAATGATGATACTTAATTGGGATTGAGAGGGTGTCTACACTCTCAATGTTTAACAACCACCATGATAGTTAAGTAAAAATGTATTCCTTTGTAGTAGGGAAAAATTGGCTTTTTGCAAAAAATTATAACCATAGAGCTTTTCCACCAGCCATATATGCATGTAGTGATAGCCATTATTCATCATTTCTCTATAGTGTGAATTTGCCAGTACATTCAATGTACTGACCCTTTGTGGCTGCAACGTCTCATGTTGCAGGAGTCTTACGACGAGTAAGTGATATGTTAGGGTTACGATTTCTACACTCAACTTTGCCATTGGTGTTGATGGGAATCCACAACCTTGTTACTTCCGCTATTTTGGATTGAGGTAATAGTTTTTACGTTATTTATACATGTGGTTTACCTCTGTTATAAATCCTCGAGTACTGTGTGTGTCAGCATACCGATCCAGGGATGACACTTAAGCACAGAGACTTGATCCATTCGGGTACTATGGCTTGTCTAGTGTAGTCTACTCTCCGCTGCATGTTAATTGGTTTATTTCTATCGATTGTCTTCGAAACTCTCATGTTTTGAAGACTTCCATAAAAATTGCCTATTCACCCCCTCTAGTCGATAACTAGCACTTTCAATTGGTATCAGAGCCAGGTACTCCCTTGTTCTGTGTGATTCGGTTTAACCACCTAGAGTTTTAGCTATGTCGACTGCAGGGATAATCAAAGTCTCCGCTGCGTGCCCTGTCTTTGATGGCACTGATTATCCCAAATGGAAGATTGTGATGAGGAAGTGACTCCTTGCAATGGACAATGAGCTTTGGATGGTCACGAAGATTGGCCTCACCGACTTATGCAAGATGGCGGATGCCGAAGACATTCAGAAGTTCACTCTGCTGGATGTCAAGGCGAAGGACATTATATGCTCCTCTCTTTCCAGAGATGAGTTCAGGCGCATCATGCATCTCTGCAATGCAAAGCTTATATGGGATCGGATTTCTGATGTTTATGAAGGCCATCGGACATGTTAGGATCCTTGGTTCCTCAACTTCAAGGAGTCACTTAAAACAATGTCTCCCGAACCCGATCCATCCTCTCCAACCTACTGCTTCATGGCACGTGGTGCCAAGGTAAACTCACGTGATGCTTACTTTCAAACATCAAGTGAATATGACTCTGATTGTAATTCCAAACCCAGCTACAAAACACTTGCTAAAATTGCGAATGAACAACAGAAAGCTATGGAACATATTCAAAAACTGTTAGACAAAAGCGATGACCTGTTGGACGCTGAAATGACTCGATCTCAGTCCTTAATTGAAGACATAAAAAATCTTCATGTTAAGTATGAGGAACTTGAAAGTCATCATGAAACGCTCTCAACAACTCATAAAAAGCTATCCTATGATTATCTTCAAAGGAAGAAAAAACTTGAGAAATTGAGAGCGGCTCAAGAAGATCTTCAAAAGGGAAATGAGTCACTTCACGCCGAACAGATCAGTCTCGCTCAGGAAGGATTTGAACCACCATGCCTTAAATGCCTTGAGCGTGATAACTCTAGTTCTGTTGCTGGATGTTCTACTGCTGCTACTGTTGCAATATCTTCAACTGTTGATGTGGTAACTAACCCCTCTGCTGAGGATGCCACTGCTATTGCTGATGAAAATTCTAGGTTGAAGACATTTCTTGAAACAGGGATGTACAAAAGTCTCAAAGGGCATCAGACACTATGTGATGTCCTCAAAAGGCAGATTCTGAACCGAAACCCTAGGAAAGAGGGTGTTGGGTTCGAAAGGAAAATGAATGCTGACGGCTCTTACTGGAAGCCTGAGCAGTACCCCAAAACCACATGGGTTGCTGCAAAGGGACCTTCAGTGGATCCATCTACCATATCTGGCTTCACTTGTGCTAATCCTATTGTCATTGATGAATCCTTTGATGCAAACTATAAACTGTTTAAGAATCAGAATGGTGAAGTGTTTGCCAGGTATATTGGTACTAACTGTAGGAATGGGTCACTTATGAAGAAAGTCTGGGTGCCCAAAAGGTGTCTGGAAAATCTTCCAGTGAATGTCGTCATGACATCACAAGGGAAGAAGAAAAACCCCAGACCACAGGCTTCATATGGTCCAAAGGCTTCATACCGACAGAGGACTCACCTGAGTCGCACTAACACAAATGTTTTGCAGGGAAACTATACTCAGGCCTATGAATATGAGTGTGTTTCGTCAAACCGCCATGTTCATAAGACCCAGAACTACTCTGCTTATTCTTATGAGTACCATTCTCCACCTGCAAGACTATTTGCTAGGGCTCCAAAGCCAAAGTTCTCAGATGCTGCACTTAGACTCATTGCTTCGAAGCCACCCTTGAAGATGTGGCTAATAAAGCTTAACTCTCTTTTGCAGGGAAAGGTCTCCAACCGAAAATCAAATGCGTCTGAAGCTATTGTTGGGGACCTAAAACATCTTGTAGGGCGCAAGATCAAATGCCCAAATGGTCTTATTATGTATTTTGTTCCTGAGTCGCTTGCTATTTGTCCTATCAGTCCTAACCTCGATTTAAGCTTTCATAATCCACTTGCTCGTCAAATGTTTATGCTTCACAATACTCTTCGTGAAGCCTATCCCCCTAAATGCACTGTAGGGTATGACACCAGCTGCTTCAGAATGGATTATTGATAGTGGATGTACTAATCACATGACTGGCGAACGAAGTCTTCTCATGGACTCAACCTTATGTCCATCTGACAAAAGTCACATCACAATTGCTGATACTGGCAAAAGCAAGGTATTGGGTCTAGGTAGAGTTGCAATCTCAAAGGATCAACACATGGATAAAGTGATGCTTGTTGAATCCCTTGGTTTCAACTTAATGTCTGTCTCAATGCTTTGCGATTTCAACATGATTGTGATATTTGGAAAATATCGTTGCCTTGTTCTAATGGAATCTGACAAGTCTCTAGTCTTTGAAGGGTATCGGAAAGATGATTTGTACATGGTAGATTTCTCAGCAGGACTACAGCTTGTCGTATGTCTTCTTGCAAAAGCTTCAGAGTGCTGGCTCTGGCATCGGAGGCTAGGGCATGCTGGCATGAGGAACTTGCATACTCTTGCAAAGAAGAAGCACGTCATAGGCATCGAGGGCGTCAAGTTCAAGACGGATCACTTATGCGGTGCCTGCGAAGCTGGAAAGATGACGAGGGCCAAGCATCCCTCGAAGACAATCATGAAAATGACTCAACCCTTTGAACTGCTGCACATGGACCTCTTCGGCCCTACTCACTACCCCACTCTTACTACTACTGCTTGTCTCTATTGCTTCGTCATTGTTGATGATTATTCAAGATATACATGGGTGCATATAATCCTCTACAAGACTGAAGTGCAGGATGTCTTCAGACGCTTCGCCAATTGAGCCATGAACAACTATGGTGTCAAGATCAAGCACATCAGAAACGACAATGGCACTGAATTCAAGAACACCAGCCTCGACACTTATCTCAATACATTGGGCATCACTCATGAGTTCTCAGCTCCGTACACGCCGCAGCAGAATGGCATCGTGGAACGCAAGAATAGAACACTCATTGAGATGGCTCGGACGATGCTTGATGAATACAAGATACCAAGAAAGTTCTGGTCTGAAGCTATAGATATTGCATGCCATGTCATCAACCGTGTTTATCTTCACAAGCTTCTGAAGAAAACATCCTATGAACTCCTCACTGGTAAGAAGCCAAATGTCAGTTACTTCAGAGTATTTGGTGCTAGGTGCTGGATCAAGGATCCACATCACACTTCAAAATTTGCACCAAAAGCACATGAAGGTTTTATGCTTGGTTATGGAAAGGATTCGCACTCCTACAGAGTCTTCAACCTCTTTCACTATAAAGTGGTTGAAACTGTGGATGTGCGGTTCAATGAGACTAATGGCTCGCAAAGAGAGCACCTGCCAAATGTGCTAGATGAAATTCCACCCAGTGAATCCATCAAGCTTATGGGAACTGGAGAAATCATACCGTCTGAAGTACAACCTGAAGAGGAACTTATTATCTCTGCACCTAATCAACCTCAATACAATGCTCAGCCTGAAGATAATCCTTCAAACGATGAAAATGATCAGTAAGAGCAAAATCTTCGTCCAGTTCATCCTCGTGTTGCAAATGAAGTACAGATTGAGAAAATAATTGATAGCATCAATGCACCTGGTCCACTCGCTCGTTCAAGGGCAACACAACTAGCAAATTTCTATGGGCACTTTGCATTCGTCTCAATATCTGAACCCAAGAAAGTTGATGAAGCCTTCATGGAACCTGAATGGATTCAAGCTATGCAAGAAGAGCTTCAACAGTTTGAGATGAATAATGTATGGGAACTGGCCAAGCGTCCTGATCCTCGTAAACACAATATCATAGGCACTAAATGGATATATCGCAACAAGCAAGATGAGCATGGTCAAGTTGTCAGAAACAAGGCTCGTCTCGTTGCTCAAGGATACACTCAAATTGAAGGAATTGACTTTGATGAAACATTTGCTCCTGTGGCTAGGCTTGAAGCTATATGCATACTGCTAGCCTATGCAAATCATCATAACATCCTTCTGTATCAAATGGATGTGAAGAGCGCCTTTCTCAATGGCAAGATTGAGGAAGAAGTGTATGTTGCACAACAGCCTGGCTTTCAAGATCCAAAACATCCTGACATGGTTTACAAGCTCAACAAGGCACTGTATGGCCTCAAACAAGCCCCTCGTGCTTGGTATGACATTATCTTCGGCTGCACTAACCAAAAATACAGTGATGAGTTTGGATACATGATGCAGAGCAATATCACATGTCCATGATGAGTGAGCTGAAGTTCTTCCTTGGTCTTCAAATACGGCAGCAACGCAAAGGCATCTTCATATATCAAGAGAAATACCTCAAAGATTGCCTGAAAAAGTTTGGAATGCAAGACTGCAAGGGTTATACGACGCTAATGCCTACCAAGAGTCATCTGGATTCTGATGCCAATGGTAAAGAGTTCGATCAAAAGGTATACCGCTCCATGATTGGGTCTTTGCTTTATTTATGTGCATCTAGGCCAGATGTCATGCTTAGTGTTTGCATGTGTGCCCGATTCCAAGCGACATCAAAGGAATCGCATCACTTAGCTGTGAAGCGAATTCTTTGATATTTGGCTTACACCCCAACACTAGGATTATGGTATCCAAAGGGCTCAGAGTTTGATCTAGTTGGATTCTCGGATGCTGATTATGCTGGTGACAAGGTGGAGCGCAAGTCTACATCAGGCACATGTCACTTTCTGGGACAATCACTTGTGTGTTGGTCTTCAAAGAAGCAGAACTGTGTATCTCTCTCCACTACTGAATCCGAATACATTGCTGCTGGATCTTGTTGCACTCAGCTTCTATGGATGAAGCAAACACTCAAAGACTATGGCATTCATCTGAAGCAAGTACCACTCTACTGCGACAATGAAAGCACCATCAAGATCGCCAACAACCCAGTTCAGCACTCGAAGACAAAGCACATTCAGATCCGTCATCACTTTCTCAGAGATCATGTGATGAAGGAAGACATTGATATCATTCACGTCAACACTGAAGAGCAACTGGCAGATATCTTCACAAAGCCCTTGGATGAGAAAAGGTTTTGCAAGTTGCGGTGTGAGCTAAATACCTTGGAAGCCTCAAATGTCCTGTGATCATACACACATCCTAACACTTGTGCATGTTGATGTCTTAGATGTGCAACACACAAAGTAACGTATATCTTCAACTAATGAAGACTTACACTCTAAGTGTGAATACATTAACGCAGAATTTGACTTCGGAGCGCCACGATAATTGTGCGCCATGTCTGGGTATAATACTTCCTATACGGTGGGTAATGCCACCACCAAACTTTTGTTTGGATTATTTTCTGTTGGTGTTACTTTTGCAAAGTCTTCGCATTTGGTTTATCTTCAATATTAACACGGTTTCATGTTTATCTTCACTATATTGACTTGGTCTTATTCGGATATATTCATATGATTGTGTTCTGTCCTCTATAGCATTCACTTATAGCTATGTCTTCTCGTTGAATCTTTTGAACTAAGTGAATGTGATCGGACCCTAACCTTTCTATGCTCCCGTCTCAAATCTATCTATCCAAATCATATGCATTCTATTGAAACTGTTGAATGTCTTCGCTGCGTCCCTGTCAGCAGAAGATACAGAGACAATCATTAAAACTATTTTAAATGCTCAATCCTTTTTGCCTGAAACCCGGAGAAGCGGGAACGACCACCCGACAATCCAGACGTATGTGGGAATGTGGAACAAATTCCGATGTGTTGCATTATCGCCATGTGTCTTTCAGATGTGAACCGCCAGGGGCACCTGCGTAATAACGTTGCGCCGTCCCTGTCCTTATAAATACTCACCACACCCCAGTCATTATCTCTTCTTCCACTTCTCTTCCTCGCACAAACCCTAGCGCCACCGCTAGCCCTCGACGACGCCTGCGATGAAGCGCTTAGCTGTCACGACCTCACCGACGCCGTCATCACACCGGCCGTGGACATCGTCTTCTCCGTCGTCACCGTAGGTGTCCTCTGTCACCAAGTTAAGGCACGGAAGATCGAACTGCTCGGCCTCATCTCCTAGTTTGTCTAGCAGTTCCTCGAGTGGTAAATAAAAACTCTTTTTACAGTCTTTTTGATCCGATAGATTCATCCTTTTCAACCACAAGTGGTTTCTGTTGCTACAAAGTTGGATCTATCCTGTTCTGCATCTCATAGCATGCCTAGTATGTTCACTTATGCTTCACAAAGTAGTTAGATTCCTCACTTGTACTTATTTGTGGATTCGTACAAATCTGGAACCAACTCTCTACATATGAGTGAATGTCTTCGCACTATGAGGTCAATGTCTTCTAAACTGATTTATCTTCAAAATCTTCTAAGAATGCATATGACCTCTTCCCCTTCCCTCGCATCTCTAATGCTGTCACAGGTACATGTCCGTGGGAGAATCCCTTGGTTCTCATAGTCTGCATTCATTTGCAGAGTTCTTACAGCATCACATAAATTCTCCTGAAGCCAGTTCCTGTCTGACCAGTAGACGGAAGACTTTGACAGTGTTGAAGCCTTTCAGTCTAAACTTCATGGCAACAGAAAAATCAGTCAGGAAGGGCGGCAGACAGCGCCGTGAAAACACTGCTAAGGACCTGCCACCGGATCTCTATGAGTTATACAAGTCAGATCCAAAAGAGACCTATGGAGAACGCAAGAATCGAATCCAATGGATTCGAAGACATTGGGCAGAGGAATGGTTCAAGTACAGATTTGTCACTGACGAATATGCTGAAAAGAATGCCATCAAAGGCCCCTGGGGAGATATTATATACAAAGGTCTTCATCCCAAGTCGAAGTCCGAAGCTATTGCTCAAGGCTTCTACCCCTGCATGATTCGTGGACCTCAGCCTGCTAATGCCGACCCATCCTCTCTGTTATGGTGTTGTGAAGATAATCTATTTAAGCACAACTTCCAGTTTGCCAAAACTTTTGCCAAAGAGAACAAGAAGTCACTAGGGTTGGGCTTCAACCCCGGCCCCTCTGCTCCTCGTGCCGACGGCACATGCGATGCTGAACCCAATCTTGTTGGGCCGTTCTACAACTTAGAAGGACTCATCACTCACATTCAGGTTCAAGGGGCAGTCGTGGATCACTCTGCAGATGACGCTGATTCTGACAAAGCGCCTGCACCACCGAAGCATGTGAAGTAAAAGAAACCAAAGGCTTCAAAGCCCTCCTCTGCACCAAAGGTCTCACCGGCGAAGCCTCTGGCCACTGCACCTCCTGAAACCAGTGTGCAGTCTGAAGATCTCTCTCGCATCTCCAAGTCTGGCAAGTTGAAAAAGCCCATGCAACCAACTGGTCAAGCATTGACCCCTGCTGCTGTTTTGAGAAACGAGAATGACGCCATTGATCTATCTAGCAACGATGATCTTTGTGATGATGCTCTTGAGAAATTGATAAAGAGCAAGCAAGAGGCAGAAATCTTCAATGATCTTCCCCTCTTTGATGTGGAGATTCTGTACAAGTTTATTGATGAATGGTTTGACAGCCCAGATCTCAGTTTTGATGATCTTCAGCTCCCAATTGGCCTCGGTGTCTCCTTCCATGGAGCCATTGCTCCTGAGCTGGCTCTTGCACAGAAGATTGTTGAGCTGAAGCACAAGATTGATTATGAAAACGCTCAGTTCAAGAAGCACATGGTCAAGCTCAACGTTGAAGACATTCAAAACTTCAAGGTCATGATGCATGAGCTCAAGGAGGCGTTCCACAAGAAACGAGAAGAAGCAAAAGGTTCTTGTGAGCGCATGAAGAATCTTGCTGCCAAATGTGTTCAAGGCTACAATGAAGCTGAAAAGCGCAAGGCCTTGGGGCGACCAGGCATCGACCCCAGAATGGCTGCCAAGAAGAAGAAGAAGCCAGCTGTGGCCCAACCAGAAGCATCAAGGCAGGAAGAACCCCGCATTGTCTTCCCGGCCAGTATGACAGGCTTGAAGCCTAAGGTCCCCATAGTGGATTCGGAACTCAAGAAAACGAGGGCACCTGAAGCCGAAGCTCACAAGCGCAAGACCAAGCACACCACTCATGATGCTCTGCCAACCAAGAAAAGAAAGACAAAGAAGAGAGACTGGGCTGCTTCCACAGAGCCCCTTGTCGTCGAACCAATTTCTGTTGCTCGTCCTGCGTCTGAACATCGTGAGTGCCAGTTGATCGTTCATGAGCCTACTTCCACAGAGGCTCCAGTTGTTGAAGACATTCCAGCTGCTGACCCCACCGTAGCTGAAGACATTGGCCAGCACGACAATGTTGAAGATGATGAAGTCCTTCCTCAGATCGAACACAATGTGGTATCATCGCCTGTTCTCACGAACAGCGAACTCATCAGCATTGGCCGTCCATTGACGCCAATTGCTCAGGATGACTCATGGGCTGATCACCCTCAAGAATCCCCTCGTGATGAAGAAACACTAGTTACTTCTCCAATCCAGGTCACCACTCCAGTGATTGACAATGAAGACCTTGAGGCCCAACCAACTCCATCTCCACAGGCGTCGCCGGCGTTTCGCAGGCTTCGCAAAGGACCAAGGCCATAGGTCACATTGGCAAGTGTTCCAGAAGGAGAAGAGCGCCAATCCATTTCACGCGAAGTCTTTCCTGAAGCCTCTCCTACTGCGAACATCCCTGAATCTGAAGCCAAAATGGCTGAAGATATCCCGACTGCATCAGCCGATGACCAAGAAGAAGAACCAAGAGATGAAGAAAGAGTTGCTTCACCGCCGTCCAATCTTGAAGTTGTTCTCGAGGAGAACGTGTCTGACCCTCCAGCTCCTGAAGTGGAGGTTACCAATACTGAGGCGGCCACCAACAATGAAGCCAATGACGTTGTCATCGCTGAAGCTAATGTGGTGCCAGATGTCACTGCACCTGAAGCTAATGCTGCACCTGATGCAAATCTGCAGCTTGAAGCCAATGCCTCTGCTCCTGTACCGCCTCCCAGGCCACACACCATCGAGCAAGCATATGATCACGGTCAGCTTGTTACCGTTCGCTGGCCAATTCTGGTTCCTCCGCCTGCTCCCGGACCTCAATTTGACTATCATGTGGAGCACAGGCCTCTGGTCCAGAAGCCAAAGCCAAGGCTACCACGGTTTCCAGGTACTGCAATGTCACCAGGATCGTTTAATCTGAATGGATTCAAGGCACACAACACATTCTTTGACAGTGACAAGAACCCCTACACAAGGCCAAGAATCTCCTCGAATCGATTCTGGAGTTATCAACAACGCAGCTACTATTCTTGCATCTTATACAGTCAGGGGCGCATTTTCCCTCATATGCGTTTAGACTGCGAAGCCATTGCTGGATTGCCATGCCTTGAAGAAGCTCTTGACTGCTTCCGTGATGCGGGTCTGCTCAACTTTGTGACTGCCAAGGAACACTAGAATGAAGAACGTCTGCTTCAATTCTATGCTACCCTCCACATTCGTGGATACAACAGGGATCCGAAGACTTGGATCCTTGAGTAGATGACGGGCGATGTCCATCATGAAGCTAAAGCCCAAGACATCATTGAGCTTACAGCCCTGCCCACTCCTGGCGAATATTATGAACCAGGTTGTCAGCAACACCAGAATGCTTTGGAGAGCATTTTCCAGAAGCCGGAGCCTAACATGAGCCAAATGCTGAGCATGATGAAGCCTCTGCCACGTGACGCTGAATACCTAATGGAATTCTTTGTCGAAGATCTAGAGTATCTGCCCCACACCATTTACCATATCATTAGGAAAAATCTATGGCCTGTCAAAGGACATTCATCTGCAGCGAAGCTTGAAGGAGCAATGAAGACTTTGGTTTTCTATATCTTCAATGGCATCAGCTTCAATGCTCAAGACTTCTTCATCAGGTAGTTGGCTGCATCTGGCTCCGACATCTTTGGTCTGAAGTTCTATGCTCCATGGGTAATGCGCCTCATCAAGCTTCACTCTGCTTTCAACTAGCGCAATCATCTCATGTTCTTGCCAGAGGTTGATCTGTCTGTTGAAGCTATTTACCCAGAGCCTGCAAAGGAGCCAGTTTATCTTCACAATGTTGATCGTCAAAGCTTCACCTAGCCCATTGAAGGAGTTCCAGCCATTTCTCGTGTTTATCCCTTGGCTGGCAACACATGTGCCCCTCGCACCCAAACTGAAGCCACTGCGAGCACCATTGCCCAAAGGCCTCGGAAGCGATCTCATGTTCTCAATGACCGAGAGCTTCTCGTCGCTTTACATTAGAAACAGGATAAGCATCATGACTGGCTCAAGCGTCAGATGCAAAGCCTCTTGGTGGACGTTAATCGCATTTGCAATATTGCCACCAAGAATGCCTTTGTTACACATGAAACCTGCCGAAGTTCTTGGAAGAGCTTGACATTACTCGGTGCTGAAGCTGATCTGCAAGACGATGGCTTCACAGAAAGATTCAAGTTTGACTCAACTCCTCCAAGGAATGTTCACTTGCGTCGGACTCTCTCACTTGAAGACTCTGACTATTCCTCCTCAGCTGCAACGGTGAATGCCAGAGTCATAGATGATCAAGATGACGCTACTTCACCCCCTCCAACTTCAGCGTGTGTCGACACTGCACCAAGTTCTTCCACACCACCGAACCTCAACGACGACCCTGCTGCTTCACCTACTCCTCATGGGAACGAGTAGAAGCTCTATGTCTTCAAACCTTTTTGGTCATTACTGACAAAAGGGGGAGAAGCATATGAGTTGATAGTCTTCAAGCGGGTCCATATGGGTGGTTGCTTTACTTTTGCTACATTTGCCAAGTGCTTACAACTCTCGCTTTTGAAACATTTGGTTCATTTTGAGTTGTAACACTTAAACTTGATGGTCGTCTGCTACCTTTTTCGACACTATGTGATGCGATGATAAATTTCGCATGTGCGACGATAAATTCCGCACGAAGTCATTTTGTAAACGTCCATTTTTCATTATGCATGTCATTATCTTCGTTATATCCTTCCATGCATGATGAATTGTCTTCATAAATAGAAGAGGAGCTCCGCAAGTACAACCTGCCATGTGCATTTGCATTCAAAAGCAAAATATTTATATGCACATCTTCAGGGGGAGCCTTTCTGCTACTTACGAAGACAATGTCTAAATCCTTTACAATTTCACATACTTTTATCCCCGTTGAAAACTTCAACCAGTTTGTCATCAATCACCAAAAAGGGGGAGATTGTAAGTGCATCTAGTACCACCCCTAGTTGGTTTTGGAGTATTGACGACAAGCCTGGTTGAGGGACTAATATGTTTGTGAGAATTGTAGGATAACACAAGTAGTAGTCCCTCATTGATTCGGTTTTCCAACCGGAGATGACCCCTAAAAATGTATGAAGACATTGAAGACAAAGGTGGTATGTGAAGATATTCACATTGATGACTATGACAAGAGAAGGCATTGAGTGAAGACTATGGAGCGCGAAGACTTAGTTGTTTCGTTGTTTCCTTTTCTTCTTTGTTGAGTCATAGGAACCACCGTACTGTTAAGTGGGGTCCCAGTGAACAAAGTCAGAGTGACTGAAGTGATGCTTAACCAAAATCCTATGTCTTCGAGTGAAGACAATGAGAGCAAATATTATCCAGAGCTGGATGAGTCAACTTTACTTGTAGCCCAAGTAAAGTTGTCGCGTGTGTTTGAAATCTGACGGTTGGAACACGTGTCAGTTCCTTAGTGACCCAGGGTCATTTCAGACAAATCAGGTCGGGTTGCCTAGTGGCTATAAATAGCCCACCCCCTACACCATAAATTGGTTGGCTGCTCAGAGTTAGTGCGCGGCTTTTGTCGTTTGAGAGCAACCCACCTCAAAGCCTTTGAAAGAAAAATCCTTGTGAGGACAAAGCCCTAAACACCCAGAGCCAAAGAGTGTTAGGCATCACTGAAGTCTTCCTGTCTGTGTGATCTGAAGACTTGTTACACTTGAGGACTGTGAATCCTCCAGTCGGTTAGGCGTCGCGTTCTAAGCATCCAAGAGTCATTGTGGATTGCCGGTGAACAAAGTCTGTGAAGGTTTGGAAGTCTACCATGAAGACTTACCAGAGTGATTGGGCGAGGACTGGGTGTCCTTAGCTCAAGGGTAATAAGGTGAAGACACGGTCTTCTGAGTTAAATCTCAGCCTCCCTAACCAGACGTACAGTTGTCACAGCAACTGGAACTGGTCCAACAAATCATCATCTTCAACGAGCAACTGGTTCTATCCTTCCCATCTCTTTATTTATAGTTGGTCCTTGTGAAGTCATTGCCTGTTTGCATTATCTATTTGTCTTCACTATGTGACTTCTTGTTCTGATTAGCTTCATACTGTCTTCCATCCTGATCCATACTGCCTAGCTGCTATTAGTCTTTGTGCTTTCACTTCATTGAATACTTGACTATGGCTTGTCTAGTGTAGTCTACTCTCCGCTGCATGTTAATAGGTTCATTTCTATCGATTGTCTTCGAAACTCTCATGTTTTGAAGACTTCCATAAAAATCGCCTATTCACCCCCCCCCCCTCTAGTCGATAACTAGCACTTTCAGAGAAACACACATGATTCGGAAATTATTAGAATACTCTATGTGCTTCACTTATATCTTTTGAGTTATATAGTTTTGCTCTAGTACTTCACTTATATCTTTTAGAGCACGGTGGTGGTTCTGTTTTATAGAAACTATTATTCTTCATGCTTCACTTAGATTATTTTGAGAGTCTTAAATAGCATGGTAATTTACTTAAATAATTCTAATATGCTAGGTATTCAAGACTAGTAAAAACTTTCTTATGTGTGTATTCAATACTAAGAGAAGTTTGATGCTTGATGATTGTTTTGAGACATGGAGGTAGTGATATGAAAGTTGTGCTAGTTAAGTAGTTGTGAATTTGAAAAATACTTGTGTTGAAGTTTGCAAGTCCTGTAGCATGCACGTATGGTAAACGTTATGTAACAAATTTGAAACATGAGGTGTTCTTTGAGTGTCCTCCTTATGAGTGGCGGTCGGGGACGAGCGATGGTCTTTTCCTACCAATATATCCCTCTAGGAGCATGCGCGTAGTGCTTGGTTTTTGATGACTTGTAGATTTTTGCAATAAGTATGTGAGTTCTTTATGACTAATGTTGAGTCCATGGATTATACGCACTCTCACCCTTCCATCATTGCTAGCCTCTTTGGTACCGTGCATTGCCCTTTCTCACATTGAGAGTTGGTGCAAACTTCGCCGGTGCATCCAAACCCCGTGATATGATACGCTCTTTCACACATAAACCTCCTTATATCTTCCTCAAAACAGCCACCATACCTACCTATTATGGCATTTCCATAGCCATTCCGAGATATATTGCCATGCAACTTTCCACCATTCCGTTTATCATGACACGTTCATCATTGTCATATTGCTTTGCATGATCATGTAGTTGACATAGTATTTGTGGCAAAACCACCATTCATAATCCTTTCATACATGTCACTCTTGGTTCATTGCATATCCCGGTACACCGCCGGAGGCATTCATATAGAGTCATACTTTGTTCTAGTATCGAGTTGTAATCATTGAGTTGTAAATTAATAGAAGTGTGATGATCATCATTTTCTAGATAATTGTCCCAAGTGAGGAAAAAAAGAGAGAGAAAGTCCATAAAAAGAGAAGGCCCAAAAAATGAGAGAAAAAGAGAGAAGGGACAATGTTACTACCCTTCTTACCACACTTGTGCTTCAAAGTAGCACCATAATCTTCATGATAGAGAGTCTTTTGTTTTGTCACTTTCATATACTAGTGGGAACTTTTCATTATAGAACTTGGCTTGTATATTCCAACAATGGGCTTCCTCAAATGCCCTAGGTCTTCGTGAGCAAGCAAGTTGGATGCACACCCACTTAGTTTCTTTTGTTGAGCTTGCATATATTTATAGCTCTAGTGCATTCGTTGCATGGCAATCCCTACTCCTTGCATTAGCATCAATTTTATGGGCATCAACATAGCTCATTGATTAGCCTCGTTGATGTGAGACCTTCTCCCTTTTTGTCTTCTCCACATAACCCCCATCATTATTCTATTCCACCCATAGTGATATATCCATGGCTCACGCTCATATATTGCATGAAGGTTGAAAAAGTTTGAGATTACTAAAGTATGAAACAATTGCTTGGCTTTTCATCGGGGTTGTGCATGATGAGAGCATTCTTGTGTGACGGAAATGAAGCATGACTAAACTATATGATTTTCTAGGGATGAACTTTCTTTGGCCATGTTATTTTGAGAGGACATAATTGCCTAGTTAGTATGCTTGAAGTATTATTATTTTTATGTCAATATTGAACTTTTATCTTGAATCTTTCGGATCTGAATATTCATACCACAATTAAGAAGAATTACATTGAAAATATGCCAAGTAGCATTCCACATCAAAAATTCTGTTTTTATCATTTACCTACTCGAGGACGAGCAGGAATTAAGCTTGGGGATGCTTGATACGTCTCCAACGTATCTATAATTTTTTATTGTTCCATGCTATATTATATTCTGTTTTGGACATTATTGGGCTTTATTATACACTTTTATATTATTTTTGGGACTAACCTACTAACCGGAGGCCCAGCCCAGAATTGCTGTTTTTTGCCTATTTTAGGGTTTCGTAGAAAAAGAATATCAAACGGAGTCCAAACGGAATGAAACCTTCGAGAACGTGATTTTTGGAATGAACATGATCCAGAGGACTTGGACCCTACGTTAAGACATCAACCAGGAGGCCACGAGGTAGGGGTGCACCTCCCCCCCCCAGGCACGCCCTCCACCCTCGTGGGCCCCCTGTTGCTCCACCGACGTACTCCTTCCTCCTATATATATCTATGTACCCCCAAACTACCAGATACAAAGCCAAAACCCTAATTCCACCATCGTAACTTTCTGTATCCACGATATCCCATCTTGGGGTCTGTTCCGGAGCTCCGCCGGAGGGGGCATCAATCGGAGGGGCTATGGTGTTGATGTAGAAGCCCTCCATGATTGATGCCCCCTCCGGCCGGCACCAAGCTGGACATCGAACTTAAAGATGTTCGTGGCCAGCTGTCGGACTCCATGAAGGAGAATCAGTGGCTTCGACATGGCATATTTAGTAAGTGCTTGAACGAACTTTGAAAAAAGAGTTCGGCGAGGAAGTCGACTAACAGAGTAATGTCTGTAGGTATGCTCACAGGTCGTCCTGCAGAGGAGATGCCCGGTTCTATGAGTAACCTTCTTCCTGAACTCTTGCAACTGCACAAGCGAATTCGGCAGGTGATGCGAAGCGTTGCCCAAGCCTTATGGCCTGCCCACTCCATGCCCGAGGGCCTTGGAGAGCTTGCGGAGAAGCTGAAGGGAGCTCGGCGGCGCTTCCGGTTATGGAAGATATCGGCCTGCCAACAAGGCGCTAGGGAGGCCTGGGCCATGGTGAAGACCCGTTTTACGAAGTCTGACCCAAACCACATGGCCGAGGTCGGACCAGTGGGGCCTGACGGGAAGGAGATCCCTGTAAGCTTAGTATATGGCCAAGTAGAGTTGGCCGCGAAGTATTCCCAGCAGGACTGTAAATTAGACAGCCTGTTAGATGGTATAGAAGAGGAATACAATCAATCAGAATGACTATGTAATTTTGAATTGACATGTGTAATGCCTTCTAGCCGGATTGTAGATCGTTTGTCGTTGCCGACCTTTTCGCTTCAACCTCGGGACCTGACGGTCCGGAGTGTGTCCGAATACCATAGCGGTTATATAAGAACCGGGGTATGCGTGGAGACCAGGCGTAGGGGTCATTAGTGCTTTATCAGACAAGTGCCCAACTAGTTATGTTATATTACATGGTTAGTAAGAAACATCTTCCAGAGAGAATAGTTCCGTTAGGGGTTCCTTTCGCTGGGAGGCATGCCCTAAAGTGCATGTCCGGACTGCGTGAAAAGACGCAGAAAAAAGCATCTGGGGGCGCATAAAATGAGTAAAAAGATCATCTTTTATTTCACCGACCGAATATTCCCTTAAGAACGCTAGCTTTCGGCTTCACCCAGTCTGAGGTACACATCCGGCTGACCCGGCAGTAACAATCGCAGAGGTGCTCCCTTTACCGCCTAGCCGAACAATCGGGAACGTAGGGGTAAGCACAGGAGCCAGGCAACCCAGCTTGGCCAAAACTTAAGTCATATCGATGCATATAATGGTGAAGAAAAAGGTACATGCGGAAGTTTGACGCATGTGTTGGGCGTGAAGCCCGTATAAATAAGCTTCTGTTAAAGAAGCCCCCAGGTTTAATGAGCGCGAGTGGCGCGTCACTAGATGAGCCTTTAAGGGCTATAAAAGAAAAGAGGGGAAGGAGAGAAATGTAAGACAGAAAAATGCAAAAAATGGACAGAGGAAGGAGACGAACACAGAGTCCGGCGCTAGGCATAGAATCTTCGGAGACGGGTGGCGTTCCACGGGTTCGGCTCGAGTCGGTTATCCGACGCATCTCGCAGGCGGTACGCGCCACCAGTCAGGACTTGGTCGATTATGAATGGACCTTCCCACTTGGGCTTGAGTTTTTCCTTTTTCTTATCCGGCAGGCGTAGAACTAGTTCGCCAACATTGTAATTTTTGGCCCGTACTTCTCTGCTTTGATATCTTCGGGCCTGCTGTTGATAAAATGCGGAACGGGCTTTTGCCACGTCACGCTCCTCCTCCAAGGCGTCCAAGTTGTCCTGCCGATCGAGCTCGGCTTCTCTTTCTTCGTACATGCGCACTCTAGGTGAGTCATGAATTATGTCGCAGGGCAGAACTGCCTCTGCGCCGTACACCATAAAAAATGGTGTGTATCCGGTGGTGCGATTTGGCGTGGTCTGCAGCCCCCATAGCACGGAGTCGAGCTCCTCTACCCAGTGCGTGTTAGATTCCTTGAGGGACCGCACCAGTCTGGGTTTAATGCCGCTCATGATAAGACCATTTGCGCGTTCGACCTGGCCGTTGGTTTGTGGGTGATAGACAGAAGCATAATCGAGCTTGATGCCCATGTTTTTGCACCAGAGTTTTACCTCGTCGGCGGTAAAGTTTGTACCGTTATCGGTTATGATGCTGTGGGGGACGCCATAACGGTGTACAACCCCGGATATGAAGTCTATCACAGGTCCGGATTCGGCCGTTTTAACAGGCTTGGCTTCTATCCATTTGGTGAACTTATCCACCATGACCAGTAAGTATTTTTTCCTATCGGTCCCACCTTTAAGGGGTCCGACCATGTCAAGCCCCCAGACCGCAAAAGGCCAGGTGATGGGTATAGTTTGGAGTGCGGTGGGTGGCATATGGCTTTGGTTGGCAAAAAGTTGGCAACCAGCGCATCGTTGGACTAGGTCCTGAGCGTCTGCCCGGGCCGTCGGCCAATAAAAGCCTGTACGGAAAGCCTTGCTAACAAGGGACCGAGCAGCGGCGTGGTGACCACCGAGTCTGGCATGAATTTCAGCCAGAAGGTTCCACCCTTCCTCTTCGGAGATGCACCTTTGAAGGACTCCGGTAGTGCTTTTCTTATAAAGCTCTCCCTCATGGACTCTATAGGCTTTAGATCGCCGCACTATGCAGCGGGCCTCGTTTTGGTCCTCCGGGAGTTCCCGCCTAGTAAGGTAGGCTAGGAGTGGTTCTGTCCACGGGGCGATAACCGCCATTATTACGTGGGCTGAAGGTGTAATTTCATTGGCAGAGCCTCCAATTGTGTCAGATTGTTCGGCGTCGAGTGGTGCGGCTGGGTTCGGGCTGTTATTTGCGGGTTCCCCCTCCCATGCTACGGATGGCTTGAACAATCTTTCCAAAAAGATGTTGGGGGGGAATGCATCGCGTTTTGCTCCGATGCGTGCCAGGACGTCCGCTGCTTGATTGTTTTCTCGGGCTATATGGTGAAACTCCAGCCCTTCGAACCGAGCTGACATTTTTAGGACGGCGTTGCGGTAAGCTGCCATTTTTGGGTCCTTGGCGTCGAAGTCTCCATTTATTTGGGATATCGCGAGGTTTGAATCCCCGCGTACCTCTAGGCGCTGGATACCCATGGATACTGCTATCCGGAGACCATGTAGGAGGGCCTCATATTCGGCTGCATTGTTGGAATCCGTGTACATGATCTGGAGCACATATTGGACTGTGTCTCCTGTGGGGGACGTCAGGACGACGCTAGCCCCCAGTCCGGCCAACATTTTGGATCCGTCGAAATGCATAATCCAGTTTGAATATGTGCCGTACTCTTTAGGGAGCTCGGCCTCCGTCCATTCTGCGACGAAGTCAGCCAAAACTTGCGATTTAATAGCTCGCCGTGGCTTATAGGTTATATCGAACGGGAGAAGCTCGATGGCCCATTTTGTAATCCGGCCCGTTGCATCGCGGTTGTTGATAATATCATTGAGTGGTACTTCCGAGGCTACTGTTATGGAACACTCTTAAAAGTAGTGTCGTAGCTTCCGGGATGCCATGAATACCGCGTATGCAATCTTTTGATAATGCGGGTACCGTGATTTGCATGGAGTGAGGACAGTGGACACGTAGTAGACCGGCCTTTGAAGGGGGAATTTGTGTCCATCCGTTTCCCGCTCGACAACGAGCACTGCGCTGACAACTTGATGTGTTGCTGCAATGTACAATAACATTCGTTCGCCGATGTTCGGTGCGGCCAGGACTGGGTTTGTTGCCAATATGGCTTTTATTTCATCAAGTCCGGCCGTGGCGGCATCCGTCCACTCAAAGTGTTCGGTGCGCCAAAGGAGGCGATAGAGGGGTAGTGCCTTTTCTCCCAAGCGGGAGATGAAGTGGCTTAAAGCTGCCACGCATCCGGTTAATTTTTGTATTTGTTTGAGGTCCTTTGGGATATCCAATTGTGACAAAGCTCGGATCTTGGCTGGATTTGCTTCAATTCCTCTACCGGATACAATGAATCCCAAGAGCTTTCCGGCTGGAACGCTGAAGACGCATTTTTCCGGGTTGAGCTTGATGTCATATTTTCGGAGGTTATCGAATGCAAGCCTCAAGTCGTCTACTAGAGATTCGACATGTCTTGATTTGACGACCACATCATCCACATACGCCTCCATTGTTTTGCCGATCTGGTTTGCCAGACATGTCTGGATCATGCGCTGATATGTTGCGCCGGCGTTTTTCAGCCCGAAGGGCATTGTGTTGAAGGAGAATGGGCCGTATGGTGTGATGAATGCTGTTGCGGCTTGGTCTGATTCTGCCATCTTGATTTGATGGTAACCGGAGTATGCGTCAAGGAAACACAACGAATCGTGTCCTGCGGTGGCATCGATAATTTGATCGATACGGGGGAGGGGGAAGGGATCCTTTGGGCAAGCCTTGTTAAGGTCTTTAAAATCGACACACAGGCGCCAGGATTTGTCCTTCTTTGGTACCATCACCAGGTTTGCTAGCCAGTCCGGATGTTTTATCTCTCTAATGAATCCGGCCTCCAATAGCTTGGCTAGCTCCTCTCCCATAGCCTGTCTCTTGGGTTCGGAAAAACGTCGAAGGGCTTGTTTGACAGGTTTGAATCCTTTTAGGATATTTAAGCTGTGTTCGGCCAGCCTGCGTGGGATCCCTGGCATGTCTGAAGGGTGCCCGGCGAAAATGTCCCAGTTCTCTAGTAGGAACTCTCGCAGTGCGGCGTCTACATCAGGGTTCAGTCGTGCCTCGATGGAAGCTGTTTTATTGGGGTCTGTTGGATGGACCTGGAATTTGACTATTTCGTCAGCTGGCTTGAAGGATGTGGATTTAGATCTCTTGTCGAGTATCACATCATCCCTGTTAACCGTGGAGCGCAGCGCAGTCAGTTCCTCGGCCGCTAAGGCTTCAGATAGTGCCTCAAGGGCTAATGCGGCCGTCTTGTTTCCCCTTCTCGTTGCTATGCATCTCCTAGATAGATCTTGCGTGAGCGTAGGATTTTTGGGGTCTGATCCGGACATCAATCATGGAGGGCTTCTACATCAACACCTAGATAGATCTTGGGGTCTGATCCGGACATAGCACTCCGCGCCGAAAACAAGATGGCCGCATTAGCCCTTGAGGCACTATCCGAAGCCTTAGCGGCCGAGGAACTGACTGCGCTGCGCTCCACGGTTAACAGGGATGATGTGATACTCGACAAGAGATCCAAATCCACATCCTTCAAGCCAGCTGACGAAATAGTCAAATTCCAGGTCCATCCAACGGACCCCAATAAAACAGCTTCCATCGAGGCACGACTGAACCCTGATGTAGACGCCGCACTGGGAGAGTTCCTACAAGAGAACTGGGACATTTTCGCCTGGCACCCTTCAGACATGCCAGGGATCCCACGCAGGCTGGCCGAACACAGCTTAAATATCCTAAAAGGATTCAAACCTGTCAAACAAGCCCTTCGGCGTTTTTCCGAACCCAAGAGACAGGCTATGGGAGAGGAGCTAGCCAAGCTATTGGAGGCCGGATTCATTAGAGACATAAAACATCCGGACTGGCTAGCAAACCTGGTGATGGTACCAAAGAAGGATAAATCCTGGCGCCTGTGTGTCGATTTTAAAGACCTTAACAAGGCTTGCCCAAAGGATCCCTTCCCCCTCCCCCGTATCGATCAAATTATCAATGCCACTGCAGGACACGATTCGTTGTGTTTCCTCGACGCATACTCCGGTTACCATCAAATCAAGATGGCAGAATCAGACCAAGCCGCAACAGCATTCATCACACCATACGGCCCATTCTCCTTCAACACAATGCCCTTCGGGCTGAAAAACGCCGGCGCAACATATCAGCGCATGATCCAGACATGTCTGGCAAACCAGATCGGCAAAACAATGGAGGCGTATGTGGATGATGTGGTCGTCAAATCAAGACATGTCGAATCTCTAGTAGACGACTTGAGGCTTGCATTCGATAACCTCTGAAAATATGACATCAAGCTCAACCCGAAAAAATGCATCTTCAGCGTTCCAGCCGGAAAGCTCTTGGGATTCATTGTATCCGGTAGAGGAATTGAAGCAAATCCAGCCAAGATCCGAGCTTTGTCACAATTGGATATCCCAAAGGACCTCAAACAAATACAAAAATTAACCGGATGCGTGGCGGCTTTAAGCCGCTTCATCTCCCGCTTGGGAGAAAAGGCACTACCCCTCTATCGCCTCCTTCGGCGCACCAAACACTTCGAGTGGACGGATGCCGCCACGGCCGGACTTGATGAAATAAAAGCCATATTGGCAACAAACCCAGTCCTGGCCGCACCGAACATCGGCGAACGAATGTTATTGTACATTGCAGCAACACATCAAGTTGTCAGCGCAGTGCTCGTTGTCGAGCGGGAAACGGATGGACACAAATTCCCCCTTCAAAGGCCGGTCTACTACGTGTCCACTGTCCTCACTCCATGCAAATCACGGTACCCGCATTATCAAAAGATTGCATACGCGGTATTCATGGCATCCCGGAAGCTACGACACTACTTTTAAGAGTGTTCCATAACAGTAGCCTCGGAAGTACCACTCAATGATATTATCAACAACCGCGATGCAACGGGCCGGATTACAAAATGGGCCATCGAGCTTCTCCCGTTCGATATAACCTATAAGCCACGGCGAGCTATTAAATCGCAAGTTTTGGCTGACTTCGTCGCAGAATGGACGGAGGCCGAGCTCCCTAAAGAGTACGGCACATATTCAAACTGGATTATGCATTTCGACGGATCCAAAATGTTGGCCGGACTGGGGGCTGGCGTCGTCCTGACGTCCCCCACAGGAGACACAGTCCAATATGTGCTCCAGATCATGTACACGGATTCCAACAATGCAGCCGAATATGAGGCCCTCCTACATGGTCTCCGGATAGCAGTATCCATGGGTATCCAGCGCCTAGAGGTACGCGGGGATTCAAACCTCGCGATATCCCAAATAAATGGAGACTTCGACGCCAAGGACCCAAAAATGGCAGCTTACCGCAACGCCGTCCTAAAAATGTCAGCTCGGTTCGAAGGGCTGGAGTTTCACCATATAGCCCGAGAAAACAATCAAGCAGCGGACGTCCTGGCACGCATCGGAGCAAAACGCGATGCATTCCCCCCCAACATCTTTTTGGAAAGATTGTTCAAGCCATCCGTAGCATGGGAGGGGGAACCCGCAAATAACAGCCCGGACCCAGCCGCACCACTCGACGCCGAACAATCTGACACAATTGGAGGCTCTGCCAATGAAATTACACCTTCAGCCCACGTAATAATGGCGGTTATCGCCCCGTGGACAGAACCACTCCTAGCCTACCTTACTAGGCGGGAACTCCCGGAGGACCAAAGCGAGGCCCGCTGCATAGTGCGGCGATCTAAAGCCTATAGAGTCCATGAGGGAGAGCTTTATAAGAAAAGCACTACCGGAGTCCTTCAAAGGTGCATCTCCGAAGAGGAAGGGCGGAACCTTCTGGCTGAAATTCATGCCGGACTCGGTGGTCACCACGCCGCTGCTCGGTCCCTTGTTAGCAAGGCTTTCCGTACAGGCTTTTATTGGCCGACGGCCCGGGCAGACGCTCAGGACCTAGTCCAACGATGCGCTGGTTGCCAACTTTTTGCCAACCAAAGCCATATGCCACCCACCGCACTCCAAACTATACCCATCACCTGGCCTTTTGCGGTCTGGGGGCTTGACATGGTCGGACCCCTTAAAGGTGGGACCGATAGGAAAAAATACTTACTGGTCATGGTGGATAAGTTCACCAAATGGATAGAAGCCAAGCCTGTTAAAACGGCCGAATCCGGACCTGTGATAGACTTCATATCCGGGGTTGTACACCGTTATGGCGTCCCCCACAGCATCATAACCGATAACGGTACAAACTTTACCGCCGACGAGGTAAAACTCTGGTGCAAAAACATGGGCATCAAGCTCGATTATGCTTCTGTCTATCACCCACAAACCAACGGCCAGGTCGAACGCGCAAATGGTCTTATCATGAGCGGCATTAAACCCAGACTGGTGCGGTCCCTCAAGGAATCTAACACGCACTGGGTAGAGGAGCTCGACTCCGTGCTATGGGGGCTGCAGACCACGCCAAATCACACCACCGGATACACACCATTTTTTATGGTGTACGGCGCAGAGGCAGTTCTGCCCTGCGACATAATTCATGACTCACCTAGAGTGCGCATGTACGAAGAAAGAGAAGCCGAGCTCGATCGGCAGGACAACTTGGACGCCTTGGAGGAGGAGCGTGACGTGGCAAAAGTCCGTTCCGCATTTTATCAACAGCAGGCCCGAAGATATCAAAGCAGAGAAGTACGGGCCAAAAATTACAATGTTGGCGAACTAGTTCTACGCCTGCCGGATAAGAAAAAGGACAAACTCAAGCCCAAGTGGGAAGGTCCATTCATAATCGACCAAGTCCTGACTGGTGGGGCATACCGCCTGCGAGATGCGTCGGATAACTGACTCGAGCCGAACCCGTGGAACGCCACCCGTCTCCGAAGATTCTATGCCTAGCGCCGGACTCTGTGTTCGTCTCCTTCCTCTGTCCATTTTTTGCATTTTTCTGTCTTACATTTCTCTCCTTCCCCTCTTTTCTTTTATAGCCCTTAAAGGCTCATCTAGTGACGCGCCACTCGCGCTCATTAAACCTGGGGGCTTCTTTAACAGAAGCTTATTTATACGGGCTTCACGCCCAACACATGCGTCAAACTTCCGCATGTACCTTTTTCTTCACCATTATATGCATCGATATGACTTAAGTTTTGGCCAAGCTGGGTTGCCTGGCTCCTGTGCTTACCCCTACGTTCCCGATTGTTCAGCTAGGCGGTAAAGGGAGCACCTCTGCGATTGTTACTGCCGGGTCAGCCGGATGTGTACCTCAGACTGGGTGAAGCCGAAAGCTAGCGTTCTTAAGGGAATATTCGGTCGGTGAAATAAAAGATGATCTTTTTACTCATTTTATGCGCCCCCAGATGCTTTTTTCTGCGTCTTTTCACGCAGTCCGGACATGCACTTTAGGGCATGCCTCCCAGCGAAAGGAACCCCTAACGGAACTATTCTCTCTGGAAGATGTTTCTTACTAACCATGTAATATAACATAACTAGTTGGGCACTTGTCTGATAAAGCACTAATGACCCCTACGCCTGGTCTCCACGCATACCCCGGTTCTTATATAACCGCTATGGTATTCGGACACACTCCGGACCGTCAGGTCCCGAGGTTGAAGCGAAAAGGTCGGCAACGACAAACGATCTACAATCCGGCTAGAAGGCATTACACATGTCAATTCAAAATTACATAGTCATTCTGACTGATTGTCTTCCTCTTCTATACCATCTAACAGGCTGTCTAATTTACAGTCCTGCTGGGAATACTTCACGGCCAACTCTACTTGGCCATATACTAAGCTTACAGGGATCTCCTTCCCGGCAGGCCCCACTGGTCTGACCTCGGCCATGTGGTTTGGGTCAGACTTCGTAAAACGGGTCTTCACCATGGCCCAGGCCTCCCTAGCGCCTTGTTGGCAGGCCGATATCTTCCATAACCGGAAGCGCCGCCGAGCTCCCTTCAGCTTCTCCGCAAGCTCTCCAAGGCCCTCGGGCATGGAGTGGGCAGGCCATAAGGCTTGGGCAACGCTTCGCATCACCTGCCGAATTCGCTTGTGCAGTTGCAAGAGTTCAGGAAGAAGGTTACTCATAGAACCGGGCATCTCCTCTGCAGGACGATCTGTGAGCATACCTACAGACATTACTCTGTTAGTCGACTTCCTCGCCGAACTCTTTTTTCAAAGTTTGTTCAAGCACTTACTAAATATGCCGCGTCGAAGCCGCTGATTCTCCTTCATGGAGTCCGACAGCTGGCCACGAACATCTTTAAGTTCGACGTCCAGCTTGGTGTTGGCATCCTAAAGATCATTCTTCTCTCGCCTCACCTTTGTCAACGTACTCTCACCGGCCTTTAGCCGGCGTAAGAGTTGTTGCTTTTCCGGATCAAGTCCGGCGCCATCTGCAATATGATTTGTCAGATTTGCACCCACACTGCACAATACTAATCTTTCGAAGTGTATCTCACCTGAGGGGGTCTCTTTGGGCTCCCCTGCTGCGGCTAGTGCGGCCTCTAGTTGGGCCTTGCACTTTTCCAGCTCCTGGGACAGTACGGTATTCTTCTCTGTAAGAACCTGCATATTAAATGATCCTTAAATCAGTTGCTCTAACTGTTTCAAGTCTCGGGGGCTACTAGTATATATATATTTGACCAAAATTTTCTTACCCGTATGTCTTTTACATACTGCTCTGTGGCTCTGGCTAAACCATTTTGAGCGGCACGGAGGTACGCATCTCCCGAATTAAAGGCATCTAAAGCCTCTTGGGAGAAACAAGCGTCGCGTAGAACTATCCGGCGACACCTGTGGTTCATGGCACTCTCCACTTCAGAATTTGTGGCAGACAGTCTGTCCGCATCCTCTGTCGGAGGAGCGTCCGGTGCGCGCCTTGTGCTCGCCTCCGCTTCCTGGCCAGACGTTGGAGCCTGGCTGGTGGAGGCGCGATTGGCAACCTCTCGGATGTAGTCCGGCAAGGTCTCTTCGTTCTGAAGATAGCACGAACGTTAATATGCCCTGACAGAATAACACCAGGGAAACAGAGGGTGCGCTATACCTTTGCGCCGGCATCTCAGTCCGGACTACATTCCTTTTTGCCCCACGGGGCCCTGCGGCCCCTCGTTGGCTAGCCGCCGCAGGTTCGGCCTCCCGCCTCGGAAATCTCCCCTGCAAAACACGGTTGTCTTCAGAAACACCGGAATACGTGAGAATGGAATCTCCTCAAGGGAATGAGACTCCGGTTTCTGTCACCTGGGATGCCGGGATTAACCCTGGGTAATCAGCCGTAATGGCTACCAAGGTATTGTCCTTGCTTAGCTGATGGAACACCCCGTCGATAAGCTCCACCGATATGTCCGGATCCTCTTCGGAGTTCGGATCGAGGGACCGTTCTGGGTCCTCGGGCTGTGGAGGGCGGCTGTTTATATCCTTTACCTCCTGTCGCAGTTCCTGCATTGAAGTCGTTAGACTACATATCTAACCGTGGGAGTATAAGACAAACGGGCAAGCGCAATTGTTCACTTACCCAACTTGGAGGATCGTACATAGTAAATCCGGCCCGCGGGTTGACGCGGAGGAATTCCTCCTTTTCTCCCTTGTATAAAGAGGATAAGATCTTTACTAGGGCGGCGGCTTAGGCCGGCCCCTTACGACCGTAACGGGTGGCGTCATCCTCCCCGTTGAAATCCCACATGGGGTGGCCTCTATATTGAAGCGGCTGCACCCCCCGCATAATGCATGCGGCCATGACTCCAATCATGGTTAGTCCGGAATGAGCCAACAGTCTTATCCGGCCCATCAGGTAAAGGACGTCTCTGTCGCTTTCTCTCTGAGAGCTCCGCGGACGCCAGCTCAAGCGTTTCTTCAATGGAGCACTGTTGAACTCAGGGAGATCGACCCGGATAGGGTCCGATAGTGGGACGTCATCTATGTAAAACCATTCCGAAGGCCAGCCCTTGGACGCCTTCTTTGGGGTTCCGGATAGGTATCCGGTCCCGGCGATGCGCCATACTTCGGCTCCGCCCACTTGGTATATAGACCCCTCTTGAGAACGGGGCACCAGGCAGAATAACCTCTTCCACAGCGCGAAATGAGCCTCAACGCCTAAAAATAGCTCGCAAAGGGCGACGAAACCCGCAATATGTAATACGGAGGCGGGCGTGAGATTGTGCAGCTGGAGGCCGTAGAACTCCAGAAGCCCGCGGAGAAATGGATGAATTGGAAATCCCAGTCCCCTTATTAGATAGGGGACGAGGCACACCCGCTCTCCTTTAGAAGGATTGGGGGTGCTCTCCGCTTGCTTTCCGCCATTATAGGTGGCGAGACCGGCTCGGACCGGGACCATGTATGCCTGAGGGAGAAATCCCTTGGCCTGAAGCGACACTAACTTGCTATGCGGGATGGTGCAACTCTCCCAGTCCCCGGGTTTGGGACCGGAGGGGCGGGGGGAGGAGCTGCGACGGCTGGCCATGCTGGAATAGACCTTTGCTGGAAGCGCTCTGATGATAACTCGCGGAGAGGAGAAGATGTGGTTTGGACCTAAATCCCCATCCCATTAAATAGGCGGCTCGTTTATACGGCTAGGGGTGTGGATGTGAAAATGCCCCGGCTTTTTGCATTCGTTTGACGCGTGGAAGACGGCCATTATTGGGCGTGGAAGCCGAGGAGCACTACATTACAAAAATCGGACATTATTCCTACAGGTACACAGGATTTGGAGAAGAACCCGCCTTGCAATGCCGAACAATCTGCGCGCCGGACTCGTCGTCATTGAAGCCTGGTTCGGGGGCTACTGAGGGAGTCCTGGATTAGGGGGTGTTCGGGTAGCCGGACTATACCTTCAGCCGGACTCCTGGACTATGAGGATACAAGATTGAAGACTTCGTACCGTGTCCGGATGGGACTTTCCTTGGCGTGGAAGGCAAGCTTGGCGATGCGGATATTCAAGATCTCCTACCATTGTAACCGACTCTGTGTAACCCTAACCCTATCCGGTGTCTATATAAACCGGAGGGTTGTAGGTCGTAGGACATCAACTCCATATACAACTATCATACCATAGGCTAGCTTCTAGGGTTTAGCCTCCTTGATCTCGTGGTAGATCTACTCTTGTACTACCCATATCATCAATATTAATCAAGCAGGAGTAGGGTATTACCTCCATCGAGAGGGCCCGAACCTGGGTAAAAACATCATGTCCCTTGTCTCCTGTTACCATCCGGCCTTGACGCATAGTTCGGGACCCCCTACCCGAGATCCGCCGGTTTTGACACCGACACCATGTTTGTCCCCGAGGAAAGAGAGATACTACCGAGCCCACTGCAAAGCGATGCCCAGCTAGTCGCTTCGGCAAGAGAGAGCGCACGACGGCGCGAGATCGACAAAGGGAAAATGCTAAGAGCCTCCGCAACCGTGAAATTGGGATCAAACGAAATGGAATATAAATCCTGGCAAGACATCTACAAGGATCTTTTTGTAGCCACAAATCAAACCAGAAACAAATGGACTTGTCGTTGTGACCCTCAAACTTGCCCCCAAGGCGAAAGCAGGCTTGACCGCTTGGGTCCCATTCCAAAACGCGGAGCCACATACACGTTGGATTTGAAAAAGACCCCTTTAGGGGGCTTTCAAAAGGTTTGTCCATAGATCTTGAGCATAACCCATATCAACTTGGAGAGGAGGGCCATGTTCATAAGCTTAGATTTAATGACCCCAATGCATCCATGCTTCTTTAGTCTTCAAAGCTTAGGTCTTGAAGGACTAACACACCAATGATTAGTCGGGCACCACCACAACCATCTTCTATGCTTCCTTTGCCGATGAACAAAGGGATAGCAAATCTGAGCCACCGCTCCTAATCCACCTCACAAGCTTGACGATGGCTCTAGAGGAAGCACCACCGCGACGAAGGACAAGATTGAGGAAAAGAACCCACCACAGCATCACCGCCATAGCCCCACTGACGCCGTCCAGGGCAGCCAATGTGATTCGCCATCCTCGCCGCGTCCAAAAAGGGCCCGGAGCCACCAGCTAATCAACATGGTTTTTCTGTGGCGGAGCCCCTAGTCAAGGTTCATGTTCTCCGTGGTCTCTCATCTTGCATTGCTCCAGTATCATTCCACTTCTTGCAGAGCATGTGGTCTTGTTTATGCACCCGTTGACTGTGTGTGTTCCTGTATCATGCCGTGGGTATTAGGCATGCACGTTGGTGTTCTAGGCAGCTTGTAAAGTCTTGGTATTGTGACACCCTCGACGATACTACACATCTGCTTGTGTCTCTCTTGTTGATGGTAATGATATTTGCTAGCTGGGGTGTTCCTTGTCATTGGCACCCAATTTTCTCTTATTTCTTTTCCCTTTGCTATTTGTATGGTTTTCGGCCGGATTTTTCTCATGAACGAGGTCCATTTGTTTACATTTTTCAATTCAATTTCCTTTATAAACTGGATCAACCAACCAAGAGAATGTCACTCTCTTGGCATGGCGGCTTTGAGTAATATATATTCAGGCGGGGGAACTCCCTCCCGATCTTTGGAAAAAGAAAATCATGTTGATAAAAACATTGAGAAAAATCACGGTCTCTAGCTATTCCCTCCATTTCAAGATAGATGCCATTTTAGCCTCTCAAAATTCTCCGAGAATACATGAACTGTCCTCCTACATTTTTAATACAATTCTTGCGCTACTATGTTGACATTCAAAAGTCACAAAAGGCGCGGAGCTAATCCACTCTTTCTTTACGCTCACACTTTCCAGTCGACTCATCTTGTATCTGCATCCCTTGGTTTTTGAAGCATGTGCGGTGAATCAATGTCCCCGAGATGATAAAACGACGCACGTGAAAATCGAAGGTCAACGTGAGCCTTGCACTTGTACTCTTATTTCTCATGTGCCGAACTTTGAATGGGAGGAAGCATACCTCGTTTCCCTCGTGGTGAGCATCCAATTCTGAAACGGGAGGAAGAACAGCCCATCTCCCTTCAGAAAACGTCATCGACAAACCGTGTCAGCGGTCAACCAGCAGCAATCCATCTCCCCAATCACCCATCACCCTGCTACAGTGATAGTACGAATTTGAACTCGGCACCCTCCAAAGTCCAAACTCCAATCTCTCAAAGTGAAAAGTTCTTAAAGCACACACTTCCTTTTCCTTTCTTCTTTGCACCGAATGGGAGGCACGGAACAGTTGATGGCTAGACCTGTCGTGGGCTAGGACAGGTAACATGGCACTCAATCAGCTAGCTGTGCAACGTCCAGGGAAACTACACAAGGCATCCATGTCCTTTTCTTTCCTGGTGGTTAACTGTTAAACGGTGGCAGCCTGGGCATGGCAACAGTACTGCAGTGGTACGTTAATCACGTGACCTGCTGGCGAGTCCTCGGAAGTTCAGCATGATCGTCCGCGATCAAATTCGTTTTCCCCGTGCTGCTTCCACATTTTTCAACTCGTTGGTGCGTTTTGTCGTGGGTGTCGCGTCAGTTTTGGGTGCAGACACGCACGCGGATCCCCTGTTGTCTTGCCGACTGAACCCATCCAGCTTTCTGTGATTTGACCCTTGCGATATCAAAGAACTCAGAAGCTACCCTCCTCTGTTTTCTCCATCATACAAAGCCCACAAATGAAAACATTTTGCACTTCCATTATCTATGCCGCGCGTATTCATATGAATATTCTTTCGTAAGATTTTCAGTAAAACTTAGTTAAAAAAAGGTTAGGCTGGTTTTGATACGAGACCCGCAACAGCAGCGCATCGACAGCTTGCTCTGCCGGGGGTTGTGGTTGTTCCATGGTTCATAAACCTTGATGCAATTTTTATTACATTTACGATCCTTTGTATTTCTGATAGATCTGAGTCATTTTCACACACACACAATGAAAAAAAAAGACCAAAGCACGGAAGGTGTGGGTCAAATTAGTCATGTCTTTTGAGACAACATTTCTTTTGTGGAGAATGCCTGCCTTTTGAGACATTATCATCAAAGGTTGAAAAACAGGATGCACACTGTGCGTGATGACTGCGGTGGGCCTACACCGGGAGGCAAAGGGTAGCAACTGACAGTTTAAATCCGTTGTTGTACTGCCACACAAGGGTAAAAGCTTTTTCTCTTCATAATCAATCAGCTTTACAAAGAGGGCGATAAACATCACGGAATCAACTGTAGTAATGAGAAGCTACAAAAGGTGGTGAGAGTACCGCTTCTCTTGAAGCCACATGTTTCACAATTCAGCCCCACCCACACACATTACTGCGTTGACAAATCGAATAATGTCAAACCGGCACCTCCGCATGATTTCTTGCAGAGAGCACGCGATGCACAATTCCGAACAAAATCACCGAACAATTTGAAAACCAGGGCACCCAGTGATAAAAATACCACGGCTTTTCTCGAATAAGCTTGAGCATGCGTATCATGTCGGAAATATGAGTAATTTACCAAATGATTTTATTAACAGAAATACTAGATAAAGCATGACCAGAATAATAGTGATAAAACAAGCCATGCGATTTGACAGAGAGAAGGTGAACAACATCTTCATATATGAACTGTAACTAAACATATCTAGAGCAGACAGTATAGCAAGTTGCATATATGAAATAGAGTCTAACATATCTAGGGCAAATACTAGAACAAGGAACTGTAGCAGGACCTCTAATAGAAAGGAGAAGAACACGTACGGGACAGCAGCAGCAGAAGCGCTGGACTTGGGGTCGGTGTCCTCGCCTGCCATGTCGTCGAGGAGGTCGTGGACGTCGGGGAAGAAGTCGTCGTCGGGGAAGTAGTCGTCGGCGACCGGATCGTCCGTGATGAAGCAGCCAGTAGTCGCGCTGAGCGCCCCCAAAAATTTTATCACCCTTCTCCCGTACATGACACAAAAAGTGCGGTTTCGGAGGCCTACTGTCCCGACATGCGGTGCACGCCGCAAGTCGGGATGAGGAAGATAGCAGCAGCTCAGAGATGGAACCGATGGCGAGGGAAGGAGTAGTTCTGGTGCATCTCTCTGGGAGGAGCGACCTCCCTTTTATAGGCGCAAGAGAAGGAGGCGAGAGGGCAGCGACGGGAGGCGAAATGAAGAGACGAAGATGAAGCGAACAGCCAGCAGCCCCGAAGGGCTGCACCGTTCGCATTCGAACTCCACTTTCGCAAAAATCTTTTCAGCTTCCGTGTGACCTTTCATATACCCGTAGTGCGTGGCAAAAATTTAGACATCGGCTCGGCTCATTCCCGCAACCCGCGGCACGTCGTGACGAGGCGTGGCGTGGCGTGGCGTGGCGTGGCGAGGCGGGCGGCGAAGGAGGAGCGCGCGTGGATGTCCCTCTTGTTCTCATGCTCATACAAGTGGGGAAAGAACCTCCTTTATAAAGAGGTCCAACTCCCTCTAAACTAGCAATGTGGGACTAAACTTTAGTTCCACCTCTTGCCTTGCACAAATGGGCTGCGTGGGCCTCTAGGATTTATTAGAAATTTCTGAAACTGCTATTGGGCTAGGCCCAAAATAGACAAAATTCCAGCAATCCCCCACCAGATCCCAGAGGCACATAAAATTTGCCTTTGGTTTCAAAACACTGTTTTAAATACCCGTATTGCAGTGGAGACTGTTAAGTTGAACTTTCACCTAGAACTCTATGCTACACTAGTAAGCAATTTGAACAGTGGAGTAGGCCTTGAACTGCAAGTTTTCTATGAATCTAGCTTCACATAAAGCCTTGACCGATACGTGGCTACCGTGGGTCTTCCCCGCGGGTGGAGCTTACGCGTCATACTCCGAGACCTTTCATGAGTTTACTAGAGAGAACCCTACTCTCATAGATTGCGACATTTGACAATCAGACTCATATAGGTGTATTCTTCAAAAGATATTCTGCAGGACAATATCTCTGCTTAAATGAGCCACTTAAAACACATTAAGATATACATCAACCTACCATGCAGTTTAGGAGAGTATTGCATCTTCATGGAGTGGTATTGTTAATAGTAAGGATACTCTCTTCTCAGTTGATCAACAACTTGTCTTCCACATCTAATTCATGGGATCTCCGATCACAAAGAATAGGTTACCACTGTGAACAACTCATATTGTGGGTCTCATACCCATCTCTCTCGATGCATTATCTATCACATTATGTGATAGACCCTTAATAAAAGGATCTGCCAGATTTTTAGACGTTTGGATATAATCCAATGCAATAAATCCGGAGTTCTTCATTTTTTTGACAGACTTTAACCTTCTCTGAACGTGTCTTGATGACTTCATGTTATCCTTTGAGCTGGTTACTTTCGTGATCACAGTTTGATTGTCGCAATTCATAAGGATACCCGGTACAGGTTTCTCAATAACCCGCAAGTCATTCAATAGCCGACGAAGCCAATCTGGTTCGACCGTAGCTGTATCTAGTGCTGTGAGGTCTGCTTCCATTGATGACCTCGTTAAGATGGTCCGCTTGCAAGACTTCCAAAAAACAGCATCACCTCCATGAGTGAATACATATCCGCTCGTGACCTTTATCTCATCAGCATCTGAGATCCAGTTTGAGTCAATATACCCTTCAAGCACCTTTGGGTGCCCGGTGTAGTGAATTCCATAATTTGCAGTGCCTTTCAAATAACGCAAAACTCTCGCTAGAGCTTTCCAATGCACATCTCCTGATTTTGAGACAAACCAACTCAATTTGCTAACAACAAAAGATATGTCAGGTCTTGTAGCACTTGCTAAGTACATAAGCGAGCCAATAATCTGAGAATATTTCAATTGATCTCTAGCAATTCTTTGATTCTTTCAAAGTAACACACTTGCATCATAAGGTGTTGGAGAGGGCTTGCAGTCACTATAGCCAAAGCGACTCAAGATCTTTTCCACATAGTGAGATTGAAGCAATGTAATCCCACCATTATCGTCTCTCAACAACTTGATGTTCAGAATGACATCTGCCACTTCTAAATTCTTCATCTCAAAACAGCGAGATAGAAAATTCTTGACCTCCTTAATAACATTCAGATTTGTTCCGAAAATCAGTATGTCATCAACATACAAGCAAATGATAACTCCCTCGCCCCCACCATGGCGATAGTACACACATTTGTCAGCTTCGTTCACAACAAAGCCAGCAGATGTTAAAGTTCTTTCAAACTTCTCATGCCACTGTTTGGGTGAGTCCATACAAAGACTTCAGCAACTTGCACACTTTTCCTTCCTGACCATCTAGTACAAACCCATCTGATTGTTCCATATAAATTTCCTCGTCCAACTCTACATTTAAGAAAGCAGTCTTAACATCCATTTGATGAACGAGAAGACCATGCGAGGTAGCTAGTGAAAGTAGAACTCGAATAGTGGTCAGTCGAGCCACAAGTGAGTAAGTATCAAAGAAGTCTTTACCTTCCTTTTGGGTATAACCCTTAGCCACGAGCCGAGCCTTGTACTTTTCAATAGTATCATCAGGCCTAAGCTTCTTCTTGAATATCCATTTGCATCCTATAGGTTTGCACCCATAAGGACGATTAGTTATCTCCCAAATTTCATTCGCCAAGATGGAATCCATTTCGCTACGAACTGCTTCCTTCCAATAGTCAGCATCTTCAGATGTATAGGCCTATGAAATAGAACTGGGAGTGTCATCTATGAGATACACAAGAAAATCATCACCAAAGGACTTTGCAGTCCTCTGTCTCTTGCTCCTAGTAGGAACTTCATTGTTCTCCTCCACATGACTTTCAAAGTGCTCCATCGAAATGGCAGGTTTGGTAATTGTAACTGGTTCCTGATTCGATGAACTAGGCATCTCCTGATTAGATGAGGTAGCCATATCCTTCATGGGAAAGATGTCTTCAAAGAAAGTCGCATCATTCGACTCCATGATCGTATCGACATGCATGTCGGGTACCTCAGATTTTACAACCAAAAATCTATAGCCAATGTTATGAAAAGCATATCCTAGGAAAACACAATCCACGGTCTTTGGTCCAAGCTTCTGCTTCTTTGGAATTGGAACATTGACTTTCGCCAAACAACCCCATGTTCGTAGATAAGAGAGTTTTAACCTTTTCTTCTCCCATTCCTCGAATGGAGTTATCTCTTTGTTCTTTGTGGGAACTCGGTTTAGGACATGACATGCCGTCAATATCGCCCCCCCCCCCCACCATGCCTTGGAGAGACCCGATGTGTCTAACATGACGTTAACCAAATCAGTTAGAGTACGATTCTTTCTTTTGGCCACCCCATTAGACTGAGGTGAATAGGGAGGCGTCCTCTCATGGATTATACCATGTTCCGCACAAAAAGTATCAAATTCATTGGAAAAATACTCTCCACCACGGTCGGACCTAGCCTCTTGATTTTCCGATCAAGTTGATTTTCCACTTCAGCTTTATAGATCTTGAAAAAGTTCAAAGCCTCATCCTTAGATTTCAGAAGATACACACGGCAATATCTAGTGGAGTCATCAATTAAAGTCATGAAATATTTCTTTCCACCTTTTGTCAAAACACCATTCATTTCACATAGATTTGAATGTATGAGCTCTAGTGGTGCAGGATTTCTCATTTCTGCAGTCGTGTGAGACTTACGAGGTTGCTTAGCTTGCACACAAACTTGACACTTAGATCCCTTGACAGTGGTGAAACTAGGGATTAAGTTCAACTTCGCTAGTCATGACATGCAACCAAAATTAACATGACAGAGACGTGAATGCCACACATTGGATTCACAATTGTTGCAAATATGATGAACAACTTTATTGCAAACGTCTGATAAGGATAAACGAAACAGGCCTCCTAACTCATAGCCTTTACCAACAAAGGTTTCATACTTGGATATTACAAATTTATTCGACTCAAAGACAAGCTTGTAGTCATCTCTACACAGAAGAGATCCACTAACAAGATTTTTATTGACGGATGGGACATAATGCACGTTCTTCAGCCGCACGATCTTCCCCGAAGTAAATTTCAGATCGACCGTGTCAACACCACGAACAGAAGCACTTGAACCGTTGCCCATCAGCACGGTTGAAGTCCCTGCGGTCTGATAAGACGAAAACATGGAAATATCACCGCATACATGCACATTAGCACCCGTGTCAATCATCCAATCAGGAGAATGACATACTGAAAGAATAGTGGGAAATATACCATACCCATCATCCTTCATGTCAGTGTCTCCAATGACAACATTAGCGGTCTTGCCGCCTTTCCCAGGGTGACGCTTGTCATAGCGATTAGGGCAACTAGGAGCCCAATGATCAGGATCTCCACACACATGACAAGCACCTTTCTTCTTGTCATTCTTCTTCTTGAAGTTCGTGTGCTGCACAACCTTGTTCTTCCCATCGAACTTGCCCTTGTTTTTGAACTTGTGGGGCTGGAAGTTCTTCTTCTGTACCAGATTGGCACTAGATCCTCCCTCAATACCTCGAGCACGTGTATCCTTTGCTCTCGCCTTTTCTTCCACATCAAGAGCGCCAATGAGATCCGGGACGGAAAACTCCTGTCTCTTATGCTTCAGTAAGGTAGCAAAGTTCCTCCACGAAGGAGGAAGCTTAGTGATGATACCTCCGGCAACAAACTTGTCCGGTAGCATACAACTGAAGTGCTCAAGTTCTCTAGCAAATGACTTCATCTCATGAGCTTGCTCAACCACGGAGCGCTCTTCAGTCATCCTGTAATCATAGAATTGCTCCATGATGTACAACTCAGTGTCAGCATCCGAGACCCCAAACTTGGCCTCGAGTGCATCCCACATATCTTTTCCATTATCAATTGACGCATAAGCATCAACTATGTTCTCACCAAGAACACTCAAGAGAGCAGCCTTAAACAGAGTATCCATTTTCTGAAAAGCTTGTGCCTGTTGAGCATCAAGCTCTTCTTCAGGTTTGCGAGAGTGGCGTCATAGCAACTCATGGTTTGAAACCATAAGACTGCTCTTACACGCCACCTCTTATAGTGGATACCCTCAAACATAGGAGGTCTCATGGAAGCAGCAAAACCACTCGGGGTAAATTGCCTATAATAAGGTTTTTGGATTGTTGGAAATATGAGTAATTTACCAAATGATTTTATTAACAGAAATACTAGATAAAGCATGACCAGAATAGTAGTGATAAAACAAGCCATGCGATTTGACAGAGAGAAGGTGCACAACATCTTCATATATGAACTGTAACTAAACATATCTAGAGCAGACAGTATAGCAAGTTGCATATATGAAATAGAGTCTAACATATCTAGGGCAAATACTAGAACAAGGAAGTGTAGCAGGACTTCTAATAGAAAGGAGAAGAACACGTACGGGACAGCAGCAGCAGAAGCGCTGGACTTGGGGTCGGTGTCCTCGCCTGCCATGTCGTCGAGGACGTCGTGGACATCGGGGAAGAAGTCGTCGGCGACCGGATCGTCCGTGATGAAGCAGCCAGTAGTCGCGCTGAGCGCTCCCCAAAAACCTTATCACCCTTCTCCCGTACAGGACTCAAAAGGTGCGGTTTCGGAGGCCTACTGTCCCGACGTACGATGCACGCCGCAAGTCGGGATGAGGAAGATAGCAGCAGCTCAGAGATGGAACCGATGGCGAGGGAAGGAGTAGTTCTGGTGCATCTCGCAACCCGCGACGCGTCGTGAAGAGGCGTGGCGTGGCGAGGCGGGCGGTGGAGGAGGAGCGTGCGTGGACTCTTGTTCTCATGCTCATACAAAGTGGGGAAAGAACCTCCCTTATAAAGAGGTCCAACTCCCTAAACTAGCAATATGGGACTAAACTTTAGTTCCACCTCTTGCCTTGCACAAATGGGCTGCGTGGGCCTCTAGGATTTATTAGGAATTTCTGAAACTGCTATTGGGCTAGGCCCAAAATAGACAAAATTCCAGCATATCATATATTAAAAAAGAAGCGGCAAAGAAGCCGAATACAGAGTCTTTTGGCCATCACAACGCCAATCACAAGAATTAGCATCCACATCCACCAAACACACCCACCACGCGTACTACAATACTTGCTTCACCTAGGCCAACCTCATGCCGATGGCGATGGGGCAAGCCACAGAGCAACCAAGTTGCGTCACAACCACTGCCGGAGATCTCTACAACAAGACCAAAACTCGAAGCCAACACAGACCAACGTACCCTACCCATTGAGTCAAGAAGAAGTCGGCAAGTGGACGGCAGGGCCTGGGCGGACCTAGAGATGGCGCCATCGATGAAGTCTGATGGCTTTTCACCCTGATGAAGTCTGAAGAGATGCACCGGGTTGCTAAATATAACGCAACACCCAACAAAAAATAGTTTCACATTGCAAAAGTAATCCAGAAATATCGCACGGACCGATCATTGTGTTTTCCTCATGTGGGCCCTTGTGGTTGATACGCAGACGAGGTGGGTCCCAAACTTTGCCGATGAGAGGGTTTTGTTTTTAGATGTTTTGTCTCTTGTTAAGAAATGCAATGTGTCAGTGACTCTCTGAAAATGGAACAAGTTTCTCGCCGCCTAGCCCCCGTCCCGATGATGCCTCTAGCGCTGTTAGAGGGCATGTGGAGGTTTATCTATGATGGATCTCGCGAGACTCGATTGGCATTTTTCTTCGGTGGATGTGTGGATCCACTGGATCCGTGCTTCGTTCGTCTGCGTTCATGTGTCTACAGGTTGGATCCTTTCGATCTACGCTTCTCTTCATGGCGGCTGCTGTTCTGGTGCGTTGGTCCTATGGCAACCATAGCACGGCGACTTTCCGAGTGTCTACTACAATAAGATTTGTACGACTTCAATGCGACTCACTTTAATGCTTGTAGTCGTCGCTAGGTGGTTTACGTATCTGAATGTAATTTTTCTTCTATGAACCCAAATAAAAAACATTCTGCGATTTTATCATGTAATCCCACACGATTCGTTTTGATTTCTTTTTCCAAAATAAAGAGAGCACGAGAGGTGGCAGTCAGAAATTGTCTTCTTTTTGTAAGACCTCAGCATGAAAAGTTGGAAAAATGTGCAGACTGCACTATAATAAAGGAGACGCCCCCTACAAAAAACAAAAGACCCTAATAAGTGCCACGACAAATTCCGCCTTACGTTTTTTGTGGCGTCTTTGGATGACAATTTTAGTTATAAAAACATTAGGATGGTGTTACTTCGTGCCAAGGACGCAAAGGCAGCAACAACGAGCAGGCGACAGTTAAAATTTGACCTTGGTCTGTACTAGTAGGTACTATGGTGCAGGACATAACGTGTCCCACTGTTGTACCGCCCAATGATAAAGGCTTTTTCTTCATAGTCAATCAGCTTTACAGCAGGAGTAACGCAAGAAAATAAATACATGCAACAGAATCCAGTGTACTGCCAGCATCGAGAGACACCACAGCAAGTGCGAGTAGCGGTTCTTAAAGTTACACGCCTCATGAAAACTCTCAGTCCTGACAAAAGCCAATGCCACCCCCACACACACTGTTGCGCTCCTACCAAAGTCCTTCGGCGTTTATCACTTTGAGGATCTCGCGTCAGCTTTCGCGCGGTGACGCGTCCAAGATTTTGCTGGAGGGGTTGAAATACAGACGCGGAACAGAGAAAACTGTATTTTCTTCAGTGTATCTAACGCCATCTCTTCGGCATAGTATCTTCTTAACCAAATTTAATCACCAAATATTCTCAGGCGTGTTTATAGTTTGCATTGACGACCGGACAGATGGCAATGGCAGTGAAGATAAGCTATACTAGATGCGCATCTCAAAGAATATATATGTTTAGATTGAAGAGGAATCACGCCGACCCTGAAATCTTAGTGCCACAAAGCACGTGATCAGTCACTCCACGGTCTCAAACGAAGCCACTGACCAAATCCAACAAAATCCGCAGCACAGGGAGACTCTCTCTGGGGGCTAAACTATTAATAACGCTAATCAAATAAACCCAGCAGCAGCAGCAGCATCACCTTGTCCTAAAGCTAATCAAAGAATCTTTGGCTGCAGGACGCAGGCGAGCCAGAAAAGAATGAGACGCGGTAAAAATAAAATCCCAGAAGCGAGCAACAAGAGAGGGCTTTTGATCCCGACAAGCGGGTGCAGAAAGCAAAACCTGATAAAAAGCGCCGCGCTTTTCTTTCTTTCTTTGTTTATTTGCCACACTGGTACAGTAGTACTGTATGATTTTCTTGCCTATATAATTCTCGTCCTCCTCCTCCCTGCGGCTGCCACACAGGCGGCCGAGCCGAGCCGAGCGAGCAATAATTCGCACCGGCACACAGGAGCGGCAGTAATGGCCGCGTGGTGCCGGTGCCAGTGCCAGTAGCACGCAGGCAGGCAGGGGAGCAGCGCCACTGCACTGGGCACTGGTGACGCTTCGAGCCCACTCGCCACACCCTTCCCTCCCTCCCTCGCTCCCTTCGCCTCCTCAAGCCGGGCTCCCAATCTCGCGAAGCGGCGGCCCTCATTGGCCGGCGGCGGTGCGCGGCCCCGGTCGTTTCCTCCGGCGTCAGGTGCCCGTGATCTGGTAACTCACTTTCCGCCGCGGTTTTGTTTTCTCTTGCCCCTTTATGTGAGATTGCGCAGCTTGCGGCTTTGGGCTTGTGCTGACGGAAATAATTTCCGCGACTGGAGGTTGTTGCAGAGGCGGCGAGGTGAGGTGACGCGGCGGCGCGATGAGGTGGCTCAAGTCGTTGGTTGGGCTGAGGAAGGTGGAGAGGCAGCAGCATCAGCAGCGCCGCAAGGAGGATGGCGACGCCGGCCGAACAGTACGGAGCACCACCTCTACCTACCTACGATTCCGCCTCTGCCTTTTTGTTCTCACCTCTGGGTTCCTTAATTCCATTTGGTCTACTTACTTACTCTGCTTGTATGTGGAAGGATCATAGCAATATTTTGCCCAGTGCTTCGTGAGAATTCATTCTTATCCTACAATAAATCTAATCTATAGGTAGCAATTGGTGCTTCTTTATGCAATGCTTTTGCAAGTTCTTGCATTTGTTGGCTTGTTGCAGATCTGGGTGATATTATTTGAGTCACCCTTTGGTTCTGCACCACTGACAAGATTGAATTTTGGGGACTGGAATTAGTCCAAAAAGAACTCAACTAATCTGTTGCTATGTAAGCACAACAACAACTATAAATTTGGAACAAGAATAGATATCTGTATAGTATTGCTACACCAGTACACCGTCCCTGATTATAAACACATGAGGAGAATATATGTTTCTGCTGCCATTTTTTTGGAATAGAGTGATGCCACATGCTCCTTTGCTGATGTGCTATGAAAATTTGCCTGTTTGCTTACACATTGTGAACTGGGGAAATTGCAGAAAAGGGATGCCGTCGATCAGTTCCACTTCCAGGATCAGCACTCCCAGGATCACGCTAGCCTTGTCGGACCAGAAGAGTTCCCTGATGGAAATGTTCCGTCAGAAGACGATTGCAGCACACCTTCATGCTCAGGACCTGGTTTCAGTACACTTAGCGTGCCACTGCCTCAAACAGAAGAGGAGCTCAAAGAGATCTGGGCTGCCACAATTATTCAGACTGCGTATAGAGCCCTACTGGTATTCACCTTTTTCTCTGTCCATTAGCAGTTAACTTCTTGCTTGCTCTGTACAGTGGGAATAATTACACATGTTTCCTAACTTGTGTATATTGATAAAATGCAAGGGGCCTGAAAATTTCAATGGTTACGTTTTTTAGAGAAATTGGATCTTGTGCTACCTTTTAATTAGTCTTGCTTGATTGCTGATGTGTGGTTAACTAGTAAAGTACTAAAGCTCCAGTCTCCAAAATACGGAGCTCCTGTGTCCAAGCAAACCTGCACCTGCAGGGCTGCATTTGCATGTGTAAGGCAGTATTAGGAGGCTTGCTATCCGTTGTATATTTAAAACCGGACTTTGTGCAGTCAGTAGGGTGTGCTGCACTTGTCTTACCTCACAAATTTCACATGGTTTTCAATTCCAACAACTATAACATACAGAGTGATTAGCATTATGTGATGACTATGCAGTTTCAGTTGAAGTAAGAAAAGCTACAGCTCGATCATCCTGATACTGTGATACATGGTAGAAGTAAAATCTATAATTCCTGGAAATGTTATGTATAGGTTTATGTTCATCGACATCAGTACTACTCCCTCCGTCCGGTAAAGAGTGTACGTTTGGCTTCAGAATTTGTCCACAAAAGAGTGTACTTCTATCTTTCCAATGCACTTTAAAGTAGAAAAAAATTTCTCTCTCATCACACGGTAATCAAGACTAATAACAATCTACACATGGTCTTCTTAATTTCTACATGCACTTAGCTCATTGGGGGTTGGTTAATTAAAGAGGAGAGAGATTGGTGTCTTGCACTTTTCCAATGCATTTTTTACTTGACTCCATAATTTGTCCTAAAATCTCTAGATGTGCACTCTTCACCAGATGAAGGGAGTATGCAACAATGTTTGCTGGACTGTATCTTCGACATCAGTACTGTGCAACAATGTTTGATGGACTGTATGTTCATACGGCTGGCTGTCGAAGTATTAGTGCAAAGCATTGTATCCTACCAACAAGTTTATCTTGGAAACAAAGAAATGTTAGAATGTAATCGAGGAATCTGCCAAGATTGCTCTAATTGTCTATTTTCTTGTAAGGTACTAGTACTACACTAAGTTTAGCTTCATTCCTCTTCAGGCTAGGAGAGCCCGCCGAGCTTTAAAAGGACTGGTTAGGCTTCAAGCCCTTGTAAGGGGTCATATAGTGAGAAAGCAAGCTGCTATAACACTTCGGTGTATGCAAGCTTTGGTCAGGGTACAAGCCCGTGTTAGAGCAAGGCGAGTTCGTGTTTCCTTGGAAAATCAGATGGACGAGCAACAAAATAATGTAGAAGAACAAACCGGCGAGGCACATGTTCGAGAAGCTGAGGTAAGGCACACACCAGTTTGCAAAAATTGTGCTTATAATTTGTAAGACATCCTGTTATATAATTTTTTTTTGTTATGCTGCTTGCCTTATTTGTTGACATCCTTTCGTAAGGTTCCTGTTAGAGTTACATTTTTTAATCAGGAAATAAATGGTGGTGCAGTGCAGTTATTTGGCTTGAGTTGTTAACTTCCATTACCACCTTACTTAAAATGCAGGATGGGTGGTGCGATAGTATAGGGTCTGTGGAAGACATCCAAGCAAAATTGTTGAAGAGGCAGGAAGCAGCAGCCAAGCGTGAGAGAGCCATGGCCTATGCCCTTTCTCACCAGGTAACTTTATCATATGTTTTACCCGAGGACATTACTCAATGGTGGTAACAACATGATGCTTGAACCGTGGATTAGTGAATGCTATATAGTGCACCAAACATATTGCCCTGAACCTAAGTATAGCTTCTGGATGTCTAAGGTCATTTCGGAAGCCTCATGCTCGCTGTTTTTGTGTGATTGGCTGCACCGCACTCTACTATGTTTGCTGTTGCTACACTCCAACTTCCAGGTGTTGCTTTCATGAATAACATAGAAGTTAACCTTCCCTCCAAGCTAGCTACATAATTTTGTTCTTCATGTTTTCCTTGCTATTCTGCTCTTGATTAGCTTTTATCTGTAATTTTACTGCATAGCCAATATTAGGCCACTACTTGAAAAGAAAAAGGGAAAGCATCAGTGCTTCCTTTAGTGTTCCATCTGAAGTTTCTTCTCTCCTTTTGCAGTGGCAAGCAGGTTCAAGGCAACAGGCAGCCATTACAGCTTCTGAACTAGACAGGAACAGCTGGAGCTGGAATTGGCTGGAGAGATGGATGGCTGTCCGCCCGTGGGAGAGTCGGTTCCTGGGCATGTACGCAGCAGATGGAATTGCCATCGATACCGGAGCGCAGCACGCTGAGGGAAATGCAACCAAGGCCCCATACAGGAAACCTGTGAAAAAGCAGGTTTCAGCTCTTCATTCAAATGTGTTGATCCAGAAGGCCCGGCCCTCGAACTCAGAGGGTGGTGGCTCCTCGTCGAACCCGTCTGCCGGTTCGGCGTCAGCTAAACCGAAACGGAAGCTGCCACCGAAAGAAGGTTCTGATGAAGTCTCGTCTCGTCTTTCGGGACTTGGTGCCCGGAGCAGTAGTAATCCTAAGGAGAGGCCTGGACAGTTACAACCACGGGCCAACAAGAGGTTCTCCTTGCCTGGCACTGGTAAGTCCAAACCTTGCATCTGTTACTTCTAGTGATGCAAAGATTTCCTGCTGGTTTCAGTAACTTTTCTTCTTCGGAAAAGGCATCATTTTTTCGATAAATGTCCTTGTCTAGCATAAGTTTTTCTCATGTGTGTGCGCTATAACTACTCAGCAGTTCAGAAATAATCTCCATACTACAAGCTGTTTGTTTCCTTTTTCCCCAGAAAAAAATAAAAGCTGTTTGTTTCCTGTTCCAACTTGTGCCTCGGTTTATTACGGTTGCTTAAAGCTTCCAGATAGACTCACTTGCTACTGAAAATGTGCAGGCACAGAAACTGGCAAACGGCAAGTGAATAAACCTGCAGTGAGCCGATCCCCCAAGGCTACCGAAGACTCTCCAGCGCTGGAAGGGAAGCATCGCCGTGCCGGTTCCGTTGATCTGTTGTTCAAGAGAGTTGAGCTGCAGGCTTGACAAGCCATCTGAAGCCCTATCTACCGTCGTCAAGGTTTGAAGCATGCGACGACGGCCTTAGATTCTGGAAGGTCCATTGGAGCAGTTTGCATTTATTTCTTAGCCATATAGGTATGCAGTCAAATGCTCATCTCATGAGATGAGATCTAGCTAGTGCTTGGATATGTATGTGCTGGTCAGCTGGTGCCTCTAGTCCTGGAGGTTACCATAGCTTGTACTGTTGTATTTGTAGCTAAGAGCAAGTATGGACTCACATTTTCTGGGACTATTTTTTGTACAATAAAAATTCTGAAATGTTATGTTTCAAGGGGTAACCCTGTGTTTTTCACTGGTGTGTGCTCTGTAATCTGTACCTTGCTTTTTTTTTTTTGAGCAATTGTAGTCTGTACCTTGCTTTTTTTGAGGGGTTAGTCTGTACCTTGCTGAGTTGCTGGGCCATGGTGTCTGAAGTATAAGCTTAGTAGTAGACTTGCTTGTTAAGGCTGCGGCCCATCAGACGAAATGGGCTCCGGCCCAGCAAGAAAGCCAGCTCATTCTACCCATTCCCTTTATTCCTTGCCCCGACGCGACGCGTTTTGTTTTGTTCCGTTTCCTTGGCGTGAACCGTAGCGGAACCGTCATCCATCGACGACTTCCGTCGCGCCCGAGGCACAGCGAGGCGCCCGAAACAATTGTCTGTCTCCATGGCGGCAACGACGACGGCGACGTCGAGGCGGGCGCCGGCCGTCCTCGCCCTCGCCCTCGCCCTCGCCCTCCTCCTCGCGGCGGCGCCCTCGGCCTCCGCCAGGGGCGACGGCAACGGCGTGTACGAGCCGTGCGCGGACGCGACGGTGAGCCGCGGCGACGGGTTCACCTTCGGGGTGGCCTTCGCGGGGCGCGACGCCTTCTTCTCCGGCGGCGTGCAGCTCTCCCCCTGCGACAGCCGCCTCAACCTGGCCGGCGCCGGCCCGCTGCTCGCGCTCTTCCGCCCCACCGTCGACGAGATTTCGCTCCTCACCGTCAACGCCTCCGGCGCCGGCGACCTGGTTAGTCGCCCTCCGCCGAGCTGCACCTCCTCAAGCCTTCCCTCCTGATTTTGCTGTTCGATCGAAGCTTTTTGTGCGAGGAATATAATCCGTAGGACGAACCCTAATTGATTTACCCATTTGCACCCCAGGGGAACTAATTGTTTGGCACAAAGAATTGTCTGCTAGCTCCTTTTTACTTCTTCTATTCTACTCTATAAATAGTAAATAAATCATGGTACTTTGCAAGCAAGAATTTGGAATGGCCATCAATCATGCAGTACGCCCTCCTTGCCTTTTGTCAATTAGTGTGTGAGGGATGAAGAAATTCAAATCGTTGGGGAGACCTCGCAAATCCATCGATGATGGCCTCTTGATTGGGGAGGTTTAAGCCAAAAAAACGGAGAGCTGGACAGTGTCCCACAAGCAACACGTCCAGACAACCGACAGCTACATTTTTGGGCTCATTGGAGGAGGGTGGATCCGTTAATGGCGCTCTCGACATGCCTCCGTGTTTCTCTGTGGCCCAACCTAGGTACTTGGTCGTTGCAATCTCGTCTGAGGATTTATTGAATGTGCTGTCCCCTCACTTTGGAGAAATTTCCCCTTCAACTGATTGATTGGGCTCAGCCGTTTGTTTTTAAGATAGTAGTAGAGATGGCAGACTGTCATGATGAGGACCCTCATTTATTTCTCATCTTCCTGATCCATTGACGGCATTTTGTTTTTTTTCCCTTGCAAATATGGGTCAAGACTCAAGATGCTGCATACAGTAAGAACGATTTCAGTAGTACTGAAAATTTCAGCACACTGTAATTAGTTGCCGAGACAACCTGCTGAGAAGAACTGCACAATAGCTTTGCATAGTTCAATCATGATACAATTGTTACTTTCTTGTACTCGAGTAGATAAGATAGCCAGATAGGTGTACTTATGAAATGTCTTGTTGGACAGTTCTGACATAAAAGATGATGGGTTCATCATTAGTTCTAACATGCCGTTCTTTCACTCTGTTCCAGACATCCGCTGGTGGGTACATGGTGGCATTTGCCGGGAGGAAATTCGCGGCAAGGTCGCCGCCCGTGTTCGTCGGCAACAGCTCGTACACAGTCACCGGCTTCACCCTGGTGCGCCCATAATTAACCCGTAACCTGGGCCAAATCACCGGCGACCATCTGCTCAACTGACGCCTATCTCTGTTTCCCAGGTGTTCGAGTTCCACAAGGGCACGCTCCAGAACCTCTTCTGGAAGTCCGACGGCTGCTCGTCGTGCTCCGGGCAGGCCAACTTCGGGTGCGTCGAGAACAGTTGCGCGATCAAGACGTCGAGCTGCAGGGGCAACGGCGGCGGCGGGCAGGTGGACTGCAGCCCCGGGATCCAGCTGGCCTTCTCCGGCACGGACAAGCACGAGGCGGTGCTCAACTCGTGGTACGAGGTGTCCAAGCTGAAGCAGTACTCCCTCTTCGGCCTCTTCTCCGGCCTCAAGGACTCCCTGGCCGGCCAGTTCAGCAACTTCTTCTAGCATCGTGTCGTGTGTGCTCGGTCCGTCCACATCGTGCAGCTTCTGAAGGCAGTCACACACACCCGTTGCCTCATATTGCGTCGTCACCCGTGTAGTGTTTGTTCAAGCTGTCGCGATATACTGTCACCCGTGCATGCCGTGTGACGTTTGTAACAAAATGCTCTGTGTATCGATTATCAGCTGCTACGTACGCTCGTTAACTGATAGGTATATATAGAGACAGTGTAAGCTACGTACGACGAAACTAGTGTATTTTTTGTAATGTATAATGTAATGGTATTTGTGTATTTTTGTGGTACGGTATGGAAGAGATGGTGGTTTGAAACGAGTACATTGATTGACTGTCCACGATGCAACTATTGGAGAAAAGTGGGATGTTGGGTGAGCTAAAATTTTGTTACTTTGGGCTGTTGTACGTTTATAAAAGGAGAGCATTCGTTTGTGACGCGCGTCCTTGTGATCCGGCCAGCGCCGGCACGTACGGTGGCCCGAGTCGAGAATGACGAGCGCTTGCACTTTGCTCTCTTCATAGAAGCTACCTGATCGGACCCTCCTGCGGCCGCCAGCACCCTCCTTCCTCGCCGCAGTTAGATGACGAGGCCGATGGCGGCGGGGTGTTCCGCCTTCTCTCTCAGTGTTACATAATCTCGAGTCCGCTAGTACCAGCGTTTCTGATCCACATGCGTTAACCAAACCCAATTGAAGAGCAACACCGACTTATAACAGGCCTTAGGCCCATCCCCCTCAAAAGACTAGCCTGTTAGGAGGGGACACCCCCGTCCTTATAAATCGTGTCCCGCCTCCTCCCACAACTGACGTGGGACTAAACCCAACACTCAGGGCCTCCACCACATGACGGCGCGGCTGGGCCGGGACACCGTGATGGCGAGGGGCGCCGTGGTGCGGCGGCGGATCCCCACAACGGCTTCATGGTGGCGTCGCCATGGTGGAGGCAGCGGAATGGTGGTGACCCTAGTGCTCCTATCGCATCACGACAACGATATGCATGATCAGTCCTTCTTGATCTGGTCGTCGACGTGTTCCGAAACCACTGCCGGAGATCTTGCCCAAGGATATCTGGATCGGATAGAATCCGGTCGTGCGCGTCCATATCAGCCTGCGCGGCTCCATGAGGGCGCGGCGTGAAGCTTTGTTTGTTTGTCGATACCATGAGACATGCCGGTATCCCGATTTTCATGGCATAGACAGCGGTGGAGAAAGTCATGGTGACTGAGATCGGAGGATCAGTAAGGCGGAGGGGGCCTTGGAGGCACTAGAGGATTTCATTTTTTGGTGGTGCTCCTCGGGTGCCGAGTCGTGACTTTCAGGATGAAAACCTAAGGTCTGATCTTCATTGGCTGTGTCTGGCAATTGCCTTGCAGGTATTGTTTTGAAAGCACGGACTTTCTCTAGGGTCAAAACTTAATATCTTGGATCGGCTGTCGATGGTGTTTGTGCACTTTTTTCTTCTTGAAAACATTGTTTTTTGAAGATCTTTTATGTTTTGGGGTGTTGTCTTTGGTGGTGGTTTATGGGTCATTGTGATGAGGCCTTTGTTTTTTCTCTATCTTTTATAATTTTTCTTTTTGGGCTGTGTGTATCTTAGATTTCTTTGTGACATCTTGTTGGTGTAGAGACTAAGAGTAGTTAATATCTTCACGAAATTAATATATAGAAAAGGCTTGCTCTGTTGCTCACGAAACAGAAGATACGGTTCGCCGGCCACTGGCGCGAGGGACCGAACCAACTAACGAACATTACCTTCCTACGTATACCTGGCAATTAGGCGCCTGCTCCTCTTCTTGCACGCTTGACGCAGCACTTTCATGCGGTCAGGAGACCGAGCACCTGTGGAGTATGCATGTCGCCAACTTTTCATTTCATTTCTTGTAATGCGTGACTCAGCCCATTTGGACGAGAGAGAGACAAAAAAAAAAAGGTGTTCTGGTCAAGCTGGACACGTGCTCCTCCGCTCGCCTCGACGATTGATCGGGTCAAACACGACTAACCGTATAGTATATATGAATATAATGAACACACCGCAAAAAAAAGAATATAATGAACGACGATGGCTCCGTCATCAGGGGACGGCTACCGACGGAATTTACCGCCACCCAATCCAATCCAATCCAATCCAGGCAGTTCACGTAGAATTTGCCGCCACATCCTACGATTTTTACCCATACTACTTAATTTTCACCCCGCGTCGAGCTGGTTTGTCCGGCGCGGCGCGGCGCGCTGCAGATATGGAATCCGTTGCACATGCCCGCCTGGTGAACTTTGTACAGCCAGCTAAGCTGCGTGCCGCACTTAGCTGACGCGGTTATTAGGCTCGAGATTTCCGGTTTCCAGACATGGATAGCCGACGCACCCACGCCACCGCGTGATCCAAGGACCGGACCCAACCTGGACGCCAAGCCATCGGATCGGATCGGATCGGGTCGGGCGTATTACTATTGGATCCACTTGCCGCAGGGAGAAGGAAGGGTGTGGGTCGCCGTCCGTCCCCTTCCTCCCACCTTCCCCGAGCACGAGACGGCAGACCCCTTCAACCCGACTCCGCGTCCCCGCCCCGATCAGTACCGGTTAAGTAACTAACCCCTTCTCCCTCCCTTGTCCACTCTGCTTCTCCCCCTCCAAGAAACCGGCGTACAGATCGATCGATCGGCCCTTGCCTGAGCCGGCAGCAGTAGACATGAACAACCTCTTCTCCAGCTCGTGGAAGCGCGCGGGCGCGGGGGGCGACGGCGGGGACCTGGAGTCGGGCGGCGTGGAGATGACGGCGCCGCCGGGCGCCGCGGCGGGGGCGAGCCTGGACCGCTTCTTCGAGGACGTGGAGTCCATCAAGGACGACCTGCGGGAGCTGGAGCGGATCCAGCGCTCCCTCCACGACGCCAACGAGTCGGGCAAGTCGCTCCACGACGCCTCCGCCGTGCGCGCGCTCCGCTCCCGCATGGACGCCGACGTCGCCGCCGCCATCAAGAAGGCCAAGGTCGTCAAGCTGCGCCTCGAGTCGCTCGACCGGGCCAACGCCGCCAACCGCTCCGTGGCCGGGTGCGGGCCGGGCTCCTCCACGGACCGCACCCGCACCTCCGTCGTGGCCGGCCTGCGCAAGAAGCTGCGGGACGCCATGGAGGCCTTCTCCTCCCTCCGCTCCCGCATCACCTCCGAGTACCGGGACACCGTCGCGCGGCGCTACTTCACGGTGACGGGGGCCCAGCCCGACGAGGCGACGCTGGACACGCTGGCGGAGACGGGCGAGGGGGAGCGGTTCCTGCAGCGGGCCATCGCGGAGCAGCAGGGCCGCGGGGAGGTGCTGGGCGTGGTGGCGGAGATCCAGGAGCGGCACGGCGCCGTGGCGGACCTGGAGAGGTCGCTGCTGGAGCTGCAGCAGGTGTTCAACGACATGGCCGTGCTGGTGGCGGCGCAGGGGGAGCAGCTGGACGACATCGAGGGCCACGTCGGGCGGGCAAGGTCGTTCGTGGACCGGGGGCGCGAGCAGCTGCAGGTCGCCCGCAAGCACCAGAAGAGCTCCCGCAAGTGGACCTGCATCGGCATCGGCATCCTGCTCGTCATTATACTTATCATCGTCATCCCCATCGTGCTCACGAACACCAACAAGAGCAGCAACAACAACAACCAGCAGTAGCCTGTGGATCTGCCTGCCCGTGGCGATGATGATCCGGGCTTGCTTGCTTCTTGCTGGGTGTTGTTGGTTGTTTTTTGTGGAATTTTTTGCGATTGTAATTACTCCGTCCGTGCGGTTCGTTGAGCCACTCGATTACGTTACTATACTAGTAAAAATGCCCGTGCGTTGCAACGGGTCAAAAAGATAGCAAAATCTGCTTTGTGTGTGTCATTGCGCAACATTTCTTATATTCAATTCTAATTATCTCTTTTTTGGAGTATGAAGTGTGGATTTGAATAAGCCACCTTAACATCCTTCATCTGATTAGAGAGTACTTGTGCATGGAATAGTTTGTCAATCGTTTTTTTACTTTTCGAGAGAACATGAATATTTATTTATTTTAAAGTAACATATTTGAATTTTTTTATCATTTTTTAAATGGGATCTTTTACAATTCGCATTTTTTAACACATGATTTTTGAAAATAATTTTGATTTATATATTTTTTGAAAATATTCTTAAATACAAACATTTTAAAAAAATTGATACATTTCTAGGACATATTGAATGACGAGGAGACATGAGCAGGCGGCGGCAGTGCTTGGCCCAAACAAAACACTTCATGCTCGTGTCTCCTCGTCGTTCTAGGGATACAAAGCACTTCATGTCGTGTTCTTCCACCATGGCCATCAGACTATATTTTTTTAAAAGCGAACGGGCAACCAAACTGTTGCAGCTGTCATCGGTTGGACCGCCGCTTCACCGGTTTGTTTGTGACAAAAAAACCAAGTTATTAAAAATAACCTTAGATCAAATGAGTACACATAATATTGGATGTAATATAAAAATAACCAAGCATAATTTATATGAACCCCACAGATTCAAAACAACAGAAAAGTATGAATGGTCATTGCCGGCCAACTTTTTTGTATGCGAGAAGAGAATGGCCATTGAATTAGAGCATGTTCAGGTGCACGCACGCAACCGATGTTATTTATTTTAATTGCTCCCTTCTCGGCCCGTGCACATTCAGCAACAGCATCGTTCTTTTTATTCTTTTCCTTTAATGCTCATACATAAGAGCAAATTTTATTCCTTCATATTTCTTTCATTTTTTGCTTTATAAGAGCCGAATTTACTCCTTTTAATCTCTTCCCTTTCCTTATGAGTGAAATAATTTCTTTCCTTTCTGCTTATATAAGAGCCGAGTTTTCTCCTTCTTTTAATTTCTTCTCTTTCCTTATGAGTGGAATAATTCCTTTCCATTTTTCTTACACGAGAGCCGAATTTACTTCCTTTAATTCCTTCTCTTTCATTATGAGTGGAATAATTTCTTTCCTTATTGCTTACATAAGAGCCGAGTTTACTCCTTTTAATTCCTTCTCTTTTCTTCCTGCTTGTATTCCGGGACCCACTCCTTGAGTTGGCTTATTGATTTCGAATCATACACATGTATAAATTGGTGGGACATCGATGGCAGATTATATGACCCTCACTATTTTTATGTAAAGAACCCAAATAAGAGGTGGCCTTGTTGCCTCCAACTTTTCATTCCCTTTGAATCTTCTAACACAAAGGCCAGCCAGGTCACAGGGGCTGAGACATTTAAACTCACCTTCCCTTTAGTTGCCAATTTGAAGGGAGGGATTGAATTAGGCTGTGCTTATGGCCAATTAAGATGCCACTGTCCATGAGCGATCAATTTAAAATCAAAAGTGATAACCTAGCTTCTAATATAAATAAAAATCCAATTCTTCTGTAGTTGGATACCCAAATTTAGCATACTGCACATTCATCTCTCTTATCGTTAGTGTTTTGTTCTGCAAAAATAGGTTCAGTATTAAAAATCAAGGCAACTTCTCTGCACACAATTTCCTGGGAAGAGACAGCAAACCTTTGCACCACTCAAATGTCGCAGGTGACTTGTTTTAGTTCAGGATCTTGAAAAAGTCAAACCAACATACCTTTCCCGCTAACAGCCAGTGGTAAGCATGTGCCGCTGGAGCCCGACCAACTTCCCTTGATCACATTTACTGTCTCCTATCCACGGCGACAAAGGGAAAAATGCATTGATCTAGAGTAGTTTATTTCACAACTTATGTGGTGGTCATTTCATGTATAACAAATATCAATATGTTTCTTTGAATATATTCATTCTGCTTTTGAGCTCACAAGCATCCGGGTGAAGAGTAAATGCAGACAGAATAGCAAACATAACAAACCTATTCTTGCAAACAAACACGTTCCGGTGTTCAAGCTGCATGCAAAACTTCATGAAGAAAAAACACTTGTGGTGCTTTGCCAAAAAAAAAAAGCTTTTAAAATAGTTTTTTAACGATTTGTTTATTTTTCTAATCCAACATTAATGTTATTTTTTCATGAAATGTTGCACAAATAGTTCTACATGTTTGTTTCCAAAAGATTTCTTTAAATTTTATTGATATTATTTGAGCTCAAGAGCCAAGTTCATGTCCCATCTTCCTTCTGGCATTTCTTATGCAACAATCAAGTAAAAAAATAGGACGAACCTATAATTAGATCCTTGCCATGCCGAGCTGAGTCGGGCCGAGCAATTACAGAATAGGCATTTCTTCCATATGTTACCATTACATATCTGCAACTGCAGAAGAAGATTTTCTTCTTCATCAATACCCATACATTGGTCCTTGTCAGATCAGAAGGCGAAGGGCAGTGCATCTCACTTCCCCACACTCTGTTCCATCTATGAGAGTGTGATCAACATGGATTGCGTTGCCGGGAAGGGGGAAATAATAGTAGGTGGTGGCTGCGCCGCCGAGGATGAGCAGGGCGTAGCCACCAACGTGCTTGTGGGGGTTGGTGTTGGAGGAGACAGGGGAGGACACAGACGTTGTGGTCGCAGTTGGGGCTGCTGAAGCAAGAATACAGGGGAGGCAGTGAAACGTTGGGGCTCGAACGATTCCGGTGGTGAAATGTTGGGGCCGTGGCTCGTTTCCAGCCCAGTATTTTTTTAAATTAGCAGTGAAATGTATAGACTACAAGAGCAGCCCAAGCCCAATACGAAGCTATCCTTATTTGATGACCTAGACGAGCAGCATGTACCCACTGACCCACGCGATGCATCCATCCCCCCGCCGCCACACACAGCTGTTGCTCACACCTCCCTCCCTCTTACATTCTTTTCTTCTTCCCAACGCATCCATAATCCATCCCTGCCGCACGCACACAGGCATGCTTTCGTCGCCGAGCGCACACACGCACGCAGATGCTCACACAGTGCCCACCCATGTTCTTCTCTGCTTGTGTTGCGTCCTCACCAACGTCGGCAGGTGCGTGCCCTCCGCCTCAACGCCGCACCGCCACTTGCTCTGGCACGCCCTGGTGGCCGGCGGTGACCACCATCACTCACAGCACATCCACAGCATGCACCTCCCTTGTCCATCCACTCACGATCCGCTCAGGCTAAACAGAGCCGGTGCAAAACGAGCCGAGCCACCCATATGCAGCTCGTTGGCATCACCCAGCCGAGCCGAGCTAGCTGCTTCCGAGCGAGCTAACATGGCCGTCTGAATTCGGCTTGGCTCGTGTCCAGTTCTAATCGGCAACATACTTACCCAGGTCGAAGTCAGGGAGACAGGGAAGGGGGTGGTGGAGACGGCGAGGAGGGGTTTGTGGTAGTGGTCGGCAATGGAGCCTGGGGGCGAACGAACGACGGCACCGACCTATCCAGATCCTTCTTTCTTTCCTGAGATGGCGCTAGATGAGGTGGGGTAGAGATGGGCTAAACACTGAATTGGAGTGGCAGGGGGTTATTTGTAAAATTGCCATAGTTTGTCTCAGACGCTTTGGATGCAAATCGGATGGCTGTAAATGAAAGATGGCAGGCACACCATCATTACCAACTCAGATTTTTATAGGAGTAGAGATGACTATATATATATATATATATATATATATATATATATATATATATATATATATATATATATATATATATCGGCGATTTAGTAGTGGTAATTATGCAGTTGATTAAGTTTGGGTTGGAGTGTGGAGCCGGGCCTGTGTGACAGGTGAGCCAACTTTGACTTGGTCGGAGTCCATGTGCCGGCGCGGCTGACCGGCGACGCAATCAAGAGAAGAAGAAGAGAAGATTCATTCAGGCTCCTGACGCGAGGCACCGCTCGTTGGTTGGAGTAATCTACGGTGGCAGGCCGTCAAATCTGGAGCTGCCTGCGTGCTCCCGACGGCTTGCAAGCTTTTTGAAAGGCAAACCTTCCGTATCATTTCGAGGCAGGCTGGACTTCGACAAGATTGCGACGCAGTAGTATAATTCTGCTCATTAGGTTCAAGATTAGCCGAACCACCACTGGAATTGCACCAAGTCCGGTACATGGCGCAATTCTGTCCGTTCTAAGGGAACGCATAAGGCCCCGCTTGGATCACCGTTTTCGCTCGTACTCGGCTGTACGGGTCGTTTTGTTTCTAGGCGAAAAATCAGCCTTGACGGGTAATTTACATGTGTAAAATAAAACTTGCATCGCATGTTCAGTCTGACAATAGAACTTTAAAAATACGGTTTTATGGTCACCTAATTTGACTCAATCGTGCAAATACAGTTACAATACATTGATTCTTAACTGAGAAAAATACTTCACTTCTATTCTACACCACCCTTATTTTCCAGGGAAGCCCAACAGCTTCTGCGGGAGTACCAACCGAGCAGCGAGTAAAGTGCAGCGGTTGTAAGAGCATCTCCAACAGCCGCCCAACGTGCGGCGCGCTAAAAAGCAGTTTGCAGTGCGCCCATCGTCTGAAAAAGCACGGCGGGCAACGCTGGCTTCAGCAGCCGCATTAAAATTTAGCGAGCTTACGCATAGCTCCAGCAGCCACGCTAAAATGCAGCGCACGCGTAATTGCAGCAGCCGAACATCGCGTACATATTTTTAAATAAAAACGATACTAAATACAAATTCATAGATAAAAATGATACATAGGTATTTTATATAGTTTCACAGCATAGATAGATAAAACTACGGTCCAACGATATAAAAAACTATTAGATAGTGCAATGCAACTACAATCTACTCCCAGTCGCCATCATCATCATCCTCGCTCGTCTGATCCAAGGTATCGAGCCACATGTCGTCTCAACGAGGATCATTATCCGTAAAGATCAACTGCCCACCAATTTCAACGACATCGCCTTGTGATAACGCCAGGGCCTTCCGCCGACGCCTGTCCAACCGTTCCACGCGGCGCTTTGCCATCTGCTTCGCCCAGTAGGCTTGCTCGTCGGCGGCGTCCTCTGGATGGCGCAGGCGCCACTCCGCCATGGCCCGCTCGTCCTCCTCGGCGATGAGAAGGTGGCGCTGCCGTCGAGCGTGCTCTGCACGGTCCTGGTCCGTGATAAGACGAGGCGGAGGGGCGCCGTCCTGCGCCTGCTGGCGCGTGTGGACGTCCTGGAAGTTCATCTGCGTGCGCGGCCCGTCTAGGCGTCACGCCGCCATGTCGTATGCGCGGGCGGCCTCGTGCGCAGTCTGGAATGTGCCGAGGCCGAGCCGAACGTCGCCGGATCGGATCTCGGCGTAGTACGAGCCGTTGGGACGCTGGCGGACGCCGCGGTAGCCCGACGCTTCTCGGCGGCGCGGCGGCATGGTGGCGCGTCGGTGGCGGGGCGTTGGAGCGGCGAGGAAGCAACGAGGAAGTGGGGAAGACGCGCGTGACGGCAGAAGAGGAAGAGAGAGTGTGGAATAGCCGTGTGGCGAGCGCCGCAATTTAAAGGCGCCGGAAGCGGTACGCCAAAAATAGCCCGCGAGCCGCCGCCTTTTCTCGCGCGCGCGCAAACTATTCCCCCGCGCTAGTTTCCCGCCACCGCTAGAGCGTGCAAAAATGTCCCCCGCACGCTAAAAACTCAGTTCACCGCGCACGCGCCTTTTGACGCGGCTATTAGAGATGCTCTAAGTAAGGCTTGTCGTGTACTAAAAAGAGTGATCATCTTTTCTTCCCTTCTAGTGACACTGAGGGAGCAGCATGCATACGCATAGTTACCCTCCGCAACGATCACTTCTCTAGCGGAAACACTCCCAACGCGCCTTAGCACTGCAACGTGTCGTACATTAGGCGCACCTCGCGTGAGTATGATTTTTCCCGTTTCTAGAGGCGTTTTTGGGTTTTATTTGTTTTATTTTGAGGGTGCTTGATACGTTTTAGTTTCATGACTAAAAGTAGTGGGACTAAAACTTGCTAGCCTCACCTATACTTGAATCCAAATACTAAAAAAACTAAAATCAAGTTATTGAGCATTTATTATTCTTCAAACCCTTCAATCCAGAACTCGCATGTGTTAAAGGAGAGGCATTAAATGAGGAGAGGAGAGGGCTAATACATATTTTAGTAGGTTTCCTATGACTAAAAAATTTTAGGCTCAAGACTAGTCCTAGCCTCTCTTTAGTCAGGAGTGCTTGAAACTTTAGCCTCTAAAAAAGACTATTTTTAGTCAGACTAAAAATAGTCCCTTGGATTCAAGCACCCTCTTTGTCTTTTCGACTCATATGTTTATCTTGATTTCTTAGGTTTTGGCTAAATTTTTGGTTCTTTTCCAAGAAGATCGTTTTTCCAAGAGAAGCACACCATTTGCTTTTGCGAGAAGTATAACATGTGTTTTCGTGAAAGCACAGTTGTACTTCCGCGAGAAGCACATCTGCTTCCGCGAGAAAGCATAATTCATGTTTCCAAAAAAAAGCGCAATTATACTTCTTGAAAAGTGAAAAAAATACAGTTGTGCTTCTCCAAAGAAAAGAAAAGCACAACCGCAGGCTTCTATGAAAAGCGCAACTGATCTTTTGGGTTTTTAACTTTTTCCTTTTGGTTTTCTTTTCTTTTGTTTTTTATTGCCAGTTTTTTCCGGGTTTTTCATATTTGTTTTTTTTTTGTTTTTCCCAACTTCTAGTTTCTTTGAGATTTTTTTCATGAAAAAAATTTGTCTAAACATATGAACATGTGATGTGGTTTCAAAGATTTTGACACAATAATCTAATGATGAAAATGGCTCGACACTTGAATGCACGACTTAAGAGATAAACCGTCTTAAAAACCGAATCCGTGAAAAAGAGGAAAATTTTCAGGTTACGACAATTGACGCACATGCAATACGTCATTTGCTAGCACCAGAGAAGGTGGAAAGTGACCGTTGCAAGGGTATCCCTTAACTAGTGATTTCGTAGTTCTCCGAAAACATTAGTCAAAGGGTATCTCTTGGATAGGTCACTCCCACTTCCCATCATGATGACAAGTGGCGCATTGTTTTTGCGACATTTGTCGCATCCTAAGAGCTTTGTTTTCAGATTAAAAACATTTTGTCTTTTGAACCATGTTCAAATCACCATTTTCACCATTGCGTTTCTCATGACAAGATCTTCAAAACTGGATCACATGTTAATAGGTATGGATGAACTTCTTTTAAGAAAATCAGAAATAAGAAAATCAGAAAAGAAAAACAATAACCAAAAGCACAACTCTGATTTTTCTTCTTCTGAAGTAGAGTTGTGTTTTTCACTTTTTGGGAAGCACATAGCAGTGCTTTACCAGAAGCATAACTGTGATTTTCACTTTACGGGAAGTAGAGTTGTGCCTCCTGATAGGCACATGTGTGCTTTCACCGGAAGCACAACTGTGTTTTTCACAGCTTTTTTTTGTGGGGTTTTTTTCACTTCTTTTCGTGAAGCACGACTGTGTTTGTCGCATGGTGGGTTTCACGAGAGAATATAAAAAAGAACATCACAAAAACCTAGAAAAATAAAGCAAAGTCCAAAACCGAAAAAACCGCAAGAAAAACGAGCAAAAAAGACGTATTCGAGAGGGTGCACTCAATGCGCGGCATGTGGCGGTAGTCGAGCGCCCTCAAAAGTGTCTGTTAGGACCACCTGACACATGTGATAAGCAATCCAAACAATTAAAAAAAATTATCCGCTGGGTTGGCCCCCCGAATAGGTACCCAGTAAATAGTTGCCCCTAGTTCCTCTCGTTATATAAACCTACTCACCGAAAGAGCTATATATATTGCTCTTTGCAAGCGCTAGTAGCATGGCCTACGTGTGTTTCCATCAGTTTCGAAGAGTGGTTTTGGGATAATTCTATTATTCGGCTTGGATTGGTTTTAGAAACTTTTGTGCATTTTCGATGATCAGGTAGACAGTGGTATCCCAACCCAATAGGGTTCAAGTCCCGATGCTTGCATTTATCCTGGATTTATTTCAGGATTTTTGGTGATGCACGTTTAGTGGGAGAAGACGTTCCGGCTTAGTCTCGAAAGTGCTCATAGGTATAGGGTGTGTGTGTGTTCATAGGGGTGAGCGTATTCACGTATATATGAGTGCTCGTGTTTGTACCGTGTTCAAAAAAACATGTATGAAGTGTTAGAACACTTTCCCATTTTGCCTATGTGTTTTGATCACTATTTTTTCCTCATCTTTTGTGCATTCTTTCCTTTTGCCTATGTATTTTGATCACTATTTTTTCCTTTTTTTCCTTTTTTTATTTTTTAATACAATGAGCTTTTGTCACATACAAGGTAGACATTTTTTAGATACACTTTGAATATTTTTCAAATGCACATTCAACATTTTTTTAATACACGATGCACATTTCTTAACTCGCATTGAACATTTTTCACAAATGCCATGAACATTGTTTTGGAACATAAAAACATGTGTGAAGTGTTGGAACATATTTTAATTGCCACACATATTTTTTAATGGTACAAAAACATTTTTCAAGTTTACACGAGCATTATTTATGTTGTATATTTTTTTAGATTTCATGAACATACTTTTGAAATGCGTAAACGTTTTTTGTTGGCAATTACGCAAACATTTTTATATTGTATATTTTTAAATGACACTAACATATTTTGAAATGTGAATATTTTTTTCGATCATACAAAACATTTTTATGAAATTACGTGAACATTTTTCACACTATAAAAATTTAAAAAGAATGAAATGAATATATTTTTGAAATGCGTGAACATCTTCTAAATGTTATGAACATTTTTTAATAGATGGTACTATTGATCCATAGTTTTTATTTTTTCTCATATAATGTATGGCCTCTTGCTTCATGTCCCACTTTAGGCCTGGGCGTTAGGCGGTCGCCCCTCTCGCCTAGGCCCAGAGACGGCCTTGGATTCACTCAGTCATATATCATTAATTATTCAACGTCAAGCACCGATGCTTAATGAATAGGCTTACAATGAAGAAATGACCCTAGTAAGTGTCATACATGTAGAACGAACACATGACAATTCCGAAAGTTTTTTATGGCAAATTTAGTGACGCAAAGATCGTAAATTTAGTTGTCAAGCATGGCAATTTTCTTTTTAAATGGCAATTTTCAGTTTTTTTGGGTTTATTTTTCTTTCGGGTGGTAACAGTTGTAAAAAATGTCAGGACCAAAATGCTTCATGTCACAGGTATGACAGTTATCATTTTGATAAGAAAACGGTGATTCAGAAACATTTGTCTCTGATCATTATTGCACCACGTGATTCAACTCCTACTTCTCACTAAGAGCAGCCGTTCGGTGCATTACCCAGCCCATATGTAACACATTTTTTTTTGATAAAGGATGTTTTTCTATTCATAATATAGCATCAAGGGATACAATCATAATGAGTACAACACCCGTTAAGATGCACACATCCAACACTAACACATACAAATAATCACATCTGCTTGGAGCAAAGTCATACACGACCAAAGCTATGCCAGACGGAGTGATAAAAAGAAAAATTCCCGAAGTGATTCGACAATATACGGTGGTGACCATCGGCACCCATCATCTATTGACAACACAAGGAATACGAGAAATGTTCTTCAAAAGCGACGCCTCCAGGAAGGGAACGACACACAAGCGCCGCCGTCGCCGGGTCCAACCACCAAAGGTCAAACCATGGGTTTTCACCTTGAAGATCAAGTCCGAGCAAACTTCAAACAATGCCTTCATCAGGGTAACGACGCAAAGAACGCCGCCATTGTCAGGTACAACCAACTAGGGTCGAACCTAGGGTTTTCACCCTGGAGCTCGAGACCGGGTACTCGAGAAGTACTACCCAATCAAAGTCATCCTTTGTTGTCTCCTCCACTTTCCACAATCCCTGCAACAGCATACATGCAAGAGTCGCTCACCATGACGAAGCCTTTAACGGGGAAATGACATCAGCATCACCAAAATCATGAGATTCTCTGGCGGCGCCGCATCATCCTCACAAGTGGCAGCTGATGGTTGATCTGCATCAGACGACACCACCATGTGATGTCACTAACTCCACCGTCCTCTCCTGTGGCAGCATGACCGCGAACGATCCAACGCCGAAGTGATGCGACGCTCCAGGCCACAATCAACAACAGCTTCGTGCCGCCGGTTGCAGATCTGACTGATCCAGGCGAACATTATTGTTTTCGCTAGATCGATGGTCGAACCGCATTACCCGACCAGCCACCGTCGTCCCGCAGATGCCAGAATCAGAGGCCACTCAGCCTTGCGCCCAAGCCCGATTGAAGACCATCATGACCGCCGCCTTCCTGCGGCTGTATGGTCGATGGCCCATGGCTGCTGCGGATTGACTTGGTTGCTTGGTGCACCCACATCTCGCTGAACTGGACGTCTTCAGGAAAATCCGAGGCAACCGCCCAAGCATGAACCAGTGTTGCCGCTGCAATGTCCGCCTTCAGAGCATCTGGTCACCTCACACGCATCATCAAACGCCATGGGAACGGAGCGCCGCCGCCGCCGTCGGCAGGAAAAATGGATCGAGGGTGGCCGCCCGTGTCGCACTAGTCGCACCACATGCAACAGCTAATTAGCATGGGACTAACTTAATTAATACAGATCGCTATTAGTCTCGTACCCGTTTGCCTATGCTCTTATGAGTTCAAGGCGACTACTGTTTCTCGCCTCGTGCCGATGGCGTCGCAAGTTTACCTCTTCTTCTATGGCCCTAGGCCATGGATGCACGGTAGATCTTGGCCCTTGCCGGTGGGAGGGCTCCTCCCTCAATTTTAGATGTCGTTTCTGTCTGTCTAGGGTTTGTGTCCTGTTCAGAAAGACGAGGTGGCGGCGACTCCCTAAAGATGGAATAAGTTTCTCTCCGCCTAGCCTCTGTTTCGGCGTTGTGATTGCGTCGTTGGATGGCATGTGAAGGCATGTCTCTAGGGGATCTCGCAGGATTCGGTTAATGGTTGTCTTTGGTAGAAAGCTTTGGAAGGTCGAAAATCCCGGTTGGTATCTCTCCAGTGAATGAATTCAGACTAAGATTCAACGTGTCCAGGCTTGTTAAATCAGAAAATGTACTTGGGATAGATCCCCTGAGATTGTTCATTTGAAGGTTCAGAACTACCATATTGTCAAGGGTGCTGATTGCATCAGGCACTTGACCCTGAAAATTATTAGATGCCAGATTCAGCAAGGACTGGTTCCTGCATTTTCCAAGCTCTGATGATATATTTCCCATCAAGTGATTATTCTCCAACTCAAGATAAGCCAAGGCCAAGACATCACCGATAGTGTCCGGGATGGTCCCATTGAGCTTGTTACCACCAAGCCTCAAGCGGTAGAGGTTTGAAGACAAGTTCCTGGGAATGGGTCCTTGAAGGTAATTGCTGGAGAGATCTGTTGGTTTGATCTGACGGCTTAAACAGGTCAGTTGGATCTATTAGTCTAACAGGAAAAAATGAAGGGATAACGATAAGTGAAGGGGTCCACGTACCAACGTACGTGAGCCTCGATCAGAATTAACGCGCCCTGATTGGGGGCGCCCAAAAACCAACTCGGGTTTTGGGTCCCCTGTCGCCAGCGCCATATTAAAAGGATACGGGGGAGAGCTGGCCACCTGCGAGATCACAATTCACGTAAGGTTTACTCTCCTCCTGATATTCTCACCCCATCCGATCAGGGGAGTGCTGCAGCGACGGGAAGACCTAAGCCAGCCGCCGCCGCCGCCGTCCCTGGGCAGTGCCGGTGGCGCCCTGAAGGAATTAGGACGTCGATGAGAACCTCTACCTTGACTACATCACCCCTGCATCAAGCCTGTGCCAAGTAGGCAATCATGTCCACTGCCGTGACATGTAATGATCCCCTAAACCCTTCTCTGTTCATGCTTTTAAGGTGATCTAGATGCAATCAGTTCCTGCTAAGGGCATCCCAGAGATCCATAATTATTCCAACAATGGTATCAGACGCCAATTTTGATTGCTTTTAGATCCCTATATCATGATCAGTAAATCAATCTCAAGTTTAGGCCCTCAGTAGACCAAGTTTGATTGCTACTGTTTTTGATGTTGATGCCAATTGCCCACTGTTGATGATGTTTCAGTTCCAATTTGCTACGGATCAGTACTACCATCTATGTTCATAAATTTTAATTAATCTAAGTTAAGATCTAATGCTCACCTTCATGTTAAGTTGATTAAAATTGATCATGCTTAAGTTTTGTTTCCGTATGCACTAGCAAAATAGAAGGCAGAGGGATCAACAGTAGCAAACCCCCCATGTTGAAGAACCCTAGAATTTATCCCCAATTCGAAAGAACCATAATTCTGAAATTAGGACTGTTTTCACCTCCAAATCAAGCACTGATGTACACGAATTGGAAAAGAATGAGGAGAATCCTCACCTAACGCGCCGCGTACTTGCCTCTTCCCTTCGGGGCCCACGCAACGCCCACCGTTGCACGAGGGCGAAGACGCCGCGACGCCGCCGTCCTCGGGGCGACGCGTGGAACGCAGTTGAGCCGCCGCCGCTTCCGCTCGAATGCACGCGCCCTTGTCTTGGCCGACACCGAGCAAGTCACCGTCGCTCTTCATGCCGCGGTGGCTGGCGTCCCTTCTCCCTCCTTGATGCACCATGTGCACGGACGCCGGGGCAACGTTCGATGGAGGAGCGCGCAGGATTCATCCTGCTGCACGCTCCTCCGGCGAGCGCAGCTGCCGCGCCGCCATGGCCGCTGCGCCTCGAGCCGCTGTGGTGCCGCCGCTCTCTTCACGAACGTGAGATGCGGGGGGGTCGGGGGAACTGGAATAGGGTTCTGGATCGAGCGGCTGTTTTGTTCCGATCAGGAGCGATACGGACCATACGATTCAATCGAACGACTGTAAGTGACGCATGGCTCCCAGCCGAGCCGTTGGGTGTTTAACGGGCCATATCCGGCCGTGGGCTGTGACCCAGGTTGCTATAGCACAATGAAAAGTTTTTTAACGTGTTTTGCTGCCGGGCTGGCCCACCCTTTTTACGTGTAGCCGTGAAAATTTTGGGCCAAATATCATTGTCACGATTTTCTGCCTTTTTTCCAATGCGTTTAAATTAATAATAATTATGTTCTGTGATACGTCTCCGTCATATCTACTTTTCCAAACACTTTTGCCTTTGTTTTGGACTCTAACTTGCATGATTTGAATGGAACTAACCCGGACTGACACTGTTTTCAGCAGAATTGCCATGGTGTTATTTTTGTGCAGAAATAAAAGTTCTCGGAATGACCTGAAAATCAATGGAGATAATTTTTGGAATATATAAAAAATACTGGAAAAAGAATCCACGTCAGGGGCCCACACCCTGTCCACGAGGGCGGGGGGCGCCCCTACCTCGTGGGCCCACTGACACTCCACCGACCTCAACTCCAACTCCATATATTCGTATTAGGGGAGAAAAAAAATCAGAGAGAAGGATTCATCGCGTTTTACGATACGGAGCCACCGCCAAGTCCTAAACTCTCTCGGGAGGGCTGATTTGGAGTCCATTCGAGGATCCGGAGAGGGGAATCCGTCGCCATCGCCATCATCAACCTTTCTCCATCACCAAATTCATGATGCTCACCGCCGTGCGTGAGTAATTCCATCATAGGCTTGCTGGACGGTGATGAGTTGGATGAGATTTATCATGTAATCGAGTTAGTTTTGTTAGGGTTTGATCCCTAGTATCCACTATGTTCTGAGATTGATGTTGCTATGACTTTGCTATGCTTAATGCTTGTCACTAGGGCCCGAATGCCATGATTTCAGATCTGAACCTATTATGTTTTCATGAATATATGTGAGTTCTTGATCCTATCTTGCAAGTCTATAGTCACCTATTATGTGTTATGATCCGTTAACCCCGAAGTGACAATAACCGGGATACTTACCAGTGATGACCATAGTTTGAGGAGTTCCTGTATTCACTATGTGTTAATGCTTTGGTCTGGTACTCTATTAAAAGGAGGCCTTAATATCCCTTAGTTTTCAATAGGACCCCGCTGCCACGGGAGGGTAGGACAAAAGATGTCATGCAAGTTCTTTTTCATAAGCACGTATGACTATATTCAGAATGCATGCCCACATTACATTGATGAACTGGAGCTAGATCTGTGTCACCCTATGTTATAACTGTTGCATGATCGATCGCATCCGACATAATTCTCCATCACCGATCCAATGCCTATGAGCTTGTCATATATTGTTATTCGCTTATTTACTTTTCCGTTGCTACTGTTACAATCACTATAAGCCCAAAAAAATTACTTTTGCTACTGTTACCACTACTATCATATTACTTTGCTACTAAACACTTTCCTGTAGATATTAAGTTTTCAGGTGTGGTTGAATTGACAACTCAGCTGCTAATACTTGAGAACATTCTTTGGACCCTCTTGTGTCGAATCAATAAATTTGGGTTGAATACTCTACCCTCGAAAACTGTTGTGATCCCCTATACTTGTGGATTATCATTCTGCACTGTTTAAAACAGAAAATGCCTGCAAATATAATGAACACATTATTATTCTGGGTAAAATTGAACCAACGAGATATTTTATTCAGGATTTATTATGTGTTTTTGCATGATGAACTTTTTTTAGACATCAAATAATGATAATGTTTTTTATGTTGATGTTTAAATTGAGAATGCAATGACTCTAATTTTAATTCGGACCAACGTTGTTTTATTATTATGAGTCATCCCCTATGATATTTTAATTCCATGTTTTTTCTGCCCAATGGTGTTTTGACATGGAGTTGAAATTAAATACTTGGCCTGTTTGTTTATTTACCAACGTAAATTTATAATCATGCAAGTTTACTTATGAATTTTTATGATGATTTCAGCTTCTGCTCCATTCCGGTCCAACACGATCGAACCACTTACGGGGAGTTGTTGAAAATATGCCCTAGAAGCAATAATAAAATGGTTGTTATTATATTTCCTTGTTCATGATAATTGTCTATTGTTCATGATATAATTGTGTTATCCGGAAATAGTAATACATGTGTGAATACATAGACCACAACATGTCCCTAGTGAGCCTCTAGTTGACTAGCTCGTTGATCAATAGATGGTTATGGTTTCCTGACCATGGACATTGGATGTCTTTGATAACGGGATCACATCATTAGGATAATGATGTGATGGAGAAGACCCAATCCTAAGCATAGCACAAGATCATGTAGTTCGTCTGCTAAAGCTTTTCTAATGTCAAGTATCATTTCCTTAGACCATGAGATTGTGCAACTCCCGGATGCCGTAGGAATACTTTGGGTGTGCCAAACGTCACAACGTAACTGGGTGGCTATAAAGGCACACTATGGGTATCTCCGAAAGTGTCTGTTGAGTTGGCACGAATTGAGACTGGGATTTGTCACTCCGTGTGACGGAGAGGTATCTTTGGGCCCACTCGGTAAGACATCATCATAATGAGCTCAATGTGATCAAGGAGTTGATCACGGGATGATGTGTTACGGAGCGAGTAAAGAGACTTGCCGGTAACGAGATTGAACAAGGTATAGGGATACCGACGATCGAATCTCGGGCAAGTATCATACCGGTAGACAAAGGGAATTGTATACGGGATAGATTGAATCCTTGACGTCGTGGTTCATCCGATGAGATCATCGTGGAACATGTGGGAGCCAACATGGGTATCTAGATCCCGCTGTTGGTTATTGGCCGGAGAGATGTCTCGGTCATGTCTGCATAGTTCCCGAACCCGTAGGGTCTACACACTTAAGGTTCGATGATGCTAGGGTTATAGGGAATAGATGTACGTGGTTACCGAATGTTGTTCGGAGTCCCGGATGAGACCCCGGATGTCACGAGGAGTTCCGGAATGGTCCGGAGGTAAAGATTTATATATGGGAAGTCCAGTTTCAGTCACCGGAAAGGTTTCAGGGTTTATCGGTATTGTACCGGGACCACCGAAGGGGTTCCGGGGGTCCACCGGGAGGATCCACCTGCCCTGAAAGACCTAATGGGCTGTAGTTGGGTGGGAACTAGCCCCTTAGTGGGATGGTGCGCCCCCAAGGGCCCAAGGCGCCTAGGGTTGGAAACCCTAAGGGGGCCGCTGCCCCCCCGAGGGGCCGCCGCCCCCCTCTAGATGGATCTAGGGGGCCGGCCCCCTCTCCCCTTCCCCCTATAAATAGTGGGGGTGGGAGGGCAACCGCACCCCTTCTCCTGGCGCAACCCTTCCCCCTTCCTACACCTTCTCCTCCTCCGTAGCGCTTAGCGAAGCTCTGCCGGAGAACCACGAGCTCCACCGCCACCACGTCGTCGTGCTGCCGGAGCTCTCCCTCAACTTCTCCTCCCCCCTTGCTGGATCAAGAAGGAGGAGACGTCCCTGGGCTGTATGTGTGTTGAACGCGGAGGCGCCGTCGTTCGGTGCTTAGATCGGAATCAACCGCGATCTGAATCACTACGAGTACGACTCCTTCATCCGCGTTCTTGTAACGCTTCCGCATCACGATCTTCAAAGGTATGAAGATTCACTCCCCTCTCGTTGCTAGTAAACTCCATAGATTGATATTGGTGATGCGTAGAAATTTTTTAATTTCTGCAACGATCCCCAACAGTGGCATCATGAGCTAGGTCTATGCGTAGTTTCTATGCACGAGTAGAACACAAGTTGTTGTGGGCGTCGATTTTGTCAATTTACTTGCCGTTAATAGTCTTATCTTGATTCGGCGGCATCATGGGATGAAGCGGCCCGGACCGACCTTACACGTACTCTTACGTGAGACTGGTTCCATGCTACCTCTTGAGCATTGCGTTGGATTTCCCTGAAGAGGAAAGGATGATGCAGCAAAGTAGCGTAAGTATTTCCCTCAGTTTTTGAGAACCAAGGTATCAATCCAGTAGGAGGTTGCGCGTGCGTCCCCTAGTACCTGCACAAAGCAAATAACTCCTCGCAACCAACGTGATAAGGGGTTGTTAATCCCTTCACGGTCACTTATGAGAGCGAGATCTGATAGATATGATAAGATAATATTTTTGGTATTTTTATGGTAAAGATGCAAAGTAAAATAAAGGCAAAGTAAATAACTAAGTATGGGAAGATTTATATGATGAAGATAGACCCCGGGGCCATAGGTTTCACTAGTGGCTTCTCTCAAGAGCATAAGTATTTTATGGTGGGTGAGCGAATTACTGTTGAGCAATTGACAGAATTGAGCATAGTTATGAGAACATCTAGGTATGATCATGTATATAGGCATCACGCCCGAGACAAGTAGACTGACTCCTGCCTGCATCTACTACTATTACTCCACTCATCGATCACTATCCAGCATGCATCTAGAGTATTAAGTTCATTGAAACAGAGTAACACCTTAAGCAAGATGACATGATGTAGATGGATAAATTCATGCAATATGATAAAAACCCCATCTTGTTATCCTCGATGGAAACAATACAATACGTGACTTGCTGCCCCTACTGTCACTGGGAAAGGACACCGCAAGATTGAACCCAAAGCTAAGCACTTCTCCCATGGCAAGAAAGATCAATCTAGTAGGCCAAACCAAACTGATAATTCAAAGAGACTTGCAAAGATAACCAATCATACATAAAAGAATTCAGAGAAGATTCAAATATTGTTCATAGATAAACTTGATCATAAACCCACAATTCATCTCAACAAACACACCGCAAAAAGAATATTACATCGAATAGATCTCCACAAGAGAGGGGGAGAACATTGTATTGAGATCCAAAAAGAGAGAAGAAGCCATCTAGCTAATAACTATGGACCCGAAGGTCTGAGGTAAACTACTCACACTTCATCAGAGAGGCTATGGTGTTGATGTAGAAGCCCTCCGTGATGGATACCCCCTCCGGCGGAGCTCCGGAACAGGCCCCAAGATGGGATCTCGTGGATACAGAAAGTTGCGGCGGTGGAATTAGGGTTTTGGCCCCGTATCTGATTGTTTGGGGGTATGTAGGTATATATAGGAGGAAGGAGTACGTCGATGGAGCAACAGGGGGGCCACAAGGGTGGAGGGCGCCCCGGGGGGTAGGCGCGCCCCCTACCTCGTGGCTCCCTCCTTTGTTTCTTGACATGGGTCCAAGTCTCTTGGATCATGTTCAGTGAGAAAATCACGTTCCCGAAGGTTTCATTCCGTTTGGACTCCGTTTGATATTCCTTTCCTTCGAATCCCTAAAATAGGCAAAAACAACAATTCTGGGCTGGGCCTCCGGTTAATAGGTTAGTCCCAAAAATAATATAAAAGTGGAAAATAAAGCCCAATAATGTCCAAAATAGTAGATAATATAGCATGGAGAAATCAAAAATTATAGATACGTTGGAGGCGTATCAAGCATCCCCAAGCTTAATTCCTGCTCGTCCTTGAGTAGGTAAATGATAAAAACAAAATTTTTGATGCGGAGTGCTACTATGCATAATTTCAATGTAATTCTTCTTAATTGTGACATTAATATTCAGATCCGAAAGATTCAAGATAAAATTTCATATTGACATAAAAATAATAATACTTCAAGCATACTAACTAAGCAATTATGTCTTCTCAAAATAACATGGCCAAAGAAAGTTCATCCCTACAAAATCATATAGTTTAGTCATGCTCCATTTTCTTCGCACAAGAATACTCTCATCATGCACAACCCCGATGACAAGCCAAGCAATTGTTTCATACTTTAGCAATCTCAAACCTATAAACTTTCACGCAATATATGAGCGCGAGCCATGGACATAGCACTATGGGTGGAATAGAATATGATGATGGGGGTTATGTGGAGAAGACAAAAGGGAGAAAGTCTCACATCAATGAGGCTAATCAATGGGCTATGGAGATGCCCATCGATTGATGTTAATGCAAGGATTAGGGATTTCCATGCAACAGATGCACTAGAGCTATAAATGTATGAAAGCTCAACACAAGAAACTAAGTGGGTGTGCATCCAACTTGCTTGCTCACGAAAACCTAGGGCACTTGAGGAGGCCCATTGTTGGAATATACAATCCAAGTTCTATAATTAAAATTCCCACCAGTATATGAAAGTGACAAAACAAAAGACTCTCTATCATGAAGATTATGGTGCTACTTTGAAGCACAAGTGTAGCAAAGAATAGTAGCATTGTCCCTTCTCTCTTTTTCTCTCATTTTTTTATTTGGGCCTTCTCTTTTTTATGGCCTTTCTCTTTTTTTATATTCCTCACTTGAGACAATGCTCTAGAAAATGATGATCATCACACTTCTATTTATTTACAACTCAATGATTACAACTCGATACTAGAACAAAAGATGACTCTATATGAATGCCTCCGGCGGTGTACCGGGATATGCAATGAATCAAGAGTGACATGTATGAAAATTATGAATGGTGGATTTGCCACAAATACTATGTCAACTACATGATCATGTTAAGCAATATGACAATGATGAATGTGTCATGATAAAAGGAATGGTGGAAAGTTGCATGGCAATATATCTCGGAATGGCTATGGAAATGCCATAATAGGTAGGTATGGTGGCTGTTTTGAGGAAGATATAAGGAGGTTTATGTGTGAAAGAGCGTATCATATCACGGGGTTTGGATGCACCGGCGAAGTTTGCACCAACTCTCAATGTGAGAAAGGGCAATGCACGGTACCGAAGAGGCTAGCAATGATCGAAGGGTGAGAGTGCGTATAATCCATGGACACAACATTAGTCATAAAGAACTCACATAGTTATTGCAAAAATCTACAAGTCATCAAAAACCAAAGCACTACGCGCATGCTCCTAGGGGGATAGATTGGTAGGAAAAGACCATTGCTCGTCCCCGACCGCCACTCATAAGGAGGACAATCAAATAACACCTCATGTTTCAAATTTGTTACATAACGTTTACCATACGTGCATGCTACGGGACTTGCAAACTTCAACACAAGCACTTCTCAAATTCACAACTACTCAACTAGCACGACTTTGATACTATTACCTCCATATCTCAAACAATCATCAAGCATCAAACTTCTCTTAGTATTTAAAACACTCATAGGAAATTTTTACTAATCTTGAATACCTAGCATATTAGGATTATTTAAGAAAATTACCATGCTATTTAAGACTCTCAAAATAATCTAAGTGAAGCATGAGAGATCAATAGTTTCTATGAAACAAATCCACCACCGTGCTCTAAAAGATATAAGTGAAGTACTAGAGCAAAACTATATAACTCAAAAGATATAAGCGAAGCACATAGAGTATTCTAACAAATTCCAAATCATGTATGGCTCTCTCAAAAGGTGTGTACAGCAAGGATTATTGTGGTAAACTAAAAAGCAAAGACCCGAATCATACAAGAGGCTCCAAGCAAAACACATATCATGTGGTGAATAAAAATATAGCTCCAAGTAAAGTTACTGATAAAAGTAGACGAAAGAGGGGATGCCTTCCGGGGCATCCCCTGTTGGGGAACGTAGCAGAAATTCAAAATTTTCCTACGTATCACCAAGATCTATCTATGGAGAGACTAGCAACGAGGGGAAGGAGAGTGCATCTACATACCCTTGTAGATCGCTAAGCGGAAGCGTTCAAGTGAACGGGGTTGATGGAGTCGTACTCGTCGTGATTCAGATCACCGATGATCCTAGTGCCGAACGGACAGCACCTCCGCGTTCAACACACGTACAGCCCGGTGACGTCTCCCATGCCTTGATCCAGCAAGGAGAGAGGGAGAGGTTGAGGAAGACTCCATCCAGCAGCAGCACAATGGCGTGGTGGTGATGGAGGAGCGTGGCAATCCTGCAGGGCTTCGCCAAGCACCACGGGAGAGGAGAAGAACTTGGGAGAGAGGGAGGGCTGCACCAAAGGCATAATGGGTGTCTCAAGAGGCCCTCCTACCCTCACTATATATAGGGATCCCAAGGGGGGGGGGTGCTCCAGCCCTAGGAGATCCAATCTCCTAGGGGGCGGCGGCCAAAGGAGGTTTCCCTCCCCCCCAAGGCACCTAGGAGGTGCCTTCCCTCCTTGGGACTCTTCCTTAGGGTTCCCCTTTCACCCTAGGCGCATGGGCCCTAGGGGAAGTGGCGCCCCAGCCCACTTTGGGCTGGATCCCTTCTCACTTCAGCCCATGGGACCCTTCGGGATAGGTGGCCCCACCCGGTGGGCCCCCGAGACCCTTCCGGTGGTCCCGGTACAATACTGATGACCCCGAAACTTGTCCCGATGGCCGAAACAGGACTTCCTATATATAAATCTTTACCTCCGGACCATTCCGGAACTCCTCGTGACGTCCGGGATCTCATCCGGGACTCCGAACAACATTCGGTAACCACATACAAGCTTCCTTTATAACCCTAGCGTCATCGAACCTTAAGTGTGTAGACCCTACGGGTTCGGGAGACATGCAGACATGACCGAGACGTTCTCCGATCAAAAACCAACAGCGGGATCTGGATACCCATGTTGGCTCCCACATGTTCCACGATGATCTCATCGGATGAACCACGATGTCAAGGACTTAATCAATCCCGTATACAATTCCCTTTGTCTAGCGGTATTGTACTTGCCCGAGATTCGATCGTCGGTATCCCTATACCTTGTTCAATCTCGTTACCGGCAAGTCTCTTTACTCGTTCCGTAACACATCATCCCGTGATCAACTCTTTGGTCACATTGCGCATATGATGATGTCCTACCGAGTGGGCCCAGAGATACCTCTCCGCTTACACGGAGTGACAAATCCCAGTCTCGATTCGTGCCAACCCAACAGACACTTTCGGAGATACCTGTAATGCACCTTTATAGTCACCCAGTTACGTTGTGACGTTTGATACACCCAAAGCATTCCTACGGTATCCGGGAGTTGCACAATCTCATGGTCTAAGAAAATGATACTTGACATTAGAAAAGCTATAGCATATGAACTACACGATCTAGTGCTATGCTTAGGATTGGGTCTTGTCCATCACATCATTCTCCTAATGATGTGATCCCGTTATCAACGACATCCAATGTCCATGGTTAGGAAACCGTAACCATCTATTGATCAACGAGCTAGTCAACTAGAGGCTTACTAGGGACATGGTGTTGTCTATGTATCCACACATGTATCTGAGTTTCCTATCAATACAATTATAGCATGGATAATAAACGATTATCATGAACAAGGAAATATAATAATAACCAATTTATTATTGCCTCTAGGGCATATTTCCAACAGTCTCCCACTTGCACTAGAGTCAATAATCTAGTTCACATCGCCATGTGATTAACACTCACAGGTCACATCGCCATGTGACTAACACCCAAGAGTTTACTAGAGTCAGTAGTCTAGTTCACATCACTATGTGATTAACACTCAATGAGTTTTAGGTTTGATCATGTTGCTTGTGAGAGAGGTTTTAGTCAACGGGTCTGAACCTTTCAGATCCGTGTGTGCTTTACAAATCTCTATGTCATCTCCTAGATGTAGCTACCACGCTCTATTTGGAGCTATTCCAAATAACTGTTCTACTTGGAGCTATTCTAAATTGTTGCTCCATTATATGCATCCGGTATCTCTACTCAGAGCTATCCGGATAGGTGTTAAGCTTGCATCGACGTAACCCTTTACGACGAACTCTTTTACCACCTCCATAACCGAGAAACTTCCTTAGTCCACTAGTTACTAAGGATAACTTTGACCGCTGTCCTGTGATCCATTCATGGATCACTCTTGTACCCCTTGACTGACTCATGGCAAGGCACACTTCAGGTGCGGTACACAGCATAGCATACTGTAGAGCCTACGTCTTAAGCATAGGGGACGACCTTCGTCTTTTCTCTCTATTCTGCCGTGGTCGAGCTTTAAGTCTTAACTTCATACCTTACGACTCAGGCAAGAATTCCTTCTTTGACTGATCCATCTTGAACACCTTCAAGATCATGTCAAGGTATGTGCTCATTTGAAAGTACCATTAAGCGTTTTGATCTATCCTTATAGATCTTGATGCTCAATGTTCAAGTAGCTTAATCCAGGCTTTCCATTGAAAAACACTTTCCAAATAACCCTATATGCTTTCCAGAAATTCTACGTCATTTCCGATCAACAACATATATTCATCAGAAATTCTATAGTGCTCCCACTCACTTCTTTGGAAATACAAGTTTCTCATAAACTTTGTATAAACCCAAAATCTTTGATCATCTCATCAAAGCGCACATTCCAACTCCGAGATGCTTACTCCAGTCCTCAGAAGGATAGCTGGAGCTTTGCATACTTATTAGCATCTTTCAGGATTGACAAAACCTTCCGGTTGTATCACATACAACCTTTCCTCAAGAAAAACGTCGAGGAAACAATGTTTTGACATCCTTTCTGCAAGATTTCATAAATAATGCAGTAATCGCTAATATAATTCCAACAGACTCTTAGCATCGCTACGAGTGAGAAAAGTCTCATCATAGTCAACTCCTTGAACTTGTCAGAAAGAACTTAACGACAAGTCGAGCTTTCTTAATGGTGACATATACCATCATTGTCCGTCTTCCTTTTAAAATCCATCTGTACCCAACAGCCTTACGACCATCAAGTAGTTCTTCCAAAGTCTACACTTTGTTTTCATATATGGATCCTCTCTCGGATTTTATGGCCTCAAGCCATTTATCAGAATCCAGGCCCACCATCGCTTCTCCATAGCTCGTAGGTTCATTGTTGTCTAGCAACATGACTTATAAGACAGGATTACGTACCACTCAGAAGTAGTACACATCCTTGTCATCCTACGAGGTTTGGGAGTGACTTGATCCGAAGTCTCATGATCAATATCATAAGCTTCCACTTCAATTGGTGTAGGTGCCACAGGAACAACTTCCTGTGCCCTGCCACACACTAGTTGAAGTGACGGTTCAATAACCTCATCAAGTCTCCACCATCCTCCCACTCAATTCTTTCGAGAGAAACTTTTCCTCGAGAAAGGACCCGATTCTAGAAACAATCCCTTATTGCTTTAGGATCTGAGACAGGAGGTATACCTAATTGTTTTGGGTGTCCTATGAAGATGCATTTATCCGCTTTGGGTTCGAGCTTATCAACCTGAAACTTTTTCACATAAGCGTCGCAGGCCCAAACTTTTAAGAAATGACAGCTTAGGTTTCTCTAAACCATAGTTCATACGGTGTCATCTCATCGGAATTACGTGGTGCCCTATTTAAAGTGAATGTGGTTATCTCTAATGCTTAACCCATAAACTATTGTGGTAATTCGACAAGAGACATCATGGTATGCATCATATCCAATAGGGTGCAGTTATGATGTTCGGACACACCATCACACTATGGTGTTCCAGGCTGTATTAGTTGTGAAACGATTTCCACAATGTCTTAATTTTGTGCCAAACTCGTAATTCAGATATTCATCTCTATGATCATATCATAGATCTTTTATCCTCTTGTCACGACGATCTTTCAACTTCACACTGAAATTACTTGAACCTTTCAATAATTCAGACTCGTGATTCATCAAGTAAATGTACTCAACATCTACTCAAATCATCTGTGAAGAAAGAACATAACGATATCCACTACATGCCTCAGCACTCATTGGACTGCACACATCAAAATGTATTACTTCCAACAATTTGCTTTCTAGTTCCATTTTACTGAAACCGAGGCTTTCAGTCATCTTGCCCATGTGGTATGATTTGCATGCCTCAAGTGATTCAAAATCAAGTGAGTCCAAACGGTCCATTTGCATGGAGTTTCTTCATGCATACACACCAATAGACATGGTTCGCATGTCTCAAACTTTTCAAAAATGAGTGAGTCCAAAGATCCATCAACATGGAGCTTCTTCATGCGTTTTATACCGATATGACTTACGTGGCTGTGCCACAAGTAGGTGGTACTATCATTACTATCTTTTGGCATGAACATGTGTATTACTACGATCGAGATTCAATAAACCATTCATTTTAGGTGTAAGACCATTGAAGGTATTATTCAAATAAACAGAGTAACCATTATTCTCCTTAAATGAATAACCGTATTGCGATAGACATAATCCAATCATGTCTATGCTCAACACAAACACCAATCTCGATGGTAGAAGGAGCGTACGATATTTGATTATATCAACATTGGAAACACTTCCAACACATATCATCAGCTCACCTTTAGCTAGTCTCCGTTTATTCCGTAGCTTTTATTTCGAGTTACTAACACTTAGCAACCGAACCGGTATCTAATACCCTGGTGCTACTAGGAGTACTAGTAAAGTACACATTAACATAATGTATATCCAATATACTTCTATCGACCTTGCCAGCCTTCTAATCTACCAAGTATCTAGGGTAATTCTGCTCCAGTGGCTGTTCCCTTTATTACAGAAGCACTTAGTCTCGGGTTTGGGTTCAACCTTGGGTTTCTTCACTAGAGCAGCAGCTGAATTGCCGTTTTATGAAGTATCCCTTCGTGCCCTTGCCCTTCTTGAAACTAGTGGTTTCACCAACCATCAACAATTGATGCTCCTTCTTGATTTCTACTTTTGTGGTGTCAAACATCACGAACATCTCAAGGATCATCATACATGTCCCCGATATATTATAGTTCATCACGAAGCTCTAGCAGCTTGGTGGTAATGACTTCAGAGAAACATCACTATCTTATCTGGAAGATCAACTCCCACTTGATTCAAATGATTGTTGTACTCAGACAATCCGAGCACAAGCTCAACAATTGAGCTTTTCTCCTTAGTTTGCAGGTTAAGAAAATCGTCGGAGGTCTTATACCTCTTGACGTGGGCACGAGCCTGAAATCCCAATTTCAGCCCTCAAAACATCTCATATGTTTCGCGATGTTTCAAAAACATCTTCGGTGCCTCAACTCTAAACCGTTTAACTGAACTATCACGTAGTTATCAAAACGTGTATGTCAGATGTTCGCAACATCCACAGACGACGTTCGAGGTTCAGCACCCTGAGCAGTGCATTAAGGACATAAGCCTTCTATGAAGCAATGAGGACAATCCTCAGTTTACGGACCTAGTCCGCATAATTGCTACTATCAACTTTCAACTAATTTTTCTCTAGGAACATAACTAAACAGTAGAACTAAAGCGCGAGCTACGACATAATTTACAAAATCCTTTTGACTATGTTCAAGATAATTAAGTTCATCTTATGAACTCCCACTTAGACAGACATCCCTCTAGTCATCTAAGTAATTACATGATCCGAGTCAACTAGGCCGTGTCCGATCTGTGCGTGAGACGGACTAGTCAACGTCAGTGAACATCTTCATGTTGATCGTATCTTCTATACGACTCATGCTCGACCTTTCGGTCTTCTGTGTTCCGAGGCCATGTCTGTACATGCTAGGCTCGTCAAGTTAACCCTAAGTGTTTTTGCATGTGTAAAACTGTCTTACACCCGTTGTATGTGAACGTAAGGATCCATCACACCCGATTAACACGTGGTGCTTAGAAACGACGAACTGTAGCAACGGTGCACAGTTAGGGGAGAACACTTCTTGAAATTTTAATGAGGGATCATCTTATTTACTACCGTCGTTCTAAGCAAATAAGATGTATAAACATGATAAACATCACATGCAATCAAATAATAGTGACATGATATGGCCAATATCATATAGCTCCTTTGATCTCCATCTTGGGGCTCCATGATCATCTTGTCACCGGCATGACACCATGATCTCCATCATCGTGTCTTCTTGAAGTTGTCACGTCATCTATTACTTCTACTACTACAGCTAACGGTTAGCAATAAAGTAAAGTAATTACATGACGTTTATGTTGACACGCAGGTCATAAATAAATAAAGACAACTCCTATAGCTCCTGCCGGTTGTCATACTCATCGACATGCAAGTCGTGATTCCTATTACAAGAACATGATCATCTCATACATCACATATATCATTCATCACATCCTTTTGGCCATATCACATCACATAGCATACCCTGCAAAAACAAGTTAGACGTCCTCTAATTGTTGTTTGCATGTTTTACGTGGCTGCTATGGGTTTCTAGCAAGAACGTTTCTTACCTACGCAAAGACCACAACGTGATATGCCAATTGCTATTTACCCTTCATAAGGACCCTTTTCATCGAATCCGATCCGACTAAAGTAGGAGAGACAGACACCCGCTAGCCACCTTATGCAACTAGTGCATGTCAGTCGGTGGAACCTGTCTCACGTAAGAGTACGTGTAAGGTCGGTCCGGGCCGCTTCATCCCACGATGCCGCCGAATCAAGATAAGACTAGTAACGGCAAGCATATTGAACAAAATCAACGCCCACAACTACTTTGTGTTCTACTCGTGCATAGAAACTACGCATAGAACTAGCTCATGATGCCACTGTTTGGGGAACGTAGCAGAAATTCAAAATTTTCCTACGTATCACCAAGATCTATCTATGGAGAGACTAGCAACGAGGGGAAGGAGAGTGCATCTACGTACCCTTGTAGATCGCTAAGCGGAAGCGTTCAAGTGAACGGGGTTGATGGAGTCGTACTCGTCGTGATTCAGATCACCGATGATCCTAGTGCCGAACGGACAGCACCTCCGCGTTCAACACACGTACAGCCCGGTGACGTCTCCCATGCCTTGATCCAGCAAGGAGAGAGGGAGAGGTTGAGGAAGACTCCATCCAGTAGCAGCACAACGGCGTGGTGGTGATGGAGGAGCGTGGCAATCCTGCAGGGCTTCGCCAAGCACCACGGGAGAGGAGAAGAACTTGGGAGAGAGGGAGGGCTGCACCAAAGGCATAATGGGTGTCTCAAGAGGCCCTCCTACCCTCACTATATATAGGGATCCCAAGGGGGGGGTGCGCCAGCCCTAGGAGATCCAATCTCCTAGGGGGCGGCGGCCAGAGGAGGTTTCCCTCCCCCCCAAGGCACCTAGGAGGTGCCTTCCCTCCATGGGACTCTTCCTTAGGGTTCCCCTTTCACCCTAGGCGCATGGGCCCTAGGGGAAGTGGCGCCCCAGCCCACTTTGGGCTGGATCCCTTCTCACTTCAGCCCATGGGACCCTCCGGGATAGGTGGCCCCACCCGGTGGGCCCCCGGGACCCTTCCGGTGGTCCCGGTACAATACCGATGACCCAGAAACTTGTCCCGATGGCCGAAATAGGACTTCCTATATATAAATCTTTACCTCCGGACCATTCCGGAACTCCTCGTGACGTCCGGGATCTCATCCGGGACTCCGAACAACATTCGGTAACCACATACAAGCTTCCTTTATAACCCTAGCGTCATCGAACCTTAAGTGTGTAGACCCTACGGGTTCGGGAGACATGCAGACATGACCGAGACGTTCTCCGGTCAATAACCAACAGCGGGATCTGGATACCCATGTTGGCTCCCACATATTCCACGATGATCTCATCGGATGAACCACGATGTCAAGGACTTAATCAATCCCGTATACAATTCCCTTTGTCTAGCGGTATTGTACTTGCCTGAGATTCGATCGTCGGTATCCCTATACCTTGTTCAATCTCGTTACCGGCAAGTCTCTTTACTCGTTCCGTAACACATCATCCCGTGATCAACTCTTTGGTCACATTGCGCATATGATGATGTCCTACCGAGTGGGCCCAGAGATACCTCTCCGCTTACACGGAGTGACAAATCCCAGTCTCGATTCGTGCCAACCCAACAGACACTTTCGGAGATACCTGTAATGCACCTTTATAGCCACCCAGTTACGTTGTGACGTTTGATACACCCAAAGCATTCCTATGGTATCCGGGAGTTGCACAATCTCATGGTCTAAGAAAATGATACTTGACATTAGAAAAGCTATAGCATATGAACTACACGATCTAGTGCTATGCTTAGGATTGGGTCTTGTCCATCACATCATTCTCCTAATGATGTGATCCCGTTATCAACGACATCCAATGTCCATGGTTAGGAAACCGTAACCATCTATTGATCAACGAGCTAGTCAACTAGAGGCTTACTAGGGACATGGTGTTGTCTATGTATCCACACATGTATCTGAGTTTCCTATCAATACAATTATAGCATGGCTAATAAACGATCATCATGAACAAGGAAATATAATAATAACCAATTTATTATTGCCTCTAGGGCATATTTCCAACATCCCCAAACTTTGGCTTTTAGGTGTCCTTAGATTATCTTGGGGGTGCCATGGGCATCCCCAAGCTTAGGCTCTTGCAACTCCTTGTTCCATAATCCATCAAATCTTTACCCAAAACTTGAAAACTTCACAACACAAAACTCAAAGTAGAAAATCTCGTGAGCTCCATTAGCGAAAGAAAACAAAAGACCACTTCAAGGTACTGTAATGAACTCATTCTTTATTTATATTGGTGCTAAACCTACTGTATTCCAACTTCTCTATGGTTTATAAACTATTTTACTAGCCATAGATTCATCAAAATAAGCAAACAACACACGAAAAACAGAATCTGTCAAAAACAGAACAGTCTGTAGTAATCTGTAGCTAGCGCAAGATCTGGAACCCCAAAAATTATAAAATAAATTGCTGGACGTGAGGAATTTATCTATTAATCATCTGCAAAAATAATTAACTAAATATCACTTTCCAAATAAAAATGGCAGCAGTTCTCGTGAACGCTAAAGTTTCTGTTTTTCACAGCAAGATATTAAGACTTTCCCCAAGCCTTCCCAACGGTTCTACTTGGCACAAACACTAATTAAACACAAAAAACACAACCAAAACAGAGGCTAGGTAAATTATTTATTACTAAACAGGATAAAAAACAAGGAATAAAAATAAAATTGGGTTTCCTCCCAACAAGCGCTATCGTTTAACGCCCCTAGCTAGGCATAAAAAGTAAGGATAGATCTAGGTATTGCCATCTTTGGTAGGCAATCCATAAGTGGCTCTCATAATAGATTCATAAGGTAATTTAATTTTCTTTTTAGGAAAGTGTTCCATGCCTTTCCTTAACGGAAATTGGAATCTAATATTTCCTTCCTTCATATCAATAATTGCACCAATCGTTCTAAGGAAAGGTCTACCAAGAATAATAGGACATGAAGGATTGCAATCTATGTCAAGAACGATAAAATCTACGGGAACATAATTCCTATTTGCAACAATAAGAACATAATTAATTCTTCCCATAGGTTTCTTAATAGTGTAATCCGCAAGGTGCAAGTTTAGAGAGCAATCATCAAAATCACGGAAACCTAACAAATCACACAAAGTCTTTGGAGTCATGGAAACACTAGCACCCAAATCACATAAAGCATAGAACTCATGATTTTTAATCTTAATTTTAATTATTGGTTCCCACTCATCATAAAGTTTTCTAGGGATAGAAACTTCCAACTCAAGTTTTTCTTCATAAGATTGCATCAAGGCATCAACGATATGTTTAGTAAACGCTTTATTTTGACTATAAGCATGATGAGAATTTAGCATGGATTGCAACAAGGAAATACAATCAATCAAAGAGAAATTTTCATAATTAAATTCCATGAAATCCAAAATAGTGGGTTTAGCAACATCTAGGGTTTTAATTTCTTCGATCCCACTTTCATCAAATTTAGCATCAAGATCTAAGAACTCCAATTTTTTGGAACGCCTTCTAGGTAAAGGTGGATCATATTCAGTCCCATCATTATTAAGATTCATATTGCAAAACAAAGGTTTAATAGGGGACACATCAATAACTTTTAGATCTTCATCTTTATTTTCATAGGAACTAGAAGAACACGCTCTTATAAAGGCATCTTTCTTAGCACGCATCCTAGCGGTTCTTTCTTTGCACTCATCAATGGAAATTCTCATGCCTTTGAGAGACTCATTGATATCACGCTTAGGTGGAATAGATCTAAGTTTCAAAGAATCAACATCAAGAGAAATTCTATCAACGTTCCTAGCCAAATCATCAATCTTAAGCAATTTTTCTTCAATCAAAGCATTGAAATTCTTTTGCGAAGTAATAAATTCTTTAATATTAGATTCAAAATCAGAGGGCATCTTATTATAATTTCCATAAGAATTGTTGTAGGAATTACCATAATTATTAGAGGGATTACTAGGATAGGGCCTAGGATTAAAATTTCCTCTATACGCGTTGTTACCAAAATTGTTCCTACCAACAAAATTCACATCCATAGATTCATTATTATTCTCAATCTTAGTAGACAAGGGCATATCATTAGGATCAGAAGAAACACTCTTACTAGCAAATAATTTCATAAGTTCATCCATCTTTCCACTCAAAACATTAATTTCTTCTATCGCATGCACCTTTTTATTAGTAGATCTTTCAGATGCCATTGAGAATAATTAACCATAATATTATCTAGGAGTAGCTTCTCCTAAAGTGATTTCCATAAAAGTGCCTCCCGCGGCCGAATCTAAAAGATTTCTAGAAGCAAAATTCAATCCGGCATAAAAAAATTGTATAATCATCCACAAATTCAAACCATGAGTAGGGAAATTACATATCATTAATTTCATCCTCTCCCAAGCTTGTGCAACATGTTCATGATCAAGTTGCTTAAAATTCATAATATCGTTTCTAAGGGTGATGATCTCAGCGGGAGGAAAATACTTAGAGATAAAAGCATCTTTGCACTTGTTCCAAGAATCACTACTATTTTTAGGTAAAGACGAAAACCAAGCTTTAGCGCGATCTCTAAGAGAAAAAGGAAATAGTTTCAATTTAACAATATCATTGTCCACATCTTTCTTCTTTTGCATATCACACAAATCAACGAAGCTATTTAGATGGGTAGCAGCATCTTCAAATGGATCTTTCATGACAAGATTCAGCAAAGCGACATTAATTTCACAAGATTCAGCATCGGTAAGAGGAGCAATCGGAGTGCTAATAAAATCATTGTTGTTGGTATTGGTAAAGTCACACAATTTAGTGTTATCTTGAGCCATCGTGACAAGCAAGCAATCCAACACACAAGCAAACAAAAAGCAAGCGGGCGAAAAGAGGCAAATAAAGAAAGAGAGGGAGGATAGAGAGAGAGAGGGCGAATAAAACGACAAGGGTGAAGTGGGGGAGAGGAAAACAAGAGGCAAATGGCAAATAATGTAATGCGGGAGATAAGGATTGTGATGGGTACTTGGTATGTTGACTTTTGCGTAGGCGCCAGAAATGGCTCGTTGTTGGAAGTCAAATCTTGACTTGCATGAACCTCCTCGGCAACGGCGCCAGAAATGGCTCGTTGTTGGAAGTCAAATCTTGACTTGCGCGAACCTCCCCGGCAACGGGGTCAGCAATTCTTCTTGCTACCTCTTGAGCACTGCGTTGGATTTCCCCAAAGAGGAAAGGATGATGCAGCAAAGTTGCGTAAGTATTTCCCTCAGTTTTTGAGAACCAAGGTATCAATCCAGTAGGAGGTTGCACGTGAGTCCCCTAGTACCTGCACAAAGCAAATAACTCCTCGCAACCAACGCGATAAGGGGTTGTCAATCCCTTCACGGTCACTTACGAGAGTGAGATATAATAGATATGATAAGATAATATTTGTGGTATTTTTGTGGTAAAGATGCAAAGTAAAATAAAGGCAAAGTAAATAACTAAGTATTGGAAGATTTATATGATGAAGATAGACCCGGGGGCCATAGGTTTCACTAGTGGCTTCTCTCAAGAGCATAAGTATTTTATGGTGGGTGAACGAATTACTGTTGAGCAATTGACAGAATTGAGCATAGTTATGAGAATATCTAGGTATGATCATGTATATAGGCATCACGTCCGAGACAAGTAGACCGACTCCTGCCTGCATCTACTACTATTACTCCACTCATCGACCGCTATCCAGCATGCATCTAGAGTATTAAGTTCATGAAAACAGAGTAACGCCTTAAGCAAGATGACATGATGTAGAGGGATAAATTCATGCAATATGATAAAAGCCCCATCTTGTTATCCTCGATGGCAACAATACAATATGTGCCTTGCTGCCCCTACTATCACTGGGAAAGGACACCGCAAGATTGAACCCAAAGCTAAGCACTTCTCCCATTGCAAGAAAGATCAATCTAGTAGGCCAAACCAAACTGATAATTCGAAGAGACTTGCAAAGATAACCAATCATACATAAAAGAATTCAGAGAAGATTCAAATATTTTTCATAGATAAACTTGATCATAAACCCACAATTCATCGGTCTCAACAAACACACCGCAAAAAGAAGATTACATCGAATAGATCTCCACAAGAGAGGGGGAGAACATTGTATTGAGATCCAAAAAGGGAGAAGAAGCCATCTAGCCAATAACTATGGACCCGAAGGTCTGAGGTAAACTACTCACACTTCATAGGAGAGGCTATGGTGTTGATGTAGAAGCCCTCCGTGATGGATACCCCCTCCGGCGGAGCTCCGGAACAGGCCCCAAGATGGGATCTCGTGGATACAGAAAGTTGTGGTGGTGGAATTAGGGTTTTGGCTCCGTATCTGATCGTTTGGGGGTACGTAGGTATATATAGGAGGAAGGAGTACGTCGGTGGAGCAACAGGGGGCCCACGAGGGTGGAGGGTGCGCCTAGGGGGGGTAGGCACGCCCCCTACCTCGTGGCTCCCTCCTTTGTTTCTTGACGTGGGGTCCAAGTCTCCTAGATCATGTTCGGTGAGAAAATCACGTTCCCGAAGGTTTCATTCCGTTTGGACTCCATTTGATATTCCTTTTCTTTGAAACCCTAAAATAGGCAAAAAAACAGCAATTCTGGGCTGGGCCTCCGGTTAATAGGTTAGTCCCAAAAAAATATAAAAGTGGAAAATAAAGCCCAATAATGTCCAAAACAGTAGATAATATAGCATGGAGCAATCAAAAATTATAGATACGTTGGAGACGTATCATTCCACCGACTGACATGCACTAGTTGTATAAGGTGGCTAGCGGGTGTATGTCTCTCTCACTTTAGTCGGATCGGATTCGACGAAAAGGGTCCTTATGAAGGGTAAATAGAAATTGGCATATCACGTTAGGTTTTGGCGTAGGTAAGAAATGTTCTTGCTAGAAACCTATAGCATCCACGTAAAAAACTTGCAACAACAATTTGAGGACGTCTAACTTGTTCTTGCAGCATATGCCGTGTGATGTGATATGGCCAAAAGGATGTGATGAATGATATATGTGATGTATGAGATTGATCATGTTCTTGTAATAGGAATCACGACTTGCATGTCGATGAGTATGACAACTGGCAAGAGCCATAGGAGTTGTCTTAATTTATTTATGACCTGTGTGTCAACATAAACGTCATGTAATTACTTTACTGTATCGCTAACCGTTAGCCATAGTAGTAGAAGTAATAGTTGGCGAGACAACTTCATGAAGACACGATGATGGAGATCATGATGATGGAGGTCATGGTGTCATGCCAGTGACGATGATGATCATGGCTCCCCGAAGATGGAGATCAAAAGGAGCAAAATGATATTGGCCATATCATGTCACTATTTGATTGCATGAGATGTTAATCATGTTTTTACATCTTATTTTCTTAGAACGACGGTAGCATAAATAAGATGATCCCTCATTAAAATATCAAGAATTGTGTTCCCCCTAACTGTGCACCGTTGCTAAGGTCCGTTGTTCCAAAGCACCACGTGATGATCGGGTGTGATAGGTTCTAACGTTCGCATACAACGGGTGTAAGCCAGATTTACACACGCAATACACTTAGGTTGACTTGACAAGCCTAGCATGTACAGACATGGCCTCGGAACATGGAAGACCGAAAGGTCGAACATGAGTCGTATAGAAGATACGATCAACATGAAGATGTTCACCGATGATGACTAGTCCGTCTCACGTGATGATCAGACACGGCCTAGTTGACTCGGATCATGTATCACTTAGATGACTAGAGGGATGTCTATCTGAGTGGGAGTTCATTAAATAATTTGATTAGATGAACTTAATTATAATGAACATTGTCTAAAATCTTTGCAATATGTCTTGTAGATCAAATGGCCCACACTAATGTTGCCCTCAACTTCAACACGTTCCTAGAGAAAACCAAGCTGAAAGACGATGGCAGCAACTACACGGACTGGGTCCGTAACCTGAGGATTATCCTCATAGCTGCCAAGAAAGCATATGTCCTTGATGCACTGCTAGGTGAAGCACCTGTTTTCCCAGTAACTCAAGATGTTATGAACGCCTGGCAGTCACGTAGTGATGATTACTCCCTGGTTCAGTGCGGCATGCTTTACAGCTTAGAACCGGGGCTCCAAAAGCGTTTTGAGCAACACAGAGTATATGAGATGTTCCAAGAGCTGAAAATGGTTTTCCAAGCTCATGCCCGGGTCGAGAGATATGAAGTCTCCGACAAGTTCTACAGTTGTAAGATGGAGGAGAATAGTTCTGTCAGCGAGCACATACTCAAAATGTCTGGGTTGCACAACTGCTTATCTTAGCTGGGAGTTAATCTCCCAGATGATGTGTTCGTTGACAGAATCCTTTAGTCGCTCCCACCTAGCTACAAGAGCATTGTGATGAACTTCAATATGCAGGGGATGGAAAAGACCATTCCTGAGGTATATTCAATGCTGAAATCAGCGGAGGTGGAGATCAAAAAGGAACATCAAGTGTTGATGGTGAATAAAACCACTAAGTTCAAAAAAGGCAAGGGTAAGAAGAACTTCAAGAAGGATGGCAAGGGAGTTCCGCGCCCGGTAAGCCAGTTGCCGGGAAGAAGCCAAAGCATGGACCCAAGCCTGAGATTGAGTGCTTTTATTGCAAGGGAAACAGTCACTGGAAGCGGAACTGCCCCAAGTACTTAGCGGATAAGAAGGCCGACAATACCAAAGGTATATGTGATATACATGTTATTGATGTGTACCTAACCAGCGCTCGTAGTAGCTCCTGGGTATTTGATACCGGTGCGGTTGCTCATATTTTTAACTCAAAACAGGAGCTGCGGAATAAGCGGAGACTGGCGAAGGACGAGGTGACGATGCGCATCGGGAATGGTTCCATGGTCGATGTGATCGCTGTCGGCACGCTACCTCCACATTTACCTACGGGATTAGTTTTAAACCTCAATAATTGTTATTTAGTACTAGCTTTAAGCATGAACATTGTATCTGGATCTCGTTTAATGCGAGATGGCTACTCATTTAAATCTGAGAATAATGGTTGTTCTATTTATATGAGAGATGTGTTTTATGGTCATGCCCCGCTGGTCAATGGTTTATTCTTATTGAATCTCGAACGTGATGTTACACATACTCATAGTGTGAATGCCAAAAGATGTAAGGTTGATAATGATAGTCCCACATACTTGTGGCACTGCCACCTTGGTCACATTGGTGTCAAACGCATGAAGAAACTGCATGCAGATGGACTTTTGGAGTCTCTTGATTATGAATCATTTGACACGTGCGAACCATGCCTCATGGGCAAAATGACCAAGGCTCCATTCTCCGGAACAATGGAGCGAGCAACCAACTTATTGGAAATCATACATACTAATGTGTGCGGTCCAATGAGCGTTGAGGATCACGGTGGTTATCGTTATGTTCTCACTCTCACTGATGACTTAAGTAGATATGGGTATGTCTACTTAATGAAACACAAGTCTGAGACCTTTGAAATGTTCAAGGAATTTTAGAGTGAGGTTGAGAATCAACGTGACAGGAAAATCAAGTTCTTACGATCAGATCGTGGGGGAGAATATTTGAGTCACGAATTTGGCACGCACTTGAGGAAATGTGGAATTGTTTCACAACTCACGCCGCCTGGAACACCTCAGCGTAATGGTGTGTCCGAACGTCGAAATCGCACTCTATTGGATATGGTGCGATCCATGATGTCTCTTACCGACCTACCGCTATCATTTTGGGGTTATGCTTTAGAGACTGCCGCATTCACTTTAAATAGGGCTCCGTCGAAATCCGTTGAGACGACACCGTATGAATTATGGTTTGAGAAGAAACCTAAGCTGTCGTTTCTGAAAGTTTGGGGTTGCGATGCTTATGTCAAGAAACTTCAACCTGAAAAGCTCGAACCCAAATCAGAAAAATGCGTCTTCATAGGATACCCTAAGGAAACTATTGGGTATACCTTCTACCTCAGATCCGAAGGCAAGATCTTTGTTTCCAAGAATGGATCCTTTCTAGAGAAAGAGTTTCTCTCAAAAGAAGTAAGTGGGAGGAAAGTAGAACTTGATGAAGTATTGCCTCTTGAACCGGAGAGTAGCGCAGCTCAAGAAAATGTTTCTGTGGTGCCTGCACCGACTAGAGAGGAAGTTAATGATGATGATCATGAAACTTTAGATCAAGTTGCTACTGAACTTCGTAGGTCCACAAGGACACGTTCCGCACCAGAGTGGTACGACAACCCTGTCCTGGAAATCATGTTGTTAGACAATGGTGAACCTTCGAACTATGAAGAAGCGATGGCGGGCCTGGATTCTGACAAATGGCTTGAAGCCATGAAATCCGAGATAGGATCCATGTATGAAAACGAAGTATGGACTTTGACTGACTTTCCCGATGATCGGTGAGCCATAGAAAATAAATGGATCTTTAAGAAGAAGACAGACGCGGATGGTAATGTAACCATCTATAAGGCTCGGCTTGTCGCTAAGGGTTATCGACAAGTTCAAGGGGTTGACTACGATGAGACCTTCTCACCCGTAGCAAAGCTGAAGTCTGTCCGAATCATGTTAGCAATTGTTGCATTCTATGATTATGAGATATGGCAAATGGACGTCAAAACGGCATTCCTTAATGGTTTCCTTAAGGAAGAATTGTATATGATGCAGCCGGAAGGTTTCGTCGATCCTAAGAATGCTGACAAGGTATGCAAGCTCCAACACTCGATCTATGGGCTGGTGCAAGCATCTCGGAGTTGGAACATTCGTTTTGATGAGATGATCAAAGCGTTTGGGTTTACGCAGATTTATGGAGAAGCCTGTGTTTACAAGAAAGTGAGTGGGAGCTCTGTAGCATTTCCCATATTATATGTGGATGACATACTATTGATGGGAAATGATATAGAACTCTTGGAAAGCATAAAGGCCTACTTGAATAAGTGTTTTTCAATGAAGGACCTTGGAGAAGCTGCTTACATATTAGGCATCAAGATCTATAGAGATAGATCGAGACGCCTCATTGGTCTTTCACAAAGCACGTACCTTGACAATATATTGAAGAAGTTCAATATGGATCAGTCCAAGAAGGGGTTCTTGCCTGTATTGCAAGGTGTGAGATTGAGCACGGCTCAATGCCCGACCACGACAGAAGATAGAGAAAAGATGAGTGTTATCCCCTATGCCTCGGCCATAGGGTCCACTACAAAAAAAAGACACATCCGTGACATTTTGGGCCGAACGAATTTTTTTTCTGTGATACATATGACACTTCTATGACGATAATTGTGACAAAACCCTATATCATCATAGATGTGGTGGGCTCCTACTTCTATGACAAAAAATCATGACAGAAAATGGGCTTTTCGTCCTGGGCAGGCCGGAGACGCAGCTGCATGACATTCTTTGGGCCATCCATGACAGAAAAAACCGTGGTAGAAGCGAGGGCGAGGAAAATTTTGGGGATTTCCCGGTTGCGGTGGGAGGTCGGGGGCCGAGCAATGCGCGCTTCTCTCGTACATGTACGCGCGTGTGTGCGAGGTGTTGGCTCTAACTGAACCCGAGCAAGGCATTGGGATCTAACTGAACCCGAGCGATTGCACTGCAGGCTACGCGTTATTGAACCCGAGCGATCGATCGATGGTTGTTAACTGAACCCGATCGAGCGATTCCTTCACTACTGCTGCTAACTGAAGCCGATCGATGCTGCCTCTGGATGAACAGTGAGCGTTGCGGGTGGGGGGGGGGGGTTGGATGAACAGTTCCCGGTGGGGGTGGATGAATAGGACCCTGTGGTGTTGCCTCTGGATGAACAAGACCCCGATCGACCGAGCCGGTTGGGGCTGGATGAACAGGACCCCATGGAGGGCTGGATGAACAGGACCACCCCATGGAGGGCAGGATGAACAGTAGTCCATGGAGGGCAGGATGAACAGTAGTCCGTGGAGGGGTGGTTGAACAGGAGCCCGTGGAGAGGGCTGGTTGAACAGTAGCCGGTGGAGTAGCACGCGGTGGAGGCTGGATGAACAGGAGCCCGTGGATGAACAGTCGCAGGTGGAGGCTGGAGGAGGTCGATGGTGGATGAACAGTAGCTCGTGGAGGCTGGAGGGGGTCGACGGTGGAGATGAACAATATCCCGTGGAGTCCCGTTTTGTGGTACGCCACACCCTTCCCGATGAACAGGACCCCCATTTCGACCGTAGCGCTCCAACACAAGTCCGTTTCGTCCGTTTTGCGGTACGCCACACCCCTCCCGATCAACAGGACCCCCATTCCGACCGTAGGAGGTCCGTTTCCTCCGTTCTGTGGTATGCCAGACCCCTCTCGATGAACAGGATCCCGTTTCGAACGTGGCTGGTCGAACACAAGGCCGTTTCCTCCATTCTGCGGTACGCCAGGCCTCGTTTCCATCGCCTGTTCCGTCCAAGCCCTCCCGATGAACATGACGCATTCTGTTGCCTCCCCATGAACACGACGCATTCCGTTGCCTCCCCATGAACATGACGCATTCCGTTGCCTCCCCATGAACATGACGCATTCTGTTGCCTCCCCATGAACACGACGACGACGATGTTTCTCCGTTCCGACCCAGCCATGTACACGAGCCCTGGCCATACGTATGCGCGAGTAGGCGTTCGAGACCCCGCCCGTATGTACACATACGTGGCCGCATTTTCTTTCTTGCACCCTGGCCGCTGTACGTACGTGTACATGCTACGTGCGCGCCTCTACTACGACACATGCGCGCCTCTACATCGACCAGTATATATGTACGCACACGTTCGCGACCAGAATGACAACGCTACGTACGCTTCGACTAGGTGGGTCCCGACTGTCAGGCACTTCCTTGTGTGCGAAGATGTAGCTGGTGGGTCCCAGCAGTCAGGGGCAAACTTTTTTTCACGAAATACGGTGGCCCGTCCGGTGGGCCCCTGCTGTCAGGCACTTCCTTGTGTGCGAAGATGTAGCTGGTGGGTCCCAGCAGTCAGGGGCAAACTTTTTTTTCACGAAATACGGTGGCCCGTCCGGTGGGTCCCCGCTGTCAGGTGGAGGAATAATTATTTTGCGTGTAATAAGGAGGCACTTCCTTGCTGCGGCCGTGGACCCAGCTGTCAGCGTCTCCACACACAGTACTCTTCCGATGGAAGTCGGTCGTTGACCACATTGACCACGCCGCGCCGAGAGCACCACGGCGGTGGACGACGGCGAGGCCTAGGAAGGGGACGACGCGGAGCCGGGGAAGACGCGACAGTGGAAGCCCGCGCGGAGAGGAGTACGAGGGTTCACTGGTTCGGCTGCGGTGTGAGGCTGCCGTCGCCGCAGGGCCTGGCCAGCGGTGGGAATAGTAGGGGGCGATGAGGCCTCCGTGGTAGCACAGCCGGCCACGGGAGGCAGGAGCATGCGGCACGACCGTTGCTGCTTTGGGTGGCTGGAGCAAGAAGACCAGAGGTTGAAGAAGCACTACGGCCGTTGGATGGACATCGTACGGTCACTGGAGCTAGAATCGTTCATATTGACTAAGTTGACAAAGCCCTTCGTCCCGGTCAACTTAGTAGGCCCACAAGTCAGCCTCCCACCAAGGTGGGTCCCAGCTAGCCGGGGGAGTATTCATTTTTTTGTGCGTAATAAGGAGGCACTTCCGGTGGGTCCGAGCTGACAGCGGGGGGAACGTTTTTTCGCGAAATACGGTGGCCCGTCCGGTGGGTCCCAGCAGTCAGGGGGAAACGATTTTTTTCGCAAAATACTGGTGGCCCGTCCGGTGGGTCCCCGCTGTCAGGTGGAGTAATAAGGAGGCACTTCCTTGCGGCTGCCGTAGACCCAGCTGTCAGCCTCTCCACGTACAGTACTCTTCCGATGGAAGTCGGTCATTGACCACATTGACCACGCCGCACCGAGAGCACCACGGCAGTGGACGACGGAGAGGCATATGAAGGGGACGACGCGGAGCCGGGGAAGACGCTGCAGTGGATGCCCACGCGAAGAGGAGTACGAGCGTTCACCGGTTCGGCTGTGGTGTGAGGCTACTGTCGCCGCAGAATAACAGGGGGTGTGGGTGAGTAGAGGGATGCCCTGGCCAGCGGTGGGAGTAGTAGGGGGCGCTGAGGCCTGCGCGGCAGCACAGCCGGCCACGGGAGGCGGGAGTAGGCGGTCCCGCCGGCGCTGCTTTGGCGGCTGGAGCAAGAAGATCAGAGATTGAAGAAACACGACGGCCATTGGATTGACATCCAACGGTTACGTCTGCTAGAATCGTTTGTTGATGTATATAATAACTAAAAAAATCTTGCATACGCGTCAACTAAACAAGCCCACAAGTCAGACCACTCCCTCTTTTTTTAATAATTTATATATAGCTCATGGCAACTTCTTATGCAATTTATTGCAGTCATTTTTTTGGTTGGCCAGGGCCAATTTCGCATATTTCTATGGGTTCCAAACTATTTTTAATACCGAAATGTCCAGCCAGATTTAAAGTACTTTGAAGATATATTTAAATTAGGTTAATGCCCAGTGAAATAGGAATCTGAAAATGTAATAAAATTCAGAAATTATAAAGCAATTGCCAATTTGTCATCTGTTTTTATATTTACAACCCATTTCATATTACTTTCAAGATTTGCAGGCGTATTGAAAGAGTTGCAGCCCACCAGGGCGTAGAAAAATAAGTAGGCCTGGATTGGGTATTCTTCAGAAAAAATAAACTGGGCTCATTTTCACAAAGAAAAAATAGCTGGGCTGGTCACATGGTGAACATAAAATATAAGCCTGGGCTAGACGGGCCACAGCCCAGTTCAAACCCTGCTCCGTCTCAACAATACCAAAAAAAAAAAATACTGCTCGAGTAGCTACGTCCCAAGTGTCAGCCGATCTTGTGTTGTTCTCTTGTCTATTGACTATATATGCTCACAATGTTGTGGGTCCTAGATGTCAGGAAAACACTAGGAGGAAGCATTTTATTTTTCCATACGCTGACATGGTGGGCCCCTACTGTCATCCTCTCCACGTACTTCTGCCGATTCCTGTTGTTTGTTGACCATGTTGACAATGCGAGAGGGCGGCGCCACGGCGAGCGCACCAAAGCGCGCGGAGGACGTCGGCGTTAACGATTTAGGAGACGGTGGGGCGGCGATGCGTGCGCTGAGGCGCAGCCAGCCGTGGGAGGCGGAAGCAGGCGGCCTCGCTGGCGCTGGTTTGGTTTTGGCGGCTGGAGGAAGACAGGACTGAAGAAACACGACAGACTGTAAAAGCAGCAGGAGTAATTAACAAGCTTAACTGAAACCAGCAGGGGCACTTAACAACCAAAGCTGAAAGCAGTATGAGTACTTATACAGGTTCAACCGTACAAAGCATGCCTCGAACAGTGCTACTTTGCCTACAGTTAACCAAGGGTGAGGCCGTCAAGCCCCAGGACATGGCCCAGGCGCCACCCCGCGCATCCACAACCTTCTGAAAGCGGCTTCATCTCGCAACGTGGCCAATAAACAGGATATTCGCTTTAGAGCCATGGAAAAGCATGAACATAATCTTCTGTCCTATTCTCCAAGATGGATGGGCCTTCATTATATGAGACCACCCATGAATAAGTATCTTTTCACCTCCAAGGGGAATTGAGTAGGTCGACATAAACATCATGTTGTGACCAAGCGCAAGTCTGACCCGACCATGGTCAGGCATCTGTATAGGAACAATAGAACTCAACAGTTCCTGTTTCAAGAAGATCACAGCTGTAAAACTGTGTATAAGCAATAGTTTATGAACAACATATATAACAGAAAATAACTCGTACCATAAGTTTCTCGACACAGTTGGACCTGTTCAACGAGTGCAGCAGTGGCACACATATCCCACGTGGCCTTCCACCATTGAAATGCCCCACAAGGACCTCAAGACGATCAATAAAGTGTACGAACTTGTGGATGTCGATCTAGTCAACTTCAGTGCCATTAGTAACATCCGAGTTATTACAGAGTAACAAATGAGCAGACTGCTTAACTATAAAAAAACCTACACGTGCCACCAATTATAAGAAAATATTAGTTAGAAGTAGCATCTTCGTGAGAGATTCGTTGCTACTTCTAAAGTTAAATTGTGATTAGTTAGACAGAATAGGTGGATTAAGAAGTAATCGAGGCAACAAGCAAGAACCAGATACAAAACTAACATGGATGAACAATTGGAACGACATCGGGGTGGAAGATCGCAGTGAAGATGAGACCAGGTTCTGCTATTTCCATCAACATTCGTGCGCCAACTTTCAGTCTGTAACACTTGAGAAAGTTTATCCAAGTTCGGCCATAAAAAAGCAGCGATATTCTTGGTTCATGAACCCAACTCAGAACTTATATCCATGGCTTGTCTTCACTGTGACCATTAAACTAGTGTATTCAGTTATGGCAATGCAGAGCATCTTGAGTACATGTGTTCTGGCAGAGCAAATAATACACTGCGGGAAAAATAATATGAGAACACAACATGTTCAAAAAAACCCCACCCTCCCGGATAGAAAAGAGGATTCTAGGAACATACTGTGCGCGTTTCAAAATGCTGTGTTAGGATGAGAAGGAACAAGTGTGGCGTCTCGTCGAGGGTGCAGAAACCTGTAGGGTACTCGCACTTTGGGCACTGCAAATGAAACACACTAGATTCAGTAGGAAGAAAAATGCATCAATAGCGGCGACTGCCATCCTAGGATTACATGCGACCAAGGGACTTGGGTTTATCGGGGATGGATGAAGAATTCGTACCTGGTTCTCCATGAGAAAACCCTATGCAATCGCCGAGAGGGGGTTTTCTCTGAACAAGCAGACGAGGGAGAAGGGGATTCAGGCCCAGTGAAATATTGCCGCTTCGTCCGTCCAGCTTACTGCTAAAGCTGGAAAGGGGGGGTTGTGATTTGATGGCTCATTGGGCATTACTGCGGCGCTACGACCAGGGTGTGTCTACCGTGAAGTTGTGCACTCTAATTTGTGCATATGGCATGTGGACCCCGTTGTCGATTGCCCCACATATCAGCGAAAGGAAGTAGAAAGACAGGAGTAACTAGTTAGACATAAATATATTTTTTGACAGAGAGATACTCCCTTTGTAAAGAAATATACAAATATTTTATATCACAGGCTCACCTTGCCGAGAAATATACTCCCTCTGCAACGCACGTGCATTATGGGGGTTCAGCTGAGAATATAATACTCAGATAGGCTCACGGTTCTGGACTTTGGGCCGCAGGCCGACCCTGCATGTTTGGGGGCCCATGTGTTCTACCTCAGCGCTTTTCATATTGCAAGCGATCGGTACGGCGCTGGTTTTAGATGCTGTCGCAAGGCGAATACACAAAATTGAATAAAGCACGGCAGCTGTTGGAATGAAATTGAACGACAGTTCCTAACCAGCAATCAGAGTTGCAATTCTATCAACGATATACCATGTGATAAATAATACTATCGTACTACTTATACACACAGGACACTTGTTTCACCATGCCAGATTATTACATCAAAATCTCTCGGAGGATAGATCAGTTCGGCAGTTGCGTGCTGCTACTGAAGAATTTCAAAGTTGATTTGGACCAGCTCTCCTTGACGAGAAAGTTCAATTTTGACATCATCCCCTACCGCAAGATATGATTTAGATTTGAACCTTGACCATCCTTTAGCATCAATCATCATGCGACCATCCTTTGTACTTACGGTATATTGAGCAGGTTCATTCACACCAAGGCTGCACATGGTAAGAGAAACTTGGCCGCGGTCGCCCGGATTGTTGAACGACTCCCTCATTGCTCTAGAAATTCTCTGTTTGCAAACAAGAAGACATACCCAAACAGTTAGATCAACACAGTGAATCATGTGAAACAGCATGGAAAGAAAAAAGAACGAAGCACTTGGGCGGCCAATGCTTACCAAAAAGGTGGACATGTCGGTTTTTGTAAGGACTTTGGTATATGAAGTGCGAACTGCAGCCCAGTCTGTTGCCGGTGGAGCTGCACGGGCCGGAGCAGATGCAAGTGCAAGTGTTGGTGCAGGTGCCGAAGCCGCCGCTGCTGCCGGAGATGGTGCTCCTTGTAGAATTGGTGCCGGTGTCGGAGCAGGTGCCAGTGTCGATGCCCAATCCTCCGATAGATCAGACTGATCCACTGACGCGGTCGGTGCCCAATCCTCAGCTGGATCAGACTGAGCTGCTACAGCTGTCAGTGCTAGAGCAACTGCCGGTGCTCGATCTATGCGAGACAGCGGCGATCGTGTCTGGTCTGCTATGATCAGCTTTCTAACTTGGCTAGGATCTGTGACCGTGATCCAGTCTTTTTCTTCATTTCTTTTAAACGCGAGAAGTACTAATTGTGGCGTTTTTGTTAAACCAAACTACAGTTCATCATAGGGATTCAGCTTGTACTCAGACAACAGACTGATCCAATTTTTTCCAGTAATATAAGTGATGGACGGTGTCTTCGTTACTGATACGACATAAGAAGTGAAACCTGCAAAAATAGCCATCGTAGAGCAAACCAAACGGTTTATTCTGTGATGAATGTCACATGGAAAAACCTGCATAGTAAAGTTGCAGGAAAAGAAAGAAAACATGACATTAAATCAATAAGATTTAGACGGCAAATCAATAAGATTTAGACAGTAAATCAATAAGATTTACTTGATGTGACACGAGTGAATCCTTACCAGGAAATCACTATGTTGAAGTACTAAACAGAAGATTGATCGTCCAACTACGCGTGGCATGCAGGGGCCCCGCCTACTCCCACAAGCAGGACAGTCCAAAGGTCGTGAAAAATCGTATGGACCGAACATCCATGGGGCTGGAAATCCTGGTGGGTGCGATAAACCCTGCAATGCATACGTATATTGGAGTGTAACCATAATTGATAGACCGTCCTCACAAAAAATATGATATGGATACTTCAGAATATGTAGACTGAATTGAGTGGACAGACATTAACATATACCGTTCTCAGGACTGACCACACACCAAAAGCGACAGTACTAATAAACAATACAGGGTTCACAAACACAAATCAAGTACTGAACAATAGTACTTACTATAGACAAGCAAAGTTGCACTAACTAAACTCTGCAGACTATTTTTTGCCACCGACCTACGGGATGAACCTCGCATAACTGACTAGGCCATGGACTTCGTGTGAGATGTCTACATGCACCATCACCATCTTGTCAACCTTGGAGAACCTAATAGAGTGGTCTTTCCACTCATAAACATGATGATGAAGACAGGCCACATCAGATTTGTTGGGAAGCTTTACAAGAACCACACCCTTCGTAATCGAAGGCACAACCAGGAAATTGTTGTGGTCAAGTACAGCCTCGAGAACACGCCTGACAACAATGCTACAAGAAAACACTAGTTCAGGACACGTGGCGACAAGGACACAACAGCTGGATAGTTCAGCAGTAGAACTCATCATCAGGTCTTCCAGTTCACACGGCATGACTTTGAGAACTTCATCTCCACCGCGGACCTGGTTCTAATTCAAACAAAAACCATATTTTATTACTACCTCCGTTCAGAAATATAAGATGATTTTCGATATTATACTCCATATATGACTACATATATGCACAGAAATGAGTGAACAAAGACACTAGAACATGTCTTCAAAGGCATGAGAGCAGAGGGATTACATGCAATATCCATAACACAAGTTACTGAGGCAAATATACCCTCTTAAAAGGTAGCATTGATGTTCATAAAGTACTCCCTCCGTCCCAAAATTCTTGTCTTAGATTTGTCTAGATACGGATGTATCAAGACACATTTTAGTATTAGATACATCTGTATCTAGACAAATCTAAGACAAGAAATTTGGGACAGAGGGAGTAGTTGAAAGTAATCTATAAGAAATCAGTGTCAACCTCTCGCATGTTCTGGTCAAAAGAGGAATTTAGAACCGTCATTTGGCACACAAAAATCACATGCAAGATCACCCAGAAAGTTGTACTACTAGTACTAGTACCGCATGTTAGATGAAAAAACACGATCAAGATCGAGAAAAAGATCGTCAAGAAGAGATATTACCTGGACTTGCTTAATGAGGGATCCCGGAGAGGGGGGCTTGGACAGGGCGATGGCTTTGAGCTTGTCTGCAGTAGTCTCGGCGGGGTGCTTGCGCTTCTTCGTACCATGAGCCTCGACGGTTTTTGCCAGAGCCATAGACATCACTTTGGCCGGTGCTCCAGCGTCCATCAAGAAACTGTCAAATAGAAATAAAAGAAAAGAAACCATAATCACAAACCCAAAAGAAGAAAAGAGAGGGAGTTATAGGATCAGTCTCGGGGTTGCAAGACCGGGCCTTGGCCAGAATCAACACCATTGATGCGCTCACCTTTCCTTCTTTGGGAGAGAAGAACAATGGCAGAAGCAGGTCGGGGTTTTCTTGAAGAAATGAAGAACAAGATGAGGAAGAAGCGAGGGTTGGGTAGAGAGGAAGCTGAGAGAGAAGAGTGAAATGATGGCTGCTTCGTCCGTCCAACTTACTGCTGGAAAGGAGGGGGTTTTGTGATTTGACGGCTCATTGGGCATTACTGCGGCACTTCGATCGGGGTAGTCTACCATCACTCTACTACGGAATAATTTTGTGCATGGCTGGTGGACCCCGATGCTGGCTGTCCCACACGTCGGCGAAAGTGAGTAATTTAGTGCATGGCTGGAGGAGGATCCGCACGGTAGAGCGTGTCCACTGTTTTTCAGAAGAAAAAAATGATTACAGCAAGCGTTTCCACTCTTACGATGGAGGAGTGCGAAACACGGAAGCCACTTGAACATACACAGTGCTCCTACCACTAGCCATGTGCAGTGGTTCATACGTCAGTACTACACAATCTTGTTGCTAGTGTAGTAAGATATGACGATAACAAATGATGTTGTGCGCATGTTAACTACTCCTATATGTAACATAGTACCGCTTTTTCGACTGTCCGGTCGAGAATGAAAAGTGAGATCAATGTTAACAGAACTAGGTCCACAGCGCATGGAGAGTACGGTGCTACAGTACTCCACGAAACATGAACCATATGAAGCACGAATAGTGTTAGGCAGGGTGTATGAAGGGTGCACGGGATGGGAGCAAAAGTTCCCTTATCGACCCACTTTTGGGTGTTTGGCAGAGTGCATGAAGGGTGCATGAGTCCACACTAGTAGGTTGACAAAAATACACGAAGAGGAAACAACTATATTGAGATGAGAATGCAACCAAACACACCCACACGCTTTGTGCTACAGTGACTGATCTGCACCGTCTGAGTTTGATCCAACAGTCATGTTGCGCCGAGACATGGACATGCCCATGCAGAGGGCGCCTAAACACCACCGAAGTCCCTCTGCTTCTCGAGGCGCACGACCGTTGGTGATGCAGGGTGCAACCGCCCGTAGAGCCTGCTCCCGGTCGACGGGAGCCAGCTCATCAAAGACGGCGTCCAATGGCACGAATGGATTCCGGTGACGGAGCCCTGAAAGGATTCGCCCGGCGATGGCAGCCCGCAACCCCTCCTTGTCCAGCTCAGCCCCCACCATCGCGCGGAGACGGCTCAGCTCCTCGGAGATATAGGTGAAGAAGGAGACCAGGTCAGGAAGCCGCAGCTCGTTGAAGTCGACCGGGTGGTCGAACGGGTTTAGCCCGACGGCCGACATCGTCGCGCTGGCACGACGATAGGCATCGCGCAACCGCAACACGTGCGTGGCAACTTGGTTCACCAAGTGGCTGAGGCGATCCTGGATCTCATCACGATCGGCCCGCTCGCGCTCCAGCCGGCTCCCCTGACGGCCTATCGTATCTCCCGCTTTCTGCGGCAACGCCGCCGATGCCTCGAGCATCTTTGTGGTGGACGCCTGCCGCTTTTGAAGCTCCGTGAACTCCCGCACATAACGGAGGAGCATGGCACTCCTCTCCTCCTTGAGCTCACGGAGCTCCACGTCCTTGGTCCCAAGCTCTGCATCCTTGGCATGGAGCTCCTGTGTCAGGAGCCTCACCTCAGACTCTGTGATCTGCTGCGCCGCCATGGCACCAGGTAGAAGCAATGGGGAGAGGAAGCAAAGGGGGCGAAACGGCTAAAAGGTAATGCAATCTACGGGAAGGCGGAGGGAGCGGGGAATCTTTTGGTTTTCACCATGGTAAAACACCAATCGACGACTTCTCACATCAGGAAGCAGTGGGTACAGGCGGAGTCATCGGGACTAATTGCTGCCGCGCCTGCTCCCGTCAATCAAACAATTAAAAATCCCGACGCGCCTGCTCCCGTCAATCAAAAAATTAAAAATCCTGCCGCACCCAAACACCAGAGCAACGCCGCGGTGGATATTTAAATTTACCTGCCGGCAAGTAGATAAAAAAGGGGTGAAAAAACAAATGTGGCGGCGGCCTAGCTAATCGGTCGAACTAGCCCAACTAGCTAGCCACCGTGCTTCACTGATGTACTCGGCGGGAAAGGTGGTCTTTCGTGATTTGACGACTCATTTACTTGCTTCGGCGCTATGACTGAGGAGGACCCAGAAAACGCGCGGTAGGGAGTACCACGTCAGGAAGAATATATGCGTGCACCACCCAGGAGGACCCCGAAACCGCGCGGTAGGGTGTGCCACGTCTCGGCACAAAGGAAAAATGTGCGTGTAAAAATATACTATATCAGACGTAGTACCTATGGTTCGACCTCGGGACCTAGCCAGTCGGTTGAAAACACCCCACTAGCCACACAGCTTCATCATGCAAATGTGGCACGGAGGATAGATGTGGTTAGCTCCGTCTCGACCAGCCACAACGTCTCTTGTTCTAGGCGATTCTTCTATTTTCCAAGTTTTTTTAGTTGTAATAACACCACGGCAAGCTAGTGCCGCTCTTCGTGTGTGCCCGTGCAAAGGTTAGACGATGGAGAGAAGAGAGATTGAGATCGCAGACCTGGGACCCACCAGTAAGTGAGATAACGGTCATGCACGTGTTGACGAGGCACTCCCTCTACTCTACTCAACGCAAGTACTGTATAAAATCAAGTTATGGGACAAAGCCAACAACCGTTCGTTTTTTCAGGCTATCGACTTACGCTTTGTAGTCCAGGTTGCCAGTTCAAATCTCGTCTTTCAGATTTGTTAGTTTTAGGTCCAAATTTGATTAATGACAAGTGGGACCCCTGTGTGTTGTTCTAATATTTCAGTGTAGGATGGTTTTTTTGAACAAACACTTTGCTCGGTTAGACAAGTAACAGCACGAGTTACACGTTTTTTTGCAAGTTTACGAACAAAAATGACAGTGGCAAAGAATATCACATCCACCCCGCAGCTTAGATACTATGGTGATACGAGTTTTTACACCGTTGGAAGTGAGATCCAATGGCTTGGGAGTAGTCTTTGTAATTATGCGCAATTTCCAAACTCTCCAAAGGTTTTTTTTCAAATAAAACATTCAGGCCTCGTGTGTGCCGCTGCATCATCGATCCAACGGCTCCCCGGTGCTCATATTAGGTGCTCCCCGTAGCTTAATTACCCGGTACGGTGATTGGAGTAGTTGTGGGCCGAATGCTACAAAAATATAATCTAAACCGATCGGAATAAATGCCTACACAAATTAATCCAAGGTTGGAGTGCCCCTCGCAATGTAAATAGCTCCAGCTTTGCGAGGGATGGAGAGGTAGTAGCTTCAACGCGTGGAAGATACGGTGTGAGAAAGTGAGGTCAATCGAGAGACATATAGATAGAGAGACAAAGTGAGTGTGGTCCGACATTCATTGAACAAATATATATGCTCTGGAGAGATATTGTCCGATTGAGCTTTTTGGCAAGGGTGAGGGCTGTAAGATAGAGCTTGAGAGATGATCCAGTCACAGACGTGTAGATATATTTTGTGCGTGGGAGGAAGCAAGCTCAACCGATCACATAGGGTCGCCGTGCGATCGAAAGAGTGAGACGGGTCGGAGAGAGTGACCTAGATAGACGATGTGCGTGAGAGAGTATACAATGTGAATAGGTCGAATTGGGCTCAAACATGGTGATATATCGTTTTTGTCCGAGAAAGAGCGAGGTCAATCGAGACATACGGAGAGAGAGAGAGAGAGATTGAGTGAGCGTGGCCCACCATGAGGTCGAAAGAGTGGTGGCGGCTTGGATGGACTGACCTAGATAGACAATCTGCGTGAGAGAGTATAGAGTGTGTCGATCGAGGCCCGAACAGGGAGATATATCATTTGTGTGTGAAAGAAAACATGGTTAAATGAGACTCAGATAAAGAGAGCGAGATTGAGCGAGTGTGGCCCGCCGTGCGGAAGAAAGAGTGAGACAATCTCGAGGGAGTGACCTAGATATACAACGTGAGTGCGTGCGCATGCACGAGAGGTTGGGGGGCTAGATAGGCAATGCATGTATTTAGCGCGAGAGGGTGAGAGGGAGAGGGAGAGAGAGAGAGAGAGCTCGGCATGGGGTGCAATGGTGGGTGTGTGAGGTAAATACATTTGGTAACAGAGTGGAAAAGGGGGTTGTGTAGTTGAGAGACTTAGAGATTGAAACATGGAGAGAAAGAATGAACGTGTGTTGGAAACCGATAGCTTCCTAAGGTGGTTAGGAGAGGAAGATTGACCGATACAGGAAGTATGTAGCATTTGTCGGGGGGGGGGGGCTAAAAACAACATTTGAATGTACATAGTACGAGACTTAATATCGATGTTTCAATTCGGTGTACATTGTAAGATTTGAACCGAGGACCAGGCATACGGGTAATTATTTCGAATTCGTGCCATACTAAGTTTCGAAAAGTTGACATTGACTCAGTTTGTTGTGCTATTTTGTAGGTCATATGTTTGAATCCATCCAAAAGTTTTCTCACTACCATGGTGTTCATCATATACATATGAATTTGTATTAAAAAAGTAGCGTGGATACAGTGAAATGCGAAATCCACGTTAGAATTGGAGATCGCTACGTGACACACACTCTAATTCAAATAACTAACTACGTGACACACACTCTAATTCAAATAACTAATTATGTGACACACACTCTAATCCACGTTAGTGTGGGTACCATTTCGATTTTTTTCAAATAACTCCTCATTAATTAATTTATAGCACTCCCTTTGTTCACTTTTATAAGACCTTGAAGACATTCCAGACAATGTGCAAAACAGTTCATTTTAAGTTGTCTGAAATGACTTACAAAAGTGAACGGATGGAGTATCTCGTTTCGAATGACTAATTATTGCAAGGAAAACACGGGCATGGTAATACATACAGATTCGTTTGCAAATGAAAGAAGATTCGTTTGCATTCTCAAATGTAGGCGCACCAGGCAAACCAGGGTCGTGTCGGGGTGGACGCTGCTTCGGTGCCTTAAAGGCAACTGCCTTTGGGTCACTGACATGTGGGCCAGCCACCTGTTGGGCCCATATGTCATGGACACAAAGGCAGGTGCCTTAAAGCACCGAAGCATAGTCTTGTCGGGGTGGTCGCGTGTGTCGGACGGACGCGTAGCACCCACCCACCCCCCTCCCCCCCAAAAAAGGACGACGACAATATAAGTTCGCGCCTCCATGTTTCGGATTGAAATATCTGGCGGCCCCAATTCCAGCCCTGCAAAATCTCTCTTCTCCACCGTCCCCTTCCGCGCCCAGATTTCTCAAATCCCTAATTCGCCGCCAACCCTCAAATCGCCCCTCGTCTCGTCTCTTTCCCCACCGTTCCCCACCTCTGTGCCGGACGACGACGACGAAGACGATGGTCGCGCTTCACCACCGCACTAGAGCTACCTCATCTACGCCCTCATCCACCGCACCGGGTGGTCCACCGACAACGTCGGCCATCGCAACCGGCGTGCCTCACAGACACCGAGTTCCACCGCATCAGGTGCACTTCACCGATGCCGTCTCCCAGCTCATCGGGGCTACTTCACCGAGCACATCGTCGCACCTCCGCCTCCCGAGGCCGTTGGGGCTTCACCAACGGTCTCGTCCACCGCATCATAGCACTCCGCTGCCACTCAAGATCTGCATCCGTGCGCGGCCAGCCAATGCCAGCGCAACACCCTCAACGGCTCTGAAGTGACCCGCACTCTAGCTAGGCGAGCATGCCCAAACGCCAGCCCGAACTAGGTATCCACACATCACTCCCTTGTGCACTGTTTCGACGATGTTTGGATATCCTTTCACTGCTCTCTTAGCTTACACGCCTATGCAACTCTGACCTTAACTCTTATTTCTTCTGGAGATATCATCTGAAACAAGCAAATCCATATTTTAGCAAAGCATGACGGCGCTACGGGATCTGGTACACATCCTGCACACCCGTATAACCTTGTAAGTATCTGTCCTCCGGTACAAAATCAAGGTCGATTCCTCTTATTTGATCAACCATTCGCCGTGTCAAAAATGCAGAGGGGGATGCAAGGAGCACAAGGCCTGCACATCCAAGCAAGTGGTAACATGGACTTGTACATGGAACCTCCCAAGCACAAGCAGAGCTGCAGTGAGCCTGTACAACGAGCTAGCGTATGTCCCTGCATTTCATTTAATTCATACTGGCATTCATGTATGATTTGTGTGCAGTGGCTGATCCACGAATTCAAGTTACCAGGGGCGAACATTTAACTTAAAAAATACGAAGGCACTTGCACTCTGGAAATCAACATAACTTGAGAAATGTGAAGCTATATGCACTTTGAAAACCAATTAATGATCCAAAGTAGTTCAGATTATAAACACTAAATGATGCAAGCACCAAAAAACACAAAATGCAACATGGTGTACAAGGACTACAAACATGGTCTGTACCTGCTTGAATTATTCGTTCTCTGGCTGAAAATATCGAAGTGTAATTGCACGTATAATCAGTGCGCAAACTGCATATCAATATATCTATCATGCACAAGTATGCCTATAGTTTCAAACAACAGATTAGAAAAGTATTTATGCTATGTTTTCATGATACGGGGACTTTCTGGTAGATGGCATCGACGTTTCCTCAAGCTATGAAAATGCACTATAATTTGCTTGTCATCAATGCCTGCAAATCTCTGTCTCTCTCAACATAGTAGATCATCATTAGACACTAAATCCTTCAATGAGCTTGCAAAATGCTTGCATTAGATCCCTCATTAGACACTATATGTTCATCACCAGGAGCATGTAAAATGTTTGCATCAAATCCTTCATTATCAGTCTGTTCATTAGACAATTCAGGCTCAAGAACAACATGAGCTTGTATGTTTGCACCGGAAACTTGATTAGATACATCAGATTCAGTCAGTTCAGTATTGATTGGGGGAGTTATAAAATAACTAGAAATTGGTTTCATTTTCTCATAGATTCCCTACATACAAGCAGTTTTACAACACCGTCAGGTTTAACTATTGGCCAGAAATTGAAGAGTTGAATTAGATATAATCAGGGATGTGATGTACCTGTTCGTTGCGCATGCTACTCTTGCAAGCTGCGACTGTACATTTGCGCAAGCTCGATGCCATGCCCGTACTGCCGCCGCTGCCTCCCACGCAGGCTACACCCAGGGTTGGATCTTCATTTTCTTGTCCTTCCGTTCGCTTGAAGGCCGGGGACCGCCCTCCAACGAGGGCGCGAGGAAGTGCTGTGTCGGTCTGTCCAGCGGTGGCTAGGTTAGGAGCGAACCAGACTGGAGGCTGGAGCGAATGAATTGGGATTTTTCCTGGTGTTGATCGATATGGGAGGCGCTCGTTTGGGCCGCGAGCCTGCTATAGGGCCTGCCTTGCACTTATGTTATTGTCCCATCCAAATTGAAACATTTTTCTTCATTTTTTACATTGCCTGCTCGTGCGTTGGGACGAACAAAACTAGCATGGGCCAACCTGGACGACTCAAACTAGGTGCACACTTTCCAGCCACCTGAGGCGGCTGCCCATACCAGCCCCTATGGTGGCATCGCCCCTTTTTGCATGTATGATTGGATAGTGAAAAATATTCCAGTGACGCTTTTGATTTACCCACAGAATGGTTGAATTGCTTGTTTCTATGAACTGAGTTCACCAATAATGTGAAGGATGCCAGTCTTTTCATCCTATTGTAGATTTCTTAGATCTCGACATGCCAAAAGTAATCGCATGAAATATACAGTAAAAGTCAGTGTGATGTGTTTGGCTATAACTAGTCTGACTACACGTCCTCATATAACATATAAAGGACGCACCATCTTACAAAATTAACCATTCGACTTACCCATGCAGTGTGGAAAGAAAGAAGTGTTAGGACTGTGTATCCAAGCAATTGATGTCATGGACTCCTTCGTACAACCTTGTAGGCGAAAAATAAGTTGCAGTGTGTCTGTACAAAGAACTAGCGTAAGTTCAGTTACCTGCTTCTCGGAATTTTAGTTAGCCACTTATTGCAAAATTGTTCAATTATGTTGCTTGGCTTAATTTAGTTTGCTACTGATTACATAATGGCACAGCATGTTAATCATATTGTAGACTGCGCCTATCTATGTGTTTGATACTTACTGTTAAGAATTACCTGTTTGCCTTAACTTAAATATCTACTTGTTTGTTTAACTGCTTTGCTGCTGCAACAGTGGGTTACAATGATGTTAATAACTACTTTTCAGCATCCAATTGAAACTATTTAATTCCTTGTTTGTTTAACTGGTTTGCTGTTATAACTCCCAGTTGAGATGTTTTGCTAACTTCAACTTTTCTGAATCCAATCGAAACTTTAATGGCAAAACAGGCTAGCCCAAGATCAAAGAGCGAGGTCCCCATGGACGTTGCATCATCCCACGGCAGTGGCACCAGCCCAATCGTGCATTATGAATTGCCAACTGCTGATGCTCTAGAGGCTAAACTAGTGGTAGAAAGAGATTCTGCTTCTGCACTTAGAGATGAAGTTGACATGTTGAGGAAGCAAACAGCACAATCACAAGCAGCACTCAAGACAACCATTAAATATTTGGTGGATTTCAAAACGAAGCAAGCTGAGATTGACCGGATTTTTAAGGTCCTGAAGGAAAAAAGGAAATTAAATTCCTACTTGGTAAATCATAGGTGAAATGTTCTTTCCATAGTTTAATAACCTTTGTGTTGTCTGTTCATGTAATCAATCAAACCATTTGTTTTAGAGATCATGTAATAATTGTTTTTTGTTTTTTGTTTGTAATTTTATTTGAGCACAAGTCTGTATTAATTGATAAGACTCGGAGACATTTCATTTGGATTGCTGTTCCAGACCTACAAATATGCCAATCGGGCTGAATGTGCATTCAGCAATAGTAGTATAGATGGACCATAAGTGGCACGCATCGGAAAGGGCCAAGATGCTGGCTAAAAAAAGGATGCTGTTGTAGCCAAAAAAAGTATAGCGGCCTGGCTTATGTATGTTAGTTGATATTATTGATCCATATACTCTATAAGTGTTTATATGTCTGTTAGTTCCGTACATTCTTGGTCGATTGACTTGGTATTTGAATCTTGATACATCGCTTGTGTACATATCTAAATGGGAGTACACATTATGCTGCGTGTGACATTTGAGTTGGACATGAAGTGTTCCAAATATTCGAATTCACCTTAAACTGGATTCTAGTTTCTGAATTTGAGTATCGGCATTTGTAAACCATATTCATATATGACAGTAGAATACATCCTTGTCGTCCTTTTGAAGATATATAAAAACATATAGAATGATTTATAAAGATTCATATAGGAATACAAAATGGATTCGAATTTAGTTGCCAGGGTAAACGTGGATGCTTATTGTCCCAAAATTCGAAAAAAACAGCAAAATGTCCACTCCCACATCGGCTGCCCGAAGCCAAGTGTTTGGGAGATGGAAATTACTATCTACCCATTACACGGACAATCCATCGGCCCGATTTCCACTGCTCTAAATAGGGGTAGGTTAGTAACTTTAATTAGACGTGACACGACCGCCTCTGAGCCCATTCCGACACGGTGGGCGTCAAACATGGGCGGCAAAACTCATTTGATTCAAGATCGTCCGAAAGACCTCTGTTTCTCCCTCCATTCCCCATTCATACACGGTGGGCGGCAAAACACCCTCTCCTCGTCCGAAATAGATGTAGGCTAATATTTTAAATAGGGGCAGATGTGTAACTTCCATCAGACGTGACACAACCGCCCTACCTGTCAGCCCCGTTCATACACCGTGGGCGGCAAAACACCCTCTCCTCGCTCGAAATCGATGTAGGCTAATATTTTAAATAGGGGCAGATGTGTAACTTCCATCATACGTGACACAACCGCCCTACCTGTCAGCCCCGTTCATACACCGTGGGGGCCAACCGTGGGTGGCAAAACACCCTCTCCTTGCCTGAAATAGTTACCGGCAAATATTTGGGAGATGCGAGATTACCGTCCTATCCCCAACCGACGAGACATCCAAATTTGAAACGGGGGATAAGTATGTAACTTTCCCATATTTCAGACAGGCGCGTCCCAAAAACATGGTTCCTCGTACCTCTCCCTCCATTTTCCCACTCATACACCGTCCGCGCTAGAACACCCCATTTCCCACACCAGCCTTCGTCCGCCACCCCATCCATCGCCGCCGTCCTCCACCACATCAATCGCCACCGTCCTCCACCATGCTGGAGCACCTACCAAGACCGCGTCGTCCACTGCTAGAGATGGACGTTTCTCATCCACGGCGATGGACCAATAGCCTTGCATCGCGTCCTCTCGCTTCATCGGCGCCATCGTCCTCTTTGCCGGGGCCGCTCCCACGACCTTCTCTTCCACCGCAACGGGACTTATCCCCCGATGCACCCGTCTACCATTGCATATCTGCTTCAATGCCACCGACATCCATCGCACCCCCGATGCCTACACGGCGCCGCAAGAGAGGTGGTACTTCATATCTCCTCAACTTTTTGATCTCAACCAGAAAATAGATCTTAACTTGGTTACTCTACTTTCTTTTCAGCTCTAAGAATTTAGTTCTTGTTCGAAGCAAACAATGGATGCTAAATATCATTTCTCCGGTTTGCAGCTTCAAATCTGCCATGGCACAGCCATAATACGGTTTAATTGATCATGCTTAGGGTTTAATTGATCATGTTGGTTCCGTGGTGGTTTCTTTAATAGAAATCAGAGGGGAAACCCTCTTTTGCTAAAAAAATATGCTTAGAGTTTCCCCCTTTTATGATCACTATACGATCAGAATACATGCTTCGTGTCATAATAACACTGCTCCACCCATCAAGCTAAACAAGCTTAGTTGTTCAAATACGAATCTAATATTATTAAAACAGAGTTGTTTAATTGGTCAGCTAAATGTTCCTAAATTAGTTTCGAAAATGCATGTTCGCCGCTCGGGTGTGTATCTCTGTGTATGGTTTGGTTAGCACGGTTGGGGAGGTGAACTTTGCATATGCAGGGGTTTATAGGGAGACACTCTCCGAGTTGAAACCGCAATGCATTCCATAGATAATCTGACTACTTTTTATGTTTTCATGAATCTCAGATTCTGAACAGCATCATAATGATTATGAGCTTGCGCGCATGAAAAGAATAAAGCAGAACAATGCCATGGCTGTCAAACTTGGCATTAAGGGACTGAAATCAAGTCTGGATGCAATGCAATGCAAACACTCTCCACCTACAGATTCATGCTCAGAATATGATCCTAACAGTGATTCTGAGCTAGAGGGAGAACTAAGTCAATGTAGCTCCCTAGTGGAGGAGTCAGAGGAAGATGCCCTATCTTATTCACCCATCAAGGTACTTGCTCTAACTTTCCAAGGTTACATTGCTCGCACATATCTTGCAACTGATGCTTTGCATTTCTTCTACTTTGTTGAACTGACATTAGCTTAGTTTACACATCGTGTATGTGAATGTGCCCTGCCTATCCATTTTCAGTACATATTCCATTTGTCATCATACCATATTTATCCATTCAAATGTTGTTCTTGTGTATCAGACGTTCAAAAGGAAGAGGGCGATTGCTGATCATGGAGGAGCACAAGCAAAGTATTTGGAAAAGGTAGTGGCACCTGATAAATCAAATAGCCCATTAGGTGTAGTTGCAATATCACCCGGCCCACAAAATACCCCAACTCTAGCAGACTCTAGCCCTACTACACTGGTCACTTCTAATGCCCCAACTCAGCAGACCCCAACTGCAGCAAACAGTATGATTATGCCAGTTGACATAGCACCAGCTGTACGACGCAAAACCCCCATTCTAGCAAAGAGTACACCAAATCCAGTTGCCAAATCCCTTTTCGAACCAGAGAGAGCCCCAATTGCGGCAAATAGGACCCCTGTTCCATTTCTTCCCAGTTTAGAAGATGAAGCTTATGTTGTTGTCAGGAACTTTGTGCGCATCTTTCCTTCATGGAAAGATTATACCGCAGACACAGAACAATTTCCAGTCTTCCTCCGCAACTTATGCGTAAGTAATGTACTAATGTTATTCATGGTCATTACTGCATATGTTTCTACTGACAAAAGACACAAGATTTCATTCTTTTAAATAGGCGAGGCGCAAACTGGATTGTGATGACGAGCAAGGGTTGGTTGCGCTTTTCAAGCACTCGTTGATGAAGTATCGTTCCTACCTGAGGCAAGCGCACTTCGATGGCAAGCCTCTGAACGAAATTTCTATGAAGTCTCCGGTGCTACATTTATCTGACGGTGACTGGAATAATCTTGTTACACATTGGTCTCGGCTGCAGCGTAAGGTACTGTCTATGATATCACATCACAATTTGAACTACATTTCTGCATTTGCCTTAATGTCTCACTTGTACGAAAACTGTTAGCAGAAGAACATTCGTTCTCAAGGGACCACAGAATCTCGCAACTATACTGCACACTGCATTGCTCTTGTGAGTACCTCTTGCCCTGTATGACCTTACTTACTTTCATAGCTGTTTGATTATGTAGCATCACTGCACATGTTAGCCTCGTAATCGTCCATTTGGTGGACATTATAAGATCTATATGGACTCTTACATAAATTTAGAATCAACCCAATGCTTTTCAAGAGGTTTAGCTCTACAGTCCTCTTGTAAGGACTGAACGTGGTCTATCACTGTACTTACATTAACAGCTACTCCCTCCGTCCCATAATATAAGAACGTTTTGTACAATACACCAGTGTTCAAAACACTCTTGTATTATGGGAAGAGGGATTGGTTCATTTTGTAGCATTCTGCATCTTATCTCCCTCGCCCACCATTTACTAAAAAAGATCAGATCTATATTTAATCTTACCAACAAGTAGAATACACAGACAATGCCAGTGCAGAAGTGTAGCCCATTGCTCTAGTCAGTACATTTTGTCCTGTAACGCTTGTACTTCCAGGGATTGGTAGTTGATTATGTAGCATCAATCTGCATCTTATCTTCATTATCCTCTATCCCTTCCAGTATTATCATATCTATAATTACTCTCTACAAAATGTAGAGTACAGGCATGTTGGGGAACGTTGCAGAAAACAAAAAAATTTCTATGGTTTCACCAAGATCCATCTATGAGTTCATCTAGCAACGAGTGATCGGATTGCATCTACATACCTTTGTAGATCACGCGCGGAAGCGTTCAAAGAACGGGGATGAGGAAGTCGTACTCGACGTGATCCAAATCACCGGAGATCCTAGCGCCGAATGGACGGCACCTCCGCGTTCAACACACGTACGGTCTGCGTGACGTCTCCTCCTTCTTGATCCAGCAAGGGGGAAGGAGAGGTTGATGAAGATCCAGCAGCATGACGGCGTGGTGGTGGATGCAGGGGTCACCGCAACAGGGCTTCGCCGTTCTACTACGAGAGGGAGAGGTGTTGCAGGGGAGAGGGAGGCGCCAAGACTCAAGGGTGCGGCTGCCCCCTCCCTCCCCCTTTATATAGGCCCCCTAGGGGGTGCGCCAGCCCTAGGATATGGGATCTCCTAGGGGGGGGCGGCGGCCAAGGGGTGGAGTGCCCCCCAAGCCAGGTGGGGCGCCCCCCCACCCTAGGGTTCCCAACCCTAGGCGCATGGGGTGGGCCAAGGGGGGTGCACCAGCCCACTATGGGCTGGTTCCCCTCCCCACTTTGGCCCATGGGGCCCTCCGGGATGGGTGGCCCCACCCGGTGGACCCCCGGGACCCTTCCGGTGGTCCCGGTACAATACCGGTGACCCCCGAAACTCTCCCGATGGCCGAAACTGCACTTCCTATATATAATTCTTCACCTCCGGACCATTCCGAAACTCCTCGTGACGTCCAGGATCTCATCCGGGACTCCGAACAACTTTCGGGTTACTGCATATTCATATCTCTACAACCCTAGCGTCACCGAACCTTAAGTGTGTAGACCCTACGGGTTCGGGAGACATGTAGACATGACCGAGATGGCTCTCCGGTCAATAACCAACAGCGGGATCTGGATACCCATGTTGGCTCCCACATGCTCCTCGATGATCTCATCAGATGAACCACGATGTCGAGGATTCAAGCAACCCCGTATACAATTCCCTTTGTCAATCGGTACGTTACTTGCCCGAGATTCGATCGTCGGTATCCCAATACCTCGTTCAATCTTGTTACCGGCAAGTCACTTTACTTGTACCGTAATGCATGATCCCATGACCAGACACTTGGTCACTTTGAGCTCATTGTGATGATGCATTACCGAGTGGGCCCAGAGATACCTCTCCGTCATACGGAGTGACAAATCCCAGTCTTGATCCGTGTCAACCCAACAGACACTTTAGGAGATACCCGCAGTATACCTTTATAGTTACCCAGTTACGTTGTGACGTTTGGTACACCCAAAGCACTCCTACGGTATCCGGGAGTTACACGATCTCATGGTCTAAGGAAAAGATACTTGACATTGGAAAAACTCTAGCAAACGAACTATACGATCTTGTGCTATGTTTAGGATTGGGTCTTGTCCATCACATCATTCTCCTAATGATGTGATCCCGTTATCAATGACATCCCCATGTCCATAGCCAGGAAACCATGACTATCTGTTGATCAACGAGCTAGTCAACTAGAGGCTCACTAGGGACACATTGTGGTCTATGTATTCACACATGTATTACGATTTCCGGATAATAAAATTATAGCATGAATAATAGACAATTATCATGAACAAGGAAATATAATAATAATCCTTTTATTATTGCCTCTAGGGCATATTTCCAACAGTCTCCCACTTGCACTAGAGTCAATAATCTAGTTACATTGTGATGAATCGAACACCCATGGAATTCTGGTGTTGATCATGTTTTGCTCTAGGGAGAGGTTTAGTCAACGGATCTACTACATTCAGGTCCGTATGTACTTTACAAATCTCTATGTCTCCATTTTGAACACTTTCACGAATGGAGTTGAAGCGACGCTTGATATGCCTGGTCTTCCTGTGAAACCTGGGCTCCTTGGCAAGGGCAATGGCTCCAGTGTTGTCACAGAAGAGAGTCATCGGGCCCGACACATTGGGTATGACTCCTAGGTCGGTAATGAACTCCTTCACCCAGACTGCTTCGTGTGCTGCCTCCGAGGCTGCCATGTACTCCGCTTCACATGTAGATCCCGCCATAAAGCTTTGCTTGCAACTGCACCAGCTTACTGCCCCACCATTCAAAATATACACGTATCCGGTTTGTGACTTAGAGTCATCCAGATCTGTGTCGAAGCTAGCGTCAACGTAACCCTTTACGACGAGCTCTTCGTCACCTCCATAAACGAGAAACATTTCCTTAGTCCTTTTCAGGTACTTCAGGATATTCTTGACCGTTGTCCAGTGTTCCTTGCCGGGATTACTTTGGTACCTACCTACCAAACTTACGGCAAGGTTTACATCAGGTCTGGTACACAGCATGGCATACATAATAGAACCTATGGCTGAGGCATAGGGGATGACACTCATCTCTTCTATATCTTCTGCCGTGGTCGAACATTGAGCTGAGCTCAATTTCACACCTTGCAACACAGGCAAGAACCCCTTCTTAGACTGATCCATATTGAACTTCTTCAATATCTTATCAAGGTATGTGCTTTGTGAAAGACCTATGAGGCGTCTTGATCTATCTCTATAGATCTTGATGCCTAATATATAAGCAGCTTCTCCAAGGTCCTTCATTGAAAAACTCTTATTCAAGTAGGCCTTAATGCTGTCCAAAAGTTCTATATCATTTCCCATCAAAAGTATGTCATCTACATATAATATGAGAAATGCTACAGAGCTCCCACTCACTTTCTTGTAAACGCAGGCTTCTCCATAAGTCTGCATAAACCCAAACGCTTTGATCATCTCATCAAAGCGAATGTTCCAACTCCGAGATGCTTGCACCAGCCCATAAATCGAGTGTTGGAGCTTGCACACCTTGTCAGCATTCTTAGGATCGACAAAACCTTCTGGCTGCATCATATACAGTTCTTCCTTAAGATAAGCGTTAAGGAATGCCGTTTTGACGTCCATTTGCCATATCTCATAATCATAGTATGCGGCAATTGCTAACATGATTCGGACGGACTTCAGCTTTGCCACGGGAGAGAATGTCTCATCGTAGTCAACCCCTTGAACTTGTCGATAACCCTTAGCGACAAGCCGAGCTTTATAGATGGTCACATTACCATCCGCGTCTGTCTTCTTCTTAAAGATCCATTTATTTTCAATGGCTCGCCGATCATCGGGCAAGTCAGTCAAAGTCCATACTTCGTTTTCATACATGGATCCTATCTCGGATTTCATGGCTTCCAGCCATTTGTCGGAATCCGGGCCCGCCATCGCTTCTTCATAGTTCGAAGGTTCACCGTTGTCTAACAACATGATTTCCAAGACAGGGTTGGCGTACCACTCTGGTGCGGAACGTGTCCTTGTGGACCTTCGAAGTTCAGTAGGAGCTTGATCAGACATATCTTGATCATCATCATTAACTTCCTCTCTAATTGGTGCAGGCACCATAGGAACATTTTCCTAAGCTGCGCTACTCTCTGCTTCAAGAGGCAGTACTTCATCAAGCTCTACTTTCCTCCCACTTACTTCTTTAGAGAGAAACTCTTTCTCTAGAAAGGATCCATTCTTGGCAACAAAGATCTTGCCTTCGGATCTGAGGTAGAAGGTATACCCAATAGTTTCTTTAGGGTATCCTATGAAGATGCATTTTTCCGACTTGGGTTCGAGCTTTTCAGGTTGAAGTTTCTTGACATAAGCATCGCATCCCCAAACTTTTAGAAACGACAGCTTAGGCTTCTTCCCAAACCATAATTCATACGGTGTCGTCTCAACGGATTTCGACGGAGCCCTATTTAAAGTGAATGCGACAGTCTCTAAAGCATAGCCCCAAAATGACAGCGGTAAATCGGTAAGAGACATCATAGATCGCACCATATCCAATAGAGTGCAATTACGACGTTCGGACACACCATTACGCTGAGGTGTTCCAGGCGGCGTGAGTTGTGAAACTATTCCACATTTTCTTAAGTGTGTGCCAAATTCGTCACTCAAGTATTCTCCTCCACGATCTGATTGCAAAAACTTGATTTTTCTGTCACGTTGATTTTCAACCTCACTTTGAAATTCCTTGAACTTTTCAAAGGTTTCAGACTTGTGTTTCATTAAGTAGACATACCCATATCTACTCAAGTCATCAGTGAGGGTGAGAACATAACGATAGCCACCACGAGCCTCAACACTCATTGGACCGCACACATCAGTATGTATGATTTCCAATAGGTTGGTTGCTCGCTCCATTATTCCTGAGAACGGAGTCTTGGTCATCTTACCCATGAGGCATGGTTCGCACGTGTCAAATGATTCGTAATCAAGAGACTCTAAAAGTCCATCTGCATGGAGCTTCTTCATGCGTTTGACACCTATGTGACCAAGGCGGCAGTGCCACAAGTATGTGGGACTATCATTATCAACCTTACATCTTTTGGTATTCACACTATGAATATGTGTAGCATTACGCTCGAGATTCATTAAGAATAAACCATTCACCATAGGAGCGTGACCATAAAACATATCTCTCATATAAATAGAACAACCATTATTCTCGGATTTAAATGAGTAGCCATCTCGAATTAAACGAGATCCTGATACAATGTTCATGCTCAAAGCTGGTACTAAATAACAACTATTGAGGTTTAAAACTAATCCCGTGGGTAAATGTAGAGGTAGCGTGCCGACGGCGATCACATCGACCTTGGAACCATTCCCGATGCGCATCGTCACCTCGTTCTTTGCCAGTCTCCGTTTATTTCGCAGCTCCTGCTTTGAGTTACAAATGTGAGCAACCGCACCGGTATCAAATACCCAGGGGCTACTACGAATACTGGTAAGGTACACATCAATTACATGTATATCACATATACCTTTTGTGTTGCCGGCCTTCTTGTCCGCTAAGTATTTGGGGCAGTTCCGCTTCCAGTGACCACTTCCCTTGCAATAAAAGCACTCAGTCTCGGGCTTGGGTCCATTCTTTGGCTTCTTCCCGGCAGCTTGCTTACCGGGCGCGGAAACTCCCTTGCCGTCCTTCTTGAAGTTCTTTTTACCCTTGCCTTTCTTGAACTTGGTGGTTTTATTGACCATCAACACTTGATGTTCCTTTTTGACTTCTACCTCTGCTGATTTCAGCATTGAAAATACCTCAGGAATGGTCTTTTCCATCCCCTGCATATTGAAGTTCATCACAAAGCTCTTGTAGCTCGGTGGAAGCGACTGAAGGATTCTGTCAATGACCGCGTCATCCGGGAGATTAACTCCCAGCTGAGTTAAGCGGTTATGTAATCCAGACATAGTGAGTATGTGCTCACTGACAGAACTATTTTCCTCCATCTTACAGCTGAAGAACTTGTCAGGGACTTCATATCTCTCGACCCGGGCATGAGCTTGAAAAACCATTTTCAGCTCTTCAAACATCTCATATGCTCCGTGTCTCTCAAAACGCTTTTGGAGCCTCGGTTCTAAGCTGTAAAGCATGCCGCACTAAACGAGGGAGTAGTCATCAGCACGTGTCTGCCAAGCGTTCATAACGTCTTGGTTCTGTGGGATGGGTGCATCACCTAGCGGTGCTTCTAGGACATAATCTTTCTTGGCAGCTATGAGGATGATCCTCAGGTTCCGGACCCAGTCCGTATAATTGTTGCCATCGTCTTTCAGCTTGGTTTTCTCTAGGAATGCGTTGAAGTTGAGGACAACGTGGGCCATTTGATCTACAAGACATATTGTAAAGATTTTAGACTAAGTTCATGATAATTAAGTTCATCTAGTCAAATTATATAATGAACTCCCACTCAGATAGACATCCCTCCCGTCATCTAAGTATAACATGATCCGAGTTAACTAGGCCGTGTCCGATCATCATGTGAGACGGACTAGTCAACATCGGTGAACATCTTCATGTTGATCGTATCTTCTATACGACTCATGCTCGACCTTTCGGTCTTTTGTGTTCCGAGGCCATGTATGTACATGCTAGGCTCGTCAAGTCAACCTAAGTGTTTGCATGTGTAAATCTGTCTTACACCCGTTGTATGTGAACGTTGGAATCTATCACACCCGATCATCACGTGGTGCTTCGGAACAACGAACTGTCGCAACGGTGCATAGTTAGGGGAAACACTTTCTTGAAATTATTATGAGGGATCATCTTATTTACTACCGTCGTTCTAAGTAAACATGATGCAAAAACATGATAAACATCACATGCAATCAAATAATAATAGTGACATGATATGGCCAATATCACATAGCTCCTTTGATCTCCATCTTGGGGCTCCATGATCATCTTGTCACCGGCATGACACCATGATCTCCATCATCATGATCTCTATCATCGTGTCTCCATGAAGTTGCTCGCCAACTATTACTTCTACTACTATGGCTAACACGTTTAGCAATAAAGTAAAGTAATTTACATGGCGTTTCTCAATGACATGCAGGTCATACAAAAAATAAAGACAACTCCTATGGCTCCTGACGGTTGTCATACTCATCGACATGCAAGTCGTGATTCCTATTACAAGAACATGATCTCATACATCAGATATATATCATTCATCATTCATCACAACTTTGGCCATATCATATCACAAAGCACTTGCTGCAAAAACAAGTTAGACATCCTCTAATTGTTGTTGCAAGTTTTACGTGGCTGCAAAAGGGTTCTAGCAAGAACGTTTTCTTACCTACGTGAAAGCCACAACGTGATTTGTCAACTTCTATTTACCCTTCATAAGGACCCTTTTCATCGAATCCGCTCCAACTAAAGTGGGAGAGACAGACACCCGCTAGCCACCTTATGCAACTAGTGCATGTCAGTCGGTGGAACCAGTCTCACGTAAGCGTACGTGTAAGGTCGGTCCGGGCCGCTTCATCCCACAATACCGCTGAAGCAAAATAAGACTAGTAGCGGCAAGAAAGTTGACAACATCTACGCCCACAACAAATTGTGTTCTACCCGTGCAAAGAGAACTACGCATAGACCTAGCTCATGATGCCACTGTTGGGGAACGTTGCAGAAAACAAAAAAAATTCTACGGTTTCACCAAGATCCATCTATGAGTTCATCTAGCAACGAGTGATCGGATTGCATCTACATACCTTTGTAGATCACGCGCGGAAGCGTTCAAAGAACGGGGATGAGGAAGTCGTACTCGACGTGATCCAAATCACCGGAGATCCTAGCGCCGAACGGACGGCACCTCCGCGTTCAACACACGTACAGTCAGCGTGACATCTCCTCCTTCTTGATCCAGCAAGGGGGAAGGAGAGGTTGATGAAGATCCAGCAGCACGACGGTGTGGTGGTGGATGCAGGGGTCACCGCAGCAGGGCTTCGCCGTTCTACTACGAGAGGGAGAGGTGTTGCAGGGGAGAGGGAGGCGCCAAGACTCAAGGGTGCGGCTGCCGCCTCCCTCCCCCCCTTTATATAGGCCCCCTAGGGGGTGCGCCGGCCCTAGGAGATGGGATCTCCTAGGGGGGGCAGCGGCCAAGGGGTGGAGTGCCCCCCAAGCCAGGTGGGGCGCCCCCCCACCCTAGGGTTCCCAACCCTAGGCGCATGGGGTGGGCCAAGGGGGGCGCACCAGCCCACTATGGGCTGGTTCCCCTCCCCACTTTGGCCCATGGGGCCCTCCGGGATGGGTGGCCCCACCCGGTGGACCCCCGGGACCCTTCCGGTGGTCCCGGTACAATACCGGTGACCCCCGAAACTCTCCCGATGGCCGAAACTGCACTTCCTATATATAATTCTTCACCTCCGGACCATTCCGGAACTCCTCGTGACGTCCACGATCTCATCCAGGACTCCGAACAACTTTCAGGTTACTGCATATTCATATCTCTACAACCCTAGCGTCACCGAACCTTAAGTGTGTAGACCCTACGGGTTCGGGAGACATGTAGACATGACCGAGATGGCTCTCCGGTCAATAACCAACAGCGGGATCTGGATACCCATGTTGGCTCCCACATGCTCCTCGATGATCTCATCGGATGAACCACGATGTCGAGGATTCAAGCAACCCCGTATACAATTCCCTTTGTCAATCGGTATGTTACTTGCCCGAGATTCGATCGTCGGTATCCCAATACCTCGTTCAATCTTGTTACCGGCAAGTCACTTTACTCATACCATAATGCATGATCCCGTGACCAGACACTTGGTCACTTTGAGCTCATTGTGATGATGCATTACTGAGTGGGCCCAGAGATACCTCTCCGTCATACGGAGTGACAAATCCCAGTCTTGATCCGTGTCAACCCAACAGACACTTTCGGAGATACCCGCAGTATACCTTATAGTTACCCAGTTACGTTGTGACGTTTGGTACACCCAAAGCACTCCTGCGGTATCCGGGAGTTACACGATCTCATGGTCTAAGGAAAAGATACTTGACATTGGAAAAACTCTAGCAAACGAACTATACGATCTTGTGATATGTTTAGGATTGGGTCTTGTCCATCACATCATTCTCCTAATGATGTGATCCCGTTATCAATGACATCCCCATGTCCATAGCCAGGAAACCATGACTATCTGTTGATCAACGAGCTAGTCAACTAGAGGCTCACTAGGGACACATTGTGGTCTATGTATTCACACATGTATTACGATTTCCGGATAATAAAATTATAGCATGAATAATAGACAATTATCATGAACAAGGAAATATAATAATAATCCTTTTATTATTGCCTCTAGGGCATATTTCCAACAAGGCAATGCTTATGCAGAAGATTATGTGCTGAAATTCTTGAGTTATCCTTCCCTTGCCATGGAGAAGGGCATTATAAAGCTGGTGTTAACTGTTAATGTAAGTCAGTCCTTCTAAAGCCTTTATCCTCAACTGCTGTTTAATTTGCTCATACTCCCTATCGTTTACTGCTGTTTACTTTGCTGTTTCTACCAAAATGCATGTTCGTAAGAACCATAAGTTCTAAGTTTTACTTGTAAAACCAAATTCCTTATTCATACCATGCACATTACTTAATACTCCCTATATGTATGCTTGTTTTTGTGGATCTATAATCCAGTGTGTGGTGAAGTAGCCCACGTTTGCACCTTGTCATCTCCTGTTTTATCTTACTGATGTGGTTGATGATATGAACAACATGCCATGCACATTATCCAAAATAGATACAATGATTTTCTTTGCCCTTCATCTATGCTTGTTATGTTGACATGGTAATCCAGTAGTGTGGTGAAGCTCCCCGCATTATGAACAATGCCAAATTATGCTATTGATATTTTGAACATACTCTTTATTTTCTAATTTGAAATTGGATAGAATTGATAGAACAGTTATCATCTTTGTTTATACACGTGCAAAACCTGTCATCTCTCTGCTTTGTTTCGGGGTGATATGCCTGATGGCATGCACAAGTTTGCTGAAGGCTGTGAGACAAACCCAACATATATTGCAGCAAAGAAGGCAAAACATCTTGAAGATAGTGAGACAACCCCAAAGTCTTGTCTTGATGTAGTGTTCAAGTTACTTGAGACTAACAGTCAGACAAGCTCACAGAATTCGTTGTCTGAATCAATTCGACTTCTTCAGTCCCAAGTTCTAGCAGAAAGGCAATATGCAACTCAACTTCGACTTGAAGTCCTATCTCTAAGAAAGATTGCGGAGAACACCAATGAGAACCTCATCGCTAAACAACTACATCTGGAAGCTATGACCGACATGCTAGGTCAGTCTCACAGCCTTGCTCAGCAGCTTGCGCAGCAGTTCCCCCGCAAGGCTAACCTTTCTTGAACTGTCTTGGAAGTGGTCTCGGTTCAGTATTATTTTGTTACGCTACAATGGTGCCCAGTTTTTGTAATCTGCTTCTTCGTTGCGCTTTATGATCACTGGTGGCGAACTTTGATGCCCAATGGATGTAATATACCTTAAATCCTTTATTGTGTAGTGTAGGTTTATTCTTAGTTACTATGCCGTAATTTCTTTATTGTATAGAGTAGGTTTGTTCTTAATTCCTACTAGTTACACAGCAGCTCAAAATGAACCCCGACCCATGATTGTGCGAATCAAATCACGGGCTTTTAATAGGCCAAAATTGTCTGGGTCCTTGTTTGGCCCAATCAGATATCGGCTGCGAGCAGGCCGGATGCAAATCGGGTCGTAGTTAGGCCCAACTATATGACGGGCTTTTAATAGGCCGAAATTAATATAGGGCCGAAATGTTAAACGGGCCCTTAACAGGCCAAAACTAATATCAGGCCAAATTACTAAGTGGGCCTTTAGCAAGTGGGCCCAAAACCATAGTGTCCAATTGACGGGCCGAATCTGATATGGGCCATAATTGAGCCCAAAGCCTCTTAAAGGGCCGGACTTGATCTGGGCCGTAATTTGGCCCAGAACGTGGTAGGCTTTTAACAAGCTGGATCTCATATGGGCCACTATTAGGCCCGGAGCGTGGCAGGCCATTAATGGACCGGATCAAATATGGGCCGACATTTGGCCCAAAACATGGCAGCCAGTTAATGGGCTGGCCTACTAGGGTCCTCAAAATCTTGTGGGCCTACAGCTGGGCCGGGCCATTAATGTCGGCGAAATCTCGTGGGCCTTTAGCTGGGCCGGCCCATTATGACCCGCAAGAATCTTGTGGGCCTTTACCTGGGTCGGCCCATTATGGCACACAAAAATCTTGTGGGCCTTTACCTGGGCCGACCCATTATGGCCCGCAAAATCTTGTGGGCCTTTAGCTGGGCCAGCCCATTATGGCCCGCAAAATCTTGTGGGCCTTTAGCTGGGCCAGCCCATTATGGTCCGCAAAATCTCGTGGGCCTTTAGCTGGGCCGTCCCATTATGGTCCGCAAAATCTTGTGGGCCTTTAGTTGGGCCGGCCCATTTAAACTTGTTGGGCCGTGCCACGTGTCGACGTATCATAGGCACCTTCTGTCCAGTGAGTGGATGGCATCTATCCCGACGATGAGCCGACACGTGTTTCCTCTAGCCAATGCTGATTTTACACATGGAAAATCCCCATTGGTCGGGGCTATTAATGGGTTATCGGATCCAAAACCCGACCCGATAGCTTAACGGCGTTCCGTTACGGTGGATGCCACGTGTCAGTCACCCTTGACGAAAGCACTTCTGTGACGCGCGATTTATCGTCATGGAAGTGGACACTTCCGTGATGATAATTTTGGTAATGTCATGGAACACTTCTACGACAGCACATGTATGACTATCTTGATTCTGTCATAAATTTGTCATGGATATACATGCATGACAAAAAAAGCGACCTACGGTGACAAACACGTATCATCACGGAAGTGTATTTTTTTGTAGTGGTCTATTATATATGCCATGTTGTGTACCAGACCTGATGTAAACCTTGCCGTAAGTTTGGTAGGAAGGTACCAAAGTTATCCCGGCATGGAACACTGGACAGCGGTCAAGAATATCCTAAAGTACCTGAAAAGGACTAAGGATATGTTTCTCGTTTATGGAGGTGACGAAGAGCTCCTCGTAAAGGGTTACGTCGATGCTAGTTTCGACACAGATCTGGATGACTCCAAGTCACAAACCGGATACATGTATATTTTGAATGGTGGGGCAGTCAGCTAGTGCAGTTGCAAGCAAAGCATCATGGCGGGATCTACATGTGAAGCGGAGTACATGGCAGCCTCGGAGGCAGCACATGAAGCAATCTGGATGAAGGAGTTCATTACCGACCTAGAAGTTATTCCCAATGCGTCGGGCCCGATGACTCTCTTCTATGACAACACTGGAGCTATTGCCCTTGCCAAGGAGCCCAGGTTTCACAAGAAGACCAGGCATATCAAGTGTCGCTTCAAGTCCATTTGTGAAAATGTTCAAGATGGAGACATAGAGATTTGTAAAGTGCATACGGACCTGAATGTCGCAGATCCGTTGACTAAACCTCTTCCACGTGCAAAGCATGATCAACACCAGAACTCTATGGGTGTTCGATTCATCACAATGTAACTAGGTTATTGACTCCAGTGCAAGTGGGAGACTGTTGGAAATATGCCCTAGAGGCAATAATAAAATGGTTATTATTATATTTCCTTGTTCATGATAATTGTCTATTTTTCATGCTATAATTGTGTTATCCGGAAATCGTAATACATGTGTGAATACATAGACCACAACATGTCCCTAGTGAGCCTCTAGTTGACTAGCTTGTTGATCAATAGATGGTTACGGTTTCCTAACCATGGACATAGGATGTCATTGATAACGGGATCACATCATTAGGAGAATGATGTGATGGACAAGACCCAATCCTAAGCATAGCACAAGATCGTGTAGTTCGTCTGCTAAAGCTTTTCTAATGTTAAGTATCTTTTTCCTTAGACCATGAGATTGGGCAACTCCCGGATAATGTAGGAGTACTTTGCGTGTGCCAAACGTCACAACGTAATTGAGTGGCTATAAAGGTACACTACAGGTATCCCCGAAAGTATCTGTTGGGTTGGCACGAATCGAGACTGGGATTTGTCACTCCGTATGACGGAGAGGTATCTCTGGGCCCACTCGGTAGGACATCATCATAATGATCTCAGTGTGATCAAGGAGTTGATCACGGGATGATGTGTTACGGAACGAGTAAAGAGACTTGCCGTAACAATATTGAACAAGGTATCGGTATACCGACGATCGAATCTCGGGCAAGTGCTATACCGGTAGACAAAGGGAATCCTATACAGGATTGATTGAATCCTTGATGTCGTGGTTCATCCGATGAGATCATCATGGAACATGTGGGAGCCAACATGGGTATCCAGATCCCGCTGTTGGTTATTGGCCGGAGAGATGTCTCGGTCATGTCTGCATAGTTCCCGAACCCGTAGGGTCTACACACTTAAGGTTCGATGACGCTAGGGTTATAGGGAATAGATGTACGTGGTTACTGAATGTTGTTCGGAGTCCCGGATAAGATCCCGGACATCACGAGGAGTTCCGGAATGGTCCGGAGGTAAAGATTTATATATGGGAAGTCCAGTTTCAGTCACCAGAAAGGTTTCGGGGTTTATCGGTATTGTACCGGGACCACCGAAGGGGTTCCTGGGGTCCACCGAGAGGACCCACCTGCCCCGAAGGACCTAATGGGCTATAGTTGGGTGGGAACCAGCCCCTTAGTGGGCTGGTGCTCCCCCCAAGGGCTCAAGGCGCCTAGTGTTGGAAACCCTAGGGGGCCGCTGCCCCCCCCCTCGGGGCAGGCGCCCCCCTAGTTGGAAACCCTAAGGGGGCCGCCGCCCCCCTCTAGATGGATCTAGGGGGCCGTCCCCCTCTCCCCTTCCCCCTATAAATAGTGGGGGTGGGAGGGCAACCGCACCCCTTCTCCTGGCGCAGCCCTTCCCCCATCCTACACCTTCTCCTCCTCCGTAGCGCTTAGTGAAGCTCTGCCGGAGAACCACGAGCTCCACCGCCACCACGCCGTCGTGCTGCCGGAGCTCTCCCTCAACTTCTCCTCTCCCCTTGCTGGATCAAGAAGGAGGAGACGTCCCCGGGCTGTACGTGTGTTGAACGCGGAGGCGCCATCGTTCGGCGCTTAGATCGGAATCAACCGCGATCTGAATCGCTACGAGTATGACTCCTTCATCCGCATTCTTGTTACGCTTCCGCATCGCGATCTTCAAAGGTATGAAGATGCACTCCCCTCTCGTTGCTAGTAAACTCCATAGATTGATCTTGGTGATGCGTAGAAAAATTTTAATTTCTGCAACGATCCCCAACAGGAGTAACTTCCCTCGTTGGAAGCAAATTATGTTTGGGTTGTAATGAGTTTGACTATGCCTTGAGGGAAGTAAAACCTGTGTCACCTGTGGCAGGTGCTACAGGGTATGCAGAACTCAAGAAGGACTATGATGTTAAGATGGAAAAGTGGAACAAGTCCAACCATATTGCACTTCTCATCATGAAAGCGACAATATCGCCGGACATTTCTGAAGCACTCCCTAAGAAAGACACTACTAAATAATTCCTCACAAAAATATAGGAGCAATTTAAAGGCTCCAACAAAGTGTATGCTCCTGAGATTTTTGCTAAGCTTCTTCAAAAATACACTATTGACGGAAACGTTAGGCAACACATATTGAGGGTGGTAAATGCTTACACCAAACTTAAGGCTTTGGAGTGTTCTGTAAGTGAAGCCCTTCTTGTCATAATTATTCTTGAGTCTCTTACAAAAGAGTTTGAACAATTTTAGGTCAACTATAACTCTCTAAAGGAAAAATGGAAACTCTCTGAGATGACCGCAAGGATCATCCAGGAGGAAGAGAGGATCATGAGGCAGAAGAAATACCATGTTTTTCATGTTGGCTCTAACAAGAGAAAGCATGAAGGGCAAGGTTTCCCTAAGCCTCATAAAAAGCAAGTCAATAAAGAAGGCACTAAGCCATTTAACCCTAAGGCATTCAAGGGTAAAGAAGCCAGCAGTTCTTCTGCTCCTAGCAGCTCCACTGCTGGAGAAAATGCTTGTAACTTCTGCAAATATGAGGGACACTATCAAAGGGGCTGCCCATGCTTTCTAAAATTGATGAACAAAAGAGGTATTGATGAAATTACTTTTGTAGATGAACCTCTTTATGTCGATTTTTCTATAAAGTCATGGTGGATTGATTCAGGGGCAACCACTCACATTGCTAACTCTATGCAGGGATTCGATACGATCCAAACTATAAGAGGAGGAACAAGAAAGCTTAAGGTTGCGAACGGAGTTGAGGCCGATGTTGAAGCTATGGGATCTCTCATGTTGGAGCTACACACTGGCCACACTCTTAGATTGAATAATGCTATTTATGTGCCTACCTTAAGTAGGAATTTGATTTCAGTTTCTCGTTTAGATGATGATATGTACGAGTGCCATTTTGGCAAGAAACAATTTGCTTTGATCAAATGCAATAAGAATGTAGGCATCGGTGTTAGACAAGGCCAACTATACATGTTATCTCTTAATAATGATTCAGTTATGCATGTGAGTGATGAAATTAATGTTGAGAAGAAATGGAAAGGAGTTAGTAATTCTTTGAAATTGTGGCTCTGTCGTTTGGGCCACATTTCGAGGGGGAGAATGGAACACTTAGTTAAAAATGAAATACTCCTCCCATTAGACTTCTCAGATGCAGACAAATGTGTTGACTGCATTAAAGGAAAATTCGCAAAAACAATTAAGAAAGGAGCAGTAAGAGCCACATGGGTTTTAGAATTAATTCACACCGACATATATGTGGACCCCTTAATGTTAAGTCTATAGATGGTTTTGATTCATTCATTATATTCACATGCAACTTTTCCCGCTATGGTTATATTTATCCCATACGTGACCGATCAGAAGCTTTGGAGAAATTCAAAGTCCATAAAGCAGAGGTTGAAAATCAACTGAACGCAAAAATCAAAGTTGTATGGTCTGATCGCGGGGGAGAGTATTATGGTAGGCATGCTCCTTATGGGCAGATTCCTGGACCTTTTGCCAAGTTCTTATCTGAAAATGGAATCATTGCTCAGTACTCAATGCCTGGTGAACCACAACAAAATGGTGTGCCCGAGCACCGCAACCGCACCCTTATGGATATGGTGCGAAGCATGCTTAGTCACTTAAGTTTACCAGTAAGCCTTTGGATAGAGGCATTAAAGACAGCTGCACACATACTAAATCTTGCTCCAACTAAGTCAGCACCGAACACACCTTACGAGATGTGGGCGGGAAAGAAACCGAGCTTGAATTACTTACGAGTGTGGGGTTGCCCTACTAAAGCTAAAGTTTTCAATCCACAACTTAAGAAATTGGATCCAAAAATAGTTAGCTGTTTCTTCGTTGGATACCCTCATAGGGGAAAGGGATATCTTTTTATTGTCCAAGTCACACCACCAAGTTTGTGGAGACTAGACAAGCAGTATTTTTTTAGGAAAATGAGGTCACAAATTTAAGGGAGATCGATCTTGAGGAGAAGCGGGTTTGTGTGCCATCCCCGACTATCCAAGAGATTGTTTTTCCAATACGAAAAAATGTGACATCTGATAATCCTGAATCTCACGGTTCGGTTTCTCAGTCGAATGGTGATCCGGAGACTAATAATGAAAATCCAGACACAAATGAGGACCACCAGGAAAATAATGATTCTCAAAATGATGATGTACCACCACCACCTCCTCCTGTGGGTAGACCACGGCGTGAGAGGAAGAAAGCCATATCAGATGACTATGTCACTTTCATGATTAAGGATATGAATGATCCGGAAAAGGTGGAGGATCCAACCTCTTATAAGGAAGCCATTAAAAGCGAAAAAATCATCCAAATGGTTGGTTGCCATGGAAGACGAGTTGAAATCTATGGGATCAAATGACGTATGGGACCTAGTAGAAGTTCCTGATGGAGCTAAGAAAGTAGGTTGCAAGTGGGTCTACAAAACGAAGTATGATTCCAAAGGGAATGTCGAATGGTTCAAGGCAAGGCTAGTGGCAAAAGGGTATACACAGAGAGAAGGCATTGATTATAAGCAAACCTTTTCTCCTGTGTCAATCAAGGATTCTTTCAGAATCATAATGGTATTAGTAGCTCATTACGACATAGAACTACACCAAATGGATGTTAAAATAGCATTTCTAAATGGTGACTTAAAAGGAAACATTTACATGGCTCAACCAGAAGGCTTTGTTGTGTTAGGGAAGGAACATTTAGCATGTCGTCTAAAGAAATCAATTTATGGCTTGAAGCAAGCTTCTAGAGAGTGGTACCTCAAGTTTGATAAAATTATCAAAACTTTTGGTTTCACCGAAAATATTGTGGACAACTGCATATACATTAAGTTTAAAGGCAGTAGGTTCACATTTTTAGTCCTATACGTTGATGACATATTGTTGGCATGTAGCGATAAGGATACGCTGCATGAGACCAAGAATTTTCTGTCATCCAGTTTTGATATGAAAGATCTTGGTGAAGCCTCGTATGTCCTCGGCATCGAGATTCATCGAGATAGGTCCAGAGGAACGTTAGGACTATCTCAAAAAGCATACTTTGAGAGAGTACTGAAAAAATTCAATATGCATAAGTGCTCACCCTCACCTGCTCCTATAGTTAAGGGCAATAAGTTTGGGACATTTCAATGTCCGAGGAACCAATGTGAAACTAATCAGATGAAGTCGGTTCCTTATGCTTCAGCTGTCGGAAGCATCATGTATGTTCAAGTGTGTACACGCCTAGATTTGTGTTTTTGTAACCGGGATGCTTGGCAGATACCAATCAAATCCAGGACCAGACCACTGGATGGCCGCAAAGAAAGTCTTCGTTATATGCAAGGAACTAAGGATTTCATGCTTACATATAAAAGAACTGATAACCTAGAAATTGTTGGTTATTCAGACTCTGATTTTGCCGGGTGTGTGGATAGTAAGAGATCCACGTCAGGTTATATATTCACACTCGCAGGAGGAGCCATATCGTGAAAAAGCTCCAAACAAACATTAATTGCTGGATCTACGATGCAAGCAGAATTTGTAGCATGTTATGAGGCCACAGCGCAGGCTGTATGGCCAAAGAATTTTATTCCCGGACTTAATGTGGTTGACAGCATATCTAAACCAATTTTATTATACTGCGATAATGAACCCGCAATTTTCTATACGAGTAACAACAGGTCAAGTGATGCTGCCAAACACACTGACATAAAGTATCATGTTGTGAAAGATAGAATCCAGGATCAAACAGTTGATATTAAACATATAAGAACGAAGCATATGATTGCGGATCCGCTAACAAAAGGCTTACCATCCAGTATTTTTCGTGAGCATGTTGCCGGCATGGGACTACTGGAAGCCTGATGATTCTGGAATAAGAGGACCATTAAAATAAACCACCCCCCAGTTAGTAAAATGTTTTCCATTTCGAAATAGGCGGGTGTGCTATAAGTGTTGAGATTCTATGGCGTTTCAAGTTGTTGTAACACCTCACTTTGGTACATCATTCCTATGTAGAATGGGCAAATGAAGTTAAGCCTAACGATCAAGGGGGAGAATGTTGGTTTGATCTGACGGCTTAAACAGGCCAGTTGGATCTATTAGTCTAACAGGAAAAAAATGAAGGGATAACGATAAGTGAAGGGGTCCACGTACCAACGTACGTGAGGCTCGATCAAAACTAACGCGTCCTGGTCGGGGGCGCCCAAAAACCAACTTAGGTTTTGGGTCCCCTGTCGCCAGCGCCATATTAGAAGGATACGAGAGAGAGCTGGCCACATGCGAGATCACAATTCACGTAAGGTTTACTCTCCTCCCGATATTCTCACCCCATCCGATCAGGGGGAGTGCTGCAGCGACGGGAAGACCTAAGCCAGCCGCCGCTGCTGTCCCTGGGCAGTGCCGGTGGCGCCCTGAAGGAATCAGGACGTCGAGGAGAACCTCTACCTCGACTACATCACCCCTGCATCAAGCCTGCACCAAGCAGGCGATCATGTCCACTGCCGTGACATGTAATGATCCCCTAAACCCTTCTTTGTTCATGCTTTTAAGGTGATCTAGATGCAATCAGTTTCTGCTAATGGCATCCTAGAGATGCATAATTATTCCAACAAGATCAACAGCCTCCAATCCTGCAGGACCGAGGAGATCAGAGGGGATCTCCCCACTCAGACCATTGTAACTCAGATCCAACATCTTCACATGCCTTGTAATACCACTAGGGATAGAACCAGTAAAATTGTTCTGATTAGCCGCAAACGGAATGAGTTACCAGAAAGGATTAAGGTCCTGAGCTTGGTCGGCTTCCAGAACTCATCCTCGACATCACCAGTGAGATTGTTCTGACTAAGATCCAACAGCGTGAGATCTGAATAACCGAACAGGCTGCTTGGGATGGAATCACTGAAAAAACTACCAGACAACACCAACTCCTCCAAAGAGCTAGCCATCTTTCCAAAGATAGCACCCACCAAATGATTTGGAGCTGAGGTTCAGGCTCCTCAACCTAGGCATAACACTCAACTGGGTGGTCACAGTTCCAGTGAAGGAATTGAAGGAGAGATCAAGAACCTCGAGTCGAGAGAAGCCGAAGAGATCGCCTAGTCGCCCGGCCAGGCGGTTGCTGCTCAAATTCAGCACCCGCAACCCGGCGCTCATGGGGCAACGAGAGAAATGGCCCGTCAAATCGGTGAAGTGATTCTTGGAGAGGTCGAGGGAGCGTAAGCTGTCGAGGGAGAATAAGGAGGCAAAGAGCGTGGGGTTGGACATGGAGTAGCTGGACAAATCGATGTCGGTCACCACCGAGAAGGAAGTGGAGTCAGAAGGAGAGCAACCGATTCCTCTCCATAGGCATGGATTGGAGACGGTTGTGTTCCACCCGGCCGAGCCCACATAGCGCGAGAGATCCCTCATGATGGACTCCTGCGTGCTGTTTAGAGGAAGGGGCGGGTTGCCGGCGGCGGTGGCGATGGACAGATGAAGGCACAAGAAGGAGAAGAAGGTGAACAGCGGCATCGAGAAGCCATGGCTAGAGCAGGTAGAGTACCTCTTGCTCTCCCCCATGGCCGCTGGTCCTCGGTTTTGCTTCTGATTCCTTTGGTTCCTCGCCGATCTTGGTCGGTACGGTACGGGCAGTAGGCGGGAAAAGAGATGAAGAAGATCTTCTGCCCCTGGGTTTTGGGTTTCTCCGCGGCCGTGGCTCTGTGATGCTCCTGCTCTCGTGTTTTGCTTGGCGTATAAGGATTCAGTTCGAGTGTTGTGTAGAGCTTTGCCAAACCAAAAGAAAAGGTGTTGTACAGAAACGAGAATGCAAAAACTACTCGCTCCGCCCCAAGTTACTTTTCTTGGATTTGTCTAGATATGGATGTATCGTATGTTTTAGTGTTAGATACATCCATATTTAGAAAAATTTAAGACAAATAATTTGGGGCGGAGGTAATACATAGTTGTGGTCATTTTGAGGATTTTCCGAAAGCTGCGAAATAAAATTAAGAAAGAAAGCTAGGATGTGAGTGAGCACAGGGTCACCATCTCCCACAAATGGTGTTCCTGTCGTCCCGTTTGCACCTGGACTACCCCACACCACACTTGACGAGGGAGGTGACTTTGAACGTAGACCCTCTCCATTGCTGTCTTGACTCCCGCTCCTTCACTGACTTGAGCCCTTCCTCCACCACCACTGATCTCTTGCAAGCAAATTCTCTGAAGTATTCCCTTCGTCCCATAATATAAAAGCATTTTTGAAGCTAAGGGAATACATGCGTAGAGTTTTCTTTTCTTAGATGGGACGTGTCACGAGAATGTCTGGCGTGTGATTAACCTCGCATCAAGCATGGTGCTTCATGAAAATTAAAACTCATCTGCTCGTCCTCCTAACGAATGCATCTGAAAAGGCCAAAAGGGATGGATCGGTTCAATACTAACATGATTGATAGAGTAGTGCATGGAATGATGGAAATCAGGCAAACAATTTTTAAACCAAAAGGAGCTACGATAAAGGTGAAAGGTCCATATTGTCTTTCCAATAGTGCTACACCTACGTACATCTACGGACAGTTTTACTAAACTACCCAACTAATCCTCTCTTTGCGTAGATGTAGCATTACTCTTGTCTTCCAGTTTCGGTCAGTGGCAGGCCGTGTTTGAAGGAGGCGGGCGGAGAAAAGTACTGCTCCTGGACGGATCTGGAGAAACTGACTGGTTGGAGTAATCCACGGCGTGAAGGTCACCGTAGGGTCGTCAAATCTCGAGCTACCAGCGAGCTGGACTTATGGAAGATTGCGATACAGTAAACGGATCGTACTAGATGGAGTAAGACTATCCACAATGAGAGTAACATAAGTGGTAACATCATATTTATTTAGGTAAAATAGATGATATAGCATGTAATTAATGAAGAAAAAGAGATATGATAACATAGCTAGTTACTGTAATATTACACATATCAAGAAAAGACAAGTCTACAATGTAATAAATGAAGTGATGCATGACACAACACATATATTACTATCCACTGTAAAGGTAGTAGCATAGACTAGTAACATATGCATGTTACTACTCTAAGTTACTCTCCGGTGTGACTAGTCTAACATTAGCTGAACCACTACTGCTGGAATCGCACCAAATATATGTGTCTGTCCTATCCGGGAACACACTAGTCAAGCGTGTAGTTTCCACTCCCTCAGAACAGACCGTCTTGCTACTTGCACAACATTTAAGAAAGGCCATGATAAAAATAATTTACATACTGGAATCATCTCTTAAATGTGCATAGCAAAACTGTGATTATGATTTACACCAAGTCAAAACGTTACTACCCAAGTATCACGACTGCCAAAAATAATCCTATACATACATGAATACCCAGGCAGACATGAGCTCAACCTATTCATACAAAAGAACAGAAAAAATCACGCTGGCATCAACAATTCAACATTTAGCCGAGGTACAATTGTCACCCATAGAACAACAGTTTCAGGAAGATTACCTAACCTCCTCGCGAAAAATGGTACAGAGAAGGATGTACAAGAATAACATAGCTATAGGATACACAAACAACTCGATAAATGTCTGTCAGCGTTCATCGCACCCCAGTTTCATCGACAACAATGGTATACATCGTCTAATCACCTGAACTATCCTCATGATTCATCCTCAAAAAGGGCTCGTATAAATGCATCAGTATTGAAGCTGACAACAAAAGAATCCATGTATATGGGTGTCCTATATCCAATTTGGGAACTTACAGGGTACATCTGCACTTTGCCTGTCCGCTAGCTTGGGTTGGTGATATTGGTGATATCATACATCTTCAGTCCACCGCCACAGGACAGGCTTCTGCACTAAACTACATGCAAGTTTTTCTGTGCTGAGCTTCATGAGAAGTATCTTTATCATCATTGTAATTCATCAGGCGCCTTGAAGAACATTGACATAGAAAGGATACCCTTGGCCACCACCTGATGTCACATTTTCATCCACCTGTCCACTCTCAGATGAATGCACTTTCCAGTGCAGCTCATACGTTGAAAAATCATACGTTCCGGGTGCAAATATGCACACTTTTAGGGGAATTTTAGCAGAACTGTCAGGTTTCAGATCAACTTGAGCAGAACTCAATGAGCACCAAACAAACGGTGAAATGCTTTCTGATGATTGTTTCTGAGAATGTGCCCCCTTGGTACTTGAGATGGTCTTTATGTCATTTTCCAGAGATACGTCATACCATCCACCCTGACCACTGGCAGATTCATGTGAAGGGGCAGTTTGGCTTTTCTCAGGCATACAGTCAGATGTAACCACTCTCACGCTAGCGTTATGGTCTGAAGAATTGTGAATCACCAGTTGGATGTTAGCCTCACAGCATGACTTCGAGAAATCATGAGTAATTGTTCGAGGTCCTTCCATAAGCCACCACACAGGATTCTGGTTGAGAGCACTGCAAAAGCAGATCATATCAGCATATATGTTCAGGGCCATCAAAAGCAACAATCAAAGGTTCTAGCACTTACCTGCAGTGGCAGGTATGATGAGAGAGCAGTTGTTCTGTCTTGGAAGAGTTAACAGCTACTGCCTTTGAGATCAGAATAAAATCAAGTAGACTACGTGGCACCTGAAATGAAGTCAATACATAGGTAAGCATTTGATTAACTATGCTAAAATTCAAATATGCATACGCGAAACCAGCCAGTGGCCACATTTCGATCCAAGTGTTGTTGTGTTGAGGTTAAGGCTAAGGGCAAAAACACTACCCAGCTGGATAACATTGGGAAACAGCAAGAAAACAGTACCACCAAGTGGTCTAGAATGGTATTACAACCTCAGGCAGCACTCACCTTAGCTAACTTCCCTTGTTGGTGTCTTTCTTGATAGTGGAAATCAGTGATAGGAGTCCGAGAAACATCAAATACATCAGTACTACCCCCAGGAGATAAAACTATATCACTTCCACAGGAACCGTCTGCCGCCTCAATACATGAACTTGTACTTAAATCCTGGAAATAATTAATGCAAGGAAAACCATATCACCTCACCAGATACAACAGGCATGAAAAAAAATAAAGAAACGGAATACATAGGGCCCAAGAAGTGTCTTGTATTTGATAGCTCATTCAAACAATGCATCTCCAACCTTTATCTTGAAGAAGCATGACACAGCCTGGTTTGCTGGTACTGTTTCCACAAAGCTGATGGAATCACGCGAGGGTAATGTTGAAACTGCCCATTTAGTGCGGACACATGACAATTGATGAAGTGTGAATGAGTCTGATGGAGTCTTGTTGATTACGTCCATTCGCACAATATACTCTTGCAATCTTGATGAGCACATACTTATAGCAAAGGACACATCAAGTGACGGCAAGACCTGTAAATAAGAATTGTTGACAGACAATTAATAGATTCCAATTCCATATTTACTTGATGTTTCCACATCTATCAAGAATTGTGTGCAAACATACAGCTGCTGGCTAAGCAAATTTGAGATTAAATAATGCAACAGCAGCATCCAAAACCACGGTGCCATTTATATGGGTAGTAGTTCTACACACCTTAATCATGGGAGTACAGAGTGTTATAATGTGAGATTTGAAAAATAAAGACGAGTGCATTTTAAATAAAATATAATTAATCACACATCATACTAGCTTCCAGTATTTTGGTCCAAAACATGACAAAGAGATCAAAATCGGAAATCCAAATCTTCAAAAATCTTGCAGAAGTGATTTCTATCCTCTTGGGACCACCGCACTTTTATAGAGCTATTACCACTTCAGAACAAAATTAAAATAACAAGTGGCATCTAGCAATGAACTCAGACTTTCAGGGCACATCTGATTTCTGGCGGGCAGCCATAACCAGTTTCGCCAGCCACAACCTATATTTGGTAAACCAGCTGGCACAATGAGGTTTTAGGGATTTCCGTATGTCATAAATCTCGCCAACATATTTAATTAGATCAACTAATTATTGTAGGAAGCTGGTGCCCCAAGAAGCAACTGGTGCAATACTAGTTCTGAAAACACTGATTCCAAATAGAATATACTGTGCATGTGCAATAAGGTAAAAAATAAACATAAAACTTAATATAATATTGCCAATTTACCTCCACATTGTAATGCATGCGCAATGTGCGATACGGAATGTCAGTGGTACTCTCCATTTCATAATAGAGAGACAAATAAAGAGAGAAGTTTCCAGGAGTTGCGGCATGAAACCAAATAGGCCAAGAGAATGTGGCATCACCTTGAATTTTAATATCCTGGAAAGAAATGAATGTAAATATTGTAAATAAATCGGTAACACAAATCAGATTAGTAAAACAAGACAGGGCCTTGAACCACCTCACCTGAGGAAATGCAAATAGTGAACCCTTGACGTTTTCCTTAGTACCTTCGGGTACAGTGTTGCTGTCTGATTGAACATGCTTTCTTAAGCACTGTGGGAATTCAAGGTCAAGGTCTGATGAATCACCGGGAATTACAAACCTTGGATGGCTAATTTTCATTTTTATATTCTGCATGGCAGGCTTGGAAATGGTTAACATACAAAATGATGCTACAGACACACATATATTTAAAACCTATGCTCATTTCTGAAGAACTGAGAAATCCTTTGATGATTATGAATTATTGAACAGGGCAAAGAAATGAATATATGGATAAAAATCCGGACCTTCACAGCATGTTCTGATTGGTTTCTCAGATTCAGCGTGAGGAGTTGTAAATCACCAGTAAATGCTTTTGCTGGCAAGCACTCAATATATCCTGTAAGTTTAGGTAAACCCTGGAGGCAAAGAACTTACAGTTACTCACACGTCACACGAAACAAGTATTTGAAAGAAAAACCCAGACAAACAAGAACCTTGATAACGATCAGGTTGTTGTTCAAAGAACGCAGGGCCCCTCTTTTCCCTTTCTTGTTTTTCTTTTGTGTAGCCACTTCGAAGTACTGATAGCCTACTACCGAATCTGACAGGGTCCACCTTATCCCAACTAACTTCAGAATACCTATAACTTTTGGAGTCACTTCAAGTTGTATCTGGTAGAATTAAAAAGGGTAATAAGCCATTTGGAAAACTATGCACATAAAGTTATGGAACACCAATATGAAGCAGCACAATCAAATATATATGAATAAAAATAAACCAATTCCACATGTCACAAAGGCACTGTTTTTGAGTCGAACAAGTCGACTCAACAACGTGTCGACTAGTCGATGAGTCGCGACTAGTCGCAACTGCAGGGTCGACTATTCAAGAGTCACTACCCAAGAACGACTCATCGACTCGAAAACCGACAAAGGGCAACAAATTCATCGCCCAAAACTTAATAACATATACTACCAAAATGTTTAAACCACGAATAACTGAGGCAATTATCAGTTTAAGTATTACTCTCTTGTTATGGCTTCCATTGTGGTTTTGTTGTAATGTCAGGGTTCACAGTCAAACTCAAAAATGATATTAAATCCTAGGAAAGGCTTACATCTGGCTCAAAGGAATATCAAGCAAAAGCAAATAATATAGATGACTGTACATCAGGCTTGCTCTGCACTAGCTATTACAACACCTTCATCAAACTACCATTTGGGCATAAGAACCATCCTTGGTTGGAACCACAACAGCACACCACGCCGATAGCAAATTAACCATTATAGCTATTCTGTTTTCTATTTGACCTTCTAAGAAATATACTCCCTCAAAATGTAAGTTATGTCTGACTTCTCAGTCTCCAATGCACAACTTTGACCATGATTTGCACTATGGTATTATTCTTACATGCCAAATCAATATACTCTTGCCTATATTAGCAGTCAAAGTTTTAAAACGTTAAATGCACACATGCTAATGCGACTTATATTTTAGGAATGGGGGAGTATCATGGATTAGGGAGAATTATCTAATGGAAAGTTCAAAATAGTATTTGTTGTTCACATGGTAACTTGGATATGCTATATACAGGTCTCACTGTGAAGGCCTTTTTAAAACGTTTTTTACGTGACAACAAATACATTTTAGCAAGATTCTTTAAGGAACCCAGATTAATGACTAGAGATGCTTACTTTTTTGGTTTCACCTCCTCCTAATACAATGTCAAGCTTCGATACTGTGAAATTGTTTCCATCACTTTCAAATCTGCAGCAATCAACAAAAAACAACAATAATGGTATTCAGAATCTTCGGAAGAACCGAAGATATGTACATAAATAAACCTCAATAGTTGGGGGGGGGGGGGGGGGGGGGGGGGGGGGTAATTACGTCGAAATAGAGGGCTTTGTGTTAGCTATATCTTCCTCGGCAGCTGTTGTTAATGCACCAGTCTCTGCATGGTGAACACAATCCATCGGTGAACGAAACAATCTCTCCATTATAGAGTCCTTAAGAAAGATCTTCTAATCTCAGAAAGAAAAAACAAATACCCGCACCTGAAGCGTTCAAATTGGTGGAAAGCTGGCATATAAGGGAGATGCCAGACACATTGACAGAAATTTGTAAAGGATTCTTCAGCTCAACGTTCAGTTTTACTGCCTCTGCAACCAATGAAATCAAGGATTCAGAACTAGAATATTATGAGATGCTCCAAGTGTCTTTACAGCGATGACATCAGATTGCTACATCCTAATTCCTCCCTCCCTCCTCCCCCCCCCCCCCCCCCCTCCCTCCCTCCCTCCCTCCCTCCCTATGAGATGCTCCAAGTGTCTTTACAGCGATGACATCAGATTGCTACATCCTAATTCCTCTCTCCCTCCCTCCCTCCCTCCCTCCCTCTCCCTCTCCCTCTCCCTCTCCCTCTCTCTCTGCTAGAGAAATAAATTACTGGTAACGTATTTTAACTTCTAAGCTCCCTAGAAATAGGGAGCTCTCAGTATTCCGGGCTGCAGGTTCGATGTGGGCATCGAGCGTCATCGACCGAACAACATTCCTTTACCGCCTTAGCCTACACCTCGGTTACTCCTGCCGTTCTTCCAGTGTGTTTTGGGTCGTGTGTCGTTGTGTCGCTGCGTCACAGATAGGGGGAGGGACGAACGATCATGCTGTGGGCTGCACGTGTGGGGTGATGTCTACGGCTCTACGCTTCCTCGCGATGTTGTGCTTGATTTTGCGGGTACCTCCGGGCTCCGGAGGACGCCATTGCTGCTGGTCACCAAGAACTAGGGGCAACTGGATATTTCTGGAAGAGGACACAAAATACAAACTGAAACAGGCAAAGTGGAGCAGCGTCATTTGTGTATAGAATTTGTTGGGCTAAGCCAGTCGCGTTTACTGGGTGTGAAGCTGGTGGCAGCTGCCTGTCCATCAAAATGTGGGCTCTTCAAGCATGACTTCCAATGGACTTCACACCACGACCACCCCCATCAAAACCATAAAAACAACGACACAAAAAACCCACAAGCGAATAAACAACCAAACAGATAAACCCTAATAAGGAAGCAGCATGGGAAAGCACGCGTCTGCTTCTAGCATACTTTCCCGAGTGGGCAGTTAGAATTATCAAATGGTTACTGAGCACAAATCAAGTGAGCAGAAGATGAACAAAACATATCATTTTAGTTATGTGATTCCTATGTGTAGGTTTTTCGTTCAAGTGATGACCTGTCAGTCGAAATAGTCGGCATTAGGAGGGTAGTGGCCAGTTCTGCCCAGACAAGTATAATTTTTTCGATAACAGGTCAGAGTAAAAACTATGGTTCATTTCCAAGCAATTTCACAGGTTATACATATTTATATAATTGAAATGAACAGATGGGATATGTCTAGTTCAAACTAATATTGAGTGTAACAGCACAAACTACCTGTTGAAGTGTATATGTGGATAGCTTAACATGATAACAGAGCCTAAGGTCTTGAGTTCAAGTCCTGGTTTTCACAATTTGTCCAAAAATTGCCGCTGCCCCCTCTGTGTCCACGTATAGGCCTCCTGAGCCATACCTCTGAGTCTGTTCACACGTTGACTTCTCGCGTCACACACGAGAGAGGGTATTGAAGTGTATATGTGGATTGCCTAGCCCTTTCCATTAGTTCGGACTTTTGGTTGCGTTGGCTAGTGCATGAAGCTTAACACTACCCACATGGAGTCGTGTACTACTGGATGAGAGTATGCAATTGGTAACTAAATGTCATAAGTGGCTGTGGCACTGGACCTTGTTGGGCTGGTAACGTGCTAGCTAACCTGAAGCGTGAAGGTGGGAGCCCTTATAATTTCCCAATGTACGAGGGATTTACTCGGAAAAGTTGCACATCAGGCTACCCTCATGTTCCTCAAATGATTGGTCCGTGTGTTTGCATAATTATACTCAAATAGTAGATATACCACATTTTCATGTTCCAGATGCAGTTCAGTTGTTGAGGCAACTATCAATGAACTCATAATCAGTCGATTTTCTTACGGACAGTTGTAACATATTAAAACAATGAAACAAGATTTACCTCCAGCAACACAAATACATGCCTTGTTATTTCTAAAAGGAGAAGATTTTGGCTGAGTGTCAAGCCAGTTAGTTCTAACAACAGATGATGATGGGATCAATTCTTCTTCCAGCTCCTGCCAAATGCTTTCATTAACATCAACCTGTTATACAAGGTAGCTGATACAAGTTAGGAGTGCCTTCATTTTCAATCACAAGCGCAGAATGATCAAAGACCTGGTTAAAGTTAAGAAAAATGATAAATGCATGACAGTGTTTGATCACAAATTGCTCCGGAAACACCACAGGTTCAATCTTTGATTACTCCGAAAATGAAATGGCGGACAATTAGAAATATGAATGCTATAGTTGTTATGACATTACATCTGCATTTGATGCGTAAGTGCGATGATCTTCATTTACAACTCTGAGTGATGACATGTTGAAAACAGGAAGTTGAAGCTTGTATACATCAAACTTTTCCCCTGTACTCTGTTTACGAAAAAAAGAAAAAAAATTAGAAACAAAAGTTTGGTACAGCTGATGCAAACCATAACCAAGCTGGTCAATAACCTGAACAAAATGGAAGAAATCATTGAGGAACATGCTTTGCGTTGTCAGCGACTGATGGCTACAAGCAATAACCTCCAGCAAGTGCTTGATAGCTACATCGAATATCCCAAGGACTCCATACCACCTAATTCGTACAAGTGTCAGAGATAGTTTACAAGCAAGGGCAAATGAGCAGAAAATTACGCAAGTACCTCCCAACATTAAAATGTACATGATTGTTGATGTAACTCCAAGGATTTTGTTTGTAGACAAACAGAGCGTTTCTGTATGCCCGAACAGCATGTTGTTTCTGCACCATTAAGGACGAATGCTCATTGTTAAGTCAACTACTGTATTGTTGCTAAAATGTCACTGCAGTGGAGGAATTAATATACACCTGATCAGACAAGTAGTAACTATTGCCAGCTAAGATGAGGTGAAATCCATACTTCCGAAGCATACGTGGACTTGACAGCAAATAGCAACAAGCAGCTTGCTCAAGCAGCACAGCAGAATGCAAGGAAGGTTCCTGAATAGCAGCAGGTTTCATCATTCATAAATCTAACGAACTAAAAGAGAACTTAAAAAAAATATTAGAATAGACCATTCCTCATGCTTCTAGGTATACCTCATTTGATATGCGGAAATAAACAGTTGATGCTTCCCTATGTTGTCCTCGTGTTTTAAGCATTTCTGCCCACCAAAGGCCACATCTAGTAGCATTTCTCTGACCAGAAGATCCAATTCTCTGAAAATATGAATATTTATTGATACTTTCTATGAAGAAGAGCAAGACCAAACAAGTGAAGAAAAACGAACAATGATAAATTCAAAACCAATCAAGTGAAAGAATCGAAATAACACATAAGAATAGCAATCTCTACTTAAACAACCCCACTACTTTAAATTCCTTTCTACTCCCTCCGTCCCATAATGTAAGACGTTTTTTGACATTACACTAGTGTCAGAAAAAACATCTTACATTATGGGACAGAGGGAGTATCATGCAAAATGCAAAAAATATGCATCTGGCTAAATTAAGGCCTCCTTTGGTTCATAGGGTAAGAATATCATAGGAATAGGAAAATCATAGGAAGTGAGGTGGCATGCATCTCACTTCCTATAGGGAAAGAGATGTCACTTGATTCATAGGATAGGATTTTTTCCATTGAGGCCTCCTTTGGTTTGGAGGAATTTCATAGGAATTCTAGAGGATAGGATTCTTATAGGATTTTTTCCTTTAGAGCCCTTTGGTTCATAGGAATGGATTCCTATTCCTACATAGGATTGGTTCCTATCCTCCACATTTCATAGGAAAATAAAAATGAGCCTAGACTCAATGGAAAAATTCCTTTGGTGTCAACCAAATGACATCTTGTTTCCTATTCCTACTCATAGGATTTGAGATACATGTCATCTCATTTCCTACAAGATTCCTATTCCTACGATAATCCTATCCTATGAACCAAAAGAGGCCTGAGTCTAGGCTAATGTTTTTTTCCCTTTGAAATGTGAAGGATTGATTCCTATCCTATATAGGAATAGGAATCCATTCCTACAAACCAAAGGGCTCCATAGGAATTTTTCCTACAAAAATCCTATCCTTTAGAAATCCTACAAGATTCCTCCAAACCAAAGGAGGCCTAAGAGTTCAAACTCCCCCTTCATTATGCACATGGCCCTACCACCTATGGACACGCTCTCCCAAAAATAACAAAGGGAAAAGCACGGGCCTTCTGTATATCTCACGATTTCACAAAGAAAAAGGAGGTTTTGGCGTATTTATGGCTGGTTTGGCATGTCTGATTTGGGCTCTTACTTATCTGCTTTGAAGAAATTTTAGTGCATTTATAGTTGTTATTATTGACTGCTTTATCTTGCAGAGTTACTAGAAGACGCATATTTCCAGATTATTTCAATGAGAACTCCCAAAAGGTCACTAATACTAGCATTGCTATACGAGGTTCATATTGATTATTCATCAGACTTCAGATGCATCTGAAATAGAGTAAAGTGTTTCATGCAAAATGGAATTAGAAATCATTTCCCCCATGTCTTCCCACTTTATCAGATTCTCTTTTTCTCTGGAGAACACCGAGAACTAGGGCCATTAGCACAGAATAGCGAAGATGTATCAATCGATCAACAATGTTAAGCAATAATTATTTGTTCATGTGTGTAAACCTAAAAGTGGATTTCTAAACTAAATAAATACCAAATATGTAGTGAAGGCATTTTCCATGCAATATTCAGCATCCTTCCTTGACTGATCTAACATGAAATAGCAAAGTCCACTCATCTCCTGCAAAAGACGCAAGCATACATCATAGGAGTGAATATCTATTACAGATAAACAATGGACCATCACAACAAAGTCAGTACCAATTTCATTATTCACCGGAAAACAGTTCAGCAACTCTGCTACTGTGGAAGGAATTTGAAAGCATATCATCTGGTCTATCGTATGAGTAAGGCATAGCCTCTTGTCAATTATTCTTATGGTAAAGAACATATCTTGATTTACTGAAACTGCTAAGCCAGACATATCCTTTAGAATTGCCACTAGCTGTGCCTTTAGTTCAAACCCAAAATCATTATACATGATGATCATGTACCCATGCATAAAGTACTTAAAAATAAGTTAAGGAAATTCAAGCACCTGAACACCAGCAAAACGCTTCCAAGCTTTATCAAGCTTATAATCTGTCGAAAGTAATCTGTAATTGGACAAAGCAAGCTCGTAGTCTCTTAACATGAAAGCATAGTCACTGAGAACTCTGATCTGCGACTCTATGGAGGTGAATGTATACCTGTTGAGAAAAATAGTGTTACTGCAAAAGGGCAGGTTTGAAAAGAATAAAATACAGTAAAAAGTGTCAAGCATAAATACTTACATTGGGCCATTTGCAGCTTCTGGGACATCATCTCTCTTTCTCCACCACAAGTTCTTTATCTGATTTCTAAAGCCCTTTCTTGTTGTGGCTACCTAGAACGATACCGAATTTTACTAAACCATACATCTGAAAATGGTAAAAAAAATTATCAACATACCTGCTGATTGAGCACACGGATCTTTTGCTCCATGTAGGGAATGATATGATTAGAAGCAAAATCTTGCATAAAATCCTTTATCTGATAAAGAAACAGCAATTAGTATCTTAGCTTGACTGCCAGCTCCAAATCTTTGCATGCAAAACTAAACCCCAGAGGATGACCTGGCCTAGTACCAGAAACTAAAAGAAAAATCGATATGTCCTCCTTGACATTAGTTCCTATAAAAACCTCGAATCAATCGACTAACAGGTCAGTTGCTCACACTACTGTCAAAAGCACAATAGGTCTTCAATCCAACTAACAACATACCTAATTGAACTGGTCAGTTAGATACTGTGAAAAGTTGAACAAAGTTTTATGAAACTTTTATGTGCCAAGACAAGCTTAACAGAGATTGGAGAAGCAGTAACTTGCTATTACTCCAGATGCTGCAATACCTCGTTCAAATCATCCATGTTAAGGAAACAAGTTCCTTCATTATTGTGCAGGCCATGAGCTTTCTGCAGTCAGTCAAGACAAGACTATAAGTAGATTGCATACTTGCTCAACTACGTAGACATTAACATAAATATTAAGTAACACGGCGCACTTACATAGGTTGACCACGAATTATCAGCATCACTGCCATCCGCTTGTGTAGAAGAGTTAATACTCAGCAATTTACAATCATTCACGCCCAGGGTGGTCCTCATTTCCGCTAAGATGTTCACAGCTCTTGACAAAGGAAGTAACACGGGTCAACCAAAGAATGTACAGAATCAGAACTTAATAAGAAGAGACGGCAAAATCAGCAAATGACACCAGTCAAGCAAAAATATACTAAAAAAGAGCAATGCACGGAATCCATTTAATATCCCACTAGTCAAGTGTGATGCACTTCCTTTTACCAATGCGAGCAGTTAAAACATCAGCTATTACCTTAATTGCATGTTCCAACTTAGATAAGCATAACCCTGGGATGAAATAAGTTATTCTAAATGGGGTAGGCCCTATTTGGCAAAGCTTAGCTTCTTCAACAAGCTGGCCTAATTGAGAGGCTTCAGGTTCCCCATACGAAGGGGGCTTAAAAGTTTCCCGAGAAGGCACACTCACCACTCAGTTATGGGGACTTAAGCTTCTTGTGACATTTAAGATTATCAAACTGAAGAGCCCTTCAACTGGGCCCTTAGCTGCAAGATGAAGATACAGCTCACTATTCCAAAGAAAGGTAAACAAGCTGACACCTACTGCACCCCTAAGTGCTCATGTGGTATATACTAGCTTTGAGTGAAGCCTTATATGCCATTTAAATATTATATAATGGTTTGGGGTTTGTTCAAGTTATAAGAACAAATGCATTAAACAACAAAACAGGACTTTAATCATTATAATTCACATAAATATGTGCTTCATGTTGTTAATATAGGTGGACATAAGAGGGCTTGGTCGACTCAACAGTTGAGATCTTAGGCAAAGAGTCACACAAACTAATTAATTGAAGAAGCCTCAATTCCTTGACTACCTTAAAATGCATTGAACTAGGGATGTCAGACTTTCTAATATCAGTGTGAAGAGAGAGCAGTCTGAAAGAACATAATATATTAGAAAGCTCACATCACCGACGCAAGTTCACAAGATGTTTTTTCACTTCTGAAAAATGTTGGTGACCATTTAAGAAGAAACAATACTCACTTCATTTCAAATGTAAGGTGTATTTTTCCTTCCCAAATTTATGCTTCAGCCGCCAATTAATCTAATCATATTTGGCTTATAATATACAAAATTGACACCATGTATTAAAAACGTATTGTATGAGATTTATGGTCAAAGCTAAAATTTGGACAGTCAAAATGTGCCTATATTTTGGAATATGCATGTATTACTTGTTAGCATTTCTCAATAGTTCATTTCACCAATGCAAGGAGGAGAGTGTGTTCCCTATTATGAGGAGAAAGGAATAGTACATCTCTTGTGGTCCATCTTGTTGTTCATGAAGTACAAGATAGTGCTTCAGAATCTGGGGATCCATTATGCCTTCATTTAAAAGAGGAGGCAACTGATTTGTGTTGAACAGATCAGCGAATTTGCTGATTGGCTCTTTGTCCTTTGACGATACAACTAAAAGACCTGTTAACAATAATAAGAGTATGAGGAAGAATAGATTCTGCAAATAAAAGAAAGCAAAGAGTAAAGAGCCGAGACTCACATGCCACGGGGTGATCAAATGTTTCATGGTCTGAAAAGGACAGTGTCCGCACTAGCTCTCTGTTGAACCTCTTAATCCACAATGGGCACAACTCAGCTTCAGGCTCTGAAATTGTAGCAAACATGGAATTCTATGTAAAAAATATGGAACCAATAGACAGCAAACACCAACCCTATGACTGAACCACATGGATATAATGATCGGCTTGAGTAAGACATCAATACAACCAAAGCATTCATCAGCCAATTAGATACATCAGATCACCAACCAAGTGGAGGTTGACAGCATATTGACACAACAAAACAGGCAATTTGAGCAATACATATTGTGGCACGAATGCTCTCCAGTCTCCATGTGTGCTCACTGTAACATTTGGGGGAAAAGGTTGTGGCTGCTCATTAAACGTTTCTAACATTGAGACTATATTGGAAATATTTGAAGAAATTAGCGGTCCGGCTACTCTGGTTATAGTCCCTCATTTTGCTCAACATAAAAATGTTTCTTCGGAAGGATCTCACAATATGATTGCATACAGAGGCAGTGCAAGGGTTCTCACTTGTGAGTACATCTTCCAACTGTGGCGGGTCTGAAAGCAAATCCGGAAGAGCGTTCTCGTTGGCCTCGGAAACGACCAGCTTAATTCTTGCATCTGCAACCTGTTCCAACACAAGCATGTTCATCATCAACAGCAGAAGGCATCTACAACTACAAGTATACAGCACATTCCACAAGGTTCACCTCGCAGTCCTGCTTCCGGACATCCGACGCATACACCATCCGAATCTTGAACTGTTGGAGCCTGTAAGGCTGGTCACTCGCTGTGCGAACGGGCACTGCTCAAACCGACACACAAACACCGCGTGAGGTCACAAAACCGAATCGAACAAAATGTGAAAAGCATTGCAGGGAATCAGCTGAAGCTGGCGTCGTGGAGGCGCATTACCGTCGATTTTTTTGAGGAGGGAGAACGGGGAGAGCATGTCGACGAAGCTGAGGCCGCTCTTGCGGCACGCGGCCTCGGCGAGCGGGGTGGTCAGCACCATCACCACCGGGGTGACGTCCTCGAGGAGGACCCGCCCCAGGTAGCTCCGGAGCGGATCCATCCCGCCAAAACCCTAGCGGATCGAGCGGGGGCGGTCCGAGCGGCCGGCGATGCGAATTGCGTGATGCGGGAGCGGGGACGGGGGCGCGAGCTGGCGCTTCGTGGTGGGCGGCACGGATTGTACGGGGTCTCCGACGGAGGGAAGGGGGGAGGGGGTCGCCGGAGAGGTCTGCGGCGACGGCGAGGCGGTGACGGTGGTGGTGTGATCTGGAAGGGCGCGAGGTAGGGGAGAAGACGACCAGTGGGCGTATCGTATTGGGTTGGGTAGTTGGATGGACGGGCTGGATACTTGGGCTTCAGAGGCCGGGTATGATGATGGTGGTCCGGTCTCTCCGGTGGTATACAAGGCCAACGGCCCACTAGATTGGACTCCACCCTGATCTCAAAAAAAAAAAAACTGTCCCAGATTATTTTATTTTTCTCAGAGAAGATCGGAGGAAAGATGATTAATTAAGAAAACATGATCTTAGGGAATTCTCACCACCGCATCCTCAGCGTCGGAGCCCGTGGCCGGCGTCCGCGCACAGCCGCCTCACGTTCAGACTACTTGCTCCGCCACAACACCAAACCTGCTGCCGTTTGTCGATCGCCCGCGCTTCGTCGACGCTACTGCACCTCCCAGCCCGTCGGCCCCCGGCCCCGGTGGTACAACAATCCGCTCAAGATCACGGCCGCGGCAGTTCTCGTCTCCGGCGTCACGGGCCTCACGGCGTTAGCCTACTACCGCCCGTACCTCGATCTCGAGGTCGTGCCGTACACTAACAGGAGTCATGTGGTCGTCCTCACCCCCCAGTCGGAGCGCGATCTCTGTGTTCGCCGCTTCAACGAGGACATGAGCAAGTACGCCGCCGAGTCCCGGATCGTTGACCCACTCCACCCCGACAGTGTCCGCTTCCGCCGCATCCTCGAGAAACTCATCCATGCGGCTCACAAGGATGCGCAGGATCTGGATGACGGGACCCGAAGAAAGCAGCAGGGTAAGAAACCGAGCCGTCTGCAACCGCACGCGGGACACCTCCATGGGGTGAAGTGGGAGCTCATCCTTGTCAAAGATGATCGGGTCGATGCAGGGTGCCTGCCCCGCAAGATAATGGTCACCACCGGATTGCTCGAAGTTCTTAAAACTGACGCTGAGATTGCCGTTGTTCTTGGCCACGAGGTGAGGTAGCTAGGTTTAATACAGGATTAATGAGTTCACGTCACGCAATTCAAACTCTCATCCATCGTGCCATTATTATTTTTCTAGGTTGGACACATCATTGCAAGGCACAAGGCGGACATCGCCAGGCAGGATTGGTTTCCCACTCTCTTATGGCGGCCTTTCTTTTCAATGTATGTCCACCTTTTGCATTTTCACATGTTCTTGTTCAAGTTAGCTACTACTCCCTCCGTCCGAAAATACTTGTCCTAGAAATAGTTGTATCTAGACTTATTTTAGTTATAGATACATCTATTTTATCCATTTTAATTACAAGTATTTTCGGACGGAGGGAGTACTATAATTAGTTAGTAGTACTACATTGTAGCCGAAGATAGACATACAATTAGTTCAGTACTACATTTTCATATGTTCTTGTTTAAGTTGATTACTTCTAAAATTTTCACAATGTAGCACTCTCTAGAGAAACTAGAGATGATACCGGCGCGTTGTAGCGGGAGTTAGCTGTAGTAACTTCTATGAGATTTTGCGGTATGAAACTTTAGTATTCTGATTAGAAATATGAGAATTTAAAATCAAGCACATGTAATTTATTATATTTGATTATTATATAGTTATAGAAAATTTATTTAATATAAGTATCATGCATGATGCATGTTAAGGTGGGTCTTTCCCCATGTATGGAGCATGTTGAGTTGGCATAGTTGCAATGTGTTTAGAATTATTATTTTTGAGGCATACATGATGACATGATGAGTTGTCATAGTTGCACGTCAAGATAATTAAGTTAGTATGGATCAACTATTTAGGTATAAAAGATGTAGGATTTCCATATGCACTTGTAAGGAGGCCTACTCTCCATGTTACTCCCCAGTTCCTAAATATAAGACGTTTTGGTAGTTCAATTAAACTGCCAAAACATCATATATTTAGAAATAGAGGTAGTATATAAGTACAACTTTAGTTGTTTCTAAGCCGGCCTTTTAATTAGTCATTTGTCACTCCCCGAAGTTGCACATCATGAAATCTCAATTAGCAAGGAGAAAAAAAACTGCATACAATTTTTATAGCGTGCAGCTACCTAGTTTATGTTAAATGTAGAGTCACCGATCATATTCCTATCGACAAATGTAATTTTGGGAAGACTTCGAATTTCTCGGTCGACTAGGTCCTCAACTGACAAAAATTTAGAAAAATGGCACAAAAATATCAAACGAAAATAAAATATCCGAGATAACAGACATTAGACTAATTTTATAGCAGTACAATGAAAATATGCATCTTTAGCACAGTGTGCCATGTCGGAGGAGCTTGCTTCTTGTGACATCAATAATAAAGGGCTTTTCTACATGAGAGTGGGCGAGTAGCGATGGCGCGGACGAGCTCGCGCGCTCCTGGCAGCTGGACCAACGAGAGAGTGACGTGTTTCGTACTGCATTAACTGCTAGCGTACGCGTACATCACCGGTAGATACGGCCGCTAAGGGCGCGACGAGACGGAGACGTCCAGCTTGACGGGAACAAATCGGTCCATGGTAGTGATGTTCCGTTGGTACGGGTTCGTGCCTAGTGCATATAACGACGTCCGTGTGGTGCTTCCGTTACCGAAACGGCGCGTGCGGAATGGATAAGTGATTATTATGAGGTGGGCCCGTTTTCAACCGACCGCCGCTGAAAAGTAAAAACAGATCTCTCTTCTCCCCTTCGACCACCTCCTGATACGAGAAGGCCATGGATATGGAGATCGCGACTACCGGCGACGAAGAAGTAGACTTCTTGTCGGATCCAATGGACAGGTACAGATTGCCACCCCCCCTCCCGGAATGTACTTAAGTGTGCTGCTTGTTTTTTTTTAACAGATTTCCCCTGCCGGATCTGGCCGACGAAGATCTGGTGCTCGCCCATGGCAGAAGCCAAGCTGTAGTATGCGAACCTGCTGAATCCATCATTGGCGAAGCGGGGGACGCCGTACTAGCAGTGGAAAATGACTTGAACAACACATGTCAGGGGATTGCCCTCTCTGCGCCAGCCTCCGAGCAATCTACGGGGAAAGACGACCCTCAAGCCCCTGCCTGGGTGAGAAGGTATAGATCTACTGCATTGTTTTCTCAGGCAAAAAATCATTGTATCTTCTTACACAACGCGAACCCTGTTTACCGTATCGCTTGTTAGCCTGCTGCAGCAGCCGTCCCATGATATGTAGTTGATAAGGAATTAAAACATGAAGCTGAAACACATGAAAGTCCATAATGCAGAATCCGTGTTGAGAGGAGTGCGCTGGAACTAACAATACGAAGCTATGCAGAAAAGAAAACTGAAACGGTCATAGTTCCTGCTATGGGAGGCAGTTTTGATACGCTTGGGGAAGCTTATGATTACTACAATCTATATTCATGGGAGGTTGGGTTTGGTATAAGATATGGGAAGAAACCTCTAAATGTCGAAAGAACAAAAGATAGTTTGTGGCTGCTCCGAAAGCACTCGTTTCATTTTCACTTGCACATATCTCTGCCTAGGTGGCAATGCATAATTGCGAAATTCATAAACGTGAGACTCTTGTTCTGATGATTTCAGGGAATTCCAAAGAAGGGTAACAAACGAACATGCCGATGCAGATGCCCCGCAATGATACGATTGCTCCGGTCATCTGACAATGGCTGGTACATAACCTACTACAGATCAGATCACAACCATGCTCTAACTGAAAGATGTGGGGAGAAACCGAGAAAGTGTACTGGCCTTCCCACAAACATACCGATATATACACACGGGATGTCATTAAGCAACTCCGTGAAAATAACATCAGTGTCGTGAAAGTTTACAATATAATTGGTAGCTTCTTCGGGTCAATGACCAATATACCATTCACCAAAAGAGCTCTCCGAGGTTTGTGTGGCAAGATGAGTCGAGAACAAGCCGATAATGATGTGAAAAAGACAATGGATGTTTTTGCAGAGTTGGGAGCAAAAGATTCAGGCTTGTACTACAGGGTGCAACCTGATGTTTTTGCAGAGTTGGGAGCAAAAGATTCAGAGTTGAGCTTGTCGGCGGCCGATTCGCAGCTATCAACAGGAAAAGATGACCCGCAAGCCCCCGGGTGGACAAAAAGGTAACCTCTTTTTGTCTTGTGCATGCTCAGCTCTGAAACTAGTGGGCTACTACATATCTGAAAATTTTAGAACTCTGAAAGTAAAGATGTACTTCCATGGTGCTCGCTTGTGAAAACTGGATTCATCAGACAAAAGTTGTATTTGGTCATGCTCGAGTATAAAAGTAGAAATCTAAGATATGTATGAACGTTTTAGATCTCTTAATGTAAAACTGTACTTCCATGTTCCTCCCTTTTCAACATTGCATGCCCCCATAAAAAAGAATGCACCACTTTACGGTCAATTGTATTTCATTCTTAATGATTTAGAAACTCTTGAAGTAATGCTGTACTTCCATGTTACTCGCTTATCAACATTTACATCCTGCTGAAAAGAAGACAAACCTCCGTTTGTCTTTGAACATGCACAACTCTGAAACTAGTATGGTAAGACATATCTGAATAATGTAAATGTCTGACACTAAAACTGCACTCCCATGTTGCTCACTTATGAACATTGCATTTTTCTGAAAACATAGTGGGACCATTTACAATCAGAATTAATTCGTTCTTAATAATGCAGGGTTCGTATTGGACGAGCCCCTATCGAGCGTGCACCTTGTGCTGGAAGAGTGTGTGCCCTTGAAAAAACATTAAGTGGATATGCAGAGAACAAAACTGATACCATTGTGGTATCAGTTGTTGGATACAACTTCGATTCATTGGGAGAAGCATACGACTTCTACAATCTATATCCGTGGGAAATTGGTTTCGGAATAAGATACGGAAAAAGCAGACTCAATGTCGAGAGAACCAAATGTATGCAAGAGATAGTGCGTGGATTCTCGGTGAGTGGAAATTAAATTCATTATCTCATTCGTTGGAATTGCCCTGCCGCGCCAACCTCGAAGCAATCTACAGGCAAAGACGACCCTCAAGCCTTTGGCTGGACAAAAAGGTATACCACTCTGCGATTGTGCTTGTAGATCGAACATAGCTTAAATTTGAGGGATATGTGCAAATTTGAGGGATACCACTCTACCATTACTTCGGAGAAACAAAAGCACGACATGTCCACGGAGGGTTGACCTCCCTCGAAGAAAAGGAAAGAAGCCAAATGCTCAATCTGTGGAGTGGGAAAGCATTGGAAGAACACCTGCAACAATCCTAAGATTGTGTTACATCTTGCCGAGAAAGCTGCCCATGAACGAGCTGTAGAAATGTGATTAATCTGTATAAGCAGCGAGTATCGCGTTTATCACTGAATTTGCACTGTTTCCCCTTGTATGATGAGTGATCAGTAGCCAACGGTGTGAAATAAATTATGTATTGTCAGCTTAGTAATTGTGACAATGTTTCCTCTTGTATTTGTCTGAACCTCTGAATTATGTGGCTATGTGTTGTTTAAAACTAACTCTCATGTTACCTATGTGTGCTGCTGATGACATGTTCCACTATTGGCCATGAGAGAGATTTTGTTTTCTATTCATCTTTTCCCGATGATTTGCCAAATGTCACATGTATGATAATAGTTATATTTTTTATGATATGCTCGGCAGGCAAGTCGACATAGTTAGCACCGACAACACAAAGTGTGCATACGATCTTTGTTTAGGCCATGCGCGGGGATGCAAACAGCAAACTGTACCCATGTAGCTTGATTTTTGAATCATTTTGGAGCGCCCGCCCAGCAAAGCCTGTACTTAATAGCAAGGTAACTGACTAATTGTGTTCTTCTTCTTCTTTTTCTCTACCCAAACAAAAAATTGTATATACTTATCTTAACAAAAAATCTAACTAAAACTGGTTTTCCTAAAAATCCTCCTAAAACTCGTTTTTGCTAAATCTCATCTAATCCTGGATATCCAAACAACCACTAAAGGAGGAGGCACTCTCAAGAGGCATTGCATCTCTTCCAGCACAAGGGATTCCACACTTGGCCTCCTCCCCCCTGTTCCACCAAGCTACAACCACGTGCCTGAGAGCAAGCAAGGCAAAAAGCATAGGTGTCTGCGTGTACGAGTTCAGACATGTCTGCACCTCCCTCGACCGGAGCAGGGCAGGTGTCTTCGAGATCTGCTTCGTGCGGCATTAGAGCCGTTGAGCAGCCGGAGCACCGCACCAGCAGCAATCCACAGCGTCACGTTTCCTCCCAAAAAGCGTCTTTGATCGAGGTACGTACATTTCATCTTTGCTGATGGTGTTATTCCCCTTCCCATGGTTTAGCAGCACAAACGCAGATCTGAAAAAATGACTCGTGCATGCAGGAATCAGTTCATGGGAGGGCTGATGGCTTTGTCAACGGGGGGTGAAAAAATCGAAGAGGAACCTGAAGTCCAATCTGGCACGAACGGCACATTACGGAAACACCGTCAATCCCACTTCTGACGTCGGCACCAACGTCCGATGTCACGGCGTCCCCTGCTCGTCACGTACACGCATTTACTATCCTCAACCGCCACCTACTATACGACGGCCATCTCGCATCTCCGCGGTATCTAACGCGTCGCGATAACGAGAGGCGCGAGCTCGTCCGCGCCGAAGAATTTTCGTTTTCTACATGTGATTCAACGTTAATCTCTTGCTAGTGTACTCTATTATCTCTTCGGTCATTATTATTATTAAGTTGGTTCGACCCTTGTGAGTTGGTTTAATTCAGCAAGTCTTAGGTTTGGTTCATCTTTGACGGTTTTGCTTACGTTTGTAGGATGGAGATAGAGGCGGATCATATTGGAATCATGCTACTCGGTGGTGCAGGTTTCGATCTAAACGCAGCCCTTGTGGTTCTCTGGAAGCTAGCAAAGATTGATGCTTTAACAAAAGAGGAATCTTTAGTGTCTCCATATCCTTCATATTTAAAAAGATCACAATATTTGTCTCAACACAAGGTCATGCACAAGGCAATGGAATTATACAAAGAAGCTACTCTAGATCAAGGCGATGACAAGCAAGCCGACGACGGTGAAGGTCTTTCTTTCCGAGAGTCCTTGAGAAACTAGTGCAACATTGTATCAACAAGATTGAAACGAGGTTTTGGAGGAATATCAACAAATTAAAATGCATGGTAAGACCGAAGCAAATGAGGGAAATGTTACCTGATGTCCTGCAAGTGCACATGGTTGATTGTAGTTGCTTTCACAAATTGAGATTATCGATCCCACGAAGAGTTGAAGAAATGGTTGTTTGCCTCTTGCAGATGTTTATTGTGTTGTGGCTATAAGTTATTCTTCGATTCCAAGCGAGAGAGCAATGACGATGAAATGGTGCAAAGTGTTTGTGAGCAAAATACTAGAGTATGAAGCAATCCTATATACCTAATAGAGTGACCTCCACTACTATATTTATCTTGAGACATGCAACCACCTCATCATATGTGCCACATTAGTAACGTCATCTTTACCTTTTTCCCAATTAGCTTTCCCAACACATCACTTTGCTGGCAATTATTTTTTGCCGAATCGTTCTTCATGACGCACTGGTTTGTTTTCTATCGAATGCCCACTATGTTGGGCCCGACTGAGGGAGTCCTAGACTAAGGGATCCTCGGGCGTCCGGCCTGTTGGACATGGGCCGGACTATTGGGCCATGAAGATACAAGATAGAAGACTTTCTCCCGTGTCCGGATAGGACTCTCCTTTGCGTGGATGGCAAGCTAGGTGGCCGGATGTACTATTTCCTTTCTATGTAACCGACTTTGTACAACCCTAGTTCCCTCCGGTGTCTATATAAACCGGAGGGTTTAGTCAGTAGGGACAATCATAATCAGATAGGCTAGACTTCTAGGGTTTTAGCCATTACGATCTCGTGGTAGATCAACTCTTGTAACCCCATACTCATCAATATTAATCTAGCAGGACGTAGGGTTTTACCTCATCGAGAGGGTTCGAACCTGGGTAAACATTGTGTTCCCTGTCTCCTATTACCATCAACCTCGGACGCACAGTTTGGGACCCCCTACCCGAGATCCGCCGGTTTTGACACCGACATTGGTGCTTTCATTGAGAGTTCCACTGTGACGCAAAAGTCAGGGTTGATGGCTCGCCTGTGATCAAGGACAACATCACCGCCGATGGAGCCCTGGCCTCAGGCCAAACCCTCCGGTTGGGTGGCTTTATCATGACCGCCCGTTCGGCCGGTGAGCCGACGATGACTTCTCGGTTCATCGAAAATCGCCTCTGAATTGACTCCGAATACTCCAAACATATGGATCCAACGGAATTATCGTCCTTGAACGAACTCCTTGATCACATCGCCGCTTTGGGGGTCGCTACAGACTACGGTCGGATTGGGCTTAAACCCGATCAGAGAGAAATCAAATCTCCATCGATCACCCATCAAATAGCGGTAGTGGAGGAGCAAAACAGCAACTCTCCCTCTATACTAAGGACGAACTATGTTCGGATCTCCGAGCTCGAAGAGCCAGATACCTGTCCACGGAACGACATGCCTTGTCCTCCGAACTTGGAATCAGACGGTAGACCTGAAAAATTGGTCGATCTCCCGGAGCCCGAACTATTAAGCTCGGAAATTTCTCAAACTCCGGATCCCAAATTGGGCCAGGGTTCGGATTTAAATCCACCCACCCACCCAGATATACGCGATCTCACATACCTACAACAACAGTCTCAGGAAACAATCCATCACTTTTGGGCCAGATTCCTCCTTGTTAAGAACAAGATCAAAGATTGCCGCGACGAAGACGTGATCTCAATATTCCGCAGTAATTGTATGGACGAAGGAATCCTCAACGCTATCAACCGTCGTCATGTATTACACTTCGCCAACTTGGCAACCATAGTACAGAAGTACTGCGCGATGGAAAGCGCCTGGAAAACTCAGGCAGCTCGTTGGGAACCGCCGGCTCCCACTCAACCTTTCGTCCAGACAAAAAGGATGCACCCTCACGGGGCGCCCGACACAGCAGTAAAGAAATCCAAACCCATTACGGGGCGCGGAACCGTTCGGGAGGGATGGCTCGATAGACCGTGCAAAATACACACAACACCAGATACCATACCTACCCACAGCCTTAGAGCATGTTGGATACTCCGGCAAGTGGCCAAGAGTGGCGAGGATATCCTCACCAAAAACACCTCGGAACAACTCCCCCCGGAACACGACGACCGCAGAGTATTGACAGCCTTTGAGACTTTCGCTTCAAACAATCGGCGCAAAAGGGCACTCCACGACCTCGTCGAAGTCTGTCAAGTCGCAACAATAAATCCTTGGAATGACATGGCCATAACTTTCAATGCCAGTGACGAACAAAAAACCCGGTCAGTCCGGGCACCAGGCGCCTTGGTCCTCAATCCAATTGTGGACGGCTTTCGACTCACCAAGGTGCTCATGGACGGCGGCAGCGGATTAAACCTCATCTACGAGGATACACTCAGTAAAATGGAAATAGACAAGAGCCGTATCGAGCAAAGTAGCATGACCTTCCGAGAATTATTCCCAGCCGGGAGGCACGATGCGCGGGAAAAATCACACTTGACGTGGTATTCGGCACGCCGGAGAACTAGCGGTCCGAAGAGATAACCTTCCAAGTGTCCCCTTTCAATAGTGGATACCATGCCCTGTTGGGGCGATGATAACCCACAAGTATAGGGGATCGCGACAATTTTCGAGGGTAGAGTATTCAACCCAAATTTATTGATTCGACACAAGGGGAGCCAAAGAATATTCTCAAGTATTTGCAGCTGAGTTGTCAATTCAACCACACCTGGAAACTTAATATCTGCAGCAAGGTATTTAGTAGCAAAGTAATATGATAGTAGTGGTAACGGTGGCAAAAGTAACGATAGCAAAAGTAATATTTCTGGGTTTTGTAGTGATTGTAACAGTAGCGGCGGAAAAGTAAATAAGCGAAGAACAATATATGGAAAAGCTCGTAGGCAATGGATCAGTGATGGAGAATTATGCCGGATGCGATCGATCATGTAACAGTCGTAACATAGGGTGACACAGAACTAGCTCCAATTCCTCAGTGTAATATAGGCATGTATTCTGAATATAGTCATACATGCTTATGGAAAAGAACTTGCATGACATCTTTTGTCCTACCCTCCCGTGGCAGCGGGGTCCTATTGGAAATTAAGGGATATTAAGGCCTCCTTTTAATAGAGTATCGGACCAAAGCATTAACACATAGTGAATACATGAACTCCTCAAACTACGGTCATCACCGGTAATGGTCCCGATTATCGTCACTTCGGGGTTAACGGATCATAACACATAATAGGTGACTATAGACTTGCAAGATAGGATCAAGAACTCACATATATTAATGAAAACATAATAGGTTCAGATCTGAAAACATGGCACTCGGGCCCTAGTGACAAGCATTAAGCATAGCAAAGTCATAGCAACATCAATCTCAGAACATAGTGGATACTAGGGATCAAACCCTAACAAAACTAACTCGATTACATGATAAATCTCATCCAACCCATCACCGTCCAGCAAGCTGATGACCCACAAGTATAGGGGATCTATCACAGTCCTTTCGATAAGTAAGAGTGTCGAACCCAACGAGGAGCAGAAGGAAATGATAAGCGGTTTTCAGCACGGTATTCTCTGCAAGCACTGAAATTATAGGTAACAAATAGTTTTGTGATAAGATAATTTGTAACGAGCAACAAGTAACAAAAGTAAATAAAGTGCAGCAAGGTGGCTCAGTCCTTTTTGTAACAAAGGACAAGCCTGGACAAACTCTTATATAGAAGAAAGCGCTCCCGAGGACACATGGGAATTATCGTCAAGCCACTACTACAAAAACAGCTATAGCCAATATGGACACTAATGGCGCACTGTACATGTGGTGCGCCATTACTAAATACTAATGGCGCACCATGTGTTGGTGCGCCATTAGTGTGCAAATACTAATGGCGCACCACATCCACGGTGCGCCATTAGTAAAACAAACTTTTTTTTAATTTTTTCAAAACTACTAATGGCGCACCGTGGGATGATGCGCCATTACTAGTTCAACTAGTAATGGCGCACCACTCCCACGATGCGTCATTAGTAATTATGTTTCAAAAAAATTTCAATTTTTTTTATTTTTTAAACTACTAATGGCGCACCATGGGAGTGGTGCGCCATTGCTAGTTGAATTGCTAGTTGAACTAGCAATGGCGCACCATCCCACGGTGCGCCATTAGTAATTTGGCCCAAACATTCCACCGAATGCACCCCCCCGTGAACCGCCTTTTCAGTTTCAAAAAAATAAAAGAAAATGATAGAAATGTCAAAAAATAAAAGAAAATAAGATTCCCATGTGATATGTGGTCTAGTTGTTAGCAAAATTTACAAACATGAATTTTCGACTTTTTTGCAAAATCTCTCGAGAATTTGTAAAAATGGGCATAACTTTTGCATACGAACTCGGATGAAAAAGTTTTTTATATGAAAAATCATCCACTTAAAAAGTTACATCCGAATTTAACTGGGAGAACCCCGTTAAACATTTTCAAAATCCTCAAAAACCTAACAGAAAAAAAGATACGAGGCTTTTAAGATCTGGAGAGGCAAAAAAAATTCAAACTTACTAATGGTGCACCTGCCCATGGTGCGCCATTACTATCTTCCCGCCTTCAAAATTCAAAATAAACCAAAAAAATAATAAAAAAAGTTACTAATGGCGCACCTGCCCATGGTGCGCCATTAGTATCTTCCCGCCTTCAAAATTCAAAATAAAAAAATTAAAAAAAATTAGTAATGGCGCACCTGCCCACGGTGCGCCATTACTATGCCGTATATATGGCTGGGCGTGTCCTCTCCTCCTTACCTCTTCATTCTTCTCCTTCACCCCACCTCTCTTCCACTCCATCTCATCCTCTCCTCCACTCCATCTTCCCTTCTCTCCTCCACCATACTACCCTCCTCCTCTCCGACGACCTCCTCCTCCTCCTCTTCGGCGACCTCCTCCTCCTCTCCGGCGACCTCCTCCTCCCTCCTCTCCTCCCCTCCCCTCCCCTCCCCTCACGGTTTCTCCTCCCTCCTCTCCGGTGAGCTCCTCCTCCCTCCTCTCTGGTGAGCTCCTCCCCCCCATCTCCGGTGAGCTCCTCCTCCCTCCTCCCCGGTGAGCTCTTCCTCCCTCCTCTCCTCCCATCCCCTCATGGTTTCTCCTTCCTCCTCTCCGATGCTCCGGTGAACTCCTCTCCGACGACCTCCTCCTCCTCTCCGGCGATGTAGGCGAGCGCCTCTCCGGTCACCTCCTCCTCCTCCTCTCCGGCAAACTCCTCTCCGGCAAAAGAACACGGCAAAAGAACGTACAAGATTCAAAAACGGGAACAAAATTTGAAATAATATCGTGCAAAAAAAGAGCAAAAAAAAGCAAAAAATGGGCAAAAAAAATCGCGATCCAGATCGAAATTCAAAATTCAAAAATAGCAATGGCGCACGGTGGGGGTTAGACGGTGCGCCACTACTATTTTCCTGCCTTCAAAATTCAAAAATACTAATGGCGCACCGTGGTCTATACTAATGGCGCACCAGTGGCCTATACTAATGGCGCACCGTGGCCTATACTAATGGCGCACCACTGGTGCGCCAATAGTAAAAAATACTAGTGGCGTGGTACTAGTGGCGCACCAGTAGTGCGCCATTAGTAGGCAAAACTAGTGCGCCACTAGTAGGCCTTTTCCTAGTAGTGAGCTAGTTTTCATCATGTTCATATTATTCGCGTTCGGTACTTTGATAATTTGATATGTGGGTGGACCGGTACTTGGGTGTTGTCCTTACTTGGACAAGCATCCCACTTATGATTAACTCCTATTGCAAGCATCCGCAACTACAAAAGAAGTATTAAGGTAAACCTAACCATAGCATGAAGCATATGGATCCAAATCAGCCCCTTACGAAACAACGCATAAACTAGGGTTTAAGCTTCTGTCACTCTAGCAACCCATCATCAACTTATTACTTCCCAATGCCTTCCTCTAGACCCAAATAATGGTGAAGTGTCATGTAGTCGATGTTCACATAACACCACTAGAGGAGAGACAACATACATCTCATCAAAATATCGAACGAATACCAAATTCACATGACTACTAATAGCAAGACTTCTCCCATGTCCTCAGGAACAAACATACTACTCACAAAGCATATTCATGTTCATAATCAGAGGGGTATTAATATGCATATATGATCTGAACATATGATCTTCCACCAAATAAACCAACTAGCATCAACTACAAGGAGTAATCAACACTACTAGCAACCTACAGGTACCAATCCTAGACTTAGAGACAAGAATTGGATACAAGAGATGAACTAGGGTTTGAGAGGAGATGGTGCTGGTGAAGATGTTGATGGAGATTGGCCCCCTCCTAATGAGAGGAGCGTTGGTGATGACGATGGCGATGATTTCCCCCTCTCGGAGGGAAGTGTTCCCGGCAGAACAGCTCCGCCGGAGCCCTAGATTGGTTCCGCCAAGGTTCCGCCTCGTGGCGACCGGAGTCTCGTCCCGAAAGCTTGGTTATGATTTTTTTCCTCAATGAAAGACTCCATATAGCAGAAGATAGGCATCGGAGGGCCACCAGGGGGCCCATGAGGCAGGGGGCGCGCCCAGGGGGTAGGGCGCGCCCCCACCCTCGTGGCTGGTGAGTGGCCCCCCTCTGGTACTTCTTGCGCTCAGTATTTTTTATATATTCTGGAAATAACTTCCGTGAAGTTTCAGGACTTTTGGAGCTGTGCAGAATAGGTCTCTAATATTTGCTCCTTTTCCAGCCCAGAATCCCAGCTGCCAGCATTCTCCCTCTTTATGTAAACCTTGTAATATAAGAGAGAATGGGCATAAGTATTGTGACATAATGTGTAGTAACATCCCATAATGCAATAAATATCGATATAAAAGCATGATGCAAAATGGACGTATCAACTCCCCCAAGCTTAGACCTCGCTTGTCCTCAAGCGAAAGCCGAAATTGAAAAATATGTCCACATGTTTAGAGATAGAGGTGTCGATAAAAATAAAATACGGACATGAGGGCATCATGATCATTCTTAGAATGACAACTTATATAATTATTGTCATATGATCTCTTATGCTAGAGTAACAATTCAATCACAATTTCAAGTATGAATCATAAACTTCATTGAAAACTGACAAACTATAATCTCAGTCATTGAAGCAATTGCAATTTATCATAACATAGGAAAGAGTCAATATAAGAGCTTTTCAGCAAGTCCACATACTCAACTATCATATAGTCTTTCACAATTGCTAACACTCACGCAATACTTATGGGTATGGAGTTTTAATCGGACACAGAGAAAGATAGCGGCTTATAGTTTTGCCTCCCAACGTTTTACCTCAAGGGTAATGTCAACAATAATAGTTCATGAAAACTCACATCCAATTAGCCATATATACCAGGATCTTTCCAACATATTGTGCTTGCCAAAAGATAAAATGTAAAAAGGAAAGGTGAAGATCACAATGACTCTTATGTAAGGTGGGAGATAAAAGTAAAAGATAGGCCCTTTGCAGAGGGAAGCAGAGGTTGTCATGCGCTTTTATGGCTGGATGCACAAAATCTTAATGCGAAAGAACGTCACTTTATATTGCCACTTGTGATATGGACCTTTATTATGCAGTTCGTCGCTTTTATTTCTTCCACATCTCAAGATCGTATAAAGCTTATTTTCTCCCACACTAATAAGGCATACATATTTAGAGAGCAATTTTTATTGCTTGCACCAATGACAACTTACTTGAAGGATCTTACTCAATCCATAGGTAGATATGGTGGACTCTCATGGCAAAACTGGGTTTAAGGGTATTTGGAAGCACAAGTAGTATCTCTACTTGGTGCAAAGAATTTGGCTAGCATGAGGGGAAAGGCAAGCTCAATCATGTTGGATGATCCATGACAATATAATTTATCTCAGATGTAAGAAAACATAACCCATTACGTTGTCTTCCTTGTCCAACGTCAACTCTTTAGCATGTCATATTTTAATGAGTGCTCACAATCATAAAAGATGTCCAAGATCGTGTATTTATATGTGAAGACCTCTCTTTCTTTATTACTTCCTATTAATTGCAACGATGACCAAAACTATGTTTGTCAACTCTCAACAACTTTTATTCATCATACTCTTTATATGTGAGCTCATTACTCTCCATAAGATCCATATGATCTCTTTTATTTCTTTTTGTTATTTCTCTTTTCTTTTATTCACTCAAGATCATGGCAAAATAAGCAAACCCTTGACTCAACACTAATCTTTATTACATAGCTCACAGACTCGATTACATAAAGGGATCATAAAGCAAAACTCAAAACTAGATCATATTAAAGCTTTATTCCATTAGATAAAGATATTACTAAAAGGACTGAACTAAGAAAAACGGTAAAGATAGGAGTGTGATGGTGATACGATACCGGGGCACCTCCCCCGAGCTTGACAGTTGCCAAGGGGAGTGCACATACCCATATGATTATGTCTCCTTTGTTGGTGAAGAAGATGGTGGTGATGATGAAGTAGGCTTATCGTCCATCTTCCAAGGCATAGGCTCACCATCATAGAAGGATGAACGAGTCTCCGGGATCCTCAAATCTGCAGCCAAACTCATCCTCTTGAATCTATATTCACACTCATAGTTTTGGTTTTGCAGGTCATAGATTTGGTCTTGGAGGTGCTCGATCTTCTCATGAAGCTTGAAGATGGTCTCCCCAATGTTCTTGGCATCCAGCTTGTGGTTGTTGGTGAACTCCGTGATCATCATATGATTGGCGTTGAGTCCGCGTTCCACCATCTCCTGGCACTTGAAAACTTGTTGCTCCATTGCCTCGAGCCTTGTCTCCACGCTTCCGGTCCTCCTTGGTCCCTTAACATCGCGGATGTGCAGCACCCCCTCATGCATCTCAATGGTTTGAGGGTGTTGCAGCACTTCCGCGAGGTAGGGGTTGATGACCTTCTCAAAAAACTTGTCCTTGGGGGCACTTGGAGATGTCATGATGATCTAGATCTGTCAGAAAAACAGCTCGAAACAAGAACAGAGGACAATTGCATGATACATAAGTCAAAACCTTCGGGAGATTATATAATGAATTTTTACCGACCAAAATATGTAACGTGCAAGAAAACGGAGTCCAGAGAGCGCACGAGGTGCCCACGAGGCAGGGGGGCGCGCCCAGGGGGTAGGGCACGCCCTCCACCCTCATGGAGTCCTCGTGTCCTTCCCGAACTGCTTCTTATTTTTCTATTTTTCTAAATATTCCAAAACAGAGAAAAATTGCCATTAGAACTGTTTTGGAGTCGGTTTACTTACCGTACCACATACCTATTCCTTTTCGGAGTCTAAAATGTTCCGGAAAGTGTCCCTTATGTATTCCTCCGGGGTTATAGTTTCAATAACATTGGTTTCAACATTTATAGGATTATCTGAGATATAATGTTTGATTCTTTGACCGTTCACCACCTTCGGATTTGTGCCTTCGAAGTTGTTGATTTTTATGGCACCGGAACGATAGACCTCCTCGATAACATAAGGACCTTCCCATTTAGAGAGAGGTTTTCCTGCAAAAAATCTTAAACGAGAGTTGTATAGCAATACATAATCACCTACATTAAACTCACGCTTTTGTATCCTTTTGTCATGCCATCTTTTAACTTTTTCTTTAAACAATTTGGCATTCTCATAGGCTTGGGTTCTCCATTCATCAAGTGAGCTAATGTCAAATAACCTTTTCTCACCGGCAAGTTTGAAATCATAATTGAGCTCTTTAATAGCCTAATAAGCCTTATGTTCTAGTTCGAGAGGTAAGTGACATGCTTTTCCATAAACCATTTTATACGGAGACATACCCATAGGATTTTTATATGCAGTTCTATAGGCCCATAATGCATCATCAAGTTTCTTGGACCAATTCTTTCTAGATCTATTAACAGTCTTTTGCAAAATTAATTTGAGTTCTCTATTACTCAATTCTACTTGACCACTAGACTGTGGGTGATAAGGAGATGCAATTCTATGATTAACATCATACTTAGCAAGCGTTTTACGGAAAGCACCATGAATAAAATGTGAACCACCATCAGTCATTAAATATCTAGGGACTCCAAACCTCGGAAAAATAACTTCTTTAAGCATCTTAATAGAGGTGTTATGATCAGCACTACTAGTTGGAATAGCTTCTACCCACTTAGTAATGTAATCAACAACAACAAAAATATGTGTATACCCATTAGAGGAAGGAAAAGGTCCCATATAATCAAAGCCCCAAACATCAAACAGTTCAATAACAAGTGAATAATTCATAGGCATTTCCTGACGTCTAATAATATTACCAATTCTTTGACATTCGTCACAAGATAAGAAAAACTTACGGGCATCCTTGAAGAGAGTAGGCCAATAAAAATCAGATTGCAATACCTTATGTGCAGTTCTATCTCCAGCGTGGTGTCCTCCATAAGCTTCGGAGTGACACTTGCATAGGATCTGTTCCTGTTCATGCTTAGGTACACAACGTCTAATAACACCATCTACTCCTTCTTTATAGAGATGTGGGTCATCCCAAAAGTAATGTCTTAAATCATAGAAAAACCTTTTCTTTTGCTGGTATGTGAAACTAGGTGGTATAAATTTAGCAACAATGTAATTAGCATAATCAGCATACCATGGAGCAGTATGAGAAGCGTTTATGACATTTAATTGTTCATCAGGAAAGCTATCATCAACAGGTAGTGGGTCATCAAGCACATTTTCTAACCTAGACAAGTTGTCTGCAGCAGGGTTCTCAGCTCCCTTTCTATCAACAATATGTAAGTCAAATTCCTGTAGCAAGAGAACCCATCTAATAAGTCTAGGTTTAGCATCTTTCTTTTCCATAAGATATTTAATAGCAGCATGATCAGTGTGAATAGTTACTTTAGAATCAACAATATAAGGTCTGAACTTATCACAAGCAAATACAACTGCTAAGAATTCTTTTTCAGTAGTAGCATAATTTCTCTGGGCATTGTCTAGAGTTTTACTAGCATATTGAATAACATTTAATTTCTTATCAACTCTTTGCCCTAGAACAGCACCGACAACATAATCACTAGCATCACACATAATTTCAAAAGGTAAATTCCAATCAGGTGGCTGAACAATAGGTGCAGAGATCAATGCTTTCTTAAGTATTTCAAATGCTTATACACAATCATCATCAAAGACGAATGGTATATCTTTTTGTAATAAATTAGTCAGAGGCCGAGAAATTTTTGAGAAGTCCTTAATGAACCTCCTATAAAAGCCGGCATGGCCAAGGAAAATTCTTATACCTTTGATGTCCTTGGGACACGGCATCTTTTCAATAGCATCAACTTTAGCTTTATGAACTTTAATGCCCCTTTCAGAAACTTTGTGCCCCAAGACAATACCTTCATTAACCATAAAGTGGCACTTCTCCCAATTCAAGACAAGGTTAGTTTCTTCACATCTCTGCAAAACTCGATCAAGGTTGCTTAAGCAATCGTCAAAAGAGGATCCATAAATGGAGAAATCGTCCATGAAAACCTCACAAATCTTTTCACAAAAGTCAGATAATATAGCCATCATGCATCTTTGAAAGGTAGCAGGTGCATTACATAAACCAAAAGGCATATGTCTATAAGCAAAAGTACCAAAAGGGCAAGTAAAAGTGGTCTTTGATTGATCATCAGCTGACACATGTATTTGAGAGAAACCAGAATAACCATCTAGAAAGCAAAAATGTGTATGTTTGGATAATCTTTCTAGCATTTGATCAATGAAAGGTAAGGGGTAATGATTTTTTTAATAGCCTTATTTAATTTGCGGAAATCAATTACCATTCTATAACCTGTAATAATTCTTTGCAGAATCAATTCATCTTTATCATTAGGAACGACAGTAATACCTCCCTTCTTAGGAACACAATGGACAGGACTTACCCACTGACTATCAGCAACGGGATAAATTTTACCTGCCTCAAGGAGCTTTAGTATTTCTTTTCTTACCACTTCTTTCATCTTAGGATTCAGCCGTCGTTGGTGATCAATAACTGGTTTGGCATCTTTCTCCAAATTTACTTTGTGTTGACATAGAGTGGGACTAATGCCCTTAAGATCATCAAGAGTATATCCAATAGCAGCATGGTGCTTCTTCAGAGTTTTCAATATTTTTTCTTCCTCCTTCTCTGAAAGGTTAGCACTATAATAACAGGATATATCTTCTTTTCATCAAGATAAGCATATTTAAGAGTATCAGGCAATGGTTTAAGCTCAAACACGGGATCACCCTTAGGTGGAGGAGGATCCCCTAAGATTTCAACATGCAAGTTGTGTTTCAGAATAGGTCCCTATTTAAAGAACACTTCATCTATTTCCCTTCTTTCATTCATAAACATATCATTTTCATGGTCTAGCAAATATTGTTCTAAAGGACCACTAGGAGGTACGGCAATAGAAGCAAGACCAATAATTTCATCCTTACTAGGTAATTCTTCTTCACGGTGTTGTCTACTAAATTTAGAGAAATTAAATTCATGAGTCATATCATCTAAACCGATAGTAACAACATCCCTTTCGCAATCTCTGGTAGCATTAACAGTGTTTAAGAAGGGTCTACCAAATATAATGGGACAAAAGCTATCTTGTGGGGAACCAAGAACAAGAAAATCAGCAGGATATTTAGTTTTCCCACATAAGACTTCAACATCTCTAAAAATCCCAATTGGTGAAATAGTATCTCTATTGGCAAGTTTAATTGTGACATCAATATCTTCTAACTCAGCAGGTGCAATATCATGCATAATTTCTTTGTATAAGTCAATAGGTATTGCACTAGCACTAGCACCCATATCACACAAGCCATGATAACAATGATCTCCTATTTTAACAAAAATAACAGGCATGCCTACCACAGGTCTATGTTTATCTTTAGCACAAGGTTTAGCAATTCTAGCAGTTTCATCATAGAAACAAATAACATGCCCATCAATATTATCAGCCAAGAGATCCTTAACAATAGCAATATTAGGTTCAACTTTAACTCGCTCAGGAGGTGTATAGGTTCTAATATTGCTTTTACGAACCACAGTTGAAGCTTTAGCATGATCTTTTATCCTAACAGGAAAAGGTGGTTTCTCAACATAAGCAGTAGGAATAATAGGATCATTATAAGTGATAGTCTTTTCTTCAACTTTAATAGGTGCAACTACTTTTACTTCTATGGGAGGACGATATTTAAACCACTTCTCCTCAGGGAGATCAACATGAGTAGCAAAAGATTCACAGAAAGAAGCTACCATCTCAGAGTCAAGTCCATATTTAGTGCTAAATTTACGGAAAACATCGGTATCCATGAAAGATTTAACACAATCAAACTTAGGTGTCATACCTGACTCCTTACCTTTGTTGAGATCCCAATCTAGAGTTGCGTTTAATTCTTTCCAATAAATCCCATTTGAATTCAATAGTCTTCATCATAAAAGAGCCAGGACAATAAGTATCTAGCATGGTGCGATTGTTATCAGAAAGCCGAGCATAAATTTTTTGGATAATCATTTCTCTTGAGAGCTCATGATTGGGGCATGAATATAACATTGATTTAAGCCCCCCCAAGCTTGAGCGATGCTTTCTCCTTCGCGAGGCCAAAAATTATATATATAATTGCGATCACGATGAACAAGATGCATAGGATAAAACTTTTGATGAAATTCCAATTTCAATCGTTTGTAGTTCCATGATCCCATATCATCACATAGCCTCTATACCATGTCAATGCATCTCCCTTCAAAGAAAAAGGGAAGACCTTCTTCTTGATACCATCACCAGCCATACCTGCTGATGACCCACAAGTATAGGGGATCTATCGTAGTCCTTTCGATAAGTAAGAGTGTCGAACCCAACGAGGAGCAGAAGGAAATGATAAGCGGTTTCCAGCAAGGTATTCTCTGCAAGTACTAAAATAAGTGGTAACAGATAGTTTTGTGATAGGATAATTTGTAACGAGCAACAAGTAACAAAAGTAAATAAAGTGCAGCAAGGTGGCCCAATCCTTTTTGTAGCAAAGGACAAGCCTGGACAAACTCTTATATAGAGAAAAGCGCTCCCGAGGACACATGGGAATATCGTCAAGCTAGTTTTCATCACGTTCATAAGATTCGCGTTCGGTACTTTGATAATCTGATATGTGGGTGGACCGGTGCTTGGGTGCTGTCCTTATTTGGACAAGAATCCCACTTTTGATTAACCTCTATTGCAAGCATCCGCAACTACAACAAAAGTATTAAGGTAAACCTAACCATAGCATGAAACATATGGATCCAAATCAGCCCCTTACGAAGCAACGCATAAACTAGGGTTTAAGCTTCTGTCACTTTAGCAACCCATCATCTACTTATTACTCCCCAATGCCTTCCTCTAGGCCCAAACAATGGTGAAGTGTCATGTAGTCGACGTTCACATAACACCACTAGAGGAGAGACAACATACATCTCATCAAAATATTGAACGAATACCAAATTCACATGACTACTAATAGCAATACTTCTCCCATGTCCTCAGGAACAAAAGTAACTACTCACAAAGCATAAACATGTTCATAATTAGAGGGGTATTAATATGCATATAGGATCTGAACATATGATCTTCCACCAATTAAACCAACTAGCATCAACTGCAAGGAGTAATTAACACTACTAGCAACCTACTAGCACCAATCCCGGACTTGGAGACAAGAATTGGATACAAGAGATGAACTAGGGTTTTGAGAAGAGATGGTGCTAATGAAGATGTTGATGGAGATTGCCCTCTCCCGATGAGAGGAGCGTTGGTGATGACGATGGCGATGATTTCCCCCTTCAAGAGGGAAGTTTCCCCGGCAGAACAGCTCCGCCAGAGCCCTAGATTGGTTCCGCCAAGGTTCCACCTCGTGGCGGCGGAGTTTCGTCCGAGAAGATGGCTTATTATTTTTTCCCGTCGAAAGACTTCATATAGCAGAAGATGGCCACCGGAGGGCCACCGGGGGGCCCATGAGGTAGGGGGCGCGCCCAAGGGGTAGGGCGCGCCCCCCACCCTCGTGGGCAAGGTGTGCCCCCCTGGTGAATTTCTTCCGCTGAGTATTTTTTATATATTCTGAAAACGTCTTCCGCAAAGTTTCAGGACTTTTGGAGCTGTGCAGAATAGGTCTCTAATATTTGCTCCTTTTCTAGCCCAGAATCCCAACTGCCGGCATTCTCCCTCTTTATGTAAACCTTGTAAAATAAGAGAGAATATGCATAAGTATTGTGACATAATGTGTAATAATAGCCCATAATGCAATAAATATCGATATAAAAGCATGATGCAAAATGGACGTATCAACTCCCCCAAGCTTAGACCTCGCTTGTCCTCAAGCGAAAAGCCGAAATCAAAAAATATGTCCACATGTTTAGAGATAGAGGTGTCGATAAAAATAAAATATGGACATGAGGGCATCATGATCATTCTTAGAATAACACCTTATATAATTCTTGTCATATGATTTCTTATGATAGAGTAATAATTCAATCAGAATTTTAAGTATGAATCGTAAATTTCATTGAAAACTAACAAACTATAATCTCAGTCATTGGAGCAATTGCAATTTATCATAACATAGGAAAAAGTCAATATATAAGAGCTTTTCAGCAGGTCCACATACTCAACTATCATATAGTCTTTCACAATTGCTGACACTCACACAATACTTATGGGTATGGAGTTTTAATCGAACACAGAGAAAGATAGGGGCTTATAGTTTTGCCTCCCAACGTTTTACCTCAAGGGTAATGTCAACAGTAATAGTTCATGAAAACTCACATCTAATTAGCCATATATACCAGGATCTTTCCAACATACTGTGCTTGCCAAATGATGAAATGTAAAAAGGAAAGGTGAAGATCACCATGACTCTTATGTAGGGTAGGAGATAAAAGTAAAAGATAGGCCCTTCACAGAGGGAATCAGTGGTTGTCATGCGCTTTTATAGTTGGATGCACAAAATCTTAATGCGAAAGAACGTCACTTTATATTGCCACTTGTAATATGGACCTTTATTATGCAGTCTGTCGCTTTTATTTCTTCCATATCACACGATCGTATAAAGCTTATTTCTCCCACACTAATAAGTCATACATATTTAGATAGCAATTTTTATTGCTTGCACCGATGACAACTTACTTAGAGGATCTTACTCAATCCATAGGTGGGTATGATGGACTCTCATGGCAAAACTGGTTTAAGGGTATTTGGAAGCACAAGTAGTATCTCTACTTAGTGCAATGAATTTGGCTAGCACGAGGGGGAAAGGCAAGCTCAACCATGTTGGATGATCCATGAAAATATAATTTATCTCAGATGTAAGAAAACATAATCCATTACGTTGTCTTCCTTGTCCAACGTCAACTCTTTTAGCATGTCATATTTTAATGAGTGCTCACAATCATAAAAGATGTCCAAGATAGTATATCTATATGTGAAGACCTCTCTTTGTTCATTACTTCCTATTAATTGCAACGATGACCAAAACTATGTTTGTCAACTCTCAACAACTTTTATTCATCATACTTTTTCTATGTGAGCTCATTACTCTCCATGAGATCCATATGATCTCTTTGTTTCTTTTTATTTCTTTCTCTCTTTTTATTTTATTCACTTAAGATCATGGCAAAAGAATCAAGCCCTTGTCTCAACACTAATCTTTATTATATAGCTCACGGACTTGATTACATAGAAGAATTATAAAGCAAAACTCACAACTAGATCATACTAAGAACTTTTATTCTACTAGATCAAGATATTACCAAAAGGATCAAACTAAGAAAAACGGTAAAGATAAAAGTGATGGTGATACGATACCGGGGCACTTCCCCAAGCTTGGCAGTTGCCAAGGGGAGTGCCCATACCAGATACTCAATTCTTCTTTGTTGGTGGAGAAGATGACGATTTTGTTGATGGCATAGGCCTCTTCCTTAATTTGCGCTTGAGGAAAGAATTTTGGTCCCTTAGGTCCTCGATCTCCTACTCCAGGCTCAATATCTTTTTGCATAGTTCCTGCTTGTTTTCCTACAAGAGGCGAAAAGGGATAAACTCGATCTTAGGTTTCTTTACCCTATCCGGAAGGCTTGACTTTTTGAACTCCGCATGTGTCGTGGAATTGTCATGGCAGATGTCCTTTTGCAAGGACTTAATCGTGGAGCCATTGCAACTAGGAAGCTTAAAGGGGTTAATCGGGACAAGGACACGCGAGGTTTATACTAGTTCAGCCCCTTACGGTGAAGGAAGGCCTATGTCTAGTTGGGTTGGAATTGCTTGAGGTTTCAATGACCAGGGAGCGAGATACGCTATGCCTGGCTCTCGATCAGTTGTTTCCTCCCCTAAGCCGCTGGCGGGTCGTCCCCTTATATACACGGGTTGACGCCCTGCGGCCTACAGAGTCCCGGCCGGCTCATAAACAGTGTCCGGCTCGGCGACTAGTTACTTCTACCTTACAGTACAAGTTATACCATCATGGCGGTTTATCTTTACGGGCCTCAGAGTCGCCTGTGGGCCTTTAAGCCTTTTAGTGAACCGCCATCTTCATGCCTTGGTCTTGGGCTTCTGATGAACCTCTATTGCATAACCCGGCCCCTCCTGGATGGCTTACACAAATAGTCATATCCCCAACATTAGGCCCCAGATTGATTTGAACCGGTTCATGTCAATCTTTGAAAACCTTATGAACTGGCCTTTAGTCTTCTGTCTTGCGTGAAAATTGTAACCCGCCGTGACGTCATCCTCTGGCTCCGGGTTAAATCATCGTGACATCATCTTCAATAAAACTTATATTTTAATTCATCATATCTTCAACGGATCTTTGCCTTTACTGACCCTCCCGAAAATCGAGGCGTCGGGGCCGCTGGATAATGATGTCTTGGTCTCCTCATTTCTCGCGCCATCTCAGTCGGTCCTCCTTATAAATAGGCGCGACCTAGGTGTTTTTCATTTCCTTCGGTCGTCTTCTTCCTCGCACTCCCTCTTCTGCCGCTCGAGCTCCGCCGCCGCCACCGTCGGAAACCTCGTCTTCACTGACTCAGGCCACTGCATCACCCTGTTTTTTGACCAGAGAACAACGGCAACCCTCCGCAGTTCTTCCACATCGGTGAGTTCTCTTTCCCCCTTTCTCAGATCTGCATTAGTACTATCTTGAGTTCGTCGACGTTCATCGTTGCCCGACGCAACCTCCATTAGTTCTTACCTCTAATACCTTGTTCAGATCGTAAAAACCACATAGAACTGCTGCGGAGGATGTTGTGTGCTTATTCTGTATGAAAACAGATCTCATTTCCTTGTTTTGGAAGCCCTCCTTGAGTATATGAACTTCCCTGTACTGTTTTAGGTCTAGAAATTTTCCCTTTCCAGAGCATCGTTTGATCCAAAATAATAATTGCAATTTGTGAAACCTGTTTGCTCCACACTTAGCCAAAAACTGTGTCTGTTGACTCTGTTTCTGCCATAGTAGTCCGTGTAACCGGTTTAAGATAATACTGGCTATCAGCACCGCTTGCCTCTGGCGACTTAAGAAAACCTTAATCATCTTTAATACCTGCAGCTGTTAAACATTATCACATAGTTACCTGTATGTCATTAGGCCCCTTCTTAAGCTGCCATCCTAAATAACCCAATAATGTTTATTCTCCGGGTTATAATAAACTGGAAAATTTCCTGTATCTTGTTGTAGGCTTCAATTTATCCAATGGCACCCAAAGCTGTTAAACCTCCGGTTACCTGCAACTGGGTCCCATCCATTGTTACAGAGAACAAACTGTCCGAGTTTGTAAAGTCTGGCCATCTGCCCAAGAAGGATGTCATGTCTTATCGTGCTCCTGACCCGTCTGAAGAGAAACCTCAACCCAAGGAAGGGGAGGTGATCATTTTTACCGATCACATGAGCCGGGGATTTGCTCCTCCCGGTTCAAAATTCTTTAGAGACGTTTTGCACTTCTTTGACTTAAGACCTCAAGACATCGGGCCCAATTCCGTGTCAAATATCTGCAACTTCCAAGTTTTCTGTGAGGTCTACCTTGGAGAAGAACCCAGCCTACTTTTGTTCAGGGAATTGTTCTATTTGAACCGGCAGAGTGAGCGGGCCAACGGGCCTAGTCTAGAGCTTGGTGGCATATCGATTCAAAGGCAGAGAGACTGCGTGTTCCCTTATGCTGAATTGCCGAGTCATCCAAAGGACTGGAACCAGACATGGTTCTACTGCCAAGATACTTCTGCGGCTGGTGAAAACCCGCTGCCCGGCTTCCGTGCATTGCGCCTTGAACCTACTCACCCGCTGCCAGATAAGTTGACTGCTATTGAACGTCTGCCACTCACCCCCAAGATCAAGAAGATTAAAGCTCTTTTAGGGAACGGCTTAGATGGCATTGACCTGGTCCGAGTCTGGGTTGCTTGGAGAATAATTCTGTTAAGCCGCCGCCCCGGCTTAATGTGTAATTATTCAGGCGAGAAAGATGACCCTCAGCGTCATAGTCCTGACGACTTACCAGATGACGTAGTGGAAGCTACAACTCAGTCTTTGTTGAAAGAGGGCACAGTGAATAGTAACGCTTTCGGCTTACTACCTTTTTGCAAGAAGAACCCGGCCCCTGCAGTAAGTTTCCAGCCGTCGGGTTATTTTTTATCATGTTATACTGTATTCTTACGCATAACCCGTTATAACCTTTTACAGGCAAATGACAACTTCTGGAAAATCCAATATGATCATGAGGCGGCCAAGAAAGCCAGGGCGGCCAAGAGAGCCGAAAGGAAAACCGCCAAGCCCACCACTTCAAGGAAAAGGAAGCCAAGTGCTTCTGAGCTGTTTCAGCTTGATGATTCTGATGATAATGAGGAAGATGTAACTTTTTAATTTCCCTTTCTCCTTTATCACTACCTTACTGATATTAACCTTCTTTTAGGAAGACACGGGCAATAGCCAACCCGTCGAGGAAGAGGTAACTATAATCTCCTCCAACTCCGAGCTTCAGCCGCGTCAGAAAATTCGAAGAGTAACCCGGAAAGTAAGATTTTCACACCCTTTAGCTTACCAAGATCCTGAATTTCTTTTGAAACAACAGCAATTTGAAAACCGGAGGCAGACCCAGACCAGCAAGGATGCAGAGCTATCCTCCGGCTTGCCTGACACAACCCGGAAGCGTCGGACTGAGGTTATCTCCAACTTATACCCTTTTTTACCTTTGGCGGGTCTAATCCGTCAACCTCTCAATTCCTCTGACTCCAATTACCAGGATACCTCTCCTTCATCCGGCGAGTCCATGCAATCAAACATGCCGGCTTTTAAGACTGCCCCTGGGTAATATCAATTTATTCACCTTATGTTTTTCTTTCTTCATGTTTCTTTACTTATTTCTCTGCTTTGCCCACAGCGTGCAGGTTAAGCCCAGGAAGAAAACCAAGAAGGATAAACCGGCCCAAACCCCTGTGGTGACTGAACCGGAACAGGGTATAGCTGCTCCCGACTCTTCCACACATCAACCACCGCCTGAGCCGGCTCAAGACATTGCAGCACCAACTTCTGACCCGCCTGCTGAAGATATTCTTGATTGTTCTGTTAACCCGGAGGCACCTAGCCCAGTCAAAACGGCTGACCCAGAAGTGGAATTTCTCAAGGCTCAATTCGTTGAGCCGGCCAGGCCCACCGTCCTTGCCAAATGCTCGGCTAAAGAGGAGTTGCTAGAACGCCGTAAGGCCAAGATGGATATCACTGACTATACTCATTTGAGTATTGGAGAGATCGTCTCGGGCTATATCAACCAGGTGCAAAGCATCCGTGACCTGGAAATTGACATGGTGAAGCAAATACAGCAAAAATCTGAGGTATGACTTATGCTTCCTTACTTTCAATCATACTTACTGTACCAGCCCCCAAGTCTATTGCTTATGAATAAATATGCTGTAGACTTAGAAAAATTGTTAGAGCTGCTTGCCTAGCTTAAAGAAAAATATTTAAACTGGATGTAACACAATACCTTTAACTTGCGATACACATTAGCCCCCAAGTGTCAAGTATCTTTGCTTGCAAAGTATTTGGGACTTAATATCCAGGACCGGCTTAATAATTTAGAAAGATTCGGTATACATTAGCCCCCAAGTGTCAAGTATCTTTGCTTGCAAAGTGCTTGGGACTTAATATTATTTACCGTAATCTTGAGTACTATCCGGTGCAATACAGGCCACCATAAGTCCATTTGAATCGGAGATTGCTGACCTGAAGAACCGCTTGGCAGCCCAGGAGATTGAAATTCAAAAGGCTAACTCCAAATTTGAATTCAGCGTCTTTGAACAAGAGAAGCTGAAGAAAAATTTTGAGTCGGAGAAGAAAATTTGGACTGACGAAAAGGCTGGACTGGTGACCCGGGCCGAGACAGCAAAGGCATCGCTGGCAAATGCAACAGCCGAACTGATCGGCTTACAACGCCAGATATCTCGGATGGTCTCAGTGATCTTTGGTAAGTTATCTTAATCAAGCATTAAATATTGTAAATATTCCTTCAATTGTTACCTGAGGTTTACCTTATACTTACCAATACAGGCCCCAGGAGCACAAACCTCAAGCAGAATATGCTGATCAAATTGAAGGCGGTGTATACTCTAGTAGAGCAACTGTACATCGGGTCACAACGTGCCTTGGCCGTTGTAGCCTTATCAAATGATGTGCCCCACCTCTTGCAAGATGTGTTACAACAGCTTGCTGTACTTCCTCAGCGGATTCAAGAGTTGAGACAGGCCCAAGCAAGAGCCGGAGCAATAGCCGCTTTGAGTTGGGCCAAAGCCTGGTTACCCGAGCTAGACCCGGTCGACATCGCTCTTGGGTATCCAAGTTTAAAGGAGGATGGCACTCCATTTGATGAAAAGGATTTCACCACCTGCGTGAGGGATATACACCCTGTGGCCACTCAAATTGGAAACGACACTGACCTCACCAAGTGTCAGCCGGGTTATGACAAAGAGAATCGGAGAATCCCCACGCCGCATTATGATGATGTCAGCTTGATCCCTCTAATCAGTAAGCACACCTTTGCCCCTGAAGTCGACCCAACCGGTTTAATAGATGATGAAGCTGAGTTTGAAGCCTTGAGTGGCATTGACTGGGCCTCATCATCCTTCCAAGACAAAGCAGCCGGCGGAGAGGCGGAGAAGGATAACCTGGAGGCTTCAAGTCAATCCCAAGAGTAAATTGCCAGGCACCACCTGCTTATGTCATTGCAGAAAAACAATGCTGCATCATTCAGACTCAGGGAGTCTTGTAACAGAGTAGAAAATACTTTGAGTTTTGCTATGCCTTTGCGCATGTTTATGGCCCTTAATACTTGCATAAGCCGCCGTCACTATGCACTTTGTAGTTTATATGAATCTATTATGTCCTTTGCAGAAATGTCTTGCATTGCCCTGTGATGCTTACGGCTGCTTTTCCGGCTTATATAAGCCAACCCCTGAGGGTAAGTTTAACTCCTGAAAATTGGCACATAAAAGTTCACCTGGTACTTAACAACCTGATGTAACCAATATTAATCCTGGAGGATTGCAATGTATTCCATTGTATTTTCAAGAGGGTCGCAAGATATCCAATGTTGATACTTGTAAAATATGATGAAAAAAATTCAAGGGTTTCTGATTCGAATACGATCAGTGAACCGTTCCAAAGGGGTTGAGCTAAGATTCGGATACGATCTGTTAGCCCCCAGTGGCTGTGGCGATGCCGATCAAGTGGGTATCAATAGCTATGTTCTCTTTGGTTCGAATACGACCTATGTTTGAACAGGAAGCCCCCAAGTGACCATAAGAGTTGTTTAATGACGCTGATTCGAATACGATCCACGTCAGACCCAAAGGGGTTAAGCTATGATTCAAATATGATCAAGAAGCCCCCAAGTGGGTTTGGCAGTATGCCGATCAAGTGGGTATTGACAGCTTTGTTCTCTTTGGTTCGAATACGACCTATGTTTGAACAGGAAGCCCCCAAGTGATCACGGCTAGATTCAGATATGATCATAAGCCGGACCAAAGGAAAGCCGGATTCAGATATGATCCGCTTCTCCTTGGTTATCTCCACCACCTGACAAAGAAAACACATAAACCTTTTTTGGGAGTGGAAAAAAGGACAGAGGTCCTGCTTTATTGCTTTATGTAATATACATAGTATAAGTATATACACATTAGAGCCGATGGCTCAAGTATAATAAGGCCGAAGATGAGCGATATTCCACGGCCGACGGGTCTCCTCCTCCAACTTACGTGAGTCTTTGTGCTCCCGAACGTCGATAAGGTAGTATGATCCGTTGTTCAGATTCTTGCTGACCGCAAAGGGTCCTTCCCAAGGAGGGGATAGCTTGTGCATGTCAAATTGATCTTGGATGAGTCGGAGCACTAAGTCGCCTTCCTGAAAGGTTCTGGACCTAACTCGGCGGCTTTGATAGCGACGCAGGTCTTGCTGGTAAATCGCCGAGCGGGCTATTGCCAAGTCTCGCTCTTCATCCAATAGGTCAAGTGCGTCTTGCCTAGCTTTTTCATTGTCTTCCTCAACATAAGCCGCCACACGGGGTGATTCATGACAGATGTCACTTGGCAGGACCGCCTCTGCTCCATACACCATAAAGAAAGGAGTGTAACCCGTAGATCTGTTAGGTGTAGTATTGATGCTCCAAAGTACAGAAGGTAACTCCTCCACCCAACAACTCGGCGTCCGCTGCAAGGGGACCAAGAGCCGGGGCTTGATACCCCTCAAGATTTCTTGATTAGCTCGTTCTGCTTGACCATTGGATTGAGGGTGAGGCACAGCTGAAACGTCAAGCCGAATATGCTCTCGTTGACAGAACTCTTCCATAGCTCCTTTGGAGAGGTTAGTGCCATTATCAGTTATGATGCTGTGTGGAAAACCAAAGCGAAAAATCACCTTTTTCATAAACTGGACAGCCATGGCTGCATCACACTTACTGACTGGCTCCGCCTCCACCCACTTTGTGAACTTGTCAACCGCCACCAAGAGGTGCGTCTTTTTATCCTTAGACCTTTTGAAAGGCCCGACCATATCAAGCCCCCAGACTGCAAACGGCCAAGTAATTGGAATCATCCTCAATTCTTGAGCCGGCACATGGGCTCGTCGTGAGAATTTCTGACATCCGTCACATTTACTGACCAGGTCTTCTACATCAACATGAGCCGTTAGCCAATAAAACCCATGAAGAAAAGCTTTGGCCACAAGAGATTTTGAGCCGGCGTGATGACCACAATCGCCTTCATGAATCTCACGAAGGATCTCCTGACCCTCTGTAGGTGACACGCAACGTTGAAACGCTCCAGTGACGCTGCAATGATGTAACTCGCCATTGACAATTGTCATGGACTTGGACCGCCGGGCGATTTGTCTTGCCAAGGTCTCATCTTCAAGCAACTCTCCCCGGGTCATGTAAGCCAAATAAGGCACTGTCCAATCCGGGATAACGTGGAGAGCCGCCACCAGCTGTGCCTCCGGGTCTGGTATTGCCAGATCTTCCTCTGTAGGTAACTTAACAGAAGGATTATGCAAAACATCAAGAAAGGTGTTAGGCGGCACCGGCTTACGCTGAGATCCCAGCCGGCTTAAGGCATCAGCCACCTCATTCTTCCTTCGATCAATGTGTTCCACCACATAACCCTTCAAATGTCCAGCCACAACATCGACTTCACGACGGTAAGCCGCCATAAGGGGATCTTTAGAGTCCCACTTGCCTGACACCTGTTGAGCCACAAGGTCTGAGTCTCCCAAGCATCTTACCCGGCTCAAGTTCATCTCTTTGGCCATCCGGAGACCATGGAGTAGGGCCTCGTACTCAGCTGCATTGTTAGTACAAGGAAACATAAGCCGGAGCACATAACAAAATTTGTCACCTCGAGGGGAAGTTAACACGACTCCAGCCCCCGAGCCTTCCAACTGTCTGGACCCATCAAAGTGAATAGTCCAATAAGTGTTATCGGGCTTCTCCTCAGGTGCCTGTAGCTCTGTCCAGTCGTTGATGAAATCTACCAAAGCTTGAGATTTAATGGCAGTGCGTGGTACGTACTTCAGACCATGAGGCCCGAGCTCGACGGCCCACTTGGCGACTCGTCCTGTAGCCTCTCTGTTTTGAATAATGTCTCCCAAGGGGGCAGAACTTACCACAGTGATAGGGTGACCTTGGAAGTATTGCTTCAGCTTCCGGCTTGCCATGAACACCCCGTAAACAAGTTTCTGCCAATGAGGATATCTTTGTTTTGACTCGATGAGTACCTCACTGACATAATAAACCGGCCGTTGAACCAGATGTTCCTTACCAGCCTCCTTGCGCTCTACCACAATTGCCACACTGACGTCTTGTGAATTAGCAGCCACATATAACAGCAAAGGCTCTTTGTCAATGGGAGCTGCAAGAACTGGCGGCTCAGATAACTGCCTCTTCAAATCCTCAAAAGCAGCATTAGCAGCATTACTCCAGACAAAGGTGTCTGCCTTCTTCATCAGTTGGTACAGCGGTAGGGCCTTCTCACCTAACCGGCTTATGAACCGGCTTAAAGCGGCAACACGACCCGCCAGTCGCTGAACATCATTGATACATGCCGGTTTAGCCAAAGAAGTGATTGCCTTAATCTTCTCCGGATTAGCCTCGATGCCCCTGTTAGAGACCAAGAATCCCAAAAGCTTGCCTGCAGGCACACCAAATACACACTTCTCGGGGTTAAGCATCATTTTGTAAACCCGGAGATTGTCAAAGGTTTCTCTGAGATCAGATATCAAGGTTTCCGCATCTCTGGATTTCACCACTATGTCATCCACATAAGCATGAACATTGCGCTCAATCTGATTGTGGAGACAATTCTGTACACACCGTTGATAAGTCGCCTGGGCACTCTTGAGCCCAAAAGGCATAGACACATAGCAGAAGGCTCCAAATGGAGTGATGAAAGCCGTCTTCTCCTGGTCCTTAACTGCCATCTTGATCTGATGATAACCAGAGTAAGCATCCAAAAAGCTCAAACACGCACAACCCGCCGTAGCATCAATGATTTGATCAATACGGGGGAGAGCGAAAGGATCAGCCAGACAAGCCTTATTTAAGTCCGTGTAATCCACACACATCCGCCAGGTGCCATTTTTCTTGAGCACGAGCACCGGATTAGCCAACCACTCCGGGTGAAAAACTTCGACAATGAACCCAGCCGCCAAGAGCCGGGCGACCTCTTCTCCTATAGGTTTTCGTTGTTCCTCATTGAATCGCCGCAGAAACTGCCTGACCGGCTTATACTTCGGATCAATATTAAGAGTGTGCTCAGCGAGTCCTCTCGGTACACCCGACATGTCAGAAGGCTTCCATGCAAAGATGTCCCGGTTCTCACGGATGAACTCGATGAGCGCGCTTTCCTATTTAGGATCCAAGTTGGCACTGATGCTAAATTGCTTAGACGAATCGCCCGGAGTAAAAGCAACAAGCTTAGTCTCTGCAGCCGATTTAAACTTCATGGCCGGGTCATGCTCCATAGTCGGCTTCTTGAGGGAGGTCATATCCGCCGGGTCAACCTTATCTTGATAAAATTTGAGCTCCTCTGCTGCATAGACAGACTCGGCATAAGCCGCATCGCCTTCTTCACACTCCAGGGCCACCTTTCGGCTTCCATACACAGTGATGGTACCCTTGTAACCCGGCATCTTGAGCTGTAAATAAACATAACACGGCCGCACCATGAACTTGGCATAAGCCGGCCGCCCGAACAAAGCGTGATATGGACTCTTGATTTTGACCACTTCAAAAGTTAACCTTTCCGCTCTAGAATCATGCTCGTCTCCAAAAGCCACCTCTAGTTCAATCTTACCCACAGGATACGCCGACTTACCAGGCACCACTTCATGGAAGACGGTGTTAGAAGTCTTTAAATTCTTGTCAGTTAAGCCCATGCGCCGAAAGGTCTCGTAATAGAGGATGTTGATGCTGCTCCCTCCATCCATGAGCACCTTAGTAAATTTGTAACCACCAACCTGCGGTGCCAGCACCAGGGCCAGTTGACCCGGATTATCAACCCGGGGAGGGTGATCCTCCCTGCTCCAGACAATAGGCTGTTCCGACCACCTCAAGTAACAAGGGACTGCCGGCTCAACAGAATTCACAGCCCTCTTATGAACTTTCTGATCACGTTTACACAAACTTGTGGTGAACACGTGATACTGCCCACTGTTTAGCTATTTTGGATGACTCTGATAACCCGACTGCTGCTGCTGCTGACCTCCTTGACCAGACTGCTGTTGATTATAACCACCCTAGCTTCCCTGAAAACCGGATCCTGAACCGCCACCTGGGCCATGAAAGCCGCCAGCTCCTGAGCCGCCGCCTGGGCCTTGATTTCCATCAAACGTATTAGAATTCTTGAAAGCCTTCATGATTGCACAATCCTTCCATAAATGAGTCGCTGGTCGTTCCAGAGTGCTGTGTTTCGGGCAGGGCTCATTGAGTAGTTGCTCAAGAGATGGACCTGACCCACCAAACCGAGGGGGTGGCTTTCCTTTGCGCTTCTGATTGTTACTCTGTGCATTGGCCACAAATTCCGGGTTACCGTCCGCCTTATGCTTATTGCCTCCTTGACTCGCCGGGTTATGCAGCTGACCCTTTCCATTACCGTTCTTCTTTCCCTTCCCTGTCTTTTCCTCATCAGACGCGGGATCCTTGGTACTATCAAAATTGACATACTTGACTAAAGCCGCCATCAGCGTCCCCATATTGTTGCAATCACGCTTAAGGCGCCCCAGTTTCTGTCTCAGAGGCTCAAAGCGGCAATTCTTCTCCAGCATGAGAACTGCTGAGCCGGCATCCATCTTGTCAGACGAATGTATAATGTCTTTGACCCGGCACACCCAATGAGTCGTAGATTCACCTTCCTCCTACTTACAATTTGTCAGGTCCACAATCAACATAGACTGCTTGCAAGTGTCCTTGAAGTTCTGGATGAAACGGGCCTTTAGCTCTGCCCATGAACTAATGGAATTGGGTGGCAAACCCTTTAACCAAGAATGGGCCGTTCCGTCTAACATCATGGTGAAGTATTTAGCCATCGCTTCATCACTAACCTCCAGCAGCTCCATGGCCATCTCGTAACTTTCAATCCACGCCCCAGGCTGTAAATCGGCCGTATAATTCGGCACCTTTCGAGGTCCCTTGAAATCCTTGGGCAGACGTACATTACGTAGAGCCGGTACCAGACAAGGAACTCCTCTGGTTCTAGTAGCAACACCCGCCTCAACGGAAGTCGTCGGGTAAGCCGGTGAGTCCTGTTGGGCTGCTAGCTGAGCCGCTAACTGAGCCGCCCGCTCGTCCTCCTGACGTATCCGATCCTGAACCGGGTTATACCCGCCGAGATGGTTCCGGCACTGAGCGCTACTTGACAAGGCCTCTGACTCCATGTGTCTACTGTAACTCGGGCTCCGGTTTTGACGAGGTGGAGCTAACCAGGGTGGAGGAGTTGAGTGAATCCTGTCCCGGCCGTAGGAGTAGGTCTCTTGCTGAGCCAGGGCTGTTTGGACAAGTTCCCTGATCCTCCGGGTTTCCACCGCTGTCGGATCATCACCATCTACTGGGAGAGCCGCCAAACGTGTTGATGCTGCGATTAAGTTCTCCATGGGGTTGGAGAAGTGACCCTGTGGTATTGGTACGTAATGGGGCGGTGCCATATTGCCGTGAAGAGGCGCTGTCACCTGAGGCTGGACTGGGCCTCCCACTCCGGATGTCATAAACTGATTTGCACCTGCAGGTTACTTGGGCCGGCCCCGGGTGTAGGAAAGAGATTCTGAGGATCATAAATCTGAGGTAAACGGGACTGAGTTTTCTGATGTCTCCTCCTCATTACCTCATTAGATGCGTTCAAGCTCAACGTGAGCTGAAAGGCCTCTGCCTGAAGTTGCTGCGCCCGTACGTCCAAAGCCGCCCGCTCTATGGCTAATCTAGTATCTTCAGCTGCTAAGGTTTCCTTGGCCCGGGCGATCTCATCACGAACCTGTGCCACCTCTACCTCATGCTCAGATTGGTTCGCAGGGACGACTGTAGCAGTTAACAAGGCCGTAAGTTTATCCATGAGATCCATCAGCACCTGAGCCGGTGAGCACACAGGGCCTCCTACCCCGGCTGCTCCTAACCCGGACGTTATCGCCGTTGAGGCCATAGAATTTTGGCCGGGTTGAGTACCAGCCATGAAGACTCCTGCCCAGTTTGGCGACTCTGAGGGGTCCGGAATAGTGCTGCCATCGGAACAGCCCCCAAGCACACCATCTTGAACTTGATACAGCGAATCTGTTGAGCCAGCGGACGAATCACCGTCAGAGAGGACGACCGGCTCACCATCACCTTCAGATCCTTCAGAAAGTTCACCTCCGTGGATGCAACCCACAAAGGCACGCTTCACGATGGGTTGAGCTCGGGTGGGTTTCGCACGCTGAGCCGTCTCGACGAGGTCGGTGCAGCTGTCCGGCTCAGGGCCCGGCTCACCAATCCGGCTGATGAAGACGTGAATTCCGCCAAAGGGGACCCGGTACCCGTACTCAATTGAGCCGGCGTCGGGGCCCCAGCCTTCGTCGTCGATGTAGATCTTGCCGCGACGACTCTTGGTCATCCGGCCAACTGCGTATCCCTTGAGCCCTTCGAAGCTGCCCTTCAAGAACTCAAATCCACCATGCGCTGGCCCCACGGTGGGCGCCAACTGTCGTGGAATTGTCACGGCAGATGTCCTTTTGTAAGGACTTAATCGTGGAGCCATCGCAACTAGGAAGCTTAAAGGGGTTAATCGGGACAAGGACACGCGAGGTTTATACCAGTTTAGCCCCTTACGGTGAAGGAAGGCCTACATCTAGTTGGGTTGGAATTGCTTGAGGTTTCGATGACCAGGGAGCGAGATACGCTATGCCTGGCTCTCGATCAGTTGTTTCCTCCCCTAAGCCGCTGGCGGGTCGTCCCCTTATATACACGGGTTGACGCCCTGCGGCCTACAGAGTCCCGGCCTGCTCATAATCAGTGTTTGACTCGGCGACTAGTTACTTCTACCTTACAGTACAAGTTATACCATCATGGCGGTTTATCTTTACGGGCCTCAGAGTCGCCTGTGGGCCTTTAAGCCTTTTAGTGAACCGCCATCTTCATGCCTTGGTCTTGGGCTTCTGATGAACCTCTATTGCGTAACCCGGCCCCTCCTGGATGGCTTACACAAATAGTCATATCCCCAACAGCATGCATGTCCCCAGGTTGAGGTAGTGGGACTTCATCTTCATTTGAGCTCGTCTCCTCCTTTCCCTTGGGTTCATAGTCCTCTTCTTCTTTCGTAGTCCAACCGCAATGCTCCACATCCCCATAGACCTTAGGATCTGCAAGGTAATCAACCACATAGCTTTCTCCTTCCGAATCCTGGGACGACATGTTGCTCTGTCTGCAGCAGGACAGCTCAAAACAAAGACAAGAGATATTTGCGTGATACGGGAGTCAAAACCCCTGGGAGATTATATAATGAATTTTTACCGACCAAAATACGTGTCGTGTACGAAAACGGAGTCTGGAGAGCACACAAGGTGCCCACGAGGTAGGGGGCGCGCCCAGGGGGGTAGGGTGCACCCTCCACCCTCGTGGGGCCCTCGTGTCCTTCCCGGACTGCTTCTTATTTTTTCTATTTTTCTAAATATTCCAAAACAGAGAAATATTGCCTTAAAAACTATTTTGGAGTCGGTTTAATTACCGTACCACATACCTATTCCTTTTCGGAGTCTGAAATGTTCCGGAAAGTGTCCCTTATGTATTCCTCCGGGGTTACGGTTTCAATAATATTGGTTTCAACATTTATGGGATTACCTGAGATATAATGTTTGATTCTTTGACCGTTCACCACCTTCGGAATTGTGGCTTCGAAGTTGTTGATTTTTATGGCACCGGAACGATAGACCTCCTCGATAACATAAGGACCTTCCCATTTAGAGAGAAGTTTTCCAGCAAAAAATCTTAAATGAGAGCTGTATAGCAATACATAATCACCTACATTAAACTCATGCTTTTGTATCCTTTTGTCATGCCATCTTTTAACTTTTTCTTTAAACAACTTGGCATTTTCATAGGCTTGGGTTCTCCATTCATCAAGTGAGCTAATATCAAATAACCTCCTCTCACCGGCAGGTTTGAAATCATAATTGAGTTCTTTAATAGCCCAATATGCCTTGTGTTCTAGTTCGAGAGGTAAGTGACATGCTTTTCCATAAACCATTTTATACGGAGACATACCCATAGGATTTTTATATGCAGTTCTATAGGCCCATAATGCATCATCAAGTTTCTTGGACCAATTCTTTCTAGATCTATTAATAGTCTTTTGCAAAATTAATTTGAGCTCTCTATTACTCAATTCTACTTGACCACTAGACTGAGGATGATAAGGAGATGCAATTCTATGATTAACATCATATTTAGGAAGCATTTTACGGAAAGCACCATGAATGAAATGTGAACCACCATCAGTCATTAAATATCTAGGGACTCCAAATCTTGGAAAAATAACTTATTTAAGCATTTTAATAGAAGTGTTATGATCAGCACGACTAGTTGGAATAGCTTCTACCCACTTAGTAACGTAATCAACAGCAACTAAAATATGTGTATAGCCATTAGAGGAAGGAAAAGGTCCCATATAATCAAAGCCCCAAACATCAAATGGTTAAATAACGAGTGAATAGTTCATAGGCATTTCTTGATGTCTACTAATATTACCAATTCTTTGACATTCATCACAAGATAAGACAAACTTACGGGCATCCTTGAAGACAGTAGGCCAATAAAAACCAGTTTGCAATACCTTATGTGCAGTTCTATCTCCAGCATGGTGTTCTCCATAAGCTTCGGAGTGACACTTGCGTAGGATCTGTTCCTGTTCATGCTCAGGTACACAACGTCTAATAACACCATCCACTCCTTTATAAAGATGTGGGTCATCCCAAAAGTAATGCCTCAAATCATAGAAGAACTTTTTCTTTTGCTGGTATGTGAAACTAGGTGGTATAAACTTAGCAACAATGTAATTAGCATAATCAGCATACCATGGAGCAGTATGAGAAGTATTTATGACATTTAATTGCTCATCAGGAAAGCTATCATCAATAGGTAGTGGGTCATCAAGCACATTTTCTAACCTAGACAGGTTGTCTGCAACAGGGTTCTCAGCTCCCTTTCTATCAACAATATGTAAGTCAAATTCTTGTAGCAAGAGAACCCATCTAATAAGTCTAGGTTTAGCATCTTTCTTTTCCATGAGATATTTAATAGTAACATGATCAGTGTGAATAGTTACTTTAGAATCAACAATATAAGGTCTGAACTTATCACAAGCAAATACAACTGCTAAGAATTCTTTTTCAGTAGTAGCATAATTTCTCTGGGCATTGTCTAGAGTTTTACTAGCATATTGAATAACATTTAATTTCTTATCAACTCTTTGCCCTAGAACAGCACCGACAACATAATCACTAGCATCACACATAATTTCAAAAGGTAAATTCCAATCAGGTGGCTGAACAATAGGTGCAGAGATCAATGCTTTCTTAAGTATTTCAAATGCTTATACACAATCATCATCAAAGACGAATGGTATATCTTTTTGTAATAAATTAGTCAGAGGCCGAGAAATTTTTGAGAAGTCCTTAATGAACCTCCTATAAAAGCCGGCATGGCCAAGGAAAATTCTTATACCTTTGATGTCCTTGGGACACGGCATCTTTTCAATAGCATCAACTTTAGCTTTATGAACTTTAATGCCCCTTTCAGAAACTTTGTGCCCCAAGACAATACCTTCATTAACCATAAAGTGGCACTTTTCCCAATTCAAGACAAGATTAGTTTCTTCTCATCTCTGCAAAACTCGATCAAGGTTGCTCAAGCAATCACCAAAAGAAGATCCATAGACGGAGAAATCGTCCATGAAAACTTCACAAATCTTTTCACAAAAGTCAGATAATATAGCCATCATGCATCTTTGAAAAGTAGTAGGTGCATTACATAGACCAAAAGGCATACGTCTATAAGCAAAAGTACCAAAAGGGCAAGTAAAAGTAGTCTTTGATTGATCTTTGGCTGACACAGGTATTTGAGAGAAACCAGAATAACCATCTAGAGAGCAAAAATGTGTATGTTTGGATAATCTTTCTAGCATTTGATCGATAAAAGGTAAGGGATAATGATCCTTCTTAGTAGCCTTATTTAATTTGCGGAAATCAATTACCATCTTATAACCTATAATAATTCTTTGAGGAATCAATTCATCTTTATCATTAGGAACAATAGTAATACCTCCCTTCTTCGGGACACAATGGACAGGTCTTACCCACTGACTATCAGCAACGGGATAGATTATACTTGCCTCAAGGAGCTTTAGTATTTCCTTTCTTACCACTTCTTTCATTTTAGGATTCAGCCGTCGTTGATGATCACGAACTGGTTTAGCATCTTCTTCCAAATTTATTTTATGTTGACATAGAGTGGGACTAATGCCCTTAAGATCATCAAGAGTATACCCAATAGCAGCACGGTGCTTCTTCAGAGTTTTTAGTAATCTCTCTTCATCATGCTCTGAAAGGTTAGCACTAATAATAACAGGATATATCTTGTTCTCATCAAGATAAGCATATTTAAGAGTATCAGATAATGGTTTAAGCTCAAACACGGGATCACCCTTGGGTGGAGGAGGATCCCCTAGGATTTTAACAGGTAAATTGTTTTTCAGAATAGGTTCCCGTTTAAAGAATACTTCATCTATTTCCCTTCTTTCATTCATAAACATGTCATTTTCATGGTCTAGCAAATATTGTTCTAAAGGATCACTAGGAGGTACGGCAATAGAAGCAAGACCAATAATTTCATCCTTACTAGGTAATTCTTCTTCACGGTGTTGTCTACTAAATTTAGAGAAATTAAATTCATGAGTCATATCATCTAAACCGATAGTAACAACATCCCTTTTGCAATCTCTGGTAGCATTAACAGTGTTTAAGAAGGGTCTACCAAATATAATGGGACAAAAGCTATCTTGTGGGGAACCAAGAACAAGAAAATCAGAAGGATATTTAGTTTTCCCACACAAGACTTCAACATCTCTAACAATTCCCATTGGTGAAATAGTATCTCTATTGGCAAGTTTAATTGTGACATCAATATCTTCTATCTCAGCAGGTGCAATATCATGCATAATTTCTTTGTATAAGGAATGAGGTATTGCGCTAGCACTAGCACCCATATCACATAAGCCATGATAACAATGATCTCCTATTTTAACAGAAATAACAGGCATTCCTACCACAAGTCTAGGTTTATCTTTAGCATAGGGTTTAACAATTCTAGCAGTTTCATCACAGAAATTAATAACATGCCCACCAATATTATCAGACAAGAGATCTTTAACAATAGCAATATTAGGTTCAACTTTAACTTGCTCAGGAGGTGTATATGTTTTAATATTGCTTTTACGAACCACAGTTGAAGCTTTAGCATGATCCTTTATCCTAACAGGGAAAGGTGGTTTCTCAACATACGTAGTAGGAACAATAGGATCATTATAAGTGACAATATTTTTTTCAACTTTAATAGGTGCATCTACTTTTACTTCTATGGGAGGATGATATTTAAAGCATTTCTCCTTGGGGAGATCAACATAAGTAGCAAAAGATTCACAGAAAGAAGCTACTATCTCAGAGTCAAGTCCATATTTAGTGCTAAATTTACAGAAAACATCTGTAAACATAAAAGATTTAACACAATCAAAACTAGGTGTCATAGCTGACTCCTTACCTTTGTCGAGGTCCCAATCTTCAGAGTTGCATTTAATTCTTTCCAATAAATCCCATTTGAATTCAATAGTCTTCATCATAAAAGAGCCAGCACAAGAAGTATCGAGCATGGTGCGATTGTTATCAGAAAGCCGAGCATAAATTTTTTGAATAATCATTTCTCTTGAGAGCTCATGATTGGGGCATGAATATAACATTGATTTAAGCCTCCCCCAAGCAGCGATGCTTTCTCCTTTGCGAGGCCAAAAATTATATATATAATTGCAATCACGATGAACAAGATGCATAGGATAAAACTTCTGATGAAATTCCAATTTCAATCGTTTGTAATTCCAAGACCCCATATCATCACATAGACTATACCATGTCGATGCATCTCCCTTCAAAGATAAAGGGAAGACCTTCTTCTCAACAACATCTCTGGGTACACCTGCAAGCTTAAATAATCCACAAACTTCATCCACATATATCAGATGCTCGTCAGGATGTTTTGTTCCATCTCCTAAAAAGGGATTAGCTAGCAGTTTTTCTATCATACCCGAAGGAATTTCAAAGCAGACATTTTTATTTTCAGTAGGTTGAGGAGCAACTCTTTGCTCTACTGGTCGGGGTGAAGATACCCCGAACAAGCCCCTCAGAGAATTACTTTCCATAGTAACAAGTGACAGTAAATTTCAGCACACTATATAAATTTTTCCTTACCAAATTCCACCTACCAAAGGCGCTTCACTCCCCGGCAATGGCACCAGAAAAGAGTCTTGATGACCCACAAGTATAGGGGATCTATCGTAGTCCTTTCGATAAGTAAGAGTGTCGAACCCAACGAGGAGCAGAAGGAAATGATAAGCGGTTTCTAGCAAGGTATTCTCTGCAAGTACTGAAATAAGTGGTAACAGATAGTTTTGTGATAGGATAATTTGTAACGAGCAACAAGTACCAAAAGTAAATAAAGTGCAACAAGGTGGCCCAATCCTTTTTGTAGAAAAGGACAAGCCTGGACAAACTCTTATATAGAGATAAGCGCTCCCGAGGACACATGGGAATATCGTCAAGCTAGTTTTCATCACGTTCATAAGATTCACGTTCGGTACTTTGATAATCTGATATCTGGGTGGACCGGTGCTTGGGTTCTGTCCTTACTTGGACAAGCATCCCACTTATGATTAACCTCTATTGCAAGCATCCGCAACTACAACAAAAGTATTAAAGTAAACCTAACCATAGCATGAAACATATGGATCCAAATCAGCCCCTTACGAAGCAACATATAAACTAGGGTTTAAGCTTCTGTCACTCTAGCAACCCATCATCTACTTATTACTCCCCAATGCCTTCCTCTAGGCCCAAACAATGGTGAAGTGTCATGTAGTCGACGTTCACATAACACCACTAGAGGAGAGACAACATACATGTTATCAAAATATTGAACGAATACCAAATTCACATGACTACTAATAGCAAGACTTCTCCCATGTCCTCAGGAACAAAATTAACTACTCACAAAGCATAAACATGTTCATAATCAGAGGGGTATTAATATGCATATAGGATCTGAACATATGATCTTCCACCAATTAAACCAGCTAGCATCAACTACAAGGAGTAATTAACACTACTAGCAACCTACTAGCACCAATCCCGGACTTGGAGACAAGAATTGGATACAAGAGATGAACTAGGGTTTTGAGAGGAGATGGTGCTAATGAAGATGTTGATGGAGATTGCCCTCTCCCGATGAGAGGAGCGTTGGTGATGACGATGGCAATGATTTCCCCATCCGGGAGGGAAGTTTCCCCGGCAGAACAACTCTGCTAGAGCCCTAGATTGGTTCCGCCAAGGTTCCGCCTCGTGGCGGCGGAGTTTCGTCCGAGAAGATGGCTTATTATTTTTCCCATCGAAAGACTTCATATAGCAAAAGATGGCCACCGGAGGGCCACCAGGTAGGGGGGCGCACCTAGGGGGTAGGGCGCGCCCCCCACCATCGTGGGCAGGGTGTGGCCCCCCTGGTGAATTTCTTCCAGTGAGTATTTTTTATATATTCCGAAAATGTCTTCCGTGAAGTTTCAGGACTTTTGGAGCTGCGCAGAATAGGTCTCTAATATTTGCTCCTTTTCCAGCCCAGAATCCCAACTGCCGGCATTCTCCCTCTTTATGTAAACCTTGTTAAATAAGAGAGAATAGGCATAAGTATTGTGACATAATGTGTAATAACAGCCCATAATGCAATAAATATCGATATAAAAGCATGATGCAAAACGGAAGTATCACCTGCAAGCTTAAATAATCCACAAACTTCATCCACATATATTAGGTGCTCATCAGGATGTAATGTTCCATCTCCTGCAAAAGGATTAGCTAGCAGTTTTTCTATCATACCATAAGGAATTTCAAAGTAGACATTTTTATTTTCAGTAGGTTCAGTAGGTTGAGTAGGTTGAGGAGCAACTCTTTTCTCTACTGGTCGGGGTGAAGATACCCCGAACAAGCCCCTCAGAGGATTACTTTCCATAGTAACAAGTGACAGTAAATTTCAGCACACCATATAAATTTTTCCTTACCAAATTCCACCTACCAAAGGCGCTTCACTCCCCGGCAACGGCGCCAGAAAAGAGTCTTGATGACCCACAAGTATAGGGGATCTATCATAGTCCTTTCGATAAGTAAGAGTGTCGAACCCAACGAGGAGCAGAAGGAAATGATAAGCGGTTTTCAGCAAGGTATTCTCTGCAAGCACTGAAATTATAGGTAACAGATAGTTTTGTGATAAGATAATTTGTAACAAAGGACAAGCCTGGACAAACTCTTATATAGAAGAAAGCGCTCCTGAGGATACATGGGAATTATCGTCAAGCTAGTTTTCATCACATTCATATGATTCGTGTTTGGTACTTTGATATTTCGATATGTGGGTGGACCGATGCTTGGGTGCTGTCCTTACTTGGACAAGCATGCCACTTATGATTAACTCCTATTCCAATCATCCGCAACTACAAAAGAAGTATTAAGGTAAACCTAACCATAGCATGAAACATATGGATCCAAATCAGCCCCTTATGAAGCAATGCATAAACTAGGGTTTAAGCTTCTGTCACTCTAGCAACCCATCATCTACTTATTACTTCCCAATGCCTTCCTCTAGGCCCAAATAATGGTGAAGTGTCATGTAGTCGACATTCACATAACACCACTAGAGGAGAGACAACATACATCTCATCAAAATATCGAACGAATACCAAATTCACATGACTACTAATAGCAAGACTTCTCCCATGTCCTCAGGAACAAACGTAACTACTCACAAATCATATTCATGTTCATAATCAGATGGGTATTAATATGCATATAGCATCTGAACATATGATCTTCCACCAAATAAACCAACTAGCATCAACTACGAGGATTAATCAACACTGCTAGCAACCTATAGGTACCAATCCCAGACTTAGAGACAAGAATTGGATACAAGAGATGAACTAGGGTTTGAGAGGAGATGGTGCTGGTGAAGATGTTGATGGAGATTGGCCCCCTCCCGATGAGAGGAGCATTGGTGATGACGATGGCGATGATTTCCCCCTCCCGGAGGGATGTCCCCGACAGAACACCTCCGCCGGAGCCCTAGATTGGTTCCGCCAAGGTTCTGCCTCGTGGCGGAGGAGTCTCGTCCCAAAAGCTTGCTTATGATTTTTTCCTCAACGAAAGACTCCATATATCAGAAGATAAGCATAGGAGGGCCACCAGGGGGCCCATGAGGCAGGGGGCGCGCCCAGGGGGGTAGGGCACGCCCCCACCCTCGTGGCTGGTGAGTGGCCCCCTTTGGTACTTCTTGCGCTCAATATTTTTTATATATTCTGGAAATAACTTCCGTGAAGTTTCAGGACTTTTGGAGCTATGCAGAATAGGTCTCTAATATTTGCTCCTTTTCCAACCCAGAATCCCGGCTGCCGGCATTCTCCCTCTTTATGTAAACCTTGTAAAATAAGAGAGAATAGGCATAAATATTGTGACATAATGTGTAGTAACAGCTCATAATGCAATAAATATCAATATAAAAGCATGATGCAAAATGGATGCATCACAAGCCTACGATGGAATTACTCACGCACGACGGTGAGCATCATGGAATTGGTAATGGAGGAAGGTTGATGATGACGATGGCGACGAATTCCCCTCTCTGGAGCCCCGAACGGACTCCAGATCAGCCCTCCCAAGAGAGTTTAGGGCTTGGCGGCGGCTCCGTATCATAAAACGTGATGAATCCTTCTCTCTGATTTTTTCTCCCCGAACACGAATATATGGAGTTGGAGTTGAGGTCGGTGGAGCGTCAGGGGGCCCACGAGGCAGGGGTCGCGCCCAGGGGGGTAGGCACGCCCCCACCCTCGTGGACAGGGTGTGGCCCCCCTGACGTGGATTCTTCTTCCAGTATTTTTTATATATTCCAAAAATAATCTCTGTTGATTTTCAGGTCATTCCGAGAACTTTTATTTCTGCACAAAAATAACACCATGGCAATGCTGCTGAAAACAACGTTAGTCTGGGTTAGTTCCATTCAAATCATGCAAGTTAGAGTCCAAAACAAGGGCAAATGTGTTTGGAAAAGTAGATACGACGGAGACGTATCAACTCCCCCAAGCTTAAACCTTTGCTTGTTCTCAAGCAATTAAGTTGATAAACTGAAAGTGATAAAGAAAAACTTTTACAAACTTTGTTTGCTCTTGTTGTTGTAAATATGTAAAGCCAGCATTCAAGTTTTCAGCAAAGATTATGAACTAACCACATTCACAATAACATTTAGGTCTCCTGTTTACTCATATCAATGGCATAATCAACTAGCGAGCAGTAATAATAAATCTTGGATGACAACACTTTCTCAAAACAATCATAATATGATATAACAAGATGGTATCTCGCTAGCCCTTTCTGAGACCGCAAAACATAAATGCAGAGCACCTTTAAAGATCAAGGACTGACTAGACATTGTAATTCATGGTAAAAGAGATCCAGTCAAGTCATACTCAATGTAAACTAACAATAATGGATGCAAATGACAGCGGTGCTCTCCAACTGGTGCTTTTTAATAAGAGGATGATGACTCAACATAAAAGTAAATGGATAGGCCCTTCGTAGAGGGAAGCAGGGATTTATAGAGGTGCCAGAGCTCAGTTTTGAAATAGATATGAATAATATTTGAGTGGTATACTTTCATTGTCAACATAACAACCGAGAGATCTCGATATCTTCCATGCTACACACATTATAGGCGGTTCCCAAACAGAATGGTAAAGTTTATACTCCCCCTCCACCAACAAGCATCAATCCATGGCTTGCTCGAAACAACAAGTGCCTCCAACTAACAAGAGTCCCGGGGGAGTTTTGTTTGCAGTTATTTTGATTTGATTTGCATATAGCATGGGACTGGGCATCCTGATGACCAACCATTTTCTCGTGAGTGAGGAGCAGTGAGGGAGTCCTGGATTAGGGGGTCTCCAGACAGCCGGACTGTTAGACTATGAAGATACAAGATTGAAGACTTCGTCTCGTGTCTGGATGGGACTCTACTTGGCGTGGAAGGCAAGCTAGGAAATACGAATATGGATATCTCCTCCTCTGTAACCGACCTTGTGTAACCCTAACCCTCTCCGGTGTCTATATAGACCGAAGGGTTTTAGTCCATAGGACAACAATCACAACATACAATCATACCATAGGCTAGCTTCTAGGGTTTAGCCTCTCTGATCTCGTGGTAGATCTACTCTTGTACTACCCATATCATCAATATTAATCAAGCAGGACGTAGGGTTTTACCTCCATCAAGAGGGCCCGAAATTGGGTAAAACATCGTGTCCCTGCCTCCTGTTACCATCCGGCCTAGACGCACAGTTCGGGACCCCCTTCTCCCGCATAAAAGCGGGTCATGAGTATCGTGAGGGCTGCCATAGATTTCGGCTTTTCCTGTCCCAGGTGCCGGGCAAGCCACTCGTCACGGATATTATGCTTGAAGGCTGCTAAGGCCTCTGCGTCTGGACAGTCGACTATCTGGTTTTTCTTTGTTAGGAACCGTGTCCAGAATTGCCTGGCCGATTCCTCTGGCTGCTGAATTATGTGGCTTAGGTCATCGGCGTCCGGTGGTCGCACATAAGTGCCCTGGAAGTTGTCAAGGAATGCGGCTTCCAGGTCCTCCCAAGAACCGATTGAGTCTGCTGGCAAGCTGTTAAGCCAATGCCGGGCCGGTCCCTTAAGTTTGAGTGGGAGGTATTTGATGGCGTGTAGATCATCACCGCGGGCCATGTGGATATGAAGGAGATAATCCTCGATCCATACCGCAGGATCTGTTGTGCCATCGTACGATTCGATGTTTACGGGTTTGAAGCCCTCAGGGATTTTATGATCCATTACTTCATCTGTGAAGCATAGTGGGTGTGCGGCGCCTCTGTATTGGGCTATATCATGACGCAGCTCGAAGGAGCTTTGTCTGTTGAGTTCGGCCCGGCCGGATTCATTGCATCCGGAGTGACGATCACCGTCACGTGCCGTGGGGCGCCTGCGCGATCCCTAGATCGATCTTGTTTGACTTGCCTTGTCCTCCAGTATGTCGCGCAGGTAGGGCGCATTTTCCCGTGCCTTAGTATGCTTGACGCGGCGCCGGGGCATGGCTTGAGTGGAGGGCCGAGAAGCCTCTCTGTCGCGGCCATGAGGTGGCCGGTCGGCCATGTCATGCGCTGGTGATGTAGGTGCTTCCTCCTCTAGTCGGGGTAGCAGCCTGCACTTTGGGTAACTCTTGGAGGGGCATTCGAGTTCATACTGTTCGGCCGCAAGGACTTCAGTCCATCTGTCAGCTAGCAAATCCTGATCAGCTCTAAGCTGTTGCTGCTTTTTCTTGAGGCTGCTTGCCGTGGCCATAAGCCTGCGTTTAAAACGCTCTTGTTCGGCGAGATCCTCTGGCACGGCGAACTCGTCGTCGTCGAGGCTTGCCTCGTCTTCGGAGGGAGGTGTATAATTATCATCCTCAACCTCTTGGTCCGCCGCCCTCTCGTGAGGGCTGGCTTCTCTGTCCTCCTGTGCTGAATCTTGCTGGAGGGGGTGTTCTTCGGCGCTATCCGGAGTAGTATTATCTCCCGTGCCGGAATCACCGTTTTTGCTTTGGCGGGATTTAGAGCGGCGCCGCTGACGTCGACGCTTGGGCTGTTTCTTAGAGGTATCGTCCCTCGCTGTTCCATCGCCATCTCCATCCTTTGGAGTGTCCACCATATATATGTCATATGACGAGGTGGCCTTCCAGCGCCCTACAGGTGCTGGTTCTTGTTCGTCTCCTGCATCGTCGTCCATGCCGTTGATGTCTTCGGAGTCGAAGTCAAGCATGTCGGTTAAGTCGTCGACAGTGGCTACAAAGTGGGTGGTGGGTGGGTTTTGAATTTCTTCATCGTCCGTATCCCAACCTTGCTGACCGTAGTCCGGCCAGGGCTCTCCTGATAAAGAGAGAGACTTTAGAGAATTCAGGATGTCGCCAAAGGGCGAGTCCTGAAAGATGTCCGCGGCGGTGAACTCCATTATCGGCGCCCAATCGGATTCGATCGGCAGGGGTGCGGGGGGCTCGGAGTTCGGAGAGGAATCCGGCTCCTCGGAGTCACGGGCCATGCGGAGTGCGGGGATGGAGTTCGGCTTGATCGCCTGTGAGATCGCAGCCCCTGAGGCAGCGTCCAACCGCTGATCCTCGATCGGCGCAGTAGGCTCCGAATCAATGGTCGGAACCGAAGCGTGTGCGGCCTCCAAGCCGCTCTTCGGCGGCAGAGCTATATCATGCCCATCGAGACAATGCGTCGCGCTTGGCTGTGGCTCGAATCCGTCGAAGATCAAGTCCCCGCGGATGTCAGCCGTGTAGTTTAGGCTTCCAAACCTGACCTGATGGCCAGGGGCGTAGCTTTCGATCTGCTCAAGGTGGCCAAGCGAATTGGCCCGCAGTGCGAAGCCGCCGAAGACGAAGATCTGTCCGGGGAGAAAAGTCTTACCCTGGACTGCATCGTTGTTGATGATCGAAGGAGCCATCGGGCCTAAAAGCGATGACACAGAGGAATTCTCAATGAAAGCACCAATGTCGGTGTCAAAACCGGCAGATCTCGGGTAGGGGGTCCCGAACTGTGCATCTAGGCCGGATGGTAACAGGAGGCAAGGAACACGATGTTTTACCCAGGTTCGGGCCCTCTTGATGGAGGTAAAACCCTACGTCCTGCTTGATTAATATTGATGATATGGGTAGTACAAGAGTAGATCTACCACGAGATCAAGGAGGCTAAACCCTAAAAGCTAGCCTATGGTATGATTGTTGTATGATGAAGTTGTCCTACGGACTAAAACCCTCCGGTTTATATAGACACCGGAGAGGGTTAGGGTTACATAAAGTCGGTTACAATGGTAGGAGATCTTGAATATCCGCATCGCCAAGCTTGCCTTCCACGCCAAGGTAAGTCCCATCCGGACACGGGACGAAGTCTTCAATCTTGTATCTTCATAGTCTTGGAGTCCGGCTGAAGGTATAGTCCGGCTACCCGAACACCCCCTAATCCAGGACTCCCTCAGTCGCCACCTCGGTCATGGCCCCTGGCAAACATACGACGATCCTATCATTTTGCAATCGCGTCCTCTTTTATATATACATATCTATAGACAGGGTATTACTTACCCTTGTTCTCCTCGAGCTGCCTCTTGGCAAGGCCGAGCTCTTTCCTGGACCCCTCGAGGTCCTGCTTCAGCACGGTGACCTCCGCAATCAGTGCGGCGGACACCAGCAGCGAAGCCTGCATATGCATATTGACACAATTATTTTAGACTTTGGCAATATTATTTGATCCTCTGTTCAGCTTTTCTTTGTGAACACTGAACAAAGCATCAGGGGCTACTGTCTATGCGGTAATATTTCTACTACATTCTAAAACACTTACCTCGAAGCCTGTTAGAAGGCTGGCACAGGCTTCAGTCAATCCGGTCTTGGCGGACTGAACCTTCTGGATCACCGCACTCATGATAGTGCGGTGCTCCTCGTCGATGGAAGCGCTGCGAAGCGCTTCCAGCAGATTGTACGGCGCCTCTGGATGGACAGAGGTCACCGGCACAGGCGTCTTGCCCCTTTTAGAAGGAGGCCGCCTGCCTGAGCCTGGAACCGCTGGAGGTTCCGGCGCAGTGTTCGGCAGAGGGCCGAACTCGGAGCTCTCAGGGGCCCCGTCCCCTCGGCTCCCAGAGTCCGGAAGGTCGCCTTGAGGCGCCTCTGGGACTGCCTCCCCTCGATCTGGTGCCTCTTGAGACAACACCTCGGCGTCGTCGGTAGGATGAGGGGAGGTGGTGGTCGGGACTGGATCGCTATCCATGTCCGACAAGCCCAAGGAGCCGTCCGACGATACATCGATACTGGCTCGGGGCGGCCTGCATAATTGTGTTCGGCGTTAGGGAAAGCAGTGCGACAAAGGAATCCTATGGATTACTCTGGTATTCGAATACTTACGATCTCCCTGGGGTCTTGGCCCTGGGCAACCACTCGTCTTCGCCTTCGTCGGCGGCGGTGGAGCTGTCCGGAAGGAGAGTCCTTCCCTTCTTGGACCCGTCGCCCCCCCTAGTTGGGGCGGCCTTCCTTTTCCTGTCTCCCCCAATAGGTGGGGGAGCATCTTCTTCTTGTTCTTCCTCGTCTTCGGGGGAAGAGTGCGCCGCAGAGTCATCGGACGGTGAGTCCGACGACGCCTGGCGTCGGGAACTCTTTCGAGTTCCCTTGGCCTTCTTGGTCTTCTCCGGCACCGTATAAGGGGCCGGAGTCAACATCTTCGCCAGAAGAGCGTCTGCGGGGCCTTCGGGCAAAGGAGCCGGACAGTCGATCTGTCCGGCCATCTTCTGCCAGTCCTGTCAAAGGTATGGGAGTTTAGATCCCGCATAGAGTCAATCTATAAAAAAACAAGTATCATGTGAAAGGTAAAGCATCTTACCGCACTGGCTTGGCGCTTCGCGCTGAATCCGCGATCCTCAGTAATAGGAGGGGGGACCTCGGCACTTTTGAAAAGCACCCTCCAGGCATATTCATGAGTCGTGTCGAAGAGCCTACTCAGAGTTCGGTGCTGCGCCGGGTCGAACTCCCACAGGTTGAACTCCCGTTGTTGGCACGGGAGGATCCGGCGGATGAGCATAACTTGGACTATGTTGACAAGCTTGAGCTTCTTGTTCACCATGTTTTGAATACATGTTTGGATTCCGGTCAGCTCTTCCGAACTACCCCAGGATAGGCCCTTCTCTTTCCAGGAGGTGAGCTGCATGGGGATGCCAGATCGGAACTCGAGGGCCGCTGCCCATACAGGGTCACGCGGCTCGGTGATGTAGAACCACCCCGATTGCCACCCCTTTATGGTTTCCACAAAGGAGCCCTCGAGCCATGTTACACTGGGCATCTTGCCCACCATGGCGCCTCCGCACTCCGCCTGGTGGCCGCCCACCACCTTCGGCTTGACATTGAAGGTCTTCAGCCATAAGCCGAAGTGGGGCTTAATGCGGAGGAAGGCCTCACACACGACGATAAAACGCCGAGATGTTGAGGATGAAGTTCGGGGCCAGATCGTGGAAATCCAGGCTGTAATAGAACATGAGCCCCCAGACGAATGGATGGAGAGGGAATCCCAGTCCACGGAGGAAACGGGTGAGGAATACTACCCTCTCATGGGGCCTGGGGGTGGGGATGAGCTGCCCCTCATCTGGGAGCCGGTGCGCGATGTCGTCGGGAAGGTATCCGGCTCTCCTCAGTTTCTTTATGTCTCCCTCCATGACGGAGGAGACCATCCACCTGCCTCCCGCTCTGGACATGGTTGGAGAAGGTTGAGGAGGGAAGTGTGAACTTGGGCGCTAGAGCTCGAGTGCGCGAAAACGGATGAGCAAAGGAGGAAGAAGGCGTGGATAGAAAGGTGAATCCTTATCCCTTTATATGGGCGGACGAAGCTAAGCGTCCCCACTTGCCTGGTAAAACTCGCTTATCCCCCAAGCGCCGCAATTGATGGCGTGGTTGGGTTACCCACGCCCGTATTGATGAGAATCCCGTAATAAGGGGACACGATCTCTGCTTTGACAAGACGTGTCGAAAAACTGCCTCGCGTTATGTGCGGGGATGGTTAAAGGAAACGGTTCGAATAATCACCGGGCCATGACATAACATCGTGCTGCCAAAACAAGCCAGCAAATTAGATCTGTGAAAATATTATTCTCTCTACGGTGGAATGTGGAACTTATTTTGCAGGGTCGGACACTATCCTCATATTCAAATTCTTCTGTGATGTATTCGGAGAAGGAACCCGCCTTGCAATGCCGAAGACAATACTGTGCACCGGACTCATCGTCATTGAAGCCTGGTTCAGGGGCTACTGAGGGAGTCCTGGATTAGGGGGTCTCCGGACAGCTGGACTATCTCCATTGGCCGGACTGTTGGATTATGAAGATACAAGATTGAAGACTTCGTCTCGTGTCCGGATGGGACTCTACTTGGGGTGGAAGGCAAGCTAGGCAATACGAATATGGATATCTCCTCCTTTGTAACCGACCTTGTGTAACCCTAACCCTCTCCGGTGTCTATATAAACCGAAGGATTTAGTCCGTAGGACAACAATCACAACATACAATCATACCATAGGCTAGCTTCTAGGGTTTAGCCTCTCTGATCTCGTGGTAGATCAACTCTTGTACTACCCATATCATCAATATTAATCAAGTAGGACGTAGGGTTTTACCTCCATCAAGAGGGCCCGAACCTGGGTAAAACATCGTGTCCCCTGCCTCCTGTTACCATCCGGCCTAGACGCACAGTTCGGGACCCCCTACCTGAGATCCGCCGATTTTGACGCCGACAAGCGGAGTCCAGTCCTCTTGAGAATAACCCACCTAGCATGGAAGATACAAACAACCCTAGTTGTTACATGAGCTATTCGAGCATACAAAACAGAATGTTTATTTGAAGGTTTAGAGTTTGGCACATACAAATTTACTTGGAATGGCAGGTAGATACCGTATATAGGTAGGTATGGTGGACTCATATGGAACAACTTTGGGGTTTATGGAATTGGATGCACAAGCAGTATTCTCGCTTAGTACAAGTGAAGGCTAGAAAAAGACTGGGAAGCGACCAGCTAGAGAGCGACAACAGTCTTGAACATGCATTAAAATTAATCAACACCGAATTCAAGCATGAGTAGGATATAATTCACCATGAGCATAAATATCGTAGAGGCTATGTTGATTTTGTTTCAACTACATGCGTGAACATGTGCGAAGTCAAGCCACTCGAATTTTTCAAAGGAGGATACCACCCTATCATACCACATCACAACCATTTTAATAGCATGTTAGCATGCAAGGTAAACCATTATAAACTCCTAGCTAATTAAGCATGGCATAAGCAACTACAATCTCTAATTGTCATTGCAAATATGTTTCTTTCATAATAGGCTGAATCAGGAACAATAAACTAATCATATTTACAAAAACAAGAGAGGTCGAGTTCATACCAGCTTTTCTCATCTCAATAAGTTCATCATATAATCATCATTATTGCCTTTCACTTGCACGAACGAATAGTGTGGATAATAATAATAGTGCACATGCATTGGACTAAGCTGGAATCTGCAAGCATTCAATTCAAGAGAGAAGACAAGGTAATATGGGCTCTTTGTTAGATCAACAATAATGCATATGAGAGCCACTCAACATTTTAATCATGGTCTTCTCCTCTCGACCCCCAAAGGAAAGAAAAGAAACAAAACTATTTACATGGGAAAGCTCCCAACAAGCAAAAGAAGAACGAGAATTTTTTTTGGGTTTTCTTTTTAATTACTACTACTACAGGCATGGAAAGTAAACTAACTAAAAGCTACAACTAATTTTTTTTGTTTTTCTTAAGGTTTATCAAACACACAAGAAGAAAGCATAAAAGGGAAATAAACTAGCATGGATATTACAATGAAAAAGTATGAGCACGGACAACTAGCATGAGTGTGTGAACATGAATGTAATGTCGGTGAGAAGTACGTACTCCTCCAAGCTTAGGCGTTTGGCCTAAGTTGGTCTACTGCCACGGCTGGCCTGGCGGATACCCAAAGTTGTAGTTGGGGTCGTACTGTGATACAACAACTATTGCCTCATGAGCTGCCGCTTGGAGGCGAGCTGTCTCCATCCTCCTCTTATACTCGTTCGCCTCCTCTCTGGTAATAACATATCTCCCCTTTGCCTGAAAGTCAAAGAAAGAGGGAGCAGGGAGAGTGACATGATAGGTGCGTCGTCTGTCAAAGATTAGTCGGTACTGGAGGGATGCTACCTCTTGAGCACTCCGTTGGTTTTCCCTTGAAGAGGAAAGGGTGATGCAGCAAAGTAGCGTAAGTATTTCCCTCAGTTTTTGAGAACCAAGGTATCAATCCAATAGGAGGCCCCTCGCACCTACACAAACAAATAAAATCCTCACAACCAACGCAATAAAGGGGTTGTCAATCCCTTCACGGTCACTTACAAAAGTGAGATCTGATAGATATGATAAGATAATATTTTTGGTATTTTTATGATAAAGATGCAAAGTAAAGAAAGCAAAATAAACGGAAAAGGAAATAGCTTGTTGACGGAAGATTAATATGATGGAAAATAGACCCGGGGGCCATAGGTTTCACTAGTGGCTTCTCTCGAGAGCATAAGTATTACGGTGGGTAAAGAAATTACTGTTGAGCAATTGACAGAATTGAGCATAGTTATGAGAATATCTAGGTATGATCATGTAGATAGGCATCACGTCCAAGACAAGTAGACCGACTCCTTCTTGCATCTACTACTATTACTCCACACATCGACCGCTATCCAGCATGCATCTAGAGTATTAAGTTCAAAAGAACAGAGTAACGCTTTAAGCAAGATGACATGATGTAGAGGGATAAACTCATGCAATATGAAATAAACCCCATCTTGTTATCCTCGATGGCAACAATACAATATGTGCCTTGCTGCCCCTACTGTCACTGGGAAAGGACACCGCAAGATTGAACCCAAAGCTAAGCACTTCTCCCATTGCAAGAAAGATCAATCTAGTAGGCCAAACCAAACTGATAATTCGAAGAAACTTGCAAAGATAACCAATCATACATAAAAGAATTCAGAGAAGATTCAAATATTGTTCATAGATAAACTTGATCATAAACCCACAATTCATCGGTCTCAACAAACACACCACAAAAGAAGATTACATCGAATAGATCTCCACAAGAGAGGGGGAGAACTTTGTATTGAGATCCAAAAAGAGAGAAGAAGCCATCTAGCTAATAACTATGGACCCGAAGGTCTGAAGTAAACTACTCACACTTCATCGGAGAGGCTATGGTGTTGATGTAGAAGCCCTCCGTGATCGATGCCCCCTCCGGCGGAGCTCCGGAAAAGGCCCCAAGATGGGATCTCACGGATACAGAAAGTTACAGCGGTGGAATTAGGGTTTTGGATCTGTATCTGGTAGTTTGGGGGTACGTAGGTATATATAGGAGGAAGAAGTACGTCAGTGGAGCAACGTGGGCCCCACGAGGGTGGAGGGCGCGGCTGGGGGGGGGGGGGGGGGTAGGCGCGCCCCCTACCTCGTGCCCTCCTGGTTGCTTTCTTGGCGTAGGGTCCAAGTCCTCTGGATCACGTTCGTTTCGAAAATCACATTCCCGAAGGTTTCATTCCGTTTGGACTCCGTTTGATATTCTTTTTCTGCGAAACTCTGAAATAGGCAAAAAATAGCAATTCTGGGCTGGGCCTCTGGTTAATAGGTTAGTCCCAAAAATAATATAAAAGTGTATAATAAAGCCCAATAATGTCCAAAACAGGATATAATATAGCATGGAACAATAAAAAATTATAGATACGTTGGAGACGTATCAGGGACTGGTCGTTCCTCTCAACAAACTGATGACGAACCATAGCATCATAATCTAGATAAGAAGGAGGTAACTCAATATCATCTCCACGTATGGGTATCTCAAGAAAGTTAGCTATATGAGTTGCATAAATTCCACCAAAGAAACCTCCATGAATACTATTATTATGCAACCAACGTGCAACAATAGCCCCCAAGTTGTATTGTTTATCTCCTAAAACAACGCTCCCGAGAACGCTAAGATCAGGTACACACATGTGACATGCTTCACCTTTACCATTTACGCACCTTCCTATGAAGAGAGCAAAATAATGTATAGCAGGAAAATGAATGCTCCCTATGGTGGCTTGTGTTACATCTCTAGATTCCCCCACTGTAATACTAGGAAAAAAAAATCTCTAAGCTCAAATTTGCTAGGTTCACTAGCACTACCCCATTGTGGGAGTTTGCAGGCAGTATTAAAATCCTCTAAATCCATGGTATACGACTTATCATAAAGATCAAACAGGACAGTTTGTGAATTGTGCGAGGATGAAAATTTAAACCTTCTCACAAATGAATCAGTTAAATAGAGGTATTGCGAGCACTTATCTGCCTCGAAGCTCTCCAGATCAGCATTACGCACATATGCATCAAATTCCTCTTTAATTCCTGCTTGGACCATGAAATCCTCTGACGACCATTCACAGGGCCGCAC